>NC_064923.1:755937711-756562711 GCF_023897955.1 Schistocerca gregaria
AAAGGTCACCGCCAATTCCGACGGAATTTCCTTTCCTTCCTGGCAGATCTGAATCTCCTTAAACATGAAAGCCTTCTGCTTGACTGAAAAAAGCTGCATCGAAGGCGAGCCAAGCATCTTTTCGGAGACTCCCGGCACTATAAGCCATATTCACACTGAAAGGCAGCTAGCGATCTTCCTTTTGTACTATGTGAATGTGCATAAGGGTAGTTCATTTTTAGAACGGCGATATATCATATCTTCAGGATTTGTTATAAGAACCATGTTCTGCTGTGAGGGACCGATGACCTCAGTAGTTTGGTCTCATAGCACTTACCATAAATTTCCAATTTCTGCTGTGAAATGTCTTACTCGTACTATTCTTGGAACAGTGAATTCAATCGTCAAAATTCTAACCTATTTGCAAATAAGTATCACATAAACGACAATGCATGATTTCGTCGTAGAGGAGTTTGTTAGCCTCAAAGATTGCATGATCATGTTATATGGATAAATAAAAACTCATTTATGAGGTCGCATACATTAGAAATCTAGGTGAAATTAATTCGTGAATCAATGTTAAGATCCCAAAACTGTAGCTCATAGTGTTTATATATTACGTTTTGTTTCATAAATAAATTTGGTTGCTATAGTTTCGATCTGCGTTGCATTAATAATTAAAAAAAAACGTTTTTGATCACTTGAAGAAAAGAAGAATTTTAATTAAATGAAATATACTTTAATAAAATTTTAGACTGAATTGCGGAACTTAGGATGCTTCGATGTGCTGAAGTAACACTGACTAGGTTTCATGACAAATTATAGATTTAAGTACGAGACTGCAGCAGGAGAAAGATATCTGTTGTCACGAGAGATTTGTACCGTTCAACATTATAAGTTGCTCGTCCCAACGTTGAGATTCTTGTGCTCTGCAGTAGTTAACCTTATATTAGAAGTCTGGACTGCGTTTTGTTAAAAAAAAGCAGCAACACAGTATATTCGAATTTTAATTCGCTTGGAAATAGAGTGAACTTATCCAGTGACCAAATAAAGAAGTATTTAATTGTACATTTAGATATATACTGTGAGAATATGTGTTACCCTTTTCTAAGGTGAGCTTTTCTTGCTTAATTTTATGGAACAAATATTATTTGTATGAAGGCCTGCTAGAATCAAATAATATAACAAATAAATAAATAAATAAATCTGTTTTCAGAATAAAATGACAACATGAGCCTTTTTTTTGGCTCTCTGTAACAAATCAGACCCCCTCCACCCCCCCCCCCCCCGCCCTTTTAACAAAAATTCTGGGTACGTCCTTGAGCCAACCGGTGAAACTCACGTGACATTATCACAGCACTGCGCTCCAACACGTGAATTCTACCTAATTAAGTTCTTAAACAACCACACTTGGGGAATATGAATAATAACAATACAAGGAAACTAATTCTGGTAGAAGTGGACTATACCATGGAGGACCAGTGTGCTGAAAACAAGTGGTCATTCGTCATTACATCGAAACAAATTCAGAATTCGTAGAGCTTACTCGAAGGCTAACGTGCCGTTGCCTGTAGTACAAGGACCACATCCGAAACTTCACTCACATTTGATAAATATCACAACACACCTAATCTATCTTGGAAATATGAAATAAATACGCTTTGCCTTTCGGGAGTTCTCACACATCTCTAGAATAGTTAGGAAAGTCCACGAATCCCACAAACTATTTGAAATTGTACCTGTTCACCATCTGCACACGACATTACTCATTACACCTGTAGCACAACACACGAGTACTTAACAGCTTGTCAGTAGGCCACTATGGAACTACCTTCACACATGAGAGTGATGCGTCGAAGAGGACATAAGCTTCACTCATTAACTTTTTTTTTTGGTCATCAGTCTACTGACTGGTTTGATGCGACCCGCCACGAATTCCTTTCCCGCGCTAACCTCTTCATCTCAGAGTAGCACTTGCAACCTACGTCCTCAATTATTTGCTTGACGTACTCCTATCTCTGTCTTCCTCTACAGTTTTTGATCTCTACAGCTCCCTCTAGTACCATGGAAGTCATTCCCTCTTGACTTAGCAGATGTCCTATCACCCTGTCCCTTCTCCTTATCAGTGTTTTCCACATATTCCTTTCCTCTCCGAATCTGCGCAGAATCTCCTCATTCCTTACCTTATCAGTCCACCTAATTTTCAACATTCGTCTATAGCACCACATCTCAAATGCTTCGATTCTCTTCTGTTCCAGTTTTCCCACAGTCCATGTTTCACTACCATACAATGCTGTACTCCAGACGTACATCCTCAGAAATTTCTTCCTCAAATTAAGGCCGGTATTTAATATTAGTAGACTTCTCTTGTCCAGAAATGCCTTTTTTGCCATAGCGAGTCTGCTTTTGATGTCCTTCTTGCTCTGTCCGTCATTGGTTATTTTACTGCCTAGGTAGCAGAATTCCTTAACTTCATTGACTTCGTGACCATCAATCCTGATGTTACGTTTCTCGCTATTCTCATTTCTACTACTTCTCATTACCTTCGTCTTTCTCCGATTTACTCTCAAACCATACTGTGTACTCATTAGACTGTTCATTCCGTTCAGCAGATCATTTAATTCTTCTTCACTTTCACTTACGATAGCAATGTCATCAGCGAATCGTATCATTGATATCCTTTCACCTTGTATTTTAATTCCACTCCTGAATCTTTCTTTTATTTCCATCATTGCTTCCTCGATGTACAGATTGGAGAGTAGGGGCGAAAGGCTACAGCCTAGTCTTACACCCTTCTTAATACGAGCACTTCGTTCTTGATCGTCCACTCTTATTATTCCCTAGTGGTTGTTGTACATATTGTATATCACCCGTCTCTCCCTATAGCTTACCCCTACTTTTTTCAGAATCTCGAACAGCTTGCACCATTTTATATTGTCGACAAATCCTATGAACGTGTCTTGATTTTTCTTTAGCCTTGCTTCCATTATAAGCCGTAACGTCAGAATTGCCTCTCTCGTGCCTTTACTCTTCCTAAAGCCAAACTGATCGTCACCTAGCACATTCTCAATTTTATTTTCCATTCTTCTGTATATTATTCTTGTAAGCAGCTTCGATGCATGAACTGTTAAGCTGATTGTGCGATAATTCTCGCACTTGTCAGCTCTTGCCGTCTTCGGAATTGTGTGAATGATGCTTTTCCGAAAGTCAGATGGTATGTCGCCAGACTCATATATTCTACACACCAACGTGAATAGTCGTTTTGTTGTCACTTCCCCTAATGATTTTAGAGATTCTGATGCAATGTTATCTAACCCTTCTGCCTTATTTGACCGTAAGTCCTCCAAAGCTCTTTTAAATTCCGATTCTAATACTGGATCCCCTATCTCTTCTAAATCGACTCCTGTTTCTTCTTCTATCACATCAGAAAAATCTTCACCCTCATAGAGGCTTTCAATGTATTCTTTCCACCTATCTGCTCTCTCCTCTGCATTTAAAAGTGGAATTTCCGTTGCACTCTTAATGTTACCACCGTTGCTTTTAATGTCACCAAAGGTTGTTTTGACTTTCCTGTATGCTGAGTCTGTCCTTTCGACAATCATATCTTTTTCGATGTCTTCACATTTTTCCTGCAGCCATTTCGTCTTAGCTTCCCTGAACTTCCTATTTATTTCATTCCTAAGTGACTTGTATTTCTGTATTCCCGATTTTCCCGGAACATGTTTGTACTTCCTCCTTTCATCAATCAAGTGAAATATTTCTTCTGTTACCCAAGGTTTCTTCGCAGCTACCTTCTTTGTACCTATGTTTTCCTTCCCAACTTCTGTGATGGCCCTTTTTAGAGATGTTCATTCCTCTTCAACTGAGCTGCCTACTGCGCTATTCCTGATTGCTGTATCTACAGCGTTAAAGAGCTTCAAACGTATCTCGGCATTCCTTAGAACTTCCATATCCCACTTCTTAGCGTATTGATTCTTCCTGAGTAATGTCTTGAACTTCAGCCTACTCTTCATCACTACTATATTGTGATCTGAGTCTATATCTGCTCCTGGGTACCCTTTACAATCCAGTATCTGATTTCGGAATCTCTGTCTGACCATGATGTAATCTAATTGAAATCTTCCCGTATCTCCCGGCCTTTTCCAAGTATACCTCCTCCTCTTGTGATTCTTGAACAGGGTATTCGCTATTACTAGCTGAAACTTGTTACAGAACTCAATTAGTCTTTCTCCTCTTTCATTCCTTGTCCCAAGCCCATATTCTCCTGTAACCTTTTCTTCTACTCCTTCCCCTACAACTGCATTCCAGTCGCCCATGACTATTAGATTTTCGTTCTCCTTTACATACTGCCTTACCCTTTCAATATCCTCATACACTTTCTCTATCTGTTCATCTTCAGCTTGCGACGTCGGCATGTATGCCTGAACTATCGTTGTCGGTGTTGGTGTGCTGTCGATTCTGATTAGAATAACCCTGTCACTGAACTGTTCACAGTAACACACCCTCTGCCCTACCTTCCTATTCATAATGAATCCTACACCTGTTATACCATTTTCTGCTGCTGTTGATATTACCCGATACTCATCTGACCAGAAATCCTTGTCTTCCTTCCACTTCACTTCACTGACCCCTACTACATCTAGATTGAGCCTTTGCTTTTCCCTTTTCAGATTTTCTAGTTTCCCTAACACGTTCAAGCTTCTGACATTCCACGCCCCGACTCGTAGAACATTATCCTTTCGTTGATTATTCAATCTTTTTCTCCTGGTAACCTCCCCCTTGGCAGTCCCCTCCCGGAGATCCGAATGGGGGACTATTCCGGAATCTTTTGCCAATGGAGAGATCATCATGACACTTCTTCAACTACAGGCCACATGTCCTGTGGATACACGTTACGTGTCTTTAATGCAGTGGTTTCCATTGCCTTCTGCATCTTCATGTCTTTGATCATTGATGATTCTTCCGCCTTTTGGGGAAATTTCCCACCCCTAGGACAAGAGAGTGCCCTGAACCTCTATCCGCTCCTCCGCTCTCTTTGACCAGGCCGTTGGCAGAATGAGGCTGACTTCTTATGCCGGAAGTCTTCGGCCGCAAATGCTGATTATTTATCAAAATTTAGACAGTGGCGGGGATCGAACCCGGGACCGAAGACGTTTTGATTATGAATCAAAGACGCTATCCCAAGACCACGGGTACAGCATCCAAACCGCAGAAGTGTGTCACCTGCTCTATCCCGGATTTTGTCATTATTTGAGATCCTTTTATACTGTATTTTTGTAGTAGGCTTGGCAAGTGCACTTGCGTATGCTATTTAGTATGTCCCCCCCCCCCCCCCCCCTCCCACCTCTTCCTCCTTCATGTAAACCGATTTTGGTAAGATTGCTAGGTGGCCTGTATTCTTTTATTACCTATGTAAGTTTGCCCGCTGCCACAGTCGTAACATGTTTTGACCGGCAAGCGGCCCATGTTGGCTAGAGTTTGGATGTGGTCTGCGCTGTTGAAATCAGCAAACTTTCTGTAAGGAAGCAAGGGTTGGGCTTTGCCGTACATGTATTTATTATCTGAGTTAATCATGTACGTGTTGTTGTGTTAAGGATTTTAGGAAATTTTTAATTGAGGTACTTTTTGGAAATTTTATCACTCTTTTAAAGAAGGCATAGGAAGGAGTAACTTCGACTGAAAATTTAATTGTAAATTATACATTTGTGCTTCACATTATAAAATTTAAATGTTCTCTGTTCACATTTTTATTACCTCATATCGTACGCAGCTTGATTTGTTTGTGTCACTGTAATTTGTAACCCACAGTGTAATTTATTACAATGAATGAATTGTTTTGGGGAAATAAACCTGGAATTGTATGTCCCCTTTTGATTAACCGGATCCAAATCGCCCGCTCATATAGTCCACCACAGTAAAACTTACGGCCGATTGTCTTTCCTCTCGCCTGGGTTCGCTGATGGACTCGTCCACAGCGACCAAAGCGAAAGAGTCTCTGTCCCAGAGAACTTCGTCTCAACTTCAGGTCCTTCCTCTGCCGCTCCTGTCCTTTTCCAGGCCCTGCGCGCTTCGCCCGCCATGCTGACTGGTGATACCGCCGACTGCCGTCCGCGTCTGCTTCCGAACGCGTTGTCTGGTCTCCCCATAGCACAGCTGCCTGTTAGTGAATTCTGATAGGTTCGCTTCAGTAAAACTGAACTATCTGCACTCTGTATATCCCCATGGTAATGATGTTCTTGCCATTTTTACACTCCGTTTTCACCCCACGAGTGGTCTACTGGAACCATCCGACCGCCGTGTCATCCTCAGTGGAGGATGCGGATAGGAGGGGCGTGGGGTCAGCACACCTCTCTCCCGGTCGTTATGATGGTATTCTTGACCGAAACCGCAACTATTCGGTGGAGTAGCGCATCAGTTGGCATCAGAAGGCTGAGTGCACCAAGGAAAATGGCTACAGCGCATGGCGGCCTCGATGGTCACCCATCCAAGAGCCGAACACGTCCGACAGCGCTTAACTTCGGTGATCTCACGGGAACCGGTGTATCCACTGCGACAAGGCCGTTGCCCCTTGGCATTCGTATTATAACAAAATTCTACATCAATGAATATGTTTTCAAACGAATTCCATGTCTTAATTGTCATACTTAATTTGGTTCAAATTGCTATGAGCACTATGGGACTTAACTTCTGAGGTCATCAGTCCCCTAGAACTTAGAACTACTTAAACCTAACTAACCTAAGGACATCACACACACCCATGCCCGATGCAGGATTCGAACCTACGACCGTAGCGGTCGCATGGTTCCAGATTGTAGCGCCTAGAACCGCTCGGCCACTCTGGTCGGCCCATACTTAATTAATTAAACTGTTAATTACCAGATTGAGCGTGGGCAGTCTTAAGAGAGCACACTGACACGCCTCAGACACTAGCGATAAACGTATTCCCCCCCCCCCTCTCCCAAAAAAAAGGCAAAAACAGTGGTCTGTTACTTGAAAACAGTTTCTGGCAATTTAAGACATGAGGATAATATTTTTAGCGGAGTGGGTGCGTTAGAGCTGAAGAAGTTTTGTAACTATTGTGATATCATTATAACTTGATTCTAGGCTCTCTTTCATGATTAAGAAAGGAATCACGCAGCTATAGCATGTGACGTTGCGGCTTGCGAGTCTGCTAAGCCGCTGTATTCAAGACAGAGCGTTAAGTTGAGCGAAATGTGACTGGCATCTTGCCGTTATTGGCCGGGCCAAGTAAGTGATCCGGTGGAGCCCTGCGTTTCTGAGTTACTGCAGTAAACTGTGTATCGAGTGGGGGGGGGGGGGGGGGAGGGGGGAGTCGCCGGGCCAGGGTAACCACGAGGTGGTTTGGAGGAGGTGCCGTCGACATCTCACTAAAAGTATAACCTTGTATATAAGATCAGTAGTAACAAAGTTACTAACATTGCTATTAAAAAATATTTATAAAATCGAAAACAAATGACACATATACCTTGTCACAGGTATTCAGTATGCCCTCCTCGCCCTCCCCCCCCCCCCCCCCCCCCCCCTGAGATGCACGGCAAGTGTCAGTGCGGTATTCAAATTGTTCCCACACTGCAGTGAGCATGTCTTGGCTTACAGCTTGCACAGCTGCTGTTACGTGAAGTCTCGCTTCATTCATTGCTATTGGTAACTGAGGCACAGTCTTTTATAAACTGCTCGTGAAATAATGACATACATTTAGATCCGGTGACCTTGGAGGCCAGTGAACTAACGTTGAATCATTTGGTCCACCGCGACAGATCCATCGTTCAGTAATCCTTTGATTTAAAAATTCCCGCACTTCCAGATGCCAGTGTGGCGGTGCCCCATCCTGTTGATAAATGAAGTTGTTCGAATCAGTATCCAAGAGTGGGAAAAGAATTTTCTCAAGCATATCGTTATATGTACTTCCTGAAACAGTGGTTTCGGCAAAGAAAAATAGACCACACATCTTTTCCCATAAATCTGCATGAAACCCATTAAAATTTGGAGAGTCCCTCTCATATTGCGCAACTTCATGTGGTTGTCCTGTACCCCATCTTCTCATACTACAATTACAGAACTGCACACGTTGTTGTTTGTCACCTTCACGAAGAGCTTGCATTAGCTGAATTTTGTATGGTTTCATGTGTAAACGCCGACGCAGCGCACGCCAGACGAACATCGGGGCCATGCTGAGCTGTCCAAATGGTTCAAATGGCTCTGAGCACTATGGGACTTAACATCTGAGGTCATCAGTCCCCTAAAACTTAGAACTACTTAAACCTAACTAACCTAAGGACATCACACACATCCATGCACGAGGCAGGATTCGAACCTGCGACCGTAGCGATCACGCGGTTCCAGACTGAAGCGCCTAGAACCGCTCGGCCACTAAAGGCCGACTGAGCTGTCTAGTTGCTCGGCGAACGGATTTATGCGGATGCGCCCGATGTCTGTGTCAAGACACTAGGGCACAGCCCGGCGATTCGCCTTTACACAAACAACTTGTTCCTCGAAATTGTTCATGCCATAGTCCAATTCTCTGCGCTGTAGGAGGTTCCACACCATGACTCGTACAAAAGTCACGTTGAACAGTTATTACTGACCCGCACTGCACAAAAACGTAGAAAACAAAACTCTTTCTGTTGTCCCGACACATTTTTACTAGAACTGAAGTGGGCACACACTGCTGCTACCTAACGGGAACCATTTAAAGCTCGAGAGTTTGTTCTTTCCAACAGTGCGTTGTTCAAGCACATATCTCAAGTAACATAACAGGTATAATTTTTTAAAACTCGGATGATTCTTTATGGCACACTCTGTATTGTGTAGAATAACATGTGTGAGACTACCTTTCGGAAAAAATTATCGGATTTCAGTCAACTAACAGTCAAAGATTCATTCACTGGTTGTAGCCCACTGCATTATCCGTTGGGACCATACTTTCCCTTTCATATTCTCAATCTATTTATTAACATACTATATTTATTTAAGTGTGAGGAAGTCTTTTCTGGAAGTATTTGTATGGACTGCAGCCATGTATGGAAGTGAAACATGCATGATAAATAGTTTAAGAGAATAGAAGCTCTCGAAATGTGGTGCTACGGAAGAATGCTGAAGCTGGATAGATCAAGTAACTAATGAGGGGGCACTGAATAGAACTGGCGAGAAGAGGAATTTGTTGCACAACTTGACTAGAAGAAGGCATGTATTGGTAGGACACATTCTGAAGCATGAAGGGATCATTAATTTGGTATTGTTGCAAGCACTGCAACGCAAATTTAGACTACAGCAATCTAGACAAAAAATTTCAGGACTGTTGTACGAAACTTTAATTTCAGTTTTCAACAGCGACTGAAAGATATTTTAATTTTCATTGTGTAAACGTTATGAAAACGACTTTGAGCTATTTAAAATGGAACTAAAATTGTCATCCAATGAAGTTGATCCAACTGCACGGTAACATTCCTTTATAAGAAAGGTTGCACTGTGCAGTAATACTTTCAATTCCATTGCAGTAAAGCGATTTCGAATATCAAATTCAGCGCGGATTAATAGTTTTTAAAGGATACAAAACTTAAATAATCAGATGCTATGTATTTCTGTTAAAACTTAACCTATGTTAAAATCATTATGGGTATCGTGCAGTTATGAACGTGACTTTTGCAAACTCCTTCTCAGTTGCCGCTGTCCGCCTCTGGAACAAACTGCCCCTTACCTTGAGGAAAATTCAATCTCCTGTTGCTTTTAAGAAGAAGTTGAAGCATTTCCTACTATCATCCGCATAAAATTCTCCACAAAATTAATGTGCAAGGCCAATCCTCTCATCTGTCAAATAGCAAAGCTAGCGTCTCCTATCTTGCTCCTGAGATGCCTTCCTCTTCAACCTATCTCTATTAGCCACTCAGTCTCCTTTTCCTTTATATTTTCCTTAATTATGTTTCATCATGTCTCTCTATTCTTCTCCTCCCTTCACCATGAGTCTCCCTCATACTCCCTGCTGCCAGCACTCCTATCTAAAATCTTTCTCTTCAATAATGTATTTTTCAAGGTGTACCTTTCTAATTGTTTATCTCACTTTTTGTATTAGATGTAGTTTAACATTCCTACTAAAACATATGACTGTAAAATAAGTAGAATGCTTGGTTAGATGTAAGAGAGGGCCTGATGGCCCTAATCTTGCCAGGTTAAATAAATAAATAAATAAATAAATAAATATATTCAAATTCAAGACATTTAAATAAAAGCTCCTTCAGTCACAAGTATTCCGTGTTTTATTAAATTACACGATGTATTTTGAGCCCTGTGAGTCTACCTTGAGTGAGTGAGGTGAACTACGGTTCACTGTTCTGAGAAAGTTTTTGCCACAGTTTCTCTCGTGTTGTCCGCAGTTGACTCATGAAATACGAAACTTCACATCTAACCTTCTCATAACAGGACAACGCATTTAACTCACTTAAGAGCAAGGGTAAAGTGTGTATTTGACGGTTTGTATCAGAAGATGGATGCACAGGGCCCGAAATGCAGAGCCTAATTTAATAAAACACGAAAAAATTGTAATTGAACACGTTCTTTTAACTTTCTTTGTAACTTATTTTTCTGATATGTAAATTGCGATGAGTCAGTATTTCTAATTCACATCTGTACTAAAAGAAATTAAAAAACACCTATAGTTGGTCAGCATGTACCCAGATATACATGTGAATGTTACTGTAAAATACTCGTTCCACATCATTACTGTTAATTGTACAACTGATCCATGGAGCATGAGAAGAAATAGTTAAGCAAGATAGGGCGGTAGCGTTCGTTCTATCACACGTCCCATGCAAAACAGTTGTATCCAATTTCTAAGGCATATTTTAATTCTTTTTAATTAATTCCATGGATTGCTTATAAAATTATAAATTTAGTGTTGCGGTACTGTATGGGCAGGAAAGGGGTCTTCGGATGTCAAATCGTAATATGAAGAGGAACGAATCTCTTCCCTTTTCGTCCTTTTTTTTTTTTTTCTTTTCCGCAGCATCTCTGAGATGCGAGTAATGATCTATTGCCGACAGTTAGTTCTTTGCAACTAGGAAAAGGGCGTTACTCGCTGTATCTCAACGGGCAAAAGGTCAATATGCACAAGTTACGGCGTTCCGTTCTCAGAGTGAAATATGTTAATAGTTCAGCTAACATTCCTGTCACTATAAATAAATACAACTACACTAGCTGATATAAAGTGTACTTCAATATGGGGTAAGTCCACCCTTCCACAAAACGATGACTTGCACTCTGCCAGGTATACATTCAGTGAGGTGTCTGTGTGTCTGTGGGTATTCCATTGGGTTCATGTTAGCCAACTGCTGGAATGTTATTGTCCAAGAAACTTTTGCCTTAGAGATGCTGCTTCGCGGCAGCGTGCATCGTCATATTGATACGATCATCGTCTCCCAACTGTCCCTTTGCTGTACGCAGTACAAAATGATGTAAGATGTGTTTATAACCCTCCGCATTCAGCGTCTTTTTGAGCACAATAAGGGGAGCACTCGTTAAACACAGCAAACATCTCCATACCACGACAGCAAGTCATCCGTACTTCACTGTTGGACTACATGTGATGACAGACAGTAACTTAACGTTCTCCACAGATTCCCCAAACCCAGACTCTTCCTTCGGATCGCCACCGGGTATGGCGTGATTCATCCCTCCAAATCACTCGTTTCTTGCCATCCACTGTGCAGTGGAGCCGCCCGTTAGAAGTACGCTCCATTCATACCAACAGCATGCCACTGATGTCTTACTAGGCTGAGGTCTTACTAGGCTGACCTTCGTGGTAGTCTGCGACATAATAAGAATGTTTCTGTTTCAATACTCATGAAGTATGGCCTTTGGATATGAGAATAAACTAATCTGTGTTTTATTATGAGGTGTCACTCTTTCCATTTCCTATATATACCCTTTCATGTGCATATGGTTCAGAGGCGGCTGTTGTGTAAGAGCACAAGAGCAAGTGAACACCCTAACTTTTGACACCTTGCGGAGTTTTTGGTTATTTCTCTTTGAATGCTGTTAAACGTAATGTAGATGCGGTAATCTGAAATACACGACACTAACTGTGCTATACCACTCCTCTGGAGTCTGTGAAAGTTGGCGTCAGGGTCGTGAGCACAGTTTATCTTGTGCACGTTTTAAGGAGCTTCTGCACATGCGCAACTGTCGTGACGTAATTGCCTTAATGGAGAAATACCTGCGGATTTGATAAACAATGTGCGTGGTTCGCGACGCGCACTCTTTCCATTTCCTGTCCGTACCCTTTTGCGAGTGTCGCCAGGTGGTAGGACACTGCAGCAGACTTTTATGGTAGGCGGAAACACACTCCACAGATATGCCAATTCAGTACAATTATATCGGACATCAGTATATATTATAGTTATACTGATAGAAAAACCTCTTTTTTGGAATTATGAATGAGATATAGCACATGAAGTTTTGGGTTTTATCATACAGTAATCCATTTGTGGCGCTGAGAACCGTGAAGCACATCATCGTCGATGTGAGATCGGGTTGGAGATTTTTCTCTGCCCGTGGACCGGATGTTTGTGTTGTCGTCATCATTTCATTATCATCATCATCATCATTCGTGACAGTGGCCATATATAACTGTGAAAAAAATTGGACTGTGTAAAAATTTATACTTCGTACTGACGCTGATGAGCGCAGTTGAGTGCGCTACAAACCAAACATCATCATCATCATCATCATCGATATGAGACTGTAGCATTTATTCATGCTTCTGACATCTGTTGTTCTTGTGGTGTATTAGGTTTATCTGCACTGTAGGCCCACGCTGTACGTACATCTGAACATTCACGAAAAGCTGACTTACTGGTTTCTGTGATATTCACTTAATCATGGGTGCGTAACGCAGCAAGTTATTACGAGATTACATTCGTTGCAGTAAGGCACGCAGCCGTTTGGTACTGTGGTCGCAGGATGGTTATGCTCTTTTTTTTTTCGAGTTTGCTCACAGCGCAGCTGACATTGCCTGCCGTGACAAATGCATAGTGTAACATTCAGTCGATACGAAGATTCATACCCTCTACGAACCTAAAAAATCCACATTAGTTATTAGGTGTGGCCAAGCGGTTCTAGGAGCTACAGTCTGGAAACGCGCGACCGCTACGGTAGCAGGTTCGAATCCTGCCTCGGGGATGGATGTGTGTGATGTCCTCAGGTTTAAGTAGTTCTAAGTTCTAAGGGACTGATGACATCACAAGTTAAGTCCCATAGTGCTCAGAGCCATTTGAACCTTTTTTTTGCGTTATTAGGTCCACAACTTTGCTTCCGCCGTTTTGCAATAGACGGCAGTTGCGCCAAGTAGGGTTCGGGTGCTTGGTCATAGGTGTAATACAATAAGCTTAGGCATCTGTAAACATAATGCCATAAAAATATTAGGCAATTTGTGATTGCATCATAAGGTTATTCTCGATTAAGTACGTCAACTTACGTTCCCATTTCTCGACACATGCGGGAGTCTTAATTTCCTGCTTTAAAATGTAGAAATCTGAAGCTGTGGCTCTTAAAATGCTGGGTAAGAACAATGGTGAGGAAACTATTAGCGGAAGGACGTGCAGATAATGTTTTCAACGCCTTAAGAACGGTGATTTTGATGTCGAAGACCGACATGGCGGTGGAAGACAGAACGTTTTCGTAGCTACTGGAACAGACGAAGACAGTCACAGGACATCATTACCGAAAGCAACTGATGCGTTCGAGCCCAGCACTGAAACACAAATGTCCACAAGACAGCGGTAGACACGTAAAGGCAATTTTGCAGCAGGTCAATGCTCGACTCCATGTCGCCAAACCCGTCAAAGTATACATGGAAACGTTCAAATGAGAAGTCCCATTGCTCCCACCGTATTCTCCATACGTTGCTCTCTCTGACTACCTCCTTTTTCGACCAATGGCATACAGTCTAGCTGACAAGCACCTCCGATCATATGAACAAGTGCAAAATTGAATCGATTCATGGATCCTCACCAAAGACGCCCAGTTCTTCCGAAACGGGTTTCGTATGCTATCCGAAAGATGGATGAATGTAGTGGACAACGATGGCCAATACTATGAATCATAATTTTTTTGTTGATTTTTCACAACAAAGCCCCGAACTTCAAGAAAAAAGGCGGAAGCAAAGTTGTAGACCTATTATTATTCGATTTTGTTCAAAGTTGGTACACAGTCTTTTGTTATTAATGGAATGATGCTTCAAAATTTCAGATATTTATTTATGATAGTGCTGGAGTCCTAAAACCAAGGCTTGTCTTTTAAAGTCAAGTTAAGAACAAGAACAGATTGATTGTCATTATCATTTGAAGTCATTCCAAAGTTATCAGTGCCATAAAAATCAGTTAATTAGAATCTCCTTTCAAAACTAGTTATTTGGCGTCATGTAATACAAAAATCAGTCAAAATTATTATTTGATTATATTTTGTTGTGTGAGTGCATGAGAATGATTGAGAGACTGTATGTGAGACATACGTTAATACTTAATATGTCATTTTCCATAAAATCTTGTACAAATGGACCGTGGGAAAGTTATGGTGCAGCCATAATTCAGATGTATGTCGGTGTGAGCTTGCTTTTGTATAAAAGCAGACAGAATGAAAATTTTGTAGGGAGCACATTGTGCTCATGTGGGAGCGATCTGGATGCTTGTAAAACAATAAACTGGTAGCCAAGATCGCAGGAATTCTTTTTATTCCATGATTACCAGTTTCGACGAAACTAAAGCCACCATCATCGGATCTACTGAGTTTTTTTTCCTTTATTGTTATTGTAATACCTATACAAACAGGTAGGCTGTCAGCGGCATGCTACGCCGCTCTTCAGCCATAGTGTTGACAATGACAGAACACATGTTGGAGAAACAAGATCAACATAGTGACGGGCTAAAAACTAGTGGTCGCAGATACACAAAAAAAAAAAAAAAAAAAAAACACGGAGCCGTTCACACTCGACGATAACGACACTGAAAACACGTTGACACGGCACACAGAACACTGATGAATCCGACGGCACAAGTGAACGTAGAAGCGTGACGGCGGACACTAAAAACACAAAACGACGTCACACACACGAGACACAGATGGTGATGATCTCCGGCGCGCGAAAGTACACGTAGCATGTGCGAGTCCAGGGACCTGAGAAGAGGGGAAGAAAGGTGAGGGGGGGAGAGGGTGGGGAAGGGAGAACAAAGATGCCAATCGCTGAGGAGATGGGAGGAGGGGGAGAGGGACAGGGGAGGGGAAGCCCAGGGGAGGGGTGGGGAGAAATGGAGGAGGGAGGGAGGGTGCCCAAAGGAACAGACAGAGGAAGAGGGAGGGAGGATCAAAGTTGGTAGGAGGGGTATATGGAGGGGAGGAGAACATCATCAGGGAGGGGGAGCTGGCGGAAACCACCTTGGGAGAGGGTTAGGAGGGTGGAGAGATGGAGGCCAGGTGGGATGTGGGAATACAAGCGTGGCATCGGGCGGGGGTGGGAGAGGATGGGTGAGACAAGCGGGTGGGGAGGGTCGAGTTTGCGGGAGGTGGGGGAAAGGAATGAGATCGTACAGGATCCACGTGGGGGAGGGGAGAAGGATGCAATAGGCGAGTTGGAGAGCATGGCGTTCAAGGATTTGAAGGGATGTATAAAAGGTAGGGGGGCGGAGATCCAGGCCGGATGGGCGTAGCAAAGGATAGGGCGGATAAGGGATTTATAGGTGTGGCGGATGGTAGAGGAGTCCAGACCCCACGTACGGCCCAAAAGGAGCTTGAGGAGACGGAGTCGGGAGTGTGCCTTGGCTTGGGTTGCCCGGAGATGGGGGGTCCAGGAGAGTCGACGGTCGAGGGTGATGCCAAGGTACTTGAGGGTGGGAGTGAGGGCGATAGGACGACCATAGATGGTGAGATAGAAATCAAGGAGGCGGAAGGAAGGGGTGGTTTTGCCTACAATGATTGCCTGGGTTTTGGAGGGATTGACCTTGAGCAACCACTGGTTACACCAAGCGGTGAACCGGTCAAGATGGGATTGGAGAAGGTGTTGGGAGCGCTGCAGGGTGGGGGCAAGGGCAAGGAAGGCAGTGTCATTGGCAAACTGGAGAAGGTGGACGGGGGGTGACGGCGGCGGCATGTCCGCCGTATACAAAAGGTACAGAAGGGGGGAGAGGACAGAGCCTTGGGGCACACCGGCGGAGGGGAAAAAAGGTGTAGGAATCCGTGTTATGGATGGTGACGTAGGAAGGACGGTGGGAGAGAAAGGAGCCGATCAGACGGACGTAGTTAATGGGAAGGGCGAAGGTTTCGAGCTTGAAGAGGAGACCGGAATGCCATACACGGTCATAAGCTCGTTCGAGGTCCAGGGAGAGGAAGATAGCGGAGCGATGGGAATTAAGCTGGTCGGAAAGGAGATGAGTGAGGTGAAGGAGAAGGTCGTCGGAAGAGAAGGACGGCCGAAAGCCACACTGGGTAACCGGAAGGAGGCGGTCCTGGCGGAGATGCTGGTGGATAGATTCCAGGACCTTGCTGAAGACCGAGGTAAGGCTAATGGGTCGATAGGAAGAGACAGCGGATGGTGGTTTGCCAGGTTTAAGGAACATCAGGATACGGGAGGTTTTCCACAGGTCGGGGTAGTAACCGGTGGACAGGACTACATTGTAGAGCCTGGCCAAGGTGGAGAGGAAAGAGGCAGGAGCTTCACGAAGGTGACGATAGGTGACACGATCGTGACCAGGAGCGGTGTTGCGTTTTGTGCGGAGGGTAGCAATGAGATCTTGTGTAGAGATTGGGGCATTGAGTTCCGTGTGTGTAATGTTGTCCAAGTACTGGAAACCAGTTGCGAGTGGGAGGGACAGAGGTGTCGTAGAGGGAGTAATCGAACTGGGGATCATCGGGGATGGAAAATACATCGGACAGGTAGGAGGCAAAGTGATATGCCTTACTAAGGGTGTCAGGGAAGAGGTGATCATCATGGAGAAGAGGATGGTAGGGGAGGACTTAGTTCCAGTAAGGCGACGGAAGGCGAACCAGAACTTGGACGAGTTGATGGGCAGGGTAGCATTTAAACGGGTGCATCTCTGTCGCCAGTCCCGGAGTTTCTTGGCCGTGAGCAAATGACGAATGTGTCATTGGAGTTGCCGGTGGCGTCGTAGTGTGTCCGGGTCATGCGTGTGGAGGAAGGCAGGGTAGAGACGGCAGGATTCCCGGAGGAGGAGGACGTCCTGTGGAGGTGGATGGCGACAGTAGGGATGTGGGCCTCCACGGCCTCAGACAAAGTCTGCTGGAGAAAGGTGGCGGTGTCGCGTCCCAAGCGTGGGTTTCGCGAGGGATTGAGCGACACGGTTCGTAAACGGGAATTAGCCGGTTGACCTAATTGAGAGGGAGACTTTTGATCTGGCTAAGATGTTAAATTCCCTGGTGTGAAGGTACAAGGCTAGGATGTTGGTAGAAGTAAACTCGTATGGACGTTATAAAAGTTCTAATTTATTCATAAAGAATACAGATCACCCTAACTGCGTAGTGATTGTACCTACAGAATAGCCAAGCCCATTACAGAGACGGTGACTGACTTCCACCGTTCTGGCTGCCTGATAGAACTTTCCAGCACTTTGCTGCCCACACTAGCACCCTACGTCAGAGTCCCGCGGTCGCTGCCTAAACGCTCATCGGCGACTATCTCCAACTGTCTGCCTGCAGCCCGCCCTCAGCCCAAGTCGGCTGCTACTCACGCTGACTACCGTCGCTGCCTAAACCCGAGAGAGAGAGATCCCCGGAGCGGCGTGCCTCCGAGTTTTGTTAGCTCTTCCCCTTCGACCCCGCCAGCGCTTGGCATCACGTAGCGTCGAGTGCAACTTTTCCTTATTAGGGATTGTTTTAGTATTAACTTCAGTACTTTTCTTCAGAAGCTGGGTGGAGGGGTAGAGGGGCCTCTCCCTATATGGTCACGCACTGCGTCCTGAGCTCTTCATTGGCTCCTCATGACGTAGTGCGGTCCCCACCTAGGGCCCTCTTTCTTTCTCTCTCCGCTCCCAGACTTCTCCCTCTAGCCAAGAGTGTTGATACTGTAAGTTATTGCTTATTAAGGGACCTGCCCAGAGCTCCCTTTTTATCTTAATAGCTGAGTCTGCTTCCTTGCTTATCACGCGCAGCTGCCTGGCCGCTTGGACCGCCGCCTCGGCTATCTGGCTGCGTCGTTATCTTTTGTGACCCCTCTGACACGCCTGGCGTCCCCTGTTAACTCTATCTCCCCGTATGATTTCTGGTGTATCGTCTGAGAACAACTGCATTTAGACTTGGCTTTTCTGCGGTTACAACACCTCCCCCGCCAGGGAAATTGGCGTTACTCCTCAGAGTAGCGTCAATTGTGACTCTTTTATTTTTTTTTCCAATACATGCTTTACAGATTGGTTTATTACATTAGCATCTGATATGTTATATTTTTCATTTTCATTTAGTAAAGTCAAATTCATTAAACACACAATAATACAATTACATTATACATGCCTAACATTCAGTTATGTCAAAAGCATTTGCATTAAAATCAAAAGACACTTTCATTGATACATACATTCACATTTCAATTAGAATTACATTTCAAATACAGTTACATTTCAATTACACATTTCAAATACAGTTACATTTCAATTACATACTTCTAATACAGTTACATTTCAATTACACATTTCAAATACAGTTATTTAACGTCTGTTTCTGAAAGCTACCGTATCACCTTGGTCTTTTCCACATCTTTCATAAATTACTATCTCTTCAGTTTCTTTATTACTGTGTCTTCTAGCTGAACTAGTCTCTGGGTATTGGTTCACTATGGTATTTCTTATACATACTTTTCCACAACAATCACTGTCTTCAAAATATTTCCATATACTTTTAAAACAGTCTTTACAACATTTACAGTTTTTACAACAGCATGTTATTATGATTAGAATAACTATTGATATGGCTACATACGTAGTTATGGAGTAATGTGTGAAGTACCTGGAGTACTTCATTTCCTCCTCTTGTCTCTCTACCATCTTCTGGACATCATCCAGTCTTTTTCCTGCGACTTTCAAATCGTCTAACTGTGTTATTACCTGGTCCAGTGGCAAATCTAATGCTAACGTTGAGACGTTCCTTTTTTCCTTGTTTACCACCCAACAATCGAATTCTAGATTGATCTGCGGAACTATGTCTTTCTTCGTCACATTACTCTGAATCACTCTATCTGTTTGTATGAACACTCTAGTGCCATACCCCTCACATTTACTGTAAAAACTAATTTTTCCAACCCTTTTATTACTAGGTCCTTTGGTGGTTCCCTTCCACACAATACTGTTAAGCCTTCTTCCTTCGGTGCTACATATAGCCATTCGTTACTGTTTCGATGAGTCCAAAGGCTCTGATTCAGTGCGACTATTTTTCGCACACAATCTTCCGGAATTTCTCTTACCGGTTGCAACAATTTGGCTTCGCACTCTTCGTGGTCGAATGTTGACAGCAAGGCGAATGCTTGTTTGCACAGTCTCCTATTTTTACTTAGCTCCTTGCATTTTAGTTCCTCCGCAGAAAGTTTCGCGTACTGCCTTTTGGATTCATCTATTAGTAAGAATTCTTTCTCTGGCTGTATGTACACATATTTACCTTTCATGTTTGGAATTTCTTTTGGTAGTGGGAGTACTCTATACAAATTGAAATTGTTATTATTTATTAATGGAATATTAATTACATATCCTAGTATGCTACCCGAGATGAAAACATCTAAATCAATTATTCTTAACAATAGATAACCTGAGGACTCCGTAAGAGGAACAGGAAACTTTACATCTTTTAGTTCTTCCCGTATTAAACTTAGGTATTTTACAATTTGGACTGGATTAATTATATGAGGCTGTAGTATTCCCTTCTGAGCATTTACAATGGCATTTATCATTTGTTCGTATTCCTCTTCGATCTGACCAAACACTGCCGATAGTTGTAATACTTGCTCTGTTACTGTGGCGAAGGACGCTACACGTTTAAACCCTATATCGGTTTCCTTCACGTATTCCTTCATGAATCGTTCTAGTCTTTGCATACCTGTCTTCAGAACGTGCTCATTTGACTCTAGTGTATATACCGTCCTGTTTACTCCCGCCAATGTGGCTCTTACCACTGCCACCTGTTCCTTTGTTAGCCTCAACAACCCTTCTGAGCATTTCTCCATAGCGTCTATTCTTTCCTTATGGTATGCTGCATCTGCTTCGTCCAACGTCCCGAACAGTATTTTACTTACCTTCCCGACGAAGTTGAATACTCCTCTCTTCCTTCTGGTCTCGTGTTTCGTTAGCTGCTGTACTAAAAGTTGCAATCCTGTGATTTTTTCCACATTATGGGTTACTTGTTGGTCTAGTACCCTGCATTCTATTAATCCTACATTTAATTGTGTTAGTGTTTCTCGGCACCTTTGTACCGCTGCCCTACCATACCTCTCTGCATTCTGAAACCTTTCTGTTATTATATCTAGATTTACGTATGTGACTATTCTCCATGTGGTACTGTATATTTCTACCTGTCCTCTATTATCGTAATATAGTCCTGATGAACTCGGAAATGGCGTCACTTGGTACTCATTTGTTGCATGCTCTGATGCAGTGATGTAGTATGCTGTTATCACTATGACTAATTTCACGACCTGCCACTTGAGTGCCATACCTGAAATTTAAAAGAATTGTTTCAGCCTGTTGGCATGTACTTTTGTTTCCTTATTTCTTTTAACTTTTATTACTACGTTAGGACCTTCCACTTTTACTACTTCAAATGGACCTCTCCATTGTGAATCTAATTTCCGAGATCTACCCCGTCACACCGACTCATCGTGCAGTAATACTTTATCTCCTACCTTGAAGTTTTTTGGATTTTGTTTCATGTCATACTGTTCCTTACTGATTTTCTTACTTCTTATAATCGAGTCTCTGGCCACTCTGTGGGCTTCCTGCATTCTCGCTCTTAGTTTATTTACATACATTTCATAATTGTAACTTACCCGCTGTGTTTCTTGCTGCAGTACTCCTGGTATGTTAACCTTTCTTCCGTATAGTAATTCAAATGGTGTGTATCCTGTGCTGCTGTGTGGTGTAGTGTTGAACACAAAAATTGCATACGGTACCCATTTGTCCCAAGAACTTTGATCTCCTGTTACAAAGTGTCTGAGATACTCTACAATAGTTCTATGACTTCTTTCTAGTGCACCATTTGATTCAGGGTGGTACGCTGTAGTATTTATACGCTTTACCTTCAACAATTTACATACACTTTTAAATACATCACTCAGAAAGTTAGACCCTTGATCTGTTAATAATACTGATGGAATTCCATACCTTAATACTACGTTTTCCACAAATGCCTCAGCTACTGTTTCGGCATCTTGTGTGTCAATTGGGATTGCTAAGGTAAATTTACTCAGATCGTCTTGGAATGTTAACATGTACCTTTTTCCTGTATTAGATACATCTAGTGGACCCACTATATCCATCGCACACTTTCCGAATACTGTTTCTGCTGTGTCTGTAATTTCTAAGGACATCCTAGTTTTCATTTGCGTGTTTTTATTCTTTTGACACGATGGGCATTTCCTAATGTAATTTTCAATGTCACGCTTCATTCCGCGCCACTGCTTGTATGCTTTAATTCTTTCGAGTGTCCTGTGCATTCCTTGGTGACCTCCCAAGGGATTGTCATGCATTTCCTTTAGTACATTTTCTTTTTCTTCGGGACTAATTTCCTCACCACTATCCGTTTCCTGTTCTATTTCACTCGACACTTGTGCTTGCCGCACGTTTACGGAACTTTCTTCCCCATTTGCTTTTGCTGCCGAGATCTCTGTCTCCACCTTCTGCTTCGCATCTATCTCTTCCTTCCCTTCATGCCTTATTCTACTCAGCGCATCCGCATTACTATTTAACTTTCCTGGCTTGTATATTACTTCATAATCATACTCCTCGAGTTTCAGTCTCCACTTCAGGAGTCTCGAACTCGGATCTTTGACACTAAATATCCACGTTAGTGGCTTATGGTCTGTCACTACAGTGAACTTTCTGCCATATACATATGGTCTGAACTGTTTTACTGCGTAAACTATAGCCAACAACTCTTTTTCCGTTGTGCTATAATTTAGTTCGGCTTTGTTCAATGCTCTGGATGCATATGCGATGGGCAAGTCTTCGCCAATCTTCTTACCTTGCGATAACACTGCACCCAAGGCTGCGTTACTCGCATCCGTTGTAATGATGAACGGTTTCGTAAAGTCAGGGTACTGAAGTAACGGAGGGTTTATTAATTTTTCTTTTAGTTCTTCGAACGCATTGTTCTGACGTTCGCTCCATCGGTACTCCACTCCCTTTTTTAAGAGCTCATGGAGAGGTTTCGCAATCTTGCTGAAGTTAGCAATGAAACGGCGGTAGTAACCTATCAATCCGAGAAACCCTTTTAGTTCCTTAGTTGTCTTTGGCTGTGGGAAGAACTTCACCTTCTCCACCTTCGCCATATCTGGTGATATTCCTTTGTCAGTGATGCAATGACCTACGAAGATTACTTCCTTCCTCAGGAATTCACACTTGTCTGGTTGCAGCTTCAAATTGTGCTCTCGCAACCTGTCAAATATTTCCCGGAGCTTTTCGTTATGCTCCTGCAGGTTTTTCCCATAGCATACTATGTCGTCTAGATATACAAAGCATTTCACTCCTTGTAAACCTGCCAAGACTGTATTCATCAGTCTCTGAAAACATCCTGGGGCTCCCTTCAGTCCCATCGGCATTCGTTTGTATTCGTAATGCTGATAGTTTGAGCTAAATGCCGTTTTCTCTCTGTCCTTCTCGTCCGTCAATATTTGATGGTACCCGCTTGCGAGGTCAAGCGTCGAGAAGTACTTAGCTTGCCCTAACTGATCCAGTATCTCGGAGATATTCGGTAGTGGAAATGCATCGCCTACAGTGATATCATTTAATTGTCTGTAGTCCACTACGATTCTCCATTTCTGTTTGCCACTAGCGTCTAGCTTCTTTGGAACTAACAGTAACGGTGCGTTCCAAGCGCTCTTACTCTCGACAATTATGTCATCTCTTAGCATCTGCTCTATTTGCTCCCTTAGCACTTCCTTTTGCGCTTCCGGGATCCTGTACGGTCTAGCGTTTACTACCTTTCCCGCGTGTTCCGGTGCAATCGGTATTCTGTGCTTCACTGCGGAAGTATAGGACAGGTTGTCCCCTGGTAGATGAAATACATCTCCGTATTCC
This sequence comes from Schistocerca gregaria, assembly GCF_023897955.1. Taxonomy (NCBI): domain Eukaryota; kingdom Metazoa; phylum Arthropoda; class Insecta; order Orthoptera; family Acrididae; genus Schistocerca; species Schistocerca gregaria. Next base: position 755,960,982 of record NC_064923.1, read on the forward strand.
GCGCAAACCTCTGCTAGAGCGCTTTTCTCTTCAGCGTTCAAATGATCCATTCTTAATTGCCTTCGCAACACACTAGTACGACTTTCTGTCTTTCCTATGACATTAGTACAACATTTTACTTCGCGTATTTTCCCTACTTTTTCTAATTCTTCCGTCATTAACCTGACGTTTCCTAACTGCACTCTGTCTTCTGACAAGTTTAATGCACTTACTATGCATTTCCCATTTCGCACTTTTACTAACGCTTCAGGTACATGTACCCCTTGTGCAATCTCCTGCCTAGGAATAATCATTTCCTTTTCGATTCCCCTTTTTACATTTCCTTCCACCTTTAATAACATTATTTTTTCCTCTCGGGGCCCTATTTCCCCGCCTACTTCTGAATCTTGTTCGTTCTCATGTCCCTTTGGCTCTTCCTCTACTACTAAGGGTATATCTCGCCCTTTTAGTCTCACTATTTTACCTGCATAGTCTAACTTAACTCTATGCTCTGTCAAGAAATTTCTGCCTATCAGTCCGTCGTACGGAATATCTAATCCTCTCCCGTACACGTGAAATTTTTGCCCTACTTGCTCAGAACCGTCCACACTTAAGTGTACCTGTACCGTACCTATTGTGCTGACGGCCTCACTGGTTACACCTTTTAGCCGAAGCCTTTCCGCTTCATTAATTGCAAGTGTACTATTTATCGGAATACTCGTTCTCTTGAGCAGACACAACTGTGCTCCAGTGTCTATTAGCAACTTCAAATATCTTTTTAATTCTATGCAGTATAAAACCAAAACATCATTTTCTGTTGCACAGTCGATTACCCTAACTGAGGGTTTACCTATCGCAACAAGGCCCGACTGTGCGGCCTTGCCGCTTCTTATTTTCCCTGCACCACTTTACCGGTTTTGCTCGATACTGGCACCCTGCCTTTTCTCCATGCGTGCCAGGGCCCTGCGTGACAATCTTTCGCGTAATGTCCCGGCCGCTTACACTTGAAACCAGCAACGTCTTTTACCCTCGTACACGGAACTCCACAGTTCCCTGGTAGATTACATTGTGGGCACCTCCACTCTCGTAACCCTCCATCAGCTTCCCTATGATTTCCTCTAAAGTCTCTTGTATCTATCGGCTGAATTTTTCTTAATCTTACCCGGCATTCCGCATCTGTATGTCCTGACTTGTCGCACCCGTAACAAAAATTCGTAAACTCTTTGCCCGTCATTATCCGTACTCTTCCCTCTGGCCTATTCTTTCTACACTTGCTTGCCATGTGGCCTCTCAATCCACAATTGAAACATTTCAAATCTCTAATATCTCTGGTATTCTTCACCGTTTCCTTTCCCCGGTTGAAAGTTACTCTTGGGGCTAGTCCCCGCTCTTTCATTGACAGTATTGCACTTTGTTCTTGCAATGCTAGTTCCACGGCCGCTGCTAGCGTGATTTCATCGCCTCTACTTCTTACTATCGTCTGTATTCTATCATTGCTTAACCCTTGTATAAAGCATGCTCTTCCTAGTGAATCAACCAGTTCTATTGCGCCCTTTAAGTTCTCCCTAGCCGTAACTCTGCTTACTGCTTCCCTGAAATCCCTTTGCATTTCATCTATTCGGCTTGCCCATGTCGCAATTGGCTCTCCTTGTCCCTGTCTCGACTGAAATATCTTGCACGCGTAGTAGTCAATGGTACGCTTACTCGCATAATTTTCCTCTAGAACATGTTTTACTTCCTGCCATGTCCCCGTGCGTTCCCTTACTTGCAGCCTCAATCTGGCCTCTCCGTTTATTTTGGCTTTAACAAACTTCAGTAACGTTTCGTGTTCCTCCGGTTTCACAAGTTCAAATGCAGCGTCTACATTTTCAATAAACTCCCTAAGATCTCTCTTATTTCCTTCGAACACTTTTGGAACTATACACAAGGCTTCTTTCACTGATATCTTACCGCTACTGGAAGATGACGGAACTTCGTTAGTTTGGGCCATCTTACCAACTTAACTATGTTAGCACTTTACAATACAAGATACAAAATTCTTAATATAATTTTATATGTACCGCTTCTCTTGTGGTGCGCGGTCTGTTCCGCTGATCCGCGTTGTCCCGCGTTGTGCCGCGCTGCTCCGCGCTGTCTCTGTGCTCTCTATGCCCGCGCTGTTCCGCGCTGCCGCGATGCGTCGGCCGCCGCTCTGCTGGGCTGTGCCGACCCCGTCGCTCGCCTCGGCTGCCGCTGCTACGGCTGCTGCCGCTGCTCGGCCCGGACCCCCGGTCTCGAACGCTGGCTGCTTAGGCACCTCTGTGCCTCGTCGCTCCGCGTCGTGCTGCCGCTATCCTGCGTTGCCCTGCACCCGCGAGGACTACTTCTCTGGACTCTGTCGTAGTGGGGCTACTAATGCTGAAAGTTGCGAGTCGCCACAACTTCCTGCTAATTGCCACAGTCGCTGTAGCAAAATCTACTGGCTCCTATCTCCTTTTTGCCTATATGCCTTTGTGGTACCCCACACCTGGCACCAAAACTTTTATTTATGTCGCGTCCCAAGCGTGGGTTTTGCGAGGGATTGAGCGACACGGTTCGTAAACGGGAATTAGCCGGTTGACCTAATTGAGAGGGAGACTTTTGATCTGGCTAAGATGTTAAATTCCCTGGTGTGAAGGTACAAGGCTAGGATGTTGGTAGAAGTAAACTCGTATGGACGTTATAAAAGTTCTAATTTATTCATAAAGAATACAGATCACCCTAACTGCGTAGTGATTGTACCTACAGAATAGCCAAGCCCATTACAGAGACGGTGACTGACTTCCACCGTTCTGGCTGCCTGATAGAACTTTCCAGCACTTTGCTGCCCACACTAGCACCCTACGTCAGAGTCCCGCGGTCGCTGCCTAAACGCTCATCGGCGACTATCTCCAACTGTCTGCCTGCAGCCCGCCCTCAGCCCAAGTCGGCTGCTACTCACGCTGACTACCGTCGCTGCCTAAACCCGAGAGAGAGAGATCCCCGGAGCGGCGTGCCTCCGAGTTTTGTTAGCTCTTCCCCTTCGACCCCGCCAGCGCTTGGCATCACGTAGCGTCGAGTGCAACTTTTCCTTATTAGGGATTGTTTTAGTATTAACTTCAGTACTTTTCTTCAGAAGCTGGGTGGAGGGGTAGAGGGGCCTCTCCCTATATGGTCACGCACTGCGTCCTGAGCCCTTCATTGGCTCCTCATGACGTAGTGCGGTCCCCACCTGGGGCCCTCTTTCTTTCTCTCTCCGCTCCCAGACTTCTCCCTCTAGCCAAGAGTGTTGATACTGTAAGTTATTGCTTATTAAGGGACCTGCCCAGAGCGCCCTTTTTATCTTAATAGCTGAGTCTGCTTCCTTGCTTATCACGCGCAGCTGCCTGGCCGCTTGGACCGCCGCCTCGGCTATCTGGCTGCGTCGTTATCTTTTGTGACCCCTCTGACACGCCTGGCGTCCCCTGTTAACTCTATCTCCCCGTATGATTTCTGGTGTATCGTCTGAGAACAACTGCATTTAGACTTGGCTTTTCTGCGGTTACAACAGCGGCTTGGGTTACATCGTCAGGGTGACGATAGGTGAAGGGGTGGCTATCGACATGGGTGGAGAGGGTATCCCGGTAGGCATTCCAGTTGGCACGGGAATAGTCATGGACGTTCTTAGGGGGAGGGTCATGACGAGGGTCGGGGCGGGGGCGACGACCGTCTGAAACGGTGAGGAGGACAGGGAGATGGTCGCTACCAATAGGTTCCAGGACATCCACCGTTATGTGGCCAAGGAGGTTAGCGGAGCAAAGGACAACATTAGGAGTGGAGTTGGATTCGGGACGGGTGTGCTGGGGGATGGGGATGAGGTCGCATTGAAGGGAGGAGAGGAACCGATGCCACCGTCGTAACTGAGCGGCGGAACGACTGTGGATGTTGAGTTCGGCGGCGATCACAAAGGAGGAGAAGGTATGGTCAACGTGGGAGAGGAAGTCGAAGTGAATAGGGGGGTTAGTGCGGACACAGATGGGATCGCAGGTAACGGTAAGGCCGGGGAAGAAGAGACTAAGGATCAGGTGTTCGGTGGGGTCGGGAAGGAGAGGTTGGAGCTGAACAGGGGTCTGGCGGTGGTGACCAATGGCAACTCCGCCACGCACAATCAGGAGGTGATTATCAGAACGGTGAAGGAGGTATGGCGAGGTGAGGACGGTGTGGTGGGGTTGGAGGAAGGTTTCATTGAGGAGGAAGGCGTCCACACGGTGGGTGGCAAGGGTGTGCAGGAAGAGGTTCTTGTTGGCGGGAAGGGAGCGGATGTTGTTGAAAAGGATACAGTGCTGTCGCGCCATGACAGGGATTTAGACAAGGGTGTCAAGGTGGGAGGAGGTGAAATGGGCCTGGTTGTTGGAGTAGGTGGCATACATTTTCAAGTGGAAAATAGAGCGGGCGGAAAGGGAGACCTGTTGGAGAGTGTGAGGGCGCTGGAAAGGGTGGACGTTTTGTAGGACAATGGTGAGGAACCTGATGATGTCCTCAGTGGTGGGGGTGGGGGGGGGACGAAGGGAATTGCCAGGAGGGGTAGGAGCGTCCAGAGGACAGACAGGTACGGTGAGTTCAGGAGTGGTCGGAGGGGGTCAGGCTTTACACTTTTGGGAGTAGGTGGGATAGGGGAGATTGCAGGTATTGCAGGAGGGAGGGGATTGGAGGTTAGGGCACTGCCGGAGGAAGTGCACTTGTCTACAATGCGGGCAGGTGGGAGCCTCGCGGCACTCGGCTGTCGGGTGTGCATTATAGCGCAGACACCTCTGGCAGCGCAGGGATTGAGGAGGGGAATGGGAGGGGTCGACCTTGTAGAGCTGGTGGAAGAGGAGGGCACCCTCCTTCAGGAGACGGTCAGTGGAGGGGGCGTTCTAAGAGAAAACCCGCATAAGGCGGGTAGGGCTGGCCGAGTTGAAAATGCGGCGGACCGCCCGCACCTCCAGCGTAGGATGGGCCTTGAGCTCCGCCAACACCTCCTCTTCCGTGATCGACGGACTGAGCCGAGTGATCACGGCAGTGAGGGTCGGCGGGCAACGCGGGGTTTGCGGTTGGCGGGTGGGAGATGGATAAGGAACAGGGGTGAGGGAAGCATGGGGACCAAAACAGGTGACGGGGAGGCGGGAGAGGACGTCAGTATGGAGGGTAGCGCTGGGGAAGGAAATGAGAATGGAAACCCGTCTGGGAGTGAGGAGAGAGATGGGAGCACCAGGGAAGTGTTGGCGGAGGAGGAGGGAGAGATTCCGGGCCTGAAGAAGGGAAGGATCGGGATGGGAGAGGAGGTATTTGTATAAAGAGGGGGGGGGGGGAGGTCGAGGAGAAGGCGGCGGGAGCAGGGCCAGGCAGGGAGACATCCATGGCATCCTGGGGGGGGGGGGGTAAGGAGGACGGGGCGGGGCCTTTTTGGGAGCGGAGGAGGTGGTGGTGTCACTAGGGCGCTTAACGGCGGCAGAAGGGTGGGTGGTGATATGAGAGACGGTAGCTATAAGGAGGTGGCGGGAACGGGCAGGTCCCGGCGTGGACGCAGCAGTCGGCGCCGGAGATGGTGACGGCGACGGTGAAGGCGACGGCGACGGCGACGGCGGCGGCGGTGATGGCGAAGGCGATGGGGAGAATGGGGCATGGGCAGTGGCCTGACGGGCCACCACCCTAGCTGGAGCTGCAGTGACAGTCTGGGGGAGTGGGGGGAAAGGATCAGAGGGAGAGGAGCGGGAGGAAGAAGCTGGAGAGGGGGCGACAAAGAGCGAGGGCGAAGGGAGGGTAAGAAGAGGGATGGAAAGAGGGGGTGAGACTGGGCACACCATGTAATGGTGGTGGTGGTGGCAGAGGGGGAAGTATAAACTATGGCTGTGGTGGTAGTGGTTGTAGTGGTGGTAGGGGCTGACATGACGACGAAAAAACTGGGAACAGATGGAGACGAAGACGGAGACGGAAGAAGACGGAGGGGGACCAGAGTCCCAAGCTGCTGGCGTTGGCGCTGGCGCTGACGCCGACGACGGCTGGCAGGAACGACGCCGCAGCTGCTGCTGCCGCAGATGGGGCGGGGGCCGCCGCTGCTGCTGCTGCTGCTGCTGCTGCTGGAGGGGTGGCTGGCTGCTGCCGGCTGGATCGCTGCTGCTGGCCGGGACCGCTGCTGCTCGCCTGGACTGCTACTGTTCGGCTGGACCGCCGCTGCTCGGCTGGCTGGCTGGCACCTGAAACCGTAGCATTTCGATTAGTGCGGGAACTGCACAATCGAAGGGCGGTAACCTTACGGAATACCGCCGGAGATACCATCTACAGAGGACAGAAAACACTATAAAAGTGGGCTTGGATTCCACTTATATAACATGTATACATATAAATTTAGTTACATACCTTAGGACACATACAGGTTACAAAATCAAGGCAAACAATGGTGATATTAATAGTTGCCTATAACGTGCAGGCCTTACAAAATTTTCGTAAGTAACACACAGGTATCCAAGAGAGATGACATTATAAATGTTAAGTGCCTCCGTCACATACAAGCGCAAGCGAGGTACTACTGTAACTCCAGCTCTGTTCTTAACATTACAGGCTGCGTCGCGAGATGGCGCTAGCAGAAGAGGCGCCAATGACTGTCACAGCTCGCGTCCTAACAGGCTCTGCGTGTGTAGTAATACTACGTCACTAGCGATAGTACATAATTCTAGGGATTACTGTATCACACAAACATATACAAAACTTATGAAAGCTGCAGACCTACAAAATTGCTCATCTGCATGGTCACATACACAACATATCGAAAAGCAAATGCAAATTTCATGAGAACAGAGGAATTACAAAAATGTACATCTGTCTGGTCCTATATGTAATAAGATACGAACATACACTCCCACCTTCAAGTACCTTGGCACCAACCTCTACCACCACCTTTCCTGGACCCCCCATCTCCTCACAGTCCAAGCCCAGGCACGTAACCGTCTCTGTCTCCTCAAAGTCCTCTCTGGTCTAACATGGGGGTTAGATCCTTCCACTATCCTAAATACCTGTAAGTCGCTGATCCGCCCCAACCTATGTTATGCCCACCTCACTTGCATCTCTGCTCCCCCCCCCCCCCCCCACCTACTACAAATCCCTCGCCTCGCTTATCGCATCCATCTCCCATACCCCACGTGGATCATTTATGATCTGATTCCCTTCCCCCATCTCCTCCTGTTCCTCAAACGAATACAGATCTTATACATCTCCCACAAACTGGACCCCCCCCCCCCCCCGCCCATCCTCTCCCAACCTAGCCCACTGCTGCACCTGTACTACCACAGTGTCCCACCTGGTCTTGGTCTCCTTACACTCCATACCACACACCCAAGTGGCTTCTGCTAACTCCCCCTCCTGGGTGATGTCCTCCTGCCTCCTATGAGATATAATCCCTCCTCCTTCCCCCCTCCCTCTCCTCATTCCTCCTCTTCCCCTGCTGAACACCTTTCCCATTTTCACCCTGCCCCCCAGGCTTCCACCTCCTTTCCTTCTCCTTTCCACTGCCCCCTCTTACCCTCCCTCCTGGTTTCCCCCTAACATCTCTCTCCCTCCCTTTCCTTCCCCCCCTCCTCCCTTCACCCAGTGGTAGGTCCTCTTTGGTACAGTGAATTTTAACGTTTTCGTTGTGGTGTCAGTAATATTCCAGTGCCGTGTGCAGTGATACTTCCACCTGCAACAACAGTGTCGCCAGCATCATTTGTTTGTGTTCCCACTGGTGTGTCTTTGTTTTTTTTTTTTGTGTCGACTCACAGTGTTCATTCTTTGCATGTGTTTGTGTGGCTCTCATCTATGTTGTTTTTAAATCTACAATTTATACTCTTTTTTTGTTCTTTTGTTTTCATCACTTTGTACCATTCCTTGTTAGCTGTTCTTTCCTCATTTGACTATGTTTTTCTGTAACTCTCTTGGCTGAAGAGCGGCGTATTGTGCCGCTGCCAGCCTGCCCCATTTTGGGGAGTGAAATAACGATAAAGCAAAAAAAAAAAAACGAATATACATAGATATTTTATGGGATCAGCAGGGTTATACACAGCACATCAGTCTGGTGATACATAAGATCCACCGAGAGTATATACAAATTTTTAGAACATTACAGGGTTACACAGTGCATACCCATCTGGTCATATATAAAAATACTAATAAAACACATCTTGCGTATGAGTGCAGATTTCTTCGGTCATATAAAATGCACATCTGCCTGGTTACATATAAAACACAACGAAAAGAAATGCAAATTTTCTGGGACTGAAGAGTTATACAAGGGCACATCTCTTTGGTCATACATAAAACCTACCAAAAGTCATATAAAAATTTAAGAACACTTCAGGGTTACACAAATGCATATCCACCTGCTCTCATATTAAAAAACATAACGATAAAATACACATTGCGTATGAGCCTATGGGTTTTGGTCTTAAGAACCACTTAATATAAGAAATATAATTGTGTGGCAGCCTCATGTAAATGAACCACAATCATATAGCAAAACCAATATCAAAAGGTTTTGGCATCTTATATCGACAATATACTTATGTAGTCCTAAAAGATCCTGTTCTGAGGTGTACGTGGCGATCACCAGACCAAAACGAAGAAAACGTAAAACTGGGAGGGGGCCGTGCCTATCGCCATAAAATAGGACATTCTCCCCTAATACATAAAAGAGATGACTGAGTTCCCATGGTTCATTGTTGCTTGAAAGATCTCTAGAGGACCTCATCAAAAAGACTAAAGAAATTATGGTCGGCAGATTCGAGTTGATCAATAAGCAGTAAGATAGGGTATCTTTTTTGGTTTTGGTCCAGTAGTACCCCGCTTGCGCTTGTATGTGATGGAGACACTTAACATTTATAATGTCATCTCCCTTGAACGCCTATGTGTTACTTACGACAATTTTGTAAGGACTGTGTGGTATAGGCAACTATTAATATCACCATCGTTTGGCTCGATGTTGTAACCTGCATGTGTCCTAAGGTATGTAACTAAATTTGTATGTGTACATGTTATATAAGTGGAATCCAAGACCACTTTTACAGTGCTTTCAGTCCTTCCTAGATCTGATGATAGCGGCTTTAGTTTCACTGGAACCGGTAATCATGGAATAAAAAGAATTCCTGCGCTCTTGGCTATCAGTTTATTGTTTTACGAGAATGAAAGTTTGTTTATCAATTTGAAGAATATCTCGCATTTCACTTATTTTAATTAATCAATATACTAGAAATTAAAGCTTTAATGATGTTAATTACTATGAGATTATTGATTGGATAAGGCAAGTTTTGCCGCTAGAATGATCTGTAAGGATCGTTCTGATTGGTCGTTTAGATCAATAGCCAATCAGAATTAAGCTGGTCCCGCGCGAATGTAGTGGAGTGGGCAGTGAGTAGAATAGTTCGAGATAGTCGCTTGCTAACCGGCCTACAGATAACACCATGTTAATATCTCCATAAAAATGCTCTGGTAAATGAAGAAATAGTGCGTTAATTGCGGTTCAAATACCTCGTAACTCTAACGAATGGAGCTACGAACATTTTAATGAAAGTTTGGTGTTTCTAAATTAAATAGTTTGAAAGTTATGAGCGTGTGGACTTTCTAGAAGTAGTAACAATTCCGCGTGGTGTGTTTCGTGCTCTACGGAATACTTTGGTGAGCACATCTTTCGAAGAAGACCACTCAAACGACAGAATGTTAAATTCGCGAATAGTTGTGGGTCAGTACCTGGTTGACGGTGGACGGGGGGAAGGGGGGGGGTTGTTTGGTGAAAGAGACCAAAGACCTATGTCATCTGTGTCGTTGCATTAGAGCAGGACGGGAAAGGAAGTCGGCCGTGCCCTTTCAAAGGAACCATCCCGGCATTTGGCTGGAGCGATTTAGGGCAATGACGGAAAACCTAAATCAGGATGGCCACACGCGTCCTCCGAAATGTGATCCCAGTGTGCTAACCACTGCGCCACCTCGCTCGGTGAACGAAAAAATCAGTTGGCTCTGACTTAAAAAAATTCTGGCTGCTTTTCGAGTGAAACTATGTTGTACAGACAGTAAACTTTGAGTGATAGAGCATTACAATATTAAATACGGACTTGATAGCCATTTCATGTGTTTCCATATGAATAAAAATCAGATTCAATCTAATTTTAAATGCTTTCTACAAGTAGACTGCATCCTCCGAACGCTTACTTTTTAAAAAATGAACTTTCAGGAACTGACTTTCAACTCGAGTTTCGCGTTCTCTGTATGGTAGGTATTACGTACTGGTTTCATCAACGCTACTTTACACTACCTAGCACGCATCTGCTACTAAAGAGTGAAGGGACGTCTGAAAGTAGCATATCGAGAGCTAGGTGGACTTTGGATAAGTGATACAGAGAACGCAGACGACCGACCGCGCCCCGCCGCAGGTGGTCGAAGACAACGGGTTTTGGCCCTTGCGGCTCCTCAGCGCCTTATTTGTTTTCTAGTCAAGTGACCTTCTTGGGAGATAGTACTACTGTTTAATAATTTCCGCAAACGCCAGTTTGTCTTTGGAGTCGGCTGTTTACTGTGCAGGAATCGGCTTTCCTGTGCAGTGTCCACATTGAGCCTGTATTAAGCGCTATCAGAAAAGAAAATTATCAGGAAAAGTTAGCCGCAAATCAAATGGGGCCTCTCATACCAGATCCGTTTCTAAGAAAGTGACGAAATCAAATAAGCGTGATTACGAGCGAACATGTAACAAAGAATCGTAGGTTGTTGTGCGGGTGCACTTAAGAATGCCTGATTTTCGACCCGAAAGTTAATTCGTTAACTAATACATGAATTAGAGATCATGTTCATTTGTCCGAAAAAGTAAAAAAGCATGCAAACTCCTCCTTACTCAAAAATGCGAAACGGAGAGTGGCTAAGGCCTAAACGTCAATTCGTTCTTGCCATATTCTGTACTTAATTATGTGAAAAACAACGTAATTTCATGAAAACAGTTGTTCCTTTTTCAGACAAGTTATCAAGTTATGGATGTAATTATTATTATTATTGTTCTTGACAGAGACTGAAGTTTTATAAATACGTTGATAACCGTAAATGTTAAACAGCAGATGCTATTGATTTCGCACTTTCATATTGATCCGAATTTCAAAATTTGTGAACACCCAGAATGTATAACTACTAGTCCTCACTGGTATGACTACATGCGGTTTGACTGGTGGGACACAGGAAGGTGAGTGAAGTCCGTCCATTTGAAACAATGTCTCGAGTTGATGCATAATTACTGACGTCCTGTGGGTTAAAGATGAATTTTATAAAAGTTTCTTTCTAGTGTGGTCCTGAGAACATGCTTGCGTCACTTCTTTGAGTGCGGATTGGCAACTAGAAATTTAATGTTTTGTGGGTGGTTAATTGTCTCAAATATTTATTAATGAAAATGGAAACCGAGCCAGAGCATCTTCATTCACTCATTTTACAAATTTCAGGCAGTTGATTTGTGACTTGCACTGCAACTCAGTGCTCGCCTCGTTGGTGTACGGAATCCGCTCTGAGTCCACGTGAGGTGTCAGAGCGTGCTAACGTGTCTTAACGTTTTCTAAAAGTGATTCTATGAAATTTGATCCCCATTTTCGTGAGAACTGATGTCTGATTTTAACTTGTTCCTTTGTAAGTAATGTCTCCCCATAGTTGTAGTTCACGTGGTACCTAAATCGAGAATGATTCAGATGTTGCTTGATTTCTTGCTGTACGATAAAATGATGTTGATGTCCCCCAGCCAAGTCGTCTGTAATAATTTGATAATTTTCGGTGAGTTGCTCTTGCGAATACTAACGGACTCCATGTGTTCCCGCCATTGTCTGTTACTGATAGTTACCCCATGTCCGTCTAAGCCGTTTCTTTCAACATCTCGGGGTGGAATAACTGCCGATCGACGTTAAATTCATTGATTTACCGGGTGATCAAAAAGTCAGTATAAATTTGAAAATTTAATAAACCACGGAATAATGTAGATAGAGAGGTAAAAATTAACACACATGCTTGGAATGACATGGGGTTTTATTAGAACCGAAGAAAACAAAGTTCACAAAATGCCCGACAGAAGGCGCTGGACAGGAAAACTTCAGTAACTGCTACCGTGACGGGTGAGAGGTACGCCGATGTGTTACAGAATCGCATCGTCCCCAGCCTGTCTGATAAACACCTGCTGGAACGTCCGATGTTTATGCAGGATGGCGCTCCATCCAATATTGCTAGACGCGTGAAAGATCTCTTGCGCGCGTCGTTTGGGGATGATCGTGTGCTCAGCCGCCACTTTCGTCATACTTCGCCTCCCAGGTCCCCAGACCTCAGTCTGTGCGATTATTGGCTTTGCGGTTACCTCAAGTCGTAAGTGTATCGTGATCGACCGACATCTCTACCGATGCTGAAAGACAACATCCAACGACAATCCCTCACCATAACTCCGGACATGCTTTACAGTGCTGTTCACAACATTATTCCTTGACTACAGCTACTGTTGAGGAATAATGGTGGACATATTGAGCATTTCCTGCAAAGAACATCATATTTGCTTTGTCTTACTTTGTAATGTTAATTTTGCTGTTCTGATCAGATGAAGGGCCTGCTGTTGGACATTTTTGAACTTTTGTGTGGAACAGCACTGAATTTAATCCATCTCCGTACCCCATAAATTGATTTCCTTTTGTACGTAGGAGACCAAATAAGGTAAAATTCATAACTGTTGTTAACCGAAAGAATCAGTGTTGTATAACTTCGTATTGTAGGCGGTGTCTTAGACCGATAAATGTAAGTAATTACGGAGAACCACCTTTTGATTGCCTCTCCCTTTCCCTAATAATTACACGTTCTGTTGAACCCCGGTGCAAATATCAATTAGAAATATGAAGTAAAAGATTGCGAGAAGAAAGATTAAAGCTTTAAAGGAACAACAGCAAATGATAACTCATATATGGTCATGATAAAACAGAAGATGACCGCCCTCTGTGCTGATCGTGCTGTTTCGAGATACGACTAGCGCCATAGGATGATTGTTAAACTTAGATTGCACGTTCCTCGTGGAGCCAGTAAATTTATAGTCAAAGTCGAGTTGTTGTTGTTAATTAAAGCCACTGTACCAACAACCCTAGCATGCAGTAAAAGGTTAAGACATGCGAAGGAATTACGAGACAGTAAATAAAGACATAAGCACAGGTTAGATAGGATGACTACACAGCAAAAGTCGCAGAGTAACAGAGTGTTTGGAAATCCTGTACCAGAGCTACATTCTGTCTCACGTTTACAGCACCCAAAGTGTTCCGTGTCACTGATTACAGAAGTTTGTGCCTTTTGAGGAGGTGTCCGAACACTGTACGCTGTTCATTTTACCTCCCTACGCACAGTCATCGTGTTAGCTGGACTTCTGATAGTTCTCTGGACCGTACGTATAGGTCTTACTACTGATGTAATGTGATTTTTTACAACCACCGTACGCAATCCTAGATGGTTATTGTCCGTAAGTGCATTACGTTTCCTCAGTCTTGATATGGCTGTGACGGTTCCGTCGCGGTTCTGCGTCACGTTTATATCACCAACAGTCGACTTGTACAGCTATAGAAGGCTTGAAACGTCCCTTTTGTTCACATAATGAGTAGATTTTTATATAAGTGTTGCCCGTATGGGAATAAAAGTTTACAATAGAAATGCCATTCGTCGTACTAAAAATCTACGTATTCACGAACAGATTCCAATCTTCAAAAAGTTACATTTTCGTCTTCATAGCGTTCACACTTCTCACCGACTCTTCCACGGCGCTGCATGACTAGCATCTCGGGGGCAGACTGGATACAGGGGAGTGTTAAACTTACATGCGACATTCAGAGTGTTGAATTTGCCAGCACTAGAATATCCATTGCAAACAATATTTGTGAGAAGCCTCTGTAGAGATGGTAGGAAAAGTAGTGCCAAGTTTTAGTATCTAGTCTGTGCAGTAATGAATCATCTAGGTATGAGTGCTACATCTACATCCAGACGGCGGTGCGTGGCGGAGGGTACCTTGAGTACCTCTATCGGTTCTCCCTTCTATTCCAGTCTCGTATTGTTCGTGGAAAGAAAGATTGTTGGTATGCCTCTGTGTGGGCTCTAATCTCTCTGATTGTATCCTCATGGTCTCTTCGCGAGATATACGTAAGAGGGAGCAATATACTGCTTGACTCCTCGGTGAAGGTAAGTTCTCGAAAGTTCAACAAAAAGCCCGTACCGAGCTACTGGGCTTCTCTCTTGCAGAGTATCCACTGGAGTTAATCTGTCACCTCCGTAACGCTTTGGCGATTACTAAATGATCCTGTAACGAAGCCTGCTGCTCTCCGTTGGATCTTCTCTATCACTTCTACCAACCCTATCTGGTACGGATCCCACACTGGTGAGCAGTATTCAACCAGTGGGCGAAGAAGTAACCGACTTCCTTTGTTTCCGAACTGCATTTCCTTAGAATTCTTCCAGTGAATCTCAGTCTGGCATGTGCTTTACCGACGATTAATTTTACGTGGTGATTCCATTTTAAAACACTCCTAATACCTACTCCGAGATAATTTATGGAATTAACTGCTTCCAGTTGCTGCTATACTGTAGCTAAATGATAAAAGGATTTTTCTTTCCATGTATCGCAGCACATTACACTTGTCTACAATGAGTTTCAATTGCCACTGTGTTCTCATAGGCTGCCTCTTGTGACGTAAGCATACATCTTTGACCACTTCTTATTTAATTTCTTTCTCTCAGGTTACTGGTCTTTATTTTTAGCACTGTGTTGAAGAATTTTTTTTTCATTCACCATGTGTGTGAGTTTATTTATAGAGCCTATTCGTTGTGACAAGTTGTGGAGTAGTTTGCATTCGTTTGAAACGTTTTGCCCTTCAGAGACTGACTTTGGTATGTGGTAATTTTCTCCTACGGTTATGTTATGCAGTACGCAACTAGTAGTTTTCAGAACTTTGTTTTGATCTCTATGTATTTCAGCTGATAATTCTATGGTGATAGGTTGTCAGTAAATGATACGTTCGTAGACCCATGTTTCTCCACGGCAATGTTATGCTTTAAGTTAGTAGCAGTTTTAAGAACTTTGTTTTGATCTCTATGTTTCTCAGATGATGATTCTGTGGTGATAGGTTGTCAGTCAATGATGAGACGTACCTAGACCCGTACCTAGACATGCTGAACACACTTGCAAGGACTATCAGCAATACTACTCTGCTTCATAGACATGAATTCGCATATATGTACCAGTGATGTTATGTGTGACAAATGTAATCACCAGTACATATTGAGAGAGATTTGATTCGTGGACCACGTGCCTATCGAGTGTATTGTTATGTCTGTATAAAACTCTGTTCTTTAGTGTGACCAAGTGACTACTATATCTTTCTGAAGTCATGTACGAAGATTTATCGGCTGTCTATTGATTTAATTGGTAAGTGTCGTGGGAATAGTAAAGAATGAATACCGAATCACTTGAACAATCATAGGTTTTCATCGATCCGCGTGCATAAACAAAAGATTTTCGAATTGTGTAAACGTTAATCATTTTAGGTTATTAGCAAATGGGAATCAATTTTTGTAGCAGTATAGCCCTCATATTACCAAAGGTACTCCTTAGAATAGACATCACTCTTCAGAAAACTGAAACCAGTTATATTCGGTTGTAATACCTCTGAGATTCTGATGTACTGGGTTTAGGAACAGCCAATTCAAATACATTTACTTTCAGATAATTGATTTATTTTTAGACAGTTCTTTGAGTCCACGGCTTCAAAGCAGATATTATGATTTACTTATGAGGATGCATCTAGAACGGTGCAACACGCGCTCATTGAGCCCAGCCGAAGAGATTGCGGATGAAGTCCATGATGGCGTCCACATCGATGCCAGCGTCCCTCAGCATCTGGATCAACTCCTGCACAGCGTCCAGCTCCAGAACGCGCAACACCAGTTGCTGGAAAGGTCACATCTCTGGTTACACGTCAAGTACAGTGGTGACAATATATAACATTATTGAACACTTGAAGCGACGTAATAGGCGTGAAAGGATTACTACTTACGTGGAACTCGTCAGAACTGAGCCTGTTGATGAGTTCAGCAAAGTCAGGGCTGGTCTCCAGCTTCTCGTTGTAGAGAGCCTTCAGCTCGTCGACTGGGAGGATGGCGAGGATCTCATCGAGCATGGACTTGAGGCTCCTGCTGCTCCTCCTCATTCGGCTGGCGGGTTTCGTAATCTGAGGAATGCCCAGGAAGTCGTGGATGGTGTTGAGGAAGCCGTAGGGGTCAAGGCCTGAGGACTCGAGGAAGTTGAGCAGCTGCGGAAAGAAATTGGGCAGTGAGAACCTGCGAGTTGTAACGTCTCATAGGTGTATGAAGTGTCTAATGGAGCGTTGCTTACATCGTACAGCTCGGGCTGCTGGTCAACGTACACGACGATGCTCTCGAACTCGTCAGACATGAGGTACTGGAGGGCGGCCTGCACCTCAGCGTCGTTGGCGACATAGTTGAGGACGATGTTGACGATTTCGTCGACGGGGATGAGGGCCAGGAAGTCGTTCAGGTCATCCTGCAGGTTGCGGCTGGATTTTTTTGCTGGGAAACGCTGGATCATCTTTGCACCTCGGATGGGCTCTGAAAATGAGATATCGCATATCAGTGCATTTGTTTGCTCTTTTGCAAAATTCTGTTGAAAGTCTCATTACAGTTGTACACATCGTTGTGGTTCATTGCAAAATTATTTAATGATAGTGTAAAACGTTGGACAGTTTCCTCAGTGATGAGCAAGTGAACAATGTGTCTTTGGCTTTTCCTAGAAGTTATGTAATGTCGTATACATACTATTTCTTTTTTTGTGGGATGTAGAAGAATTGTTTCCAGATCACAGGGTTTTAAGCAGCTTTATAATTTTTCTGAAAAATTCACAAATAATGTTCCATAATATAATCATTGTATTCCGTCGTATGTCTTTTGGGGAAGATGGAGTTCTCTCGCTAGCATTACGATTCGCATAGTGGCTGAAGTACTGAACCTGCAGTAGATAGAACAGCCCCTCTTTCTCGTGCCCATCCACCCACATTGAGTTACTCTGTCAGTTATATAAATTGTTTAATGCGATTTCTGGATTCATTTACTTGAAACATAAAGTGACATACTTCACCTTGCTGAGTATTTATTGGGCATTTAATAAATTCGTCTATGCGACGTAAGACCTTAATCTTCTACCACGTCTTCTTCGTATGTTATTGTTGTTCTTGTTGGTAACAGCACTGGGTGCAAGTACGAGCTCAGAACTGTGATTCGAGTTAGTGTGGAAGCACTGATGCCAAGATTGTCAATGCTTTTGACATGTTATAATTTTTTTAGTTTTTTGTCGTTTATATTCCCTATTTTTGAGGGCTCCGGTCCCAGACATTCTAACTCTCTTTAGACTTGATTGAAGTTATTTGAAATACAATGATGGTTCTTATTACTGTAAAATAATGTCAACGGAATTAATGGTGTGTGATTTATGATGTAAGCTATTTGTGATGTTCGTGATGGTTGTCAGGACTTGAAGTTATTACAGTACTGGTAGGTTGGGTAAGACTTAGAGAATGGAGACAAAATTATAGGAGAAATATCTAATCCGTCCATTGGGTAGCAAAGATTTGAGTAAATGCTATGTGCTTATGAGTTGAGTACGACAGTAGCGAGGGAGTAAGGATATGGTCTGAAACAATCGTTTCCGGTGATTATATTTGGGTGTGTTATGGGTGGTATGAAGGGCAGATTATAAGCCTGGTTCCGTACTGCGGGCATGGAAGTCAACTAAAATTACGCTTGGGAACAACGTTTAATGTTTGGTGGTGAATACGGGGATTTGTTGACAAGGGCACAGCTGCAAACAACCGTTACCGCTAATGGGTCTTGGGTTTACTGCAAATGTAGAAATTTGTGTAAAAGTTGTGAGCCAGTAAAGGATAGCGGAGACAGAGGACAGTGAAATACAGAAACTAGATGTCATATATGTCTATCCTTGACTTGAAGATTTTATTAAAACGTTGGGAAAGATCCATACAAAATTATGATAGGAAGGGCAAGTCGGATCATTAGAATTATTTTGTGATGTAACACCCAAGTGTGGCCAGTTGTTAGTTTACTCTATTGACGGCTTTCGTTTGTATGTTTGATGATGGATTCATATTGTCGCAAACAAATTTTAAAGTAGAGTAGAGGAATACTAGAAAACGTTACGAGATATTTGGCCACAGCTAGTACTGTATAATTACGCCACACAGTGTGGAGCACAATGGACAAAAGAATATGTGGCACATGCGAATATAAACTTAAAATAACAAGACCGATTGAAAGATGATACTAAAGAAAACATTCTTACTTAGTTTCAAGGAGCCGGAGTCAGCCCAGCCGAAGAGATTCCTGATGAAATCCATGATGGCGTCCACATCGATGCCAGCGTCCCTCAGCATCTGGATCAACTCCTGCACAGCGTCCAGCTCCAGAACGCGCAGCACCAGTTGCTGGAAAGTTCACATCTCTGGTTACACGTCAAGTACAGTGGTGACAATATACAACATTATTGCACACTAGAAGCCACGCAATAGGCGTGAAAGGATTACTACTTACGTGGAACTCGTCAGAACTGAGCCTGTTGATGAGTTCAGCAAAGTCAGGGCTGGTCTCCAGCTTCTCGTTGTAGAGAGCCTTCAGCTCGTCGACTGGGAGGATGGCGAGGATCTCATCGAGCATGGACTTGAGGCTCCTGCTGCTCCTCCTCATTCGGCTGGCGGGTTTCGTAATCTGAGGAATGCCCAGGAAGTCGTGGATGGTGTTGAGGAAGCCGTAGGGGTCAAGGCCTGAGGACTCGAGGAAGTTGAGCAGCTGCGGAAAGAAATTGGACAGTGAGAACCTGTGTGTTGAAACGTCTCATAGGTGTATGAAGTGTCTAATGGAGCGTTGCTTACATCGTACAGCTCGGGCTGCTGGTCGACGTACACGACGATGCTCTCGAACTCGTCAGACATGAGGTACTGGAGGGCAGCCTGCACCTCAGCGTCGTTGGCGACGTAGTTGAGGACGATGTTGACGATTTCGTCGACGGGGATGAGGGCCAGGAAGTCGTTCAGGTCATCCTGCAGATTGCGGCTGGATTTTTTTGCTGGGAAACGCTGGATCATCCTTGCACCACGGAATGGCTCTGAAAATAGTATTTCGCTTATCAGTCCACATTCCCTGCACTTTTGGGAAAGTTGTGTTAAAAATTACGTTACAACTGACAAACTGTTGCGGGTCATTCCATAACTTATCACTATTAGTGTGAAATTAATTATTTATTAGGAAGACGTAAAATTATTGTTTAAGAATTGTAGAGTTCCACTTATTTTTATAATTTTCGCGGAAAACTCGCAAATAATGCCCATAACATGAACATTATATTGAGTTGTGTGGCTTTTGGGAAAGATGTAGTTCTGCATTTACCGTTATCTTCCGCATAGTGGCTGAGGTACAGAACTCTCATTAGAGAGAAGAGCTGTTGCTTCTTATGCCTAGCCACCTACAGTTATTTTTTCCGTCAGTTACATAAGTTGTTTAATGCGATTCCTTTGTTCAAATATTTGAAAACGACGCTGACATCATTTCCTTGATGAGATTTCACTGTAGAGTTAAAGAGTTTTGTCGGTGTTACGTTACACGCTAAATTTGTACCACTTTATCTTCTTATTGATCCCCTTGGTGAATGCAATGTGTACATTGTGTACAGAATTGTGATTCACGTCAGTGAGGAAAAGTAAACTCAATGTTATAACTGTGACTCAGACGTATCTCCTCACAACAGGTTACTGTTTTTTATTTATGTATTTGCGCGCCTTTTATATTACCCACAATCGAAGCTTGCTACTTTGAGACAGTCTAACGTTCTTCAAACTTGATTGAAGTAGATTAAATCGTTAGGTTAATTTTTGTTGCTGTAGAATAATGGCAATGGGATTAGTGCTGTGACAGTGTGATGTTAGTTCTTTCTGGTCTATGGAGGTGATGACTGTGGGGAGTTGTGCTTATTACAGTACTTGTGGATAGAGTAAATTCTTAGAACTGGGGGCGGTATTAAAGGAAAAATGTCTGATTTACACATTGGAAAGAAACGATTCGAGTAAATGTGTGTGGCTAGGACAGCACCCAAGCTGAAAGCATATGGCCCAGAACAGTCGGCCTCGGTGAAAATACTTGGGAACTTTATGGGTTGTATGAAGGCTAGATCATGTGGGTGATTTCATGCTGGGGGAAGGGGAGACAATTAAGGTAACGCTAGGTAAGGGTGTGGAATGTTTGGTGGGAAGTGTTGATAGGGGCACAGCTCAAAGCAAACATTGTCGAGGATGGCTGATACAATATGTTGTTGCACTTCCAGTTTATTGGAATTGTAGAAATGGTTTCAGAATGTATGTAAATCATAGTAGCTGGTAAAGCATATGAGAGAGAGAAGGTAATGATATATATCTCATCTAGTTCCATGATTCTGAGATTTTAGTAAAACGTCAGAAAAGAGGAGGCTTTACAAATTGTGCATAACGAGGACAGTTGGAGGATGTACATTATGAATGGTTGATGGATTGGTGATGTAACCTCCTAGTCTAACCAGTTAGCAGTTATCTCAGTAGTGCGCTTCCTTTTCTGTGGTTAGCAGCTGGTCGTTAATAGATTTTGGTAATGAAATTCCAAGGTATTTTAGCTTTTAGTTGTTGGAAGAATTGTGAGCTGAATAGTACAGATCTCAGGAACATTATTTCTAGGCGGGTTTCTCTATAACTGTTTTGGGAAAATGTTACCTCTTTCGAGAGTTCATATTGTTATTGTAGAACTCTACGAAGGTTGCCGCACTACATTACAGAATCGATTCGCCAAAATATGTTACTTCAACTGAACTTAGAATATATTTGGGAACTGGTCTTATGAACACTCACGTCTTCCCAGGGTCCAGCTACCAGAAGAAATTGCCATTCGTTGGTAGAAAATATTTCTCGCCTCAACAATCGAGCTTTACCACTTCACATATAAATCAGAAGACAGAAAAAGGGTCTAACACCGTCATTCTGTGTGGATTATTACCGAACTTATTCTTGTACATAGCTTCCTATGATGATTGGTTCATAATCTTGCAAGGAAATCTTGAAGCAGACAAGCTGAATTTACAGAAAATTTCATGACTCCACATTCCAACTGGGGGAGTACGAGAAACCTTACGACATGTTTGGTCACAGTTAGAACCTCAGAATTGCGCCACGCAATGTGCAGCACAATGGACAAAAGAAAATGTGGCACATGCGAATATAAACTTAAAATAACAAGACCAATTGAAAGATGATACTAAAGAAAACATTCTTACTCAGTTTCAAGGAGCCGGAGTCAGCCCAGCCGAAGAGATTGCGGATGAAGTCCATGATGGCGTCCACATCGATACCGGCGTCCCTCAGCATCTGGATCAACTCCTGCACAGCGTCCAGCTCCAGAACGCGCAGCACCAGTTGCTGGAAAGGGCACATTTCTAGTTAGAGGTCAAGTATAGAGGTAATATAAAAGAAAAATGTTGGACACTCGTAGCCAGAGGACAGCAATGAAAGGATTACTACTTACGTGGAACTCGTCAGAGCTGAGTCTGTTGATGAGTTCAGCAAAGTCAGGGCTGGTCTCCAGCTTCTCGTTGTAGAGAGCCTTCAGCTCGTCGACTGGGAGGATGGCGAGGATCTCATCGAGCATAGACTTGAGGCTCCTGCTGCTTCTCCTCATTCGGCTGGCGGGTTTCGTAATCTGAGGAATGCCCAGGAAGTCGTGGATGGTGTTGAGGAAGCCGTAGGGGTCAAGGCCTGAGGACTCGAGGAAGTTGAGCAGCTGCGGATAGAAATTGGGCAGTGAGAACCTGCGTGATGTAACATCTCATAGGTGTACGAAGTGTCTAATGGAGCGTTGCTTACATCGTACAGCTCGGGCTGCTGGTCGACGTACACGACGATGCTCTCGAACTCGTCAGACATGAGGTACTGGAGGGCGGCCTGCACCTCAGCGTCGTTGGCGACGTAGTTGAGGACGATGTTGACGATTTCGTCGACGGGAATGAGGGCCAGGAAGTCGTTCAGGTCATCCTGCAGGTTGCGGCTGGATTTTTTTGCTGGGAAACGCTGGATCATCTTTGCACCTCGGATTGGCTCTGAAAATGAGATATCGCGTATCAGTGCATCTTTTTTGCTCTTTTACAAAATTCTGTTGAATGCCTCATTACAGTTGCACAGATTGTTGTGGTTCATTGCATAACTATTTAATGATAGTGTAAACCTTTGGACAGTTTAGTCAGTGCTGAGCAAGTGAACAATGTGTGTTTGGTTCTTCCTAGAAGTTGTGTAATATTGTACACACACTATTCCTTTTTTTGTCGGATGTAGAGAAATTGTCTCCAGATCAGATGGTTGTAAGCAGTTTTATAATTTTTCTGCAAAATTCACAAATAATGTTCAATAATATAATCATTGTATTTCGTCGTATGCCTTTTGGGGAAGATGGAGTTCTCTCATTAGCATTATGATTCGCATAGTGGTTGAAGTACTGAACCTGCACTAGATGGAACATCCGCTCTTTCTCGTGCCCATCCACCCACATTGAGTTATTCTGTCAGCTACATAAATTGTGTAATGCCATTTCTGGATTCATTTACTTGAAACTTACAGTGACATACTTCACCTTGCTGAGTATTTATTGGGCATTAATTAAACTCGACTATGGGACGTAAGAGTTTAATCATCTACCACGTCTCGTTATTATTTTCATTTTGTTCTTGTTGCTAACAGCACTGGGTGCAAGTACAAGCACAGAACTGTGATTCGAGCCAGTACACAAGCACTGATGCCAAGATTGTAAATGTTTTTAACGTGTTTTTATTTTTTATTTTTTATTTTAGTGTCATTTATATCCCCTATTTTTGAATGGGCTAGTCCCAAACAATCAAACGCTCTGTAGACTAACATTCAAATAATCTGTAGACTTGACTGAAGTTGTTTGAAATACCAGAACAATTTTTATGACTGTGAAATAATGTCAATGATGTATTGTGATATTTATGATATTAGTTATTTGTGATGCACTTCATTGTTGTGGGGACTTGGGGTTATTACAATGCTGATGAACTGGGTATGATTTGGAGAATGGAGACAATACTTTAGGAGAAATGTTTTATGTGTGTAATGCAAAGGTACTTGTGAGGAGGATAGGAAGAAGCCAGGGAAGAAAGGTGTTGATGTTGGCAGTATTTTCCGGTGAAAATTCTTGGGTGCATTATGGGTAGTATGAATGGCAGATTCCAACAGTGGTTCTGTGCTGCAGGCAGGGGAGTCATCTAAAATTACACTTGGAAACAATATCAAATGTTTGGTGATGAAGGTAGGAAATGTTGACAGTGACAGACCTGCAAGCAAACGTTACCGAAGATGGGTCTTGGATTTACTGGAAATGTAGAAATTCGTGTACACTTTACGAGCCAGGAAAGGATAACAGAGGGAGAGCAGTGTGAAAAACAGAAACGAAGTGTGCTATATGTTTGTCCATGATTTGGTGATTTTAGTATAACGTTGGAGAAGGTCCATACAAAATGAGGATAGTAAGGATGGGTCAGATGACGATAGGTAGGTCGGGTTGACTCTTTTGTGATGTAAGCTCCAAGTGCGACCAGTTGTAAATTTACTCTACTGACGGCTTTCTTTTGTGTGTTTGATGATGGCTTCATATTGTCTCAAAGAAATTTTAAAGTAGAGTAGATATGTCGGTAAGCTGAAGTGGTAAAAAATTACATGGTTCACCGTTTCCTTTAGAGGAATACAAGAAAACATTACGAGATATTTGGCCTCAGCTAGTACTGTATAATTACGCCACAAAATGTGGAGCAAATGGACAAAAGAATATGTGGCACATGCGAATATAAACTTAAAATAACAAGACCGATTGAAAGATGATACTAAAGAAAACATTCTTACTCAGTTTCAATGAGCCGGAGTCAGCCCAGCCGAAGAGATTGCGGATGAAGTCCATGATGGCGTCCACATCGATACCGGCGTCCCTCAGCATCTGGATCAACTCCTGCACAGCGTCCAGCTCCAGAACGCGCAGCACCAGTTGCTGGAAAGGGCACATTTCTGGTTAGAGGTCAAATATAGAGGTAATATAAAAGAAAGATGTTGGACACTCGTAGCCGTTCAAGAGCCATGAAAGGATTACTACTTACGTGGAACTCGTCCGAGCTGAGCCTGTTGATGAGTTCAGCAAAGTCGGGGCTGGTCTCCAGCTTCTCGTTGTAGAGAGCCTTCAGCTCGTCGACTGGGAGGATGGCGAGGATCTCATCGAGCATGGACTTGAGGCTCCTGCTGCTCCTCCTCATTCGGCTGGCGGGTTTCGTAATCTGAGGAATGCCCAGGAAGTCGTGGATGGTGTTGAGGAAGCCGTAGGGGTCAAGGCCTGAGGACTCGAGGAAGTTGAGCAGCTGCGGAAAGAAATTGGGCAGTGAGAACCTGCGAGTTGTAACGTCTCATAGGTGTATGAAGTGTCTAATGGAGCGTTGCTTACATCGTACAGCTCGGGCTGCTGGTCAACGTACACGACGATGCTCTCGAACTCGTCAGACATGAGGTACTGGAGGGCGGCCTGCACCTCAGCGTCGTTGGCGACATAGTTGAGGACTATGTTGACGATTTCGTCGACGGGGATGAGGGCCAGGAAGTCGTTCAGGTCATCCTGCAGGTTGCGGCTGGATCGCTGAGCCGGGAAGCGCTGGACTTTCTCATGCTTGGGCGCTGTGTAATTTTAATGTAGGCGTTAGCGAACTTCTGCTTACTGAATGGACGTGTTACGTAAATAACTGTAAGAGGATATTCGCTTGTTTTGGGGAGACACCGAAATTTTGTTTTCGTTTTATGTAAGAGCGTAACCAATATTCTTGAATATGTAATGAGACTACTACGTCTTACCTCAGAGTTGATTATTCATTCAAAAAAAATACCTCCACGTTTTAATTAGTGACTGTTATTCGGGAAGAAAAAGGAGCAATATAGCTCAACGGTTACTGAAGGCTAGTTAGGTTCGGGTTTGGTTGCCTGGGAGGAGAAGGCCAAACAGCCAGGTAATCGGTGTCGTTGGAGTATTGAAGGACGGGGAAGGAAATCGGCAGTGCGATTTCAAAGGAACCATCTCAGCATTTGTCTGGAGCGATTTAGGGAAATCACGGAAAACCTAAATCAGGATGGCCGGATGCGAGTTTGAGCCGTCGTCCTCCCGAATGCGAATCCAGTGTACTAAACACTGCACCACCTCGCTCGGTACTGCTGGATAGTCTTGGGTGTTATTAGCGTTAGGTGTTCATTAAAAACTCTCCTTCCCTAGCTCAGTGATCAGCCTCTGGCTTATATGTGTAGGACCCAGGTTCTATCCCCGTTACTCCCGGAGATTCTTCCTTATTGGAAAAACTTGAACAGGTTTTCCTAGCTTCGTTATACCAATTTTGGAGCTATTTGAGTTATAAGGAGCGTTCCCAAAGTCAAAAGGCGAAAAGGTCAGGAGAGTCGCCTGCTGACCCTACGCCCCTGCTTAGCGGATTCACTGACGCCACTGGCAGAGGATGACACTGCGATCGGTCGGTTAGAACTGCCCTATTACTGTCAGAAAACGTGGCTTTCCTTTGCTTTGCTTTAAAATTATGTGTGCAGAATACAGTATTTTATCGACGCCATAGGTGTACTTTTCTTTAACTCGCTAATGCCCGTAGGAGGACATATTACTTTCTCCCAGGTAGATTTAATGGCAGTACGCGATTCAAATGATAAAATCTGTCGAAATAATGTCTACACAGGCAGTATCAAAAAATTTTCTGCTGACTGTAAACCATCCTTGCATAAATCATTGTGTCCGATAACTATTTGCTTCACTGAAGCGCAATAAATTATGTGGTATTTCTCTGCGAATAGCTTACATTTTTATGAGGTACACCAGCATCTGGTAGCTTTACGGAACGACGTTGGTCATATGGAAGACTACTGTGCACGTCATTATGGAAGCATAGCTCATATAAATGAAAATCTGTTATGTGTGTGGGGTCCTGTTCTTTCAGACAAGTCCGAAGGAATAGACGCCATTTTGATATTGGAGCCACCGTGAATCAACTCACAAAGGAATTAAAGACATGGGCATATATCAACTGACAAGCTGATATTTTGTGCCACCCTCGGTTTCTAGCCCGAGTCTCCAACTTACTAGGCAGATACGCTGACCACTAAGCCATCTGCACACAGGTGTTTCCGCATCTGCACCGGCTACCCTAGCAAGACCCCGTCAGACCCAAATTCTCAACTGATACCTCACACTACTGGTGCAGCGCCCCTGCTTATGACCCACATTACGCGCAGTATCTCGCCGATTCGAGTAAGAGACAGAGCTTGGTGTGCAACTGCACTGAAGGAATAGCTGAGAATCTGGGTCTGGTGGGAGGCTTACTATAGTAGGCGGTGCAGTTGAGTTGACTACTGTGTCCGGATGGCGTGGTGGTCAGCGCATCTGCCTAATGAGCAGAAAAAACAAATTTCCAGTTTGTCCCTTTGATATAAATCAATGCCCACTGGTAACTGACTTCTTTAATTCCTTTCCTTCTTGAAAATATGTTGCACAGCACATGTATGGTACGATTACGTGGTCACTTAAGCTGAAATAGTTTTTCTTAGAACCAAACATTAACCAAACATTAACACCATTCTGGCCTTTAAGAGTACGATTTGATGACACTTACCCTTGGGCACCGCTGCGCCGCAGGCGATGCCAATGACAACAGCGAACAGCAGGAAGAAGCGCATCTGCACAAGAAGGTGATGTCTTAGAGTGGAGGCAGTGCTAGCTAGTCTAGTGTACTGCAGAGCGGAGAGGACTTACCTTGCCGGCTGTGGACCACAATGTGATGCGGCAGGCTTCGACGTGTGCGTATTTACGCATTTCTTTATCAGCTCTTCACTGCGTTTATCGAGTGCGGTTTTTTCCGCTCGCGACCAAGATGACCTTCATGGTCGGTAAACGCAAGTCATATCTGCGTCTGTGCATTACCTGAAAAATTCACTTCAGTTGTCCAGAAGAGAGCAGAGCGTGCGTATCGCATCGTATATCAGCAGTGATTATCGCGTGACGTTAAGAACTTGTAGGAATGCAACAGGTTTCGCTTGTAGCTTTCGATATGATTTCTACGTATTAACTCAATCATGACAACGGAAGAAACTACGATGAAGTGATTTTCATGTGTAGTTTTCGTCGTGTCTGAGTCTGTCGCCTACCGTTCCACGACAGAAAAGTAGTTTGCTCAACTTTGTAATTCGATTTGTTAATACGGAGCGAAGGCATTTCGTTCACTCCATTGTCTAAGGTAACTTGTTTGCAGAGTGCTTTATGCCCTCTGTTTCACCTCAGTTGTGGCAGAATCAGCAGTGTGCCCTGAGCACTTAAGTTGTGTGTTCTTGTACAGCGCTACCCTGTAAACGTCACTAACTTCATTATCTCCGAAGTTCTCGGCAGAAATGTGCTGGTGTTTCTTGGAGTGCTGAGGGCAGCAGAACTGTTTTGAGTATGATTCTAAAATAATGTGCCTTTTTTTTTCAAGAGCCGCTCTTGCGTGGTACTCGTCACTCCTCCATATGTTATTGTTTCGATACTGTGCCGGGATACCCTCCGTATCAGTAAAAGAGTGCGATAATAACAGAATTCCTCGCAAGCAGTCTGTCTGCGTGTAGTACAAATTTACTTCTGCGCGTTTTGTGTGTTGTAACTGATTCTGTATCGGTTTTCGGAAGCGAAAATCCTCAAATAGGGTAGACGTGCCTGGAGAGGATTGGAAAAACCCCTGTAATTAGCATTCACGTTGATCGAGGGATACAGATGGGGGTACTTCTAAGACACAGGTTGATTTTCGATCTGGTTCACCTCTCTGTGTCGTAGAATAACGCTTACCGATGTACTAACGTGTACTACGACGTGTTAACATCTGCGACAGTTAATTATCAAATTTATCCTAACGATAAGTCGGACAGGTTCCTTTATTTAACGGCCGAAAGCGGTATCAATAAATTCGGAATGTGCTCCTTCCGTAAAGGGAAAGAACTTCTTTTCTTTAGAAATATCTGTAGAAAAGTCGCTCCTGCACGGCGACAGATGCATAATTGCGCAAGCGAAGTTCCAGCAAAGGCTTAAACTGATTCGCGTGGAAATTCTAAATAACAGCAAAGGGAAAGTCATAGATTATATCTCATTAACTGTCTCACAGCTTCGTGGGTTGTCTGAGATGAAGCCAGTACAACAGGATTGCGAAATCAGCTGACATGGCATGAGGAATATAGAATTTAACAATATTTAAATACTGTTTTTCGAAGCGCACTTTGTATTAGTTTTCAGGGCCATAAAACTATTTTTAGCGAAAAACTGTATTTAGTAACCAATTACTTGGATAGGTCTTGATCTGTAATAGTGGGATCAAAGTATTCAGCTGAAATTCTATGTGCTGATGGCACAACATTATCTGTGGCAGACCTGAAATTCAGTTCGAATTTTTAGAAAATAACAAGTGAAAATGGGAGCATATAGTTCACGAAAAACAGATCGCTCCTTAATCGTAACGAAACATAGTGTACACAGTGTCCAACACAGAACTTTCGTAAAAGATGTGTCCTTAGAATTGTGTACATAAGTTTCGAGAGATGGTTTTTCTTCATTTTTCGAGTATTTCCAAGTTGAGGTATCTCAACATTCCTGTCCCTATTCAGAGGATTAGCGCTGCTTTTCTTTTGTCTACCTGATACGTCCGCTGCTAGGGTGCAAAAAAGGGCAGCTCGTTTTGTATTATCACGTTATAGGGGAGAGAGTGTGGCAGATATGATACACGAGTTGGGATGGAAGTCATTACAGCAAAGACGTTTTTCGTCGCGGCGAGACCTTTTTACGACATTTCAGTCACCAACTTTCTCTTCCGAATGCGAAAATATTTTGTTGAGCCCAACCTACATAGGTAGGGATGATCATCAAAATAAAATAAGAGAAATCAGAGCTCGAACAGAAAGGTTTAGGTGTTCGTTTTTCCCGCTCGCTGTTCGGGAGTGGAATAGTAGAGAGATAGTATGATTGTGGTTCGATGAACCCTCTGCCAAGCACTTAAATGTGAATTGCAGAGTAGTCATGTAGATGTAGTCCAACTTGATATGGATACCACACACTTGAGTAATGTCTTAGTGCGGATAATACAATAGTTCTATAAGAATCTCTTCCGTACACCAACAGCTGTTTTCCAATCTCTGACAGAACCCTGGGTTTGCTGCACCTTATACCAAACGAATGTGCTCATTACAATCCATGTTGCTGTTGTGGTCTTCAGTCCTGAGACTGGTTTGACGCAGCTCTCCATGCTACTCTACCCTGTGCAAGATTCTTCATCTGCCAGTACCTACTGCAACCTACATCCTTCTGAATCTGCTTAGTGTATTCATCTCTTGGTCTCCCTCTACGATTTTTACCCTCCACGCTGCCCTCCAATACTAAATTGGGGATCCCACGATGTCTAAGAACATATCCTACCAACCGATCCCTTCTTCTAGTCAAGTTGTGCCACAAGCTCCTCTTCTCCCCAATTCTATCCAGTACCTCCTCATTAGTTATGTGATGTTCAGCATTCTTCTGTAGCACCACATTTCGAAAGCTTCTATTCTCTTCTCGTCTAAGCTATTTATCGTCCAAGTTTCACTTCCATACATGGCTACACTCCATACAAATGCTTTGAGAAACGACTTCCTGACACTTAAATCAGTACTCGATGTTAACAAATTTCTCTTCTTAAGACACGCTTTCCTTGCCATTGCCAGTCTACATTTTATATCCTCTCTACTTCGACCATCATCAGTTATTTTTCTCCGCGAATAGCAAAACTCCTTTACTACTTCAAGTGTCTCATTTCCTAATCTAATTCCCTGAGCATCACCCGACTTCTTTCGACTACACTCCATTATCCTCGTTTTGCTTTTGTTGATGCTCATCTTATACCCTCATTTCCAGACACTGTCCTTTCCGTTACAATCCATACAGTCACAAATTATCACTCTGTCATTTTCGTGATATGACTAACTCAAGTTTTGATTCATTGATCGCATACTCGAAGACTGCTACATGTCATAAGCACACAATATGGCATATCTGCAAACTAAGAGCCTTTAGCCTTTTACATTTGAGTTGATATTTTGCTGAACTCTGGCTGATTATCACCTTAGTTTTTACCAGATAATATCTCCTGATATCCAACTGCATCGTCTGCGAAATGTTTGAGATTGCAGCAAATACTACCCGCTTAAATATTACTATGCAACAGGATGAATGATGGTGCTATCACGTTTCCCTGAATGCCGTACAGAGGAGACATTTTACGCGGAAGTCGCTTGCCGGGTGTTCGTGGGTAAATACGATACTGCGGTGCCTGTGTTATTCCGAATTGTGATGCAAGGAACCTTGCAGTGCATTCCAGGATAACACAGACAGTGCAATATCGTTTCGTAGCTTGCCTGTATGTACTGCTGAATATATTTTCTTAAATGTTTCTTAATCAGGTCACAGTCTGGCAGTGAACCGAAAATTTTTCAACAGTCAACAAACAAAGAACATATAAACGACCTAGTCATACAGATAACTTTTCTCACTGTTCAGACGTTATATGTGAATCGCATTCTGGATTTCACATGTCACGTGTTTCCGGAATAGTTTCACTGTTCTACACAAAAGGTCTCTTTGTGTCACAGAGTGTTTGATTTTGAACTCAGAAAATGTTTTAGAATCCTCCGCGGATCCGTTCTACTGGCATCGTTCGTGGATGGGCTTGACCTGTACTCTTTCTCAGGAGCTGGAAGTAGTTCTCTGCCTAAAGGATCTCTGGTTATCACTCTTGAGGATGAAACTAATTTACTTGTAAAATGCATATAGAAAAACACAAGGACCTGCTTGTGATCTGAGTCATTCTTGATTTTTAGCTATTCAGCTAATTTAACATGCTGGTCATTGATTATTGTATCACCTGAACTGTACCATCATCATTTGATTCCCATTTGTAAAGGAACATATTAAGAATAAATTAGGCGTATCGGCTTTCGTTTTGATACTGTCTGCTTCAGTTCCTGTCTCATCAACAAGTCCATGCACTCTATGTTTTAAGCTAAGTTTTAACGTCTGACTTAAGTTTCGCGAGAATCCTCCAAAACCAATTATTTTCGCCGCTGCCTCCCTGGTAGTCAAGGTCGTATCAGTCAGTACCGAACTACTGACTTTTTTCAGATTGATTCGTACACGTTCTGCGGCAACCGCTGTTTCATAACGAACTTGCTGCCACTATTTGTATACAGTTATGGAACTCTTACTTCTCTAACGATTCTGAGAGGTGCCTTTCGTAGACTGCTTCACTAACTGCTTACTTCGATTTTTACCACAGACTCACTGCACACCCCTTGCCTGATTTAATTTGAGCAGAAGAAATGAAGTTGCTTACTCTTTGGTCAGTTTACTATATAATTAGCTTCTCAGTTTATTGGCACAGCCTTTTGTTCCTGGTAATTACCTCATTGCAACAAGTGCAGTATGATGTTTTATGGCAGTACATAAAAGAACATATTGCAAGAGTTGAGCACTTTCTATCACCCACATATCTAATATATTTTCACGATGGGTCTGTTTACTGTCATAGATGGATTTCTGAGAACGCCTTGAGTGTAGTTCCTCGGCAGCTCTTGTCTTGTCTACTGCTTATGAAGGTGTACTCGTAGTTTTCCCTGTCTACTGTGAGACGCTTGAATCCTCCTGTATTGTAAATGAATAACGGAGACACAGATGAAAACAGGTTTTCACCGAAATTTTCACTTGCTTCTGGGGGTGAGGTGGGTCATCTGTGAGAGTGTCTAGCTTCGAGTTTTAGATTACACTTGATAGTACTGCTGGAACAATTTTGTATGCAGATTAAATTTCTGCGCCATGAGATTTACTTCGCACAACTACCGCTACGATAATGCTACTGCGTAATAGTCCAGATAACTGGGTTCCAGTAAAGAGTTAGGAATGTATCTGAAGACATGTGACAATTAGTCAAATCCAGTTACAGCTCATTATCTAAGTGAAGGTCAAATAACTTGGCGTGTTTTTGCCTGTTTATATCGAAATAATCTGTCTCTGTTTATTTGCTTTCTGTGTAACTACTCTTCTTTCATGCATTTACAAGTACCGTGTGGTTAGAGATTAACCTGTCGCGACGATTTTCTTACCTCGATCGCTTGATATAACAACGGAAGACGTCCGCCTCCTAAATTTACGACCTTAGCTTACGAGAATAAAGTCAACATTGCCATGCTGAAATAAGTCTTATAGACTAGATAATTTACATAATTTATGGGTATCTCTAAGGTCAATGCAGATTTAAAGATAAAATATTTTGACAACCAGTGGAAACTTAATCAGCGGGAAGTATGTGACAATAAGTGCATTGACAAAACACTCGTGTTACACGTTATATTAAAGAAAAAAGGTTTTAAACTAGGTACGTTCAAAGAAGAGGTTGACAGTGACACACACGTCAGAATGAAAACCACATATACTTAATATACATAATGATTCCTCTTAGTTCGGTTATACATAGATGTGCTTTACAGACCATGAAAATAGTTAATTTCCCTTATCCTCATTAGCTAGAACCTACCAAATCAGTTTTCGTAACTTCGCTTGAAGAGATACAGAACTAGTGATAACATCAGCACGTGGTTGCCTATGCAATAATTTTCCGTATCTATCTAGTGCTGTACTTCTTATTCTGCCGTCTTGTGATTCAGATGTGACCCATTATATTGTATGCATTTGAGTTTGGCGCTGACTACGTATTATTAATATCCACAGCCGAATTATTTAGCTATTTCAACAGAAAAAAGCCGCGCGCGAATAGCCAAGCCATCTCAGGCGCTGCAGTCATGCACTGTGCGGCTGGTCCCGGCGGAGGTTCGAGACCTCCCTTGGGCATGGGCGTGTGTGTTTGTCCTTACGATAATTTAGGTTAAGTAGTGTGTAAGCTTAGGGACCTATGACCTGAGCAGTTAAGTCCCATAGGATTAAAAAAAGTAGAAAATGTTGCGAAGAAAGAAAGCAATACGAGTGAAGTGGACGCATAAATTGTTACTGTAACATTTAACAATCACAGAATTGCTCAAGTTTGCGGACTATGTGATTTGCTACATCTAAGTTCTTCACTATTAAAATGCCGCTACCCATTCTTTAACAAAAGAAATAAGTCTTTTAGGAAAAATAACGTGAAGCACTGTATTAACAGCCACAGTCTGCAGCCGCAAGTGTGGGACATGTGGGTCAGAGTAACATACGCGTATGGAGATCATGAGTGACAGCTCGCTGCGCTCATTGGGAAGCGACACTGCACAGTGGTAATGGCAATGGCAGGGGGTCAATGTCACCACACCAGGCCACGTCTCTTGTGAAGGACGACGTGACTGGGGGCCAGGCTGTTGTGACCCAAACGCGTCTCTCAGGGCCATGTAATATGTCTGGATTTTGAGGCAGAAGCATTCTTGCACCGGGTCGCCGCTACAATCTGGTAGCACCACCACAGCACTGAGCTCCTAGTGGGACTTAGTGCCGCCGCCTGAGTCCTGCCAGAGACCAGCCACGCTCTGCAGACTCGAGGCGCTACCAGTCCTCCACGCTGCTGAGGGAAGCAGGACGTTGCTGGCGACTTGTCTGCGACCTCGAGGCACTGCCCGCTCCTCAACTTTAAGAGGTCCAGACTGGGTCTTTCCCTCCGCTGAAAAGCAGACTATAAGGCACTCCTCATAACCTCTCCATTACTCTATAGGAGCTTTATCAAGTTGTGACACTACTTGTCACTGTTTTTAAGAGTGTCCTTCATTGCAGAAAACTGCATTATCTTCAAAAGATCGTAGGGTACTCTTAACATTGTCTTTCCTCTCAATGAAGCTCCACCATAATTTTGTAAAATTAAAATACAAATATTGTAAAGTGTTAATCAGGAAGAAGAATATTATATGAATTCATAAAGTTCTAAAAAAATAGATGATGGGTAAGAATTTAAGATTCAACATTGGATATAGAACAGGAATTACATCTTCATCATTACTTTTCATTTCACACTTCAGTGCCCAATAAACAGTAAGATTCTGTTTATCATACATTTCGGTTCCTCTCTACATCACAAGACGTTTTTCAAGTTAAATATTCCACCTGGTACCAACTACTGTAATTTTTGTACTAGTAACCTGATTTATTAATAGATTTCTAGTAATTATTTCCCATAGTCAGAGACTTCCACAATGTATAGTGACAATAAATACTTAATAATTCAGTTAATTGTAAGAAAAAACCATTTCTCTTGAAACATTACATTATAATCCTAATATTCATAATCATTATATTCTGACGGTTTACATATTTTTAACATTATTGGTGGTAGTCAAAATTTCTGGTGTAAGTCAAAAACTAATTAAAATCATACAAATGACTGGTTCTTACAGTTAAGACATTCTCTGTCTGAAATTATGAATAACCCTTTAATTGATACATTAAGAAAATAAATATGTGATGTTGCCTTCTCCATTCTATGCCGTTGGGCACCTTGTGGCTCCTCCGCCTTTAGGAGCAGTTTCCCACCCCAAGGGCAAGAGAGTGCCCTTCCTTCTAGCTGCTCACCCACCCTCCTAGAAGGCCGTTGGCAATTGATAGAAGGTGATGTTAATGCCATTTCTGCCTGTTCCTTATTCAGGGTGTCTTCTGTTATCAAAATTGTAACTGGAGTTCATTATACCTCAGCTACTGAAATGCCATTTAGTCCACAAGATTTACTTTTTGATATGTAAACAATGAATTCATTATGTCAGCATTTGATGCTAGTAGAGCATCTACAGGGTGTATTTTATTTAATTGTTACACACACACACACACACACACACACACACACACACACACACATATATATATATATATATATATATATATATATATATATATATATATATATATATATATATTTGGAGCCCAGAAGTTTTTGAGGTGCAATAGTCATTATTCTGAGGGGTACATTTTGACAACACTATATTAAAAGGTGTTTTCTACATTATATTATATGTTAACGTCTGTTAATGCATCTGCAGGTGCAATACATCTATTTTTTGGCCTTGCAAGTGTCTGTTCTTTTATGAATTTTAATTTCCAGACTTGTATCACAACATTTTTCTCTACTTATATTTATGTATATATGGCTGTGGCAATTCTTATGTCTTCTGCACTGTATGTATTTTGCAGTATCTTACTCCAGTAGGTTACCCTCTTCTCTGTTTGAATATATTTAGATTGTATCCTTACGAAACTAAATTAATTTATATATCATTATATGTTTCTTGGGTGAATAAAGTCTCAGTACATATATCTAGTGATCTGCTTTTTTTATTGTATGGGTGTATTACAATGGGTGTGTAAGCTCCCAGATGAACAAATTGAAGTTACAGTCCAAATTCAGGACATTGACTCCATGGAAACAAACGTTATGTACAGTCAATTTATGCAATGAAATAACATTAATATTTTCCTTTCATATTCCTGAAGGACATCATTATATCTGAGCTGTCAAATATGTTCTATAACTGCAGGTAGCTTTATCGTCAAGAATTTCTTATCCCTACAGACGATAACATACTACTGGCTGCAACATGCTACTCAGGTTTCAGAGGCCTGGAATGATAACAAAACAACAGACAGCTCTAAAACAATGATATGACATCCAACAACTTCTTTGTTATAATGATATAGCTTATTCTTTTAAATTAAATGTGCAGGACTTGTATATACATGTAGGAGATAGTCTTCTCTTCACAATAAGATCATCCATCATGTGATCTAACATTAAGTATATATTAGAAAAACATTATTAGTATAACAAGTTCATAAAGTTCTTAGTGCTACACCATACTTTCTAAGTTCAGTATCCTTACAGCTTGAGGTAAGTGCTCCATTTTGATTTGTGTTAAGTGGCGTATGGCAAAGACTTTTGATACGAACCATACATCAAGGTACTGTCATAGAAGCTTGAATATTTGCTTTTTTAACCCAGATCCCTAGGATCATTTAAAAATATTTAGTTACTGTACTCAGCTATTTATCGTTCACATTTTCTTCTTGATATCTTACAAATTATTTCAACTGACCATCATAATCGAAAAATCACACATAGTGCAGTCCTTTTCAATATGCTTCAATACAAGACAGTAAAATGTAAGACTTAACCTCCTCCTACATAAGAAAAAAAGGGTCACGGAGATCATCTTTACCGAAATCACTTAAAATCGAAATTACTTTAATGTTAAACAATTTTAATTTATCTATTTACTGCCAGATTTTATGTAGATGTGAGGGTTTCGAAAACTTGTTATTCCCTGGCTACATTTCGAGAGTTAAAACTGTGGTCACAGTAATTTACTGTATTCTGGAAAATAAGAAAGGAGGGAATAGGCTGTAGGTAACCAGAACGTAAAAAAGTAGTTAATAGATGAAAAAGACACACCTTTCACACCCCTTTTCTCACCTAAGACCTTACCTACAAAGAGCCTCAACAGTGGCGTAGAAGACAGACGTTTTGTGCAAGATATACAGAATGATGACCACAGACCTTTCCTTTTGCAGCCATGAAAAGTGGTTCCACATCCCTAACTATGAATCTTCACTATGGACAACTGTTTCGTCTTCCTACTTCAAAAAGCTACAAGTAATCCATTCAGACTATCTCAAAATTGGAAGATAAGGCAGCAGGCTTATCTTCTCAAACTCAGTCAAACAGGAACTAAACATTGTGGGTTATTACATTAAGCCATTACATATTAAATTATAATCCTCTATTCTGTATAAAACTTTGAAAGCCCACAAAACGTTTGAAGTTCTCAGATTTATTTTCAAGTACCATATCCCCTTAAGAAACATAATTCACGGATACAAATGGCTGACAATGTGGATCAGCACATGATGTATGTCTATTTATACTACCATGCACAGATAATTTACTCTATAAAATGTAACTGAGCTAAGCAAAATAAATAATAAATGTAGATATATCCTGATTCAGTTTATTGAAGAAATGAAGCATGTTGTACTAAATTGAGATCACTATTTAATACAATTACATTACAATACATCTTCTTATTCTGTAGTGGTCAATCAATGGATTGGTTTGCAACAGCTACAATGTCTCCATTCTGGGCGTCTTTCAGCTTTTCTCTTCATTTCTTTACAGGTGTTACATCCCACATCTGTCACGATTTGGCCATGTACCTGAGTCGTGATCTTCCTCTTGGTCTTTTTCCCTCGACATATCCTTCTATGATTGTGTTCAGAAGTCCTTTATGTCTTAATAGATGGCCTGTAAATTGCACTCTTCTTTTAACAATGAAACTCCAGAAGGTTGTCTTCTCACCTGCTCTTTCCAGAACCACTTCGTTTGTGACTTTGCCGATACATTTTATTTTGAGCATGCGTCTATAGCACCGCATTTCAAAAGAATTTAGCTTCTGTTCTTCCTCTTTCCCGAGAGTCCATGTTTCACACCCATAGCATGCTACACTTCACAAATATGTTTTCAGAAATCTTTTCCTGATTTCAAAGCTGATGCTCTTAGATGTTAATATGTTTTTCTTCTTGTTAAAAGCAGCCTTTGCTTGAACTTTTCTACTTCTCACTTCTGCCTTGCCCCTTCCATCCCTGGTAATATTACTGCCCAGATAAGTAAATTTATCAACTTGTTCAAGCAGTTCATTGCCTACATGAACTTGGACTTTCACTTGATCTTCTTTGTCGCATGCCATTACTTTTGTTTTTGCTTTATTAATTCTCATATTATATTCTTCACCCATAACTTTATCCATTCTATTCAGTAGGACTACAAGATCTTCTTCACTTTCACCCAGGACAGCTATATCATCGGCATATCTTATCATATCTATTCGTTGGCCATGAATTACTACACCTGTCTGTGAATTTTCCCTTACTTTTTTCAGCGCCTCTTCAATGTATAGGTTAAAGATAACTGGGGATAGTGCGCAACCTTGTCGGACACATTTCCGTAGCTGCACCTCTTCTTGTTTTGTCCGTCCACAGATAACTGCTGTCTCGTTTATGTACAGGTTCCGTATCATTTTTCTATCTTTATAATCTATTCCAACTTTTTTGAGTACCTCAAACACCTTATCCCATTTAACATTATCAAAGGCTTTCTCTACATCTACGAAAGCTATGTATGTTTTCAGGTTCTTATCTAGTCGTTTCTCTATTATTGATTCTCTGGTTCCTCTGCCTTTCTGAAATCCAAACTGGTCTTCGGATAGTGTAGCTTCGACTTTTTGTTCTATGCGTTTTAGGAAAATTGAGGTTAATATTTTAGAGATGTGAGTAACTAGGCTGAGAGTCCTATAATTTTCACATCTTGTAGCATTTGCCTTCTTTGGAATGGGGATCATAATGTTTTTCTCAAAGTCTGTAGGAATTTTACCCTGCTCGTACATGTTGAAAACAAGACTATACAACTCCTGATTTAGTTTTGCTCCTCCAGATTTCAGAAGTTCGGCTGGGATATTGTCTATACCAGGCGATTTGATGTTTTTCAATTTTTTCAGAGTTAGTTCAAACTCTTCCTTTAATATAGGTTCACCTATGTTGTGCGCATCTACTTCTGTTTCTTCTTCCATGATGTTTTCAGACAGGCCTGATCCGCTGTACAGTTTTCCTATATATTGTTTCCATCTTCTTGCAACTTCATCATCGTCATCCAACATATTGCCATTTTCATCCATCACAGCCCTACACTTGTTTCTTCTGTATCCAAAGCAATGTCTCACACATTTATAGGCCTTGTCGATATTTCTCTTGCTCATGTTGTCCTCAACTGAAATACAGAGATCATCAAGGTATTTTTTTCTAGATTGTTTTGCCTCTCTGTTGATTCTATTTTTCAGACTCTTGTGTTTCTCTTGGTCTTCCTTCTTCACAGAATTTTTTAATATCCTACTTTCTTCCATCATATTTAGTAGGTCATTAGTGATCCATTCCTTCCTTTTCTCTGTCCTTTCTTTTCCTATTACTTCTGCTGCTGCTTCTAAAATACCAGTTTTTATTTCTTCCCAGCTGCTTTGGATGTCATGCAGCCCTGTGTATTTGTTTTCTTGTCTGTTTCTGGTTGATAGTGCTTCAGTGTATTTTCGTTTTTCAGGTTTGTCAAATCTCATTTACATGTACTACTTTTTTAATGTTCTTGAATTTTAGTTCAGTCTTCATTATAACGAGTATGTGGTTACTTTCCACATCACAGCCTGGATATGATCTGCTGTCCTTAACTTAGTTTTTAAATCTTTGCTTCACTAGTGTGAAGTCAATTTGATATCTGTTAATGTCACCAGGCATTTTCCAAGTATATCTTCTTCTTGGATGATGATTAAAGAAGGTATTTGTAATGCAAAGTTTATTTTTTTGGCAGAATTGTACAGGTTTATCCCCTCTTTCATTTCTTAATCCTAATCCAAAATTCCCTGCCACATGCTTTTCTTTACCTGCCCCAACAACGGCATTCATATCTCCCATGATGACAAGGTTTTCAGCTCCTATAATTCTGCCAATTACTTCTTCAAGGTGGTCATACATCATGTCGATTTCATCATCCTCGTGCCTCGTAGTTGGCATGTATACTTGGATTATGATTGTGTCTCTTGGTTTAGTTTCCAATCGGACATAAATTATCCTCTCACTATGTTGAACAAATCCTTTTACTCTTAACCCCATCTCTTTACTGACGATAATTCCCACTCCTGCAATCCCAGGATTGTCTTGTGCAGGGCAAGAGAGTGCCCTTCCTTCTAGCCGCTCATCCGCCCTCCTAGAAGACCGTTGGCAATTGATAGAAGGTAATCTCCTTATCCCAGGAGATATTTGGCTCAGTAGAAGTATAGGTTGGAAATGGAAGACCCCTAGCCCTCGAAACCTAATAGCGTCAGGGTTAGAAAAGAACAAAAGTTGGCCGAGCGTGGCCAAATAGGAACGATATAAGTGAGGAGCCTGGCATACGTAAGTGGAAGCAATGCCAGGACGCAGCTCGGGACCCCGTGGTCGCCACATACTCACTAGGTGTGAGTCCCTGAAGCTTACAATTAAGTCAATATATCTTGATCATGTATTACAATACATAATCAAGATATATTGACTTAACACAACTATTTTTCATAGTGAGTAAAATGTTTCACAAATAACAAATATCTTGAACATTTCCTGGATTAAGTTTCCACTACATCTACTTTGTTGCAGTTTATCTCATTTATGCAGGTATTAGTAATGATTAACACTTCCTGAATTCAATTTCCACTACATATACTTTGTCACAGCTTATCTCATTTAAATAGAAATTATTAATAATAAACAACTAATAGATAAATGGATAATGAGAGGATAGGTGGTGTGTAAACATTGTACACCCACATACCCATGGACAGTTAAATAATAGAAATTACATTACTATCAAATCTACTTCCATTAAATATTTGACCAGCAAATTCAATATAAACAAAAAAATTTCCCCCTTCTCTTTTTCAAACACTGCATCTTGACCTGAAAAATTTTATAATTATAAATTAATTAAATCATAATTTTAAAAAGTATTTCTGATGATGGTGATATACAAACATAAAGGATAATGTCACTCACTTAATGTCTAGTTTATTATTATTGAAGTTTCGCAGACTAACAATAAAGCTCACAATAACTTCATATAACACCTTGTCAATTTGTAATTTAAGCTTAAAAATTACAAATAATCATTAAGTCAAAAAGTGGTTCATCAGTACTATAAAACAGATGATGGAATGAACTGTGGAAGAACTGAGTGAACTGTTCGTTTTGAAATAATTTAAGAATTAAAAGGAATTGTAAAACACAATATTATTTAAGCTCAAACGTCCTATTAGATTGAAACTGTGAGCAAGACTTAGACCAGAACCTGGGACATGACTTTTGTTGGTAATCTTCTTACCAACTGAACTATCCCGTCACAACTAATATACTTATAACTATTATCATACTAATAGGACTGGGGATATCAGTTGGTATCAGAAAGTTTCTACAGTATATTAATAAAAAATATTATGTCATACCTACAGCTTCTTGTGCAGCACCACTTTTAGACAAGTTTATTTTATAGCAATCACACTGATACCAACGTTCATGCTACTTCTGAAATGCATTCTGGAAGACTGCTTTTTTATGTTCAGTACCCTCTGTAGTACTACTGTATCAAATCTCCATCTCTTCAGTTGCATTTTAACCTTGGAAGTTGCAAGAAGTTACACACAACTACACTGGTGACTACAATGAATGAGGAATCGACATTTACATGACTATTCTCCAATGAACATTTACTTGGCAGAGGGTTCAGCGAACCATTTTCACACTATTTCGCTATGTTTCCACTCTTGAACAGTTTGTGGGTAGAAAGAACACTTAAATTTTACTGTGTGAGCTCAGATTTGTCGTATTTTATTACGATGATCATTTCTAACTATATAGGTGGCTGACAACACAATACTTTTGCATTGAGAGGAGAAAGTTACAACGAAAATGCCTTCCTTTTAATGATTGATTTGCATAGCATATCCATGACACTCTCTACCCTATTTTCTGATGACACAAAATGAGTTGCCGTCCTTTCAGCTTTTTCGTATCCTGCATTAATTCAACCTGGTAAGTATCCCATGCCACACAGCAGGACTCTGGCAGAGAATAGACAACGCTGACGTTGTTTCAGTAAAAAAAAAATCGTGCCCAATGAAGACTGACTGTGGTCATGCATTGTCAAGAAGGAGTATCCAGTCACCTGTACGCTATTTTTTAGGACATATTAGCTTTATGTCCTCCCTCAAATGTCTTATAATATTGCAATGGATGATTCTTCCCTAAGTGCTAGCTAGGAATAGAAGGTATCGATATACTCAGACTCTCCAGAATGCAGTGTCAGCTGTAGGAAACATTACATTAATTGCTATACAGAAAAGAATGAGGCATTTCTATTAAGAGCTGATATATACATTTCAACACTATGAGTACACAAACTGAACACAGATACTCAACAGATTTTTCGAAACTACTGAGGTAGATTTTTGTAGCAGGATTAACTCTGCAGATAAAGATATGATGTCTTTTAGAGAATTATGGCAGTGTGACTAATTGAACCATTACAAGATGCGTTGACATCACCAATTGAGTAACTTTCATGGTCGCAAGATAGTTGCACTATTGTTAACCACTATAATCATAGGTTATGCTTTTAGATGCATACTAGTTATTACGTACACATACTAAAATATACGTCATTTAATTGAAACTGCGTTACTCTACCAATCATTATACTAATTTTCATAGGCTCACTTTGAGAAAAATTAATTTATACTACTGGCCATTAAAATTGCTACACCACGAAGATGACGTGCTACAGACGCGAAATTTAACCGACAGGAAGAAGATGCTGTGATATGCAAATGATTAGCTTTTCAGGGCATTCACGCAAGGCTGGCGCCAGTGGCGACACCTAGAACGTGCTGACATGAGGAAAGTTTCCAACCGATTTCTCATACACAGACAGCAGTTGACTGGCGTTGCCTGGTGAAACGTTGTTGTGATGCCTCGTGTAAGGAGGAGAAATGCGTATCATCACGTTTCCGACTTCGATAAAGGTCGGATTGTAGCCTACTGCCATGGCGGTTGATCGTATCGCGACACTGCTGCTAGCGTTGGTCGGGATCCAAAGACTGTTAGCCGAATATGGAATCGGTGGGTTCAGGAGGGTAATGCAGAACGCCTTGCTGGATACCAACGGCCTCACTAGCAGTCGAGATGACAGGCATCTTATCCGCATGGCTGTAGCGGATCGTGCAGCCGCGTCTCGATTCCTGAGTCAACAGATGGGGACGTTTGCAAGACAACAACCATCTGCACGAACAATTCGACGACGTTTGCAGCAGCATGGACTATCAGGTCGGAGACCATGGCTGCGGTTACCCAGACAGGAGCGCCTGCGAGGGAGTACTCAACGACGAACCTGGGTGCACGAATGGCATATTTACTCTTGATGAACTGTGGTATTGTGTTGAAGCTGCATAGTCACGCGCAGAAGTTGGTTGGTTAATTTTGGGGAGGGGACCAACCAGCGAGGACATCGGCCTCATCGGATGAGGGAACAATGGGGAAGTAAATCGGTCATGGTCTTTCAAAGGAAACATCCCGGCATTTGTCAAAAGCGGTTTAGGCAAATCATTGAAACCACGAATCAAGATGGCCGGACGCAGGTTTGAAGCGTTGCCTTCTGAATGCCAGTTCCGAATGCTGACCACTGCACCACCTCGCTCGCTGGGTGCAGGAGTGTGTGGCACCGAGTTCAAATCGTTCAAATGGCTCTGAGCACTATGGGACTTAACTTCTTAGGTCATCAGTCCCCTAGAACTTAGAACCACTTAAACTAACTAGCCTAAGGACATCACACACACCCATGCCCGGGGCAGGATTCGAACCTTCGACCGTCGCGGTCGCGCGGTTCCAAACTGTAGCGCCTAGAACAGCTCGGCTACTCTGGCTGGCTGCACCGAGTGCTTTCCCAAATGCCAGCGGCAGCTGGTCGCAGGTGCGGCACACTGGCTGTCGGCATCACGGCGCCGGTTGCTCTTTTGTCAGCGATTTCACCGCCGCGGACGTCTCGGATGTAATCTAGGATCAGACTTTCTAGCTTATCATCATCTGCTGCGAAAGCTCGACTAGTGGATAGCGTTACTAGCCTCACTAATGTGCGACTTTGCGACAGTGCAACGGTTCACAGCGCCACGCCGGCACGAGAGAGTACCTAGAAGTTCGCCGGCCGCTCTGCTACAACAATTTCCATCTTTGGTCAGATCTAGAGGCGCTCCTAAACAAGTGCTGCACGGTTACGGCAGTGGTTTGTCGATTCAGTTCTGGAAGGCTTCCCATTTTGTTTTGCATACCTTGATGATATCCTCATCTTGTCTGCCACCCACGAGCAACATCGACAACGTCTTATTGAAATGTGTAAGCGGTTAGATCAGTATGGAGTGGTTTTGAACATGAAAAAATGGCTGTTTGGGCAGTCTAAGAACACACACATACACACACACACACACACACACACACACACTTCTTCTGTGCCTGTGCGGATGAACAAATAGTGCCCGAACGCTTACGGGAATCGCCAGTAAAGCTGCGAGTAATGAGTATGATGGGTTGGGGCACTATGAATATAGTGAGGGACAATAAGTTGCGAATGTGGGTCTCACGAGAAGCGTGCCACAGATAGGTCCATGCAGCCGCACTATCCTCTGTGTACTCAGTGGCTCAGATGGATAGAGTGCTGGCCTGGGAACACATTTTCAGTTGTCCCCGTTGACTTATATCAACACCTGTATGCAGCAAGTGGCATTCATTTAATTGCAATCTAAGATCACTTTCCTCGGATATCGAATTAGTTCTGCACGATTCCTATCATTACCAGAAAAAATCAAAGCCATCCTGTACATATCAAATCCTAATTCCT
Organism: Schistocerca gregaria; assembly: GCF_023897955.1. Lineage (NCBI taxonomy): Eukaryota > Metazoa > Arthropoda > Insecta > Orthoptera > Acrididae > Schistocerca > Schistocerca gregaria. The sequence goes on from NC_064923.1 coordinate 756,005,671, forward strand.
TCGAGTAATTACCCTTGTTTCTGGGGACGCTAAACTTTTATCTGCGACATTGGTGGTAATTATACAGAAAACAAGATTAAAGTATAGACTTTCACGTAAAAATAAAATTACAAAGAAAAGTCCTTCCTTTTTGCTCCTTTCATATAGATACACAATACGTCCTGCGTTTGTGCCGCATGTGTAAGGTAGCGTGATAGTCGTTGACAATACAAAGAAACTTACGGAGCTCATGGAATTTGCCAGGTAACCTGTACTGCAAAATTGTTTGATCTTCCTCAGGTAGCGGAGAGGATCCCACTGGTGTTATTCAATATCACAGGAACTATGTTTCATGTACTCGCAAAGTTGATTCTGATATGTTGATTTGAATTCCGTAATCAGACAATCGCTATAAGACTAGTCTGAAATGTGCTCCATGTACTTCAGCACCGGACGAGGTGATTAAAATGTTGACGAAGTAAGGAAACGCAAAATCCAGTCCAAACATAACCTCTTTACTGTATCCTTGGAACACTGAAGGTGCGTTCCGCAGGCCAAAACTCATAACATGAAATTCATACAGTTCAAACGGTGTGATTATTGCTGTCTTGTACTCATCATCTTCTTATTTAATAAGCCTTAAACTGATCATTTCTAGGAAACGTGCTTTTGCCGTGTAGAATACAACGGAAAAGCGTCTATTCGAGGCACAGGACAACGATCGGGAACTGTTCTCTCATTAAACTGTCTGTAATCTCCACACAGACGCACTGAGTCGTCCATTTTGAGTACCATATGACGAAGACATAGCCCATGTAGATTTTGGTAGCCCCATGATGCCGCTGTCTAACATGAATTTCAATTCTTCTTTTGCCATTTCCATGCACATTAGGTCTACCTGATTTTTCCTAGAAAACACGGATGGGCGTTCAATGGCATAATGTTTAATTTCGCTCGGTTTAAAATTAGGTTTAGCTATATCTGGATACTGCAACACTTGGTCTGTAAATTTTATACATTGACTCATAGTATTTACAACATTTTCCTCTGAGATTGACATAATTTTGACCTCAGAACTGAGCTTGGTTACGTCTATTAATCCCTTATTATGGACATATACTCATAACTGGAATTTATTAACAAAATCAGCTGCCAAAACAGATTTATTGCTATTCGCAACGATAAACAGCCATTGAAATTGACATCTCAGTCTCAAATCTACGGTACCACGCTCGATTCTCAATTTAGAACTGTCGGTACCTTTAGCTGCAAACAATGTATATGGTGATTCACCATTAACCTTAGAGTTAATTGGAATTACAGAAACATCAGCCCCACTGTGAACTAAAAATTTCAATGCCCCACCTTTTCGCTTACAAATAAGCAGATTTTTCGGCATCTGTCTTGGGCGGCAGAACTTGTCGCTAATTCGACTGCTCGTTATCGTTGCCCTTTTCGGACCAGTTGCATGGAGTTGTGCAGTATGCAGGTCTGCAGAGCTGTCCGAAACGTAATTGGAAATAACGGTACTTGCCCTTGCGATCGTATATATTTCGAGATTTACTGCGGCTACGCCGGCGGTCGAAGTTTCTTTGGCGATATCTGCCTCCGTAACCAGTTGACAATGCAATTACTGTTGCTTTATCACCGAATTTCGTGTCATTATGTAACTCATTGTTACCGGAACATCCTGTTGGTTACAAGCGTCATTTTTCAATACGAACATTTCGTTACAGAGATACATTTCTTTTATTCTACCTGCCATTATACCTACTATTTCGGATCCCTCAATACTGAGAGCTAAAATATTCATTATGGAATCCGGAGGTTTTTCTAGCACGAGTGCATTAATGACCTTTTCCGAGACATCTACTCTTGCAAAGGCTTGCATCTTGAGTAGTAACTGCATGAGCTTTAGCTCTCCCAAATGAGTTCCCGTGACTAACCTCCTAATGTGCTTATCTTCTCTTTCTTTGAATGTATTCAGTAGACGTCCATTATAGAAAGTTTATTTATTCACTTCCGTACCGCAAATGATGCCCTAAATATTCTCGACGTATTTTGGTTCTATTTGTGCAACTATATGGTCAAATTTAGTCTGTTCTGTAGCAATTTTGCAAATACTGAACTGCGCCTCTACCGAACTTTGGAGTTTTCACTCCAAAAAGGTGACATTTTGGTGCTAATCTTAGTTGCTTCCAGTTGATCCTCCGCTTATGTCTTTATCTTCTTATTATAACATCGGCGTCAACAGTTATAACTGCAGTAGCGTGTCTTGTGTACTGGACTTCAGAAAATGTTGCTTAACAATATTTACTTAACGGTTTCCAGTAGACATCGATAATTACCTAGTGTCACTTGGTTTTTCTTTTTCTTTTATCAAAACAGTTCCACAGAGCTGTTATATAAATCAAAGATATTTCAGGTCAACATGAGACAGCATGAGAATAACAATTAATCCCGAGTTATTTTTCCTGTTGTTAGATTACTAGAACGAACAGCTTTTCCCAAAACTTCTCTCAGTGTTACTGTGATCTCTACAAAGCTAGTTATTCGTGAAAGTAAAGTTCTTACGTTCCTCATTCCTGGGACCTGCCGTCTGACGTCATAGTTTATAATAACAAAGGTCGGACTGCCCAGATTTAAGCAGTATCCGACAAGTGCCATAATATTGATGGTAATTATATAGGAAAGTAGATTAATGTACTGGCGTTCGTATAAAAATTAAATTTCTAGGAAAAGTGTAGTTTTTTATTTTTGTTACAAAACGGTACTTACTCTAAAAAAAGCACGCCTCGTATATTCGATTAACAAATCAGGGCCCTAAATTATTTTCTTTGTCCTAGTTAGCTTAGGAGTCAATAAATTAGTTTTGGGTAACTCGCTTACAGATATTCAGGTGTTATAATAGTAGCACGAGGCTGCATATACAAGAGTTACATTAATTTATCTAGTATTGTCCGCTCTCTTGTGATTCTAAGGCGGCCCCTTATGTTCTGTGTATTTCAGTTTGCTACTGAAAACGTAACATTTATTCTACAACCAGCAGTAAGCTCTGTAGATATATTAACAGAAAAATATTCAAAAGAAAAAAGCAACAGGAGTGAAGTGAAAGTAAAGAAAATCCCACCACTTAATGACCTACTGCCCATAAAGAGTTGCACTAGTAATCAGCACTATTGGAATTACGTTTCCTGACTACAAAATTTGCTACATTCAAGTCCGTCCATATGTGAAACTGTTCGGCCACATGAGAAGATATTGCTAATTGCAATAAATAAATTTTCAGCTTTTTAAAAAATGTTGCTACATTTACTATGTATACATCGCATTGATGTTGTAGAATATGTTTTATTTTGTTGTGTATTATGAAATCTAATTACATTTTGCTTTATTTATATTGCTACACGAACCTCTGCTTCATTGAATATGCATAACTACAATTTATGTTTGATTTACTTTGCAATGGCTCTCATAAATGCACTATGTAAAACAAAATGTAACATGAAAATTGAGAAATGTATACGGACTGTGATGCGAAACGATATTAGTATCGATAGGTGCAGTCGAACAGTGACAGTCATTATGTGCACAATGTCGTAATGTGGACGTGCGTGTGTGGCGCAGTCTTGTTAGACACACTAAACTTTATGGTCACATTCCTATTCTTTCGTTCATAATTGAAACTAAATTTTTACGTGGACGTTATGAAAGAAAATGCTAAACTGTGTGAATACAGTGAAATTCGTGGAGTTAACTATAAATAGCACTGACAATGTACACTCGAATGGACAGTGATTGTCGTTGCTACAACGGAACTGTTTGCACGTAAGTAAGGCGCATAAACTAATGAACATTGAAGTTATTGTTATGTTTGGTACTCAATGAACTGCCGCGCGCTTTACACCGTTAAATGTCGATGTGGTGACTTTCAAACTGTTTGTGAAGTGTGTTACTGTTCTCACTATGAATGTGAATTAGCGATCGCCATTGATAAAAGCGAATGAATTGTAGTTTCACGATCGGAGATGAAAGGTGAATTTTATACTGTTTCTAAACTACATACGCGGCCTTATAACGGAATGACGTGTGTATGGAACGTCGTAAATCTCACACATACGAATCTGTATAGCAAATTCTACCCTTGACCAGTCTGTGACAAAATGGAATGCCGTGCATGATAATAACTTCGTCAGGAGAATCGTATACTAAGCAAGAGGATGTATCCGTGGCAATTTTACGACTGATAGAGCTACAGTAATTATTCCACCTACGTAAACGAACCGCCATCGACGCCACAACAAAATTTGTTCGAAAGTGTTCAACAGAATTTCAGGTAGTATAGGACTAAGAAGAGAACCCATAACCCGGCCATCGAAATGACTGTAATGCTTCTGAAATGGGAAGTAATTCTGTTTTACACACGTTTGAATAGTAACGATTGTATCATGTAATTCTTCAGGATTTACTTTGGCTTTGAGCAAAATGTCTGTTAGTATGTTTATATACTCATCAGTAGGAATACCAGTAAATGAGCTAGTGGCATCAAAGGATACTAGTTTAGAATTGGGATGAATTTGCATATATTGAATTTTATCATCAAGAGCTGTACACTTTTCCATACCTAACTGAGCTTCACAATTAATTGTCTTTTATTGGTATAATAAGTTCTTTCGCTAATACATACTAAGGAGCACAAACAGATGACCCTACTAGCCGTAGTGGACTGCCATCTTTATGAAATTTAGGGTCAATAGGAGCCATAGGATTCATGTTGACAGAAATACTGCGGTTGGTTTGCGGTATAATTCTTTTACATGACTTAATGGTGATTTGTATTTGTTCAGTGGAAGCTGAAGTCAGATCTATTTGTAGATGTTCAGAGTCAGAGTTACTAGGATTAAAGAACTTGTTCACTTTGATAATGTAATCATCTTTGAGCTTGTTCAAAGGAATTAAATTGTTTGATTTGTTGGCTTTGGTAGCGACGACATTGTTGGCTATTATTCATAAACTCGCTTAACTTGCTAGTTTCACTTTGTGAGAGCTCACCTCTAACAGCAGCAGCAGTGGTTTACTAAATGATTTGTAGAAACATCGTCACCTAACGCGTCCTCAGGATCTACTTTTAGCATAATACATGTTTTCCAGGACATTTAATACCGTTATTTAACAGTTTAAGTTCTTCTATAGTAATTGTTATATTTGATAACTTCATATCCGATCAGAGAACCTTTCATATAATGTAGAATGTGAACTTTACCTTCTGTTAGGGAAAGTAGACAGATGATCCTACTGAAAATCAACAAACAAAGGAACACAAAATGCCAGTTTAACATTGAATAATCAGACTCGGTATCTTTTTTCATCTTTGTTAAATTAAGCTTTAGTTACGGATACAATATTCAAATTGCAAATTCATCTGATTTCTCGTCGGCTGTTAAATGTATCTCTGCATAATAACTTTTTCCCCTCTCCTCTTCTTTTAGTGAATGTAATTATTTCTATGGAAAAATAACAAGGAGTGTTTTCCTATGTTAACACTGTCCACCGTTTTGTATCTTCTGGACCCAAATAATTTTCATGTATGTTGGTGACATTCAGTTATCGCCTAAAAATAACCTAAGAAATCGAAAGCCGGTTCAGGACCAGATACATATCATTTTGCAGTAGATTAGGAAATCAAAATATCCACGGGTGTACTGCCGGTCTGTAGTGTCCAACGGGCACAATATTTCGGCAATCATACATGTCGCCATCGTCAGGTGATGATGGCGACATGTTTGATCGCCGAAATATTGTGCCCGTTGGACACTATAGACCGGCAGTACACCCGTGGATATATTGATTATCAAATACGACGGGAGAAACTCAAGAATCACATCAGATTATGAAATGTTTAATTGAATGAGATTTTCACTCTTCTGCGGAGTGTGCGCTGATATGAAACTTCCTGGCAGATTAGAACTGTGTGCCTGACAGAGACTCGAAATCGGGAACAGGTTCGCAGGAGAGCTTCTGTAGAGTTTGGAAGGTAGGAGGCGAGGTACTGGCGGAAGTAAAGCTGTGAGGACGGGGTGTGAGTCGTGCTTGGGTAGTTCTGATGGTAGAGCACTTACCCGCGAAAGGCAAAGGTCCCGAGTTCGAGTCTCGGTCCAAAACACAGTTTTAATCTGCCAGGAAGTTTCACTCTTCACCTATTTATTATTTTCTGATGCTGCGCCGAGCACCGACGAAAAATTCAGTTAATATTATTGCAGTTATTTCGATTCTTACATACATGCACAGTTTGCATTCCTTTCCTACTAGCTACTTACATATAAAATCGTTATGAAATTGGGGGAACTTCCAGTTGTATCACATATTATAGATGTTATTTCACTCCAGTGTGGAGCATGGGAAGAATGAATGTTTAAATGCCCCACATTTGCCGCCAAATTCTTTGTAGGATGAGGTATAATTTATTATATTGTTGTTAATCTGTCCTTTTTCAGGAGGGAAGTAGTTAGCATGTCGTTAAGATCATTCATTTTTTGAGCAATTTTGACAGTAAAATTCAAATTTTTAGTTAGGGTTTCTCTTCCAGAGATGAGCACGGCGGCTCACGTTATCCATTTGTAATACTGCAATCAGTTAGTGCCTTCAGTACTCGAGAGCACAAAAAGTATCAAAATCACATAGCTCCAGTTTTAGCAGCAGCGTTTTGAAATTTTAAATTTCTTACTGGTCTTACTAAAGTAACATGGGGCCTACCCCTGCCTAGATAGCTTAACATGTGGATCTAACTGCTGATGAGAAATTTAGATGATGTTCCCGTGTGAGACCTGCTAGGATATGCGTGTGTTTTTGTGTGTGTTACTTAAGGCTCTAGGCATGTGATGAAATATTTTGGCAAATTCATAAATTTTGTGCCACGGATATTTTGATTCATGACTACCCCCCTTTGCAAGCAGCAACCTAGACGAGGCTCCACATGCTAACTAACTGGTCAACAGTAGGCTGTGCACGTGAAGAATTATGTAGATTGGAAACAAGAATGAACAGTGTGCTGAGTACGAAAAAAATTTTCCTTTGGCGTCGATCACCCACGTGGTGTCGAATTGCACAGCTAGCGAGCGACCAGTTGATTCTTGAAAACAGTTAAGGTGTGGATGCTTGCGTGTACCGTAAATTGTTAATTTGCCTGTGCCGAAGTTTATAGGATGTTTTATTTTTAAAGAAATAGTTTTTTGTGTATACGTGAGATGTTTGTGTTTGCTTTGTTCCCCCTGTTTTTCCGCCAAGGATCTTTGCTATAATTTTGACCAAGGGTACGTTGCTGAGAAGTAATGGAAAGAGTGACCACTGAGGAACCGAATTGCGGTTCATTAATTCGTAACAATTCGGGCCAAGTAATAACATGGGGTGCGAATTTCAATCACACTCTTTCCCAGTGCACAATATTATAAACGAGACCAGATTTATGACAGTATAAGCACCTTCATTGTGAGAGAATGCTGAATATATTTCTGATAATATGGGCACCTTCAGTGCTAGATAAAATAGAACTTATTCGTCTTTGCTTTGTTCATTGCAATTATGATATCGCTTAAGTAACGAGTAAAAAAATGGTTTTAACTTTTGTAAGGTTTCTCGGTAAATAATAAATACGTGATATGAGTTTAATTTCATGGATTCAGTGACTGATCATAACACCCTCATGGTGTGTAGAGAACAATAGTACTAAATTGAAGTCATGATAATCTGGCGGGAGCGAAAGTTAACAAGGGTAGAGAATATAGATCATAAAACTTCCTGGCAGATTAAAACTGTGTGTCGGACCGAGTCGCGAACTCGGGACCAATGCCTTTCGCGGTCAAGTGCTCTACCAACTGAGCTATCTAAGCACGACTCACGGCCCGTCCTCACAGCTTTACTTCTGCCAGTACCTCGTCTGCTACCTTCCAAACCTTACAGAAGCTATCCTGCGAACCCTGGAGAACTAGCACTCCTGAAAGAAAGGGTATTGCGCAGACATTCTGGAAACCTCCCCCAGGCTGTGGCTAAGCCATGTCTCCGCAATATCCTTTCTTTCACGAGTGCTAGTTCAGCAGGGTTCGCAGGGGAGCTTCTGTAAAGTTTGGAAGGTAGGATGCGAGGTACTGGCAGAAGTAAAGCTGTGAGGATGGGGCGGGAGTCGTGCTTGTGTAGCTCAGTTGGTAGAGCACTTGCCCGCGAAAGGCACTGGACCCGACTTCGAGTCTCGGTCGGGCACACAGTTTTAATCTGCCAGGAAGTTTCATATCAGCGCACACTCCGCTGCAGAGTGAAAATCTCAATCTGTAAATATAGATCATGTTAGAGTGTGGTAATTAGTAACTTGCTGACTCGGTTGCTTGAGCCTTCCCCCCACGTTATGCGTTGCGAAATCTTAATATGATAATCACTTAATCAATCAAATACTAACTTCGGGCAGGTCCCCTTTCAATTAATTCTTCCGAGCATTGAACCAAGCGGGTAAGTAGCGTGTTTATGAGATGCCTTGGCACACACGCAACAGACACCCCCCAACAAAGATTGGGAAGAGAGAAAAAAGATAACAACAGGGAAGGTAACCGTTCAAATTCTCGCCTTTTCGAGCGCTTGCCAGTTCGCTGTTCAGCATTTCAGTTGTTCTCTGACTATTCGAGGTTCTCTTTTTTATGTTCAGCATCCCCTGTCATTTCTGTCTGGCGTGAAACCCCTACATGAACAGATATTTTACGATGGGTCACAAAATCGTTTTGTATGCAAACTCTGCGAAATGACTGGAAATTTTCCCAGTTTTATCCGAATAAACTGAAGTCTTCCTCCTGCCTTACATAGGATATATATTTCATATACTGACTAATTTTTAGACTCAAATATTTGAATGCATCGACTAAGTTGCATTGTGAGTCATTGATATTGTAGTTATAGGATATCACACAACCAAAGTAAGTTGCTAATTTTTGCACCTTTTAGAAATTTAATCACGATCATCTTCTTCATCTTTCAAAAGTCGAAGCATTAGCTCTGCAACCAGAACTTCCACTCTACAGCAGTCCCATTCGTCTCCATCTTTGAAGAACTGCTATCTCATCAGTCGTATTTTTTAAACAGGACGTTCTTGGTCGTCTCCATGCTTTCTTCCTATGACCTTGCCTTCGAAAATGGTTTGTAAGTAAATACAATGTCTAATAAGTTTTGCATTCCTATTTCTAGTAGAGCTGTTTGTTTTTCCTCAGTTCAGCTAGTTATTGTGGTACATCTCCAGAACTATATTCACTCAGCTTCTAGAGGCTATTGATGATGAATGACACAGTAGGCAGTCAGCACGAATTGGTCAACAAAGCACTGTAGATGGAATTCACGTTTTTTACTATGAGTAGACTGCTACAATTAAAACAGCCTTTGTTAAAAATTATTATCGACTATTTAACTTACTTATCAGCAACACACAAAATTTGATTGTAATGGCTTTTTTTATTTCTGAACAATAACTGGACCGCATTTTCCTCACTTATTCAAATGCCATGCACTCTTTTAATTAATAATTTTTAGAGATACAAATAATGCAGAATTTTTCCTAACCTTTTATACAGTTAAAGCATCAATACATTTTATTTCCATTTAATTACTTGTAAGATTTGGGTTCTATTACTGACTAGTGAAACCAGCAGTGCTTCATGATTGCCAAATTTGTATATTAAAGACGCATCTTAAACTACTTCCTCTTCATTCTGACAAGAACCTCTTCCCCCACAGCTTCTCTGCACATGTGCTCCCCCCATCCTGTCCTCTTATACCTCTTTCTGACCTTCACGCTTGTTTATTGTTACTGCAAATGAAACTTTAATTAAGGGTTGCAGGTGGCCAAAATAAATAGGTAATTCTGTTGGAATCATCAGTATAATGGTATAGAGAGAGACCCTGCGGCTGCAAGAAATATGACAATAATAGGTTCGTTGACAGTAATCAGCATAGGTTTAATGTTCAGTATACTTGAAATATGTATAGTGTCTGTCTGTCCAAATGTCCATTAGAGGATTTTGTAGAAATCTGAAGTAAATCAGTCAAGTATTTTTGAGATTTCTGGTAAAAACTTGAAACAGTGTCTTTTTTACATATAGTGGTATAAATATAATGTAAATACATACTTGAATAAATGGAACTGGAATTTTAACTTTGATTATAGCAACCACATTAATAGGTCATGATCTGCTTGGAGACCAAATTGCTTTTTGAGGTACAATAGTTATTATTACACAGAGCAGGTCATATTCAGCTGGTTTGAGGGGTATACTGCTTATAACACTACAACAGAATATTTTAAATTTTCTTACATGTTATCATTTATCAGTACATATGTAGCTCCAATACATTTGTTTTTCGATGATGAAAAGCTTCAACTCCTTATGAATTTAAATGTGAAAAACGTTTATCCGTTGTAAACATTTTTCACTGTTCTACACTGGTGGTAGTGGTTCCTTTCTCGTTCAAGGCACTATAAACACAGTATTCTTGGGATGTAGTGCAGACCGCCAGTTCCAGCTTTGGCTTACTGTTCCATCGCTGCATTTGGTTTATCGGACATAAGGTAGCTTCAGCAAGTTTATCATGAGTTATTCTTTAGACTGCCAATAGTCTGAGTTACCATCTTGTGAAGTCAATGCAACTCTTGGCTGGCTATCTCATCGCTCGCTAAAGTATTTGTTACTGGACCTTCTCAGAGGTCGATTCCTGGAGCACCGTCTGTGGCCCTTTGTGTTACAAAGTTTACCATCATCTTACTTCACCGTTTGGTGAGCTGTTGCTTGTTTATTAATTCACCTTTGCTATTGTATTTACTGTTTTACAGCAGGTTTATAAATTTTTTATATTATTGCCGTTCCTGGCGTGTAAGGCCATCAGCCGTGATTGTGCTCATTTGCCCTAAAATTCTAATTTGGTATTTGTATTTTATCAATAAGCATTAAAACTGTCTGTTGCCTTTTGCTGTGTTTGTGGGGATTTGCCTTTAATATTTCAGTACCTGTAATTTGAAAGTTGCAGCAAGTTTTAAACAATTCTTAATTTCTTGCCATTCCTGGCGTTTAAGGCCGTTTGCCCAAGTCACAGTTGCTTGTTTTTAAAACATTATCTGTCGTATCTGTATTTAATGGTGATTTGCTAAATTTCAGCTCACTGAAAACACTATTATTTACACACTTGTTTACTCCTTCATTAATAAAGTGTGGTTTTTTATTTATTGTTGAGTATGGAATTACTAGTTTTAAAATAAATTGTGTTTAACTATAAAAGCCAACCAATAGTAACTGACTACGGCTCCGTCCACAATCGTAACCGATTCCTGCCTTCCCTTGACTACCAGGTCTCATCCTCATCTAACTGTTTCAAAATCGAAAGATAAGGCAGCAGACTCATTTTCACAACTAGATTAAAATAGATGCTACACAGCATAAGTTATTAATTAAGTCATTAGATATTAAATTATAGATCCTCTTCTCTGTATAAAATTTTAAAAACCCATGAAATATAAACTCACAAAAGTTATCTGCTCCAAAATACCATATTCAAACAACTTATGACCTTAAGAATGCTACTTCATCTTCACAAATACCACACAATGTGAACTGAATAAGTAACTTATGGATATGACTCTATGCAACTTTCGACACGGTTAGGTTCTAATATAAATGTTAGGAACCAAAATAACATTCTTTGGACATAAGACAAAAACGTCCAACAAAACATTTCTTCATTCAGTTGCTGACTTAAGACTCTTTGCCGTCTCTAACAACATGGTTATGACACTTTCGGCCTGCCTCAACCCAGTCACATCACCTCTCTTGCCTTTGATACAGTTTAATGTGTGCAATTGTATCCCTTATCATGTTCACCACTCCATAGAAGTTGGGGTTAATGTACTTTTCTGTATGTTATAAACACTCCTACTCCCCTGTTAACAATGTCCTCCATTAAATGATTCCTGTGCACATTCGAAGAAAATGTTAACCTCCTATACCCACTGTGCATCCGGCTGAAAGAGAAGTTCACTTGCAATTCTGATAATGAAGGTTGTATATGCGATATACTTGCCCAATTGTTCTTATTACTTTGATATTCGGATCTTGTACAGTAGCTTCACGTTTGCAGTCTTGGTAATTTCTAGCACTAGTGCTTTGGGGAAAAAGATGCACTGCTCGTCCCAACTATGCTGTTCCAAATGTGTGACTATTTCACACAAATCGATATGCATCACACTGCACGTTTTTCTCTTTTTTCCATGGTTTATCACTACTAACATTCTTTTTACTTTGTGAACCACATTTGAAAACTAGTACACTTAACTGACGTGCATTAAATACATATACGTGCTCCAAGATGATCACATGTTTCATGAATATACCGTTGCTGCTATGCATCGGAGGCAGTCTCTCCGGAGACTTATTAAATGTCAGTCACACTGAAAATTCACTCATTTTGTAAATTTATTGTTAAATGCCGCATCTTTGTTAGAATAGCTTCCCATTTTGGAACATCTAATAACTTTAAATGTCAGGAAAGTCTACAAGTTTTATTCGCTTTTGTGATACATTGGGTAATTAAATCAATGATATCGCTTTTTCACCTTTCCAATTAGGGCCCAAATTCTTTAGGAACTAATTTTTCCTACTATTTACATTGCTTTCCTCCTAAACTACCTTTCATTGTTCCCACCGTGACGTTTTCGCCAGAAATTCAAACTGCTGGATCTGGTTGTTCGTTCTGCACCGTGGGGCGGAGCTTCTTCTGGCGGTTTGGTGATCGCTGTTTTCGTTGCCGAGCTTCGAAATCAGAGGTCAGCATGGCCTCTGGATGATCGTGAGAGACTTCGGAATCGCGCGCCGTCGAATTATCGACGTCCGTTAAGTGCCGTACCTGAAGGGGCCGCAAGCGGCAGCGAAGACAGCGCGTGTTGTGACTGATGTTGGCGGTCCAGCGCAACGTCGCCTTCCGTGGCTCGCCACGATCTGCCTCTGTCTGTACGTTCCGGTACGTTTCTGTCGCGCCGCCTACGTTATCGTGTAATTCCGCGACTTAAATCATGCGGATCTCACTCAGATGCGGTGTGAGTGGTGGGTCATTTCGTGGCAGCTGTAAGAACTTCGTTCAATGCACTCAGAACGTACATGTCCTTCCTTTTCACAGGCAGACACGATATTGGTTGTCCGTCATAGATGACAATCACCCTCCAACCAGCGATATACAGGTATGACGGAATATGTTTTCGTACTGCGATCCTTTTTTTATAGCCGGAAATGCATATCCTCCTATTTCCATCTATCGTACTATAAATTTTTTCCTTATTTTGCTACCTGTAAATATGAAATTCCTGTGTGTTTGTATACTGTAATTGTTTTACAATTTTTATATATATTTTCATCCATTTATGTCGATGTATAATTGGTTTGTTTTGTAAATATTATTTGTATCTTTACGCTGGGTCTGGCCCAGGGAAAACTATGCTATCGAACGATTACATCGATAGGTCGTGTGGAGAACCAAAGTGTTTAGGACCTTTGGTAGTGTTAACTCTGCTGCGTGCAGCGCGGGCAGAGGAGAGTGTGGCTGGAGTAGAGCGGTGGATCAGGTGTGTTGAGTGACACTCCCACGAGTTGCCGCGCTTTCGGGGTTTGGCACCATGTAATTGCGCTCGACTTGTTATGATAATTTTTTGCGACAGTGTCGCGGACGGGAAACATTAGCTGGCACACATCAAGAGCCCGTTTCACCTAGTGACCGTGTCTAGAAGAAGGCGAGCCAACATCCAGCTTCTGCAACAGCGACGGCCGACAATAAGTGATTGTCGCCACCTCCTCGATCGACGATTTCAAACCTTCAATCAACCAACAAGGTAGACCGAAAGTACGTAAAGTTTTAAAACTGTATGGCATACCTCAGCTTTTCAAACTGTTCCATTTGCATCACTAAAATATAGCAACTTAGCATGAACCTTTGTTGCTCATTGTCCCAATTGCAATACCAAGCAGAGTCGCTTCCTTTTCCGAAATGAACCCATGTGTCGTTGAAATTCAAACGCCAGCATTAAAGTAATATCATTGCATTTCAGTTAAGGTATTCACAGTTGGCTACAATAACCAAGCAGGACTATATTTAGATTACACGAGCACAAATTAAGAGTGCGAGTTTTGTTACCATATTTTGGCTTACCTGTGACTACAGCTCAGCTTGGTACGTACTAAATTTTACTATTGTTAATTGTTCAAAATCATTTAATTCAAGTTCAAAATTAAATTTCTTATTTCTAAACTGCGTAGATTCAAGTTGCTTTTGAGATGATTGTTGAGGTAGCCCAAGACTAACCTTATTTTATTTAAGTCCGTAGTGCTTCAGAAACAAAGTTCACTATTAATTTCACTCACTAAATTAACTTTTAATTTTCCGGTTTTATTAATTCTTTTGCTAAATTAAGCCAGAGTGTAGTGAAATTTATTACTTCCAACAAACATTCAGTTTTCACTCAACATGTGTCAATCTTCAGTTGCCACGCTATTAGTGCTAATTATACGTGCATTAACCTTTGTTTTTCAGTTATTATAGTAGTTGTCCCTAGGACTGGCGACCGTAATTTCCCCCAAATCTCAAATATCTAATTAAAGCCAGTTAATTGTTAAAGTAACGACCGCACATTTACTTTCTTTTATTAACTTTACCCCTTCTCAAAATTAATTTCCAACAATTTAATTTGCATTTTTCCTTTCATTTAGATGTAACCCTTCCTCCCTCTCTACCGATGGTGACGATTGCTTTTAGCAAACTTCCATTAGGTACACGCGGTTTAATTTTTCACTGTCATTAAGATCGATAAGTGAGGGAGAGGTTACAATTTGTCTGACGCCATTGAGGACAGGATACGTTTTGAAACTTGCCCATTTTTCAGACACATGGGATAAAAACGATCCGTAAGGACGCAGGGCGCCTGCCACCAATTCTTCTGGCACTTCCAATGGAAGCTCAAAGACGCGGATCGTTGGCAGTGTTCAGCTGTAGCCGCTCCAACATTCCGTCCAAATGACAGAAACGAAGTCCTTGTCGGCGTACAAGTTCGTCACATGTCGCTGCACACTTAATGTGAACATCTCTCCGGCACATGTGCGGCAGGGATGGAAACGCCGTCCTATCCGCTGCGCCGCTGAATGCTGACCGACGGCTGTCCGTGCACGCCTCCGAGACCAACCCAAACCTCCATTTGCCACGTTGTCCATATCACTTATGCTCGCACTTTCGTATAGCTGGACAAACAGAGACAAATGATTTTACTATCGTCATTTTAGCTCACTAATTATTGCAATGTGTGTGTTTTACAGTGTCTCTATGCAGCATGACAATGTCCTTCAGATACACATGCGTGTCTGAAGGTAGAGATACTGTCCTTGACGAACAAAGATTTTTCTAGTCATATCAAATGCACATCTGCCTGGTTACATATAAAACATACCGAAAATAAATGCAAATTTTCTGGAACTGCCGAGTTACACAAGTGTACATCTGTCTGGTCATATATAAAACATACCAAAAGTCAAATACAAATTTAAGAACACTGCAGGGTTACGCAAATGCATATTCATCTGGTCTTATATTAAAAAAAACATACCGATAAAATACACATTGCGTATGAGCCTATGGGTTTTGGTCTTAAGAACGACTTAACACAACTGTGTGGCAGCCTCATGTAAATGAACCACAGTCATCTGTCAAAACCAATATCAAAAGGTTATGCCACCTTATGTCGACTATATACTTACGTAGTCGTTAAAGACTCTGTTCTATGGTGTACGCTGCGATCACCGGACCAAGACGAAGAAAGCATCAAACTGGGAGAGGGGTGGGCCTATCGTCCTAAAATAGGACATTCTCCCCTCACTCATAAAAGAGCTGACTGCGTTCCCAAGGTTCACTGTTGCTTCAAAAGGCTCTATAGGACCTCGTCAAAAATACTGAAGAAATTATGGTCTGCAGATTCGAGTTGATCATTAAGCAATAAGTTAGGGTTTTTGGTTTTGGTCCGGTAGTACCTCGCTTGAGCTTGTATGTGGTGGAGACACTTAACACTTATAATGTCATCTCTCTTGGACGCCTATGTGCTTCTTACGACGATTTTGTAAGGCCTGCGTGTTATAGGCAACTATTAATATCACCATACTTTGCCTTGATGTTGTAACCTGTATGTGTCCTAAGGTATGTAACTTAATGTTATGTATAAATGTTATATAAGTGGAATCCAAGCCGACTTTTATAGTGTTTTCTGTCCTCCCTAGGTCCGATGATGGCGGCTTTAGTTTCACCGAAACCTGTAATCATGGAATAAAAAGAAGTCCTGCGATCTTGGCTGCCAGTTTATTGTCTTATAAGAGTGGAAGTTTATTTATCAATTTCAAGAGTATCTCGCAATTCACTTATTTTCATTAAACAATATACTAGAAATTGAAGTTTTATTGACGTTAATTAATATCAGATTATTGATTGGATAAGGCAAGTTTAGCCGCGAGAATGATCTGAAAGGAACATTCTGATT
Source organism: Schistocerca gregaria (assembly GCF_023897955.1). Classification (NCBI taxonomy): domain Eukaryota; kingdom Metazoa; phylum Arthropoda; class Insecta; order Orthoptera; family Acrididae; genus Schistocerca; species Schistocerca gregaria. The sequence continues at coordinate 756,022,229 of NC_064923.1, forward strand.
GGTCGTTTAGATCAACATTCAATCAGAATTAAATTGGTCCCGCGCGAATCTAGTGGAGTGGGTAGTGAGTAGAATAGTTCGAGGAAGTCGCTTGCTAACCGACCTACAGAAAACACTATGTTAGATAGCTCCTTAAAAATATTCTGGAAAATGAAGAAATAGTGATTTAATTACGGTTCAAATACCTCGTTACACAAGTGACTGGAGTTACAAACATTTTAATGAAAGTTTGGTGTTTTAAATTAAATAGTTTGAAAGTTATGAGCGTGTGAACTTTCTGGCAGTAGTAACAATTCCGCGTGGCATGTTTCGTGCTCTACTGAATACTTTGGCGAGCACATCTTTTGAAGAAGACCACTGAAACGTCCAAATGTTTAATTAGTGAATAGTTGTGGGTCGGTACCTGGTAGAGGCGCGGGGGGGGGGGGGGGTTACGTTGTTTGGGGGAAGAGACCAAACGAATAGAAAATCTGTCTCATTGCATTAGGGAAGGACGGGGAAGGAAGTCGGCCGCGCCCTTTCAAAGGAACCATCCCGGTATTTGCCTGGAGCGATTTAGGGAAATGTCGGAAAACCTAAATCAGGATGGCCACACGCGTCCTCCACTGGACTCACAGTCCAGTGTGCTAACCACTGCGCCACCTCGCTCGAACTGACTTTCAACTTGAGTTACGCGTCCTCTGTATGGTAGGTATCAGGTAGTGGTTTCATCAACGCTAGTAGGCGTCTGCTACTAAAGAGTAAAGGGAAGTAGCATATTGAGAGCTAGGTGGACTTTCAATAAGTGATAGAGAGAACCCCCCCCCCCCCCTTGGCCTTATCCGTTGGTGGGGAGGCAGATAGCCGTACCGTAGGTGCAACCACAACGGAGGGGTATCTGTTGAGAGGCCAGGCAAACGTGTGGTTCCTGAAGAGGGGCAGCAGCCGTTTCAGTAGTTGCAAGGGCAACAGTCGGGATGATTGACTGATCTGGCCTTGTAACAATAACGAAAACGGCCTTGCTGTGCTGGCACTGCGAACGGCTGAAAGCAAGGGGAAACTATGGCCGTAATTTTTCCCGAGGGCATGCAGCTTTACTGTATGATTAAATGATGATGGCGTCCTCTTGGGTAAAATATCCCGGAGGTAAAATAGTCTCCCATTCAGATCACCGGGTGGGGACTACTCAGGAGGATGTCGTCAGGCGAAAGAAAACTGGCGTTCTACGGATCGGAGCATGGAATGTCAGATCACTTAATCGGGCAGGTAGGCTAGAAAATTTAAAAAGGGAAATGGATAGGTTAGATATAATGGGAATTAGTGAAGTTCGGTGGCAGGAGGAACAAGACTTCTGGTCAGGTGACTACAGGGTTATAAACACAAAATCAAATAGGGGTAATGCAGGAGTAGGTTTAATAATGAACAGGAAAATAGGAATGCGGGTAGGCTACTACAAACGGCGTAGTGAACGCATTATTGTGGTCAAGACAGATACGAAGCCCACACCTACTACAGTCGTACAAATTTATATGCCAACTAGCTCTGCAGATGACGAAGAAATTCAAGAAATGTATGATGAAATAAAAGAAATTATTCAGATAGTGAAGGGGGACGAAAATTTAATAGTCATGGGTGACTGGAATTCGCTGGTAGGAAAAGGGAGAGAGGGAAATGTAGTAGGTGAATATGGATTGGGGCCAAGAAATGAAAGACGAAGCCGCCTGGTAGAATTTTGCACAGAGCACAACTTAATCATAGGTAACACTTGGTTTAAGAATCATGAAAGGAGGTTGTATACATGAAAGAACCCTGGAGATACTAAAAGGTATCAGATAGATTATATAATGGTAAGACAGAGATTTAGGAACCAGGTTTTAAATTGTAAGACATTTCCAGGGGCAGATGTGGACTCTGACCACAATCTATTGGTTATGACGGGTAGATTAAAACTGGAGACACTTCAAAAAGGTGGGAATTTAAGGAGATGGGACCTGGATAAACTGAAAGAACCAGAGGTTGTACAGAGTTTCAGGGAGAGCATAAGGGAAAAATTGACAGGAATGGGGGAAAGAAGTACAGTAGAAGACGAATGGGTAGCTTTGAGGGATGAAGTAGCGAAGGCAGAAGAGGATCAAGTAGGGCTAGTAGAAATTCTTGAGTAACAGAATAAATATTGAATTTAATTGATGAAAGGAGAAAATATAAAAATGAAAAAAATGAAGCAGGCAAAATGGAATACAAACGTCTCAAAAATGAGATCGATAGGAAGTGCAAAATGACTAAGCAGGGACGGCTAGAGGACAAATGTAAGGGTGTAGAGGCTTATCTCACGAGGGGTAAGATAGATACTGCCTACAGGAAAATTAAAGAGACCTTTGGAGATGAGAGAACCACTTGTATGAACATCAAGAGCTCAGATGGAAACCCAGTTCTAAGCAAAGAAGGGAAAGCAGAAAGGTGGAAGGAGTATATAGAGGGTCTATACAAGGGCGATGTACTTGAGGACAATATTATGGAATTGGAAGAGGATGTAGATGAAGATGAAAGGGAGATACGATACTGCGTGAAGAGTTTGACAGGGCACTGAAAGACCTGAGTCGAAACAAGGCCCCGGGAGTAGACAACATTCCGTTAAAGCTACTGACAGCCTTGGGAGAGCCAGTCCTGACAAAACTCTATCATCTGATGAACAAGATGTATGAAACAGGCGAAATACCCTCAGACTACAAGAAGAATATAATAATTCCAATACAAAGAAAGCAGGTGTTGACAGATGTGAAAATTACCGAACAATGAGTTTAATAAGCCACAGCTTCAAAATACTAACACGAATTCTTTGCAGACGAATAGGAAAACTAGTAGAAGCCGACCTCGGGGGAGATCAGTTTGGATTCCGTAGAAATACTGGAACACGTGAGGCAATAGTGACCTTACGACTTATCTTAGAAGAAAGATTAAGGAAAGGCAAACCTACGTTTGTAGCATTTGTAGACTTAGAGAAAGCTTTCGGCAATGTTGACTGGAATACTCTCTTCCAAATTCTAAAAGTGGCAGGGGTAAAATACAGGGAGCGATATGCTGGTTACAATTTGTACAGAAACCAGATGGCAGTTTTAAGAGTCAAGGGACATGAAAGGGAAGCGGTGGTTGGGAAGGGAGTGAGACAGGTTTGTAGCCTCTTCCCGATGTTATTCAATATGTATATTGAACAAGCAGTAAACGAAACAAAAGAAAAATTCGGAGTAGGTATTAAAATCCATGGAGAAGAAATAAAAACTTTGAGGTTCAACGATGACATTGTAATTCTGGCAGAGACAGCAAAGGGCTTGGAAGAGCAGTTGAATGGAATGGACAGTGTCTTGAAAGGAGAATATAAGATGAACATCAACAAAAGCAAAACGAAGATAATGGAATGTAGTCGGATTAAGTCAGGTGATGCTGAGGGAATTAGATTAGGAAATGAGACACTTAAAGTAGTAAAGGAGTTTTGCTATTTGGGGAGCAAAACAACAGATGGTGGTCGAAACAGAGAGGATATAAAATGTAGACTGTCAATGGCAAGAAAATCATTTCGAAAGGAGAGAAATTTGTTAATATCGAATATAGGTTTAAGTTTTTGGACGTCCTTTCTGAAGGTATTTGTCTTGAGTGTAGCCTTGTACGGAAGTGAAACATGGTCGATAAAGAGTTTAGATGAAAAGAGAATAAAAGATTTCGAAATGTGGTTCTACAGAAGAATGCTGAAGATTAGATGGGTAGATCATATAACTAATGAGGAAGTATTAAATAGGATTGGGGAGAAGAGAAGTTTGTGGCACAACTTGACCAGAAGAAGGGATCGGTTGGTAGGACATGTTCTGAGGCATCAAGGGATCATCATTTTAGTATTGGAGGGCAGCGTGGAGGGTAAAAATCGTAAAGGGAGACCAAGAGATGAGTCCACTAAACAGATTCAGAAGGATGTAGGTTGCAGTAGGTACTGGGAGATGAAGAAGCCTGCACAGGATAGGGTAGCATGGAGAGCTGCATCAAACCAGTCTCAGGACTGAAGACCACAACAACAACATAGATAGAACGTGGACGACCGACCGCGCCCCGCCGTAGGTGGTCCAAGACAACGGGTTTGGCCCTTGCGGCTCCTCAGAGCCTTATTTGTTTTCTAGTCAAGTGACCTTGATGGAAGATAGTACTACTCTTTAATAAATTCCGCAAACGCCAGTTTGTCTTTGGAGTCGGTTGTTTACTGTGCAGGAATCGGCTCTCCTGTGCAGTGTCCACATTAAGTCTGTTGAGCCTGTATTAAGCGCTATCAGAAAAGAAAATTATCAGGAAAAGTTGGCCGCAAATCAAGTGGGGCCTCTCAGACCAGATCCGTTTATAAGAAAGTGATGAAATCAAATAAGCGTGTTTATGAGCGAACATGTAACAAAGAACCGTAGGTTGGTGTGCGGGTGTACTTAAGAAAGCCTGATGTATGAGTTAACTAATACATGAATTAAGGATCATGTTCATTTGTCCGGAAAAGTAAAAAAGCATGCAAACTCCTACTTACTCAAAAATGCGAAACGGAGAGTGGCTAAGGTCTAAACGTCAATTCGTTCTTGCCATATTCTGTACTTAATTATGTGAAAAACAACATAATTTCATGAAAACAGTTGTTCCTTTTTCAGACACGTTATCAAGTTATGGATGTAATTATTATTATTATTGTTCTTGACAGAGACTGAAGTTTTATAAATACGTTGATAACCGTAAATGTTATACAGCAGGTGCTATTGATTTCGCACTACGATATTTATCTGAATTTCAAAATTTGTGAACACCCAGAATGTTTAACTACTAGTCCTCACTGGTATGACTACATGCGGTTTGACTGGTGGGACACAGGAAGGTGAGTGAAGTCCGTCCATTTGAAACAACGTCTCGAGTTGATGCATAATTACTGAAGTTGTGGGTTACAGATGAATGTTGGAAAAGTTTCTTTCTAGTGTGGTCTTGAGAACATGCTTGCGTCACTTCTTTGAGTGCGGATTGGCAACTAGAAATTTAATGTTTCGTGGGTGGTTAATTGTCTCAAATATTTATTAATGAAAATGGAAACCGAGCCAGAGCATCTTCATTCACTCGTTTTACAAATTTTAGGCACTTTGTGTGTGACTTGCACTGCAACTGCAGTGCTCGCCTCGTGGGTGTGGGGAATCCGCTTTGAGTCCACGTGCGGTGTCAGAGCGTGCAAACGTGTCTTAACGTTTTCTAAGAGTGATTCTATGAAATTTAATCCCAATTTTCGTGAGAACTGTTGTCTGATTTTAACTTGTTCCTTTGTAAGTAATGTCTCCCCATAAGTGTAGTTCACGTGGTACCTAAATCGAGAATGATTCAGATGTTTCTTGATTTCTTGCTGTACGATAAAATGATGTTGATGTCCCCCAGCCAAGTCGTCTGTAACAATTTGATAATTTTCGGTGAGCTGCTCTTGCGAATACTAACGGACGCCTTTGTCTTTTACTGATAGTTACCCCATGTCCGTCTAAGCCGTTTCAACCTCTCGGCGTGGAATAATAGGCCATCGAGGTTAAATTCATTAATTTATCTCAAATTCTTTACTTTTCGATTGTATTTGTTGTGTCATTCCGTAGTTTGATTTGCTAAACGGTATCAGATTCGGTAGGTATCCAGATTCTGTACTATGGAATTTGCGTATTCGTCAATGTGCAGTTATACTAAGCCTCTCAGAAATCTCCATTTTTCTTCGCTTTCTTACAATACAATCTGGCATAATTACCTCGCCTACCCCCCCCCCCCCCCCTCCCTCTCCCGTCAAAGCGGTCCTGCAGTTTTCACGTCTACATGTACGCATATGTTGTGTTGCATGCTACTACGTGGTACACCTCTGAATTTAATCCATCACCGTACCACATAAATTGATTTCCTTTTGTGCGTAAGAGACCAAATAAGGTAAAATTCATAACTGTTGTTAACTGAAAGAATCAGTGTTGTATAACTTCGTATTGAAGGCGGTGTCTTAGACCGATAAATGTAAGTAATTACGGAGAACCACCTCTTGATAGCATCTTCCTTTCCCTAATAATTACAGATTCTGCTGAACCCCGGTGCAAATATCAATTAGAAATATGAAGTAAAAGATTGCGAGAAGAAAGATTAAAGCTTTAAAGGAACAACAGCAAATGATAACTCATATACGCTCATAATAAAACAAAAGGTGACCGCCCTCTGTGCTCATCGTGCTGTTTCGAGATACGACTAGCGCCATAGGATGATTGTTAAACTTAGATTGCAGGTTCCTCGTGGAACCGGTAAATTTATAGTTAAAGTCGAGTTGTTGTTGTTAATGAAAGCCACTGTACCAACAACCCTAGCATGCAGTAAAAGGTTAAGACATGCATAGGAATTACGAGACAGTAGATGAAGGCATAAGCACAGGTTAGATAGGTATGACTACACAGCAAAAATCGCAGAGTAACAGAGTGTTTGGAATTCCTGTATCAGAGCTACATTCTGTCCTACATTTACAGCATCCAAAGTGTCCCGTATCACTGATTATAGAAGTATGTGGCTTTTGAGGAGCTGTCCGAACACTCTACGCTGTTCATTTTACCTCCCTACGCACAGTCATCGTGTTAGCTGGACTGCTGATAGTTCTCTGGACCGTACGTATAGGTCTTTCTACTGATCTAATGTGATTTCTTACAACCACCGTACGCAATCCTAGATAGTTATTGTCCGTAAGTGCATTACGTTTCCTCAGTCTTGATATGGCTGTGACAGTTCCTTCGCGGTTCTGCGTCACGGTTATATGACCAACAGTCGACTTGTACAGCTATAGAAGGCTTGAAACGTCCCTTTTGTTCACATAATGAGTAGATTTGTATATGAGTGTTGCCCGTATGGGAATAAAAGTTTGCAATAGAAATGCCATTCGTGGTACTAAAATTCTACGTATTCACGAACAGATTCCAATCTTCAAAAAGTTAGATTTTCGTCCTCATAGCGTTCACACTTCTCACCGACTCTTCCACGGCGCTGCATGACTATCACCTCGGGGGCAGACTGGATACAGGGGAGTGTTAAACTTACATGCGACATTCAGAGTGTTGAATTTGCCAGCACTAGAATATCCATTGCAAACAATATTTGTGAGAAGCCTCTGTAGAGATTGTAGGAAAAGTAGTGCCAAGTTTTAGTATCTAGTCTGTGCAGTAATGAATAATCTAGGCATGAGTGCTACATCTACATCCAGACGGCGGTGTGTGGCGGAGGGTACCTTGAGTACCTCTATCGGTTCTCCCTTCTATTCCAGTCTCGTATTGTTCGTGGAAAGAAAGATTGTTGGTATGCCTCTGTGTGGGCTCTAATTTCTCTGATTGTATCCTGATGGTCTCTTCGCGAGATATACGTAAGAGGGAGCAATATACGGCTTGACTCCTCGGTGAAGGTAAGTTCTCGAAAGTTCAACAAAAAGCCCGTACCGAGCTACTGGGCGTCTCTCTTGCAGAGTATCCACTGGAGTTAATCTGTCACCTCCGTAACGCTTTGGCGATTACTAAATGATCATGTAACGAAGCCTGCTGCTCTCCGTTGGATCTTCTCTATCACTTCTATCAACCCTATCTGGTACGGATCCCACACTGGTGAGCAGTATTCAAATAGTGGGCGAAGAAGTAACCGACTTCCTTTGTTTCCGAACTGCATTTACTTAGAATTCTTCCAGTGAATCTCAGTCTGGTATGTGCTTTACCGACGATTAATTTTACGTGGTGATTCCATTTTAAAACACTCCTAATGCCTACTCCCAGATAATTTATGGAATTAACTGCTTCTAGTTGCTGCTATACTGTAGCTAAATGATAAAGGATCTTTCTTTCTATGTATTCGCAGCACATTACACTTGTCTACATTGAGATTCAATTGCCACTGTGTTCTCATAGGCTGCCTCTTGTGACGTAAGCATACGTCTTTGACCATTTCTTATTTAATTTCTTTCTCTCAGGTTACTGGTCTTTGCTTTTAACACTGTGTTCAACAATTTTTTTTTTCATTCACGATGTGTGCCAGCTTATTTATAGAGCCTATTCGTTGTGACAAGTTCTGGAGTAGTTCGTATTCGTTTGAAATGTTTTGCTCTTCAAAAACTGACTGGTATGTGGTAATTTCCTCCTACGGTTATGTTATGCAGTAAGTAAGTGGTAGTTTTAAGATCTTTGTTTTGATCTATGTTTTTCAGCTGATAATTCTGTGGTGATTTGTTGTCACTAAGTGATACGTTTGTAGACCCAAACTTCCCCCATGGCTATGTTATGCTTTAAGTTAGTAGATGTTTTATGAACTTTATTTTGATCTCTGTGTTTCTCAGATGATGATTCTGTGGTGATAGGTTGTCAGTCAATGATAAGACGTTCGTAGACCCGTGTTATGAAAATCGTACATGCTGAACATACATGCAAGAACTATCAGAAATACCACTCTATATCATATACATGAGTTCGCATGTATGTACCAGTTATGTTGTTGTGTTTGACAAATATAAGCACCAGTATATTGAGTGAGATTTGATTCGTGGAGCACATGCCTACCGAATGTATTGCTATGTCTGTATGAAACGCTATTATTTTGTGTGACCGAGTGACTACTATATCTTACTAAAGTCATATGCGAAGATTTCTCAGCTATCTATTGATTTAACTGGAAAGCGTCGAGGGATAGTAAATAATGAATACCGAATCACGTGAACAATCGTAGGTTTTCATTGATCCGAGCGCAAAAAACAAAAGAATTTCGGTTTGAGTAAACGTAGATCATTTTAGGTTATTAGCAAATGGGAATCAATTTTTGTAGCAGTATAGCACTCATATTACTAGAGGTACTCCTTAGAGAAGATATCACTCTCCAGAAAACTGAAATCAGAATTATTCAGTTGTAACACCTCTAAGGTTTTGATGTACTGGATTTAGGAACAGCCAAATCAAAAACACTTACTTTCAGATAATTAATTTATTTTTAGACAGTTCTTTGAGTCCACGGCATCAAAGCAGATATTATTATTTACTTATGAGGATGCATCTAGAATGGGCAGTGAGAATGTCTTCACTGAGCCCAGCCAAAGAGATTGCGGATGAAGTCCATGATGGCGTCCACATCGATACCGGCGTCCCTCAGCATCTGGATCAACTCCTGCACAGCGTCCAGCTCCAGAACGCGCAGAACCAGTTGCTGGAAAGGTCACATCTCTGGTTACACGTCACGTACAGTGGTGACAATATACAACATTATTGCACACTTGAAGCCACTCAATAGGCGTTAAAAGATTACTACTTACGTGGAACTCGTCGGAACTGAGCCTGTTGATGAGTTCAGCAAAGTCAGGGCTGGTCTCCAGCTTCTCGTTGTAGAGAGCCTTCAGCTCGTCGACTGGGAGGATGGCGAGGATCTCATCGAGCATGGACTTGAGGCTCCTGCTGCTCCTCCTCATTCGGCTGGCGGGTTTCGTAATCTGAGGAATGCCCAGGAAGTCGTGGATGGTGTTGAGGAAGCCGTAGGGGTCAAGGCCTGAGGACTCGAGGAAGTTGAGCAGCTGTGGAAAGAAATTGGGCAGTGAGAACCTGTGTGATGTAACATCTCATGGGTGTATGAAGTGTCTAACGGAGCGTTACTTACATCGTACAGCTCGGGCTGCTGGTCGACGTACACGACGATGCTCTCGAACTCGTCAGACATGAGGTACTGGAGGGCGGCCTGCACCTCAGCGTCGTTGGCGACATAGTTGAGGACGATGTTGACGATTTCGTCGACGGGGATGAGGGCCAGGAAGTCGTTCAGGTCATCCTGCAGGTTGCGGCTAGATTTTTTTGCTGGGAAACGCTGGATCATCTTTGCACCTCGGATTGGCCCTGAAAATGAGATATCGTGTATCAGTGCATCTTTTTTGCTCTTTTGCAAAATTCTGTTGAAAGTCTCATCACAGTTGCACACATTGTTGTGGACCATTGCATAACTATTTAATGATAGTGTAAAACGTTGGACAGTTTAGTCAGTGCTGAGCAAGTGAACAATGTGTCTTTGGTTTTTCCTAGAAGTTATGTAATATCGTACACACACTATTTCTTTTTTTGTAGGATGTAGAAGAATTGATTCCAGATCACAGGGTTTCAAGCAGTTTTATAATTTTTCTGCAAAATTCACAAATAATGTTTCATAATATAATCATTGTATTTCATCGTCTGCCTTTTGGGGAAGGTGGAGTTCTCTCGTTAGCATTATGATTCGCATAGTGGCTGAAGTACTGAACCTGCACTAGATAGAACAGCCCCTTATTCTCGTGCCTATCCACCGACATTGAGTTATTCTGTCAGTTACATAAATTGTTTAATGCGATTTCTGGATTCATTTACTTGAAACCTACATTGACACACTTCACTTGCTGAGTATTTATTGGACATTTAATAAATTCGTCTATGGGACGTAAGACCTTAATCTTCTACCACGTTTTCTTCATATCTTATTGTTTTTCTTGTTGGTAACAGCACTGGGTGCAAGTACAAGCACAGAACTGTGATTCGAGTGAGTGAGGAAGCACTGACGCCAAGATTGTAAATGCTTTTGGCATGTTATTATTTTGTATTTTTTTATTTTAGTGTCATTTATATTCCCTATTTTTGAGAGCTCTGGTCCCAGACGTTCTAACTCTCTTTAGATTTGATTGAAGTTGTTTTAAATACAAGGATGATTCTTATTACTGTAAAAGAATGTCAATGGAATTAATGGTGTGATATTTATGACGTTAGTTGTTTGTGATGTTCGTGATGGTTGTCAGGACTTGGAGTTATTACAGTACTGGTAGGTTGGGTAAGACTTAGAGAATGGAGACAAAACTATAGGAGAAATATCTAATCCGTCCATCGGATAGCAAAGATTTGAGTAAATGCTATGTGCTTATGAGTTGAGTACGACAGTAGCGATGGAGTAAGGATATGGTCTGAAACAGTCGTTTCCGGTGATTATATTTGGGTGTGTTATGGGTGGTATGAAGGGCAGATTATAAGCCTGGTTCCGTACTGCGGGCATGGAAGTCAACTAAAATTACGCTTGGGAACAACGTTTAATGTTTGGTGGTGAATACGGGGATTTGTTGACAAGGGCACAGCTGCAAACAACCGTTACCGCTAATGGGTCTTGGGTTTACTGCAAATGTAGAAATTTGTGTTAGCGTTTTGAGGCAGTAAAGGATAGCGGAGACAGAGGACAGTGAAATACAGAAACTAGATGTCCTATATGTCTATCCTTGACTTGAAGATTTTATTAAAACGTTGGGAAAGATCCATACAAAATGATGATAGGAAGGACAAGTCAGATGATTAGAATTATTTTGTGATGTAACACCCAAGAGTGGCTAGTTGTTAGTTTACTCTATTGACGGCTTTCGTTTGTATGTTTGATGATGGATTGATATTGTCGAAAACAAATTTTAAAGTAGAGTAGAGGAATACCAGAAAACGTTACGAGATATTTGGCGACAGCTAGTACTGTATAATTACGCCACACAATGTGGAGCACAATGGACAAAAGAATATGTGGCAGATGCGAATATAAACTTAAAATAACAAGCCCCATTGAAAGATGATATTAAAGAAAACATTCTTACTCAGTTTCAAGGATCCGGAGTCAGCCCAGCCGAAGAGATTGCGGATGAAGTCCATGATGGCGTCCACATCGATGCCAGCGTCCCTCAGCATCTGGATCAACTCCTGCACAGCGTCCAGCTCCAGAACGCGCAGAACCAGTTGCTGGAAAGGGCACATTTCTGGTTACACGTCAAGTACAGTGGTGACAATGTATAACATTATTGCACACTTGAAGCCACGCAATAGGCGTGAAAGGATTACTACTTACGTGGAACTCGTCCGAGCTGAGCCTGTTGATGAGTTCAGCAAAGTCAGGGCTGGTCTCCAGCTTCTCGTTGTAGAGAGCCTTCAGCTCGTCGACTGGGAGGATGGCGAGGATCTCATCGAGCATGGACTTGAGGCTCCTGCTGCTCCTCCTCATTCGGCTGGCGGGTTTCGTAATCTGAGGAATGCCCAGGAAGTCGTGGATGGTGTTGAGGAAGCCGTAGGGGTCAAGGCCTGAGGACTCGAGGAAGTTGAGCAGCTGTGGAAAGAAATTGGGCAGTGAGAACCTGCGTGATGTAACGTCTCATAGGTGTATGAAGTGTCTACTGGAGCGTTGCTTACATCGTACAGCTCGGGCTGCTGGTCGACGTACACGACGATGCTCTCGAACTCGTCAGACATGAGGTACTGGAGGGCGGCCTGAACCTCAGCGTCGTTCGCGACGTAGTTGAGGACGATGTTGACGATTTCGTCGACGGGGATGAGGGCCAGGAAGTCGTTCAGGTCATCCTGCAGGTTGCGGCTGGATTTTTTTGCTGGGAAACGCTGGATCATCTTTGCACCACGGAATGGCTCTGAAAATAGTATTTCGCTTATCAGTCCACATTCCCTGCACTTTTGGGAAAGTGTCAAAAATTACTTTACAACTGACAAACTGTTGTGGGTCATTCCGTAACTTATCACTATTAGTGTGAAATTAGTTATTTATTAGGAAGATGTAAAATTATTCTTTAAGAATTGTAGAGTTCCACTTATTTTTATAATTTTCGCGGAAAACTCGCAAATAATGCCCATAACATGAACATTATATTGAGTTGTGTGGCTTTTGGGAAAGATGTAGTTCTGCATTTACCGTTATCTTCCGCATAGTGGCTGAGGTACAGAACTCTCATTAGAGAGAAGAGCTGTTGCTTCTTATGCCTAGCCACCTACAGTTATTTTTTCCGTCAGTTACATAAGTTGTTTAATGCGATTCCTTTGTTCAAATATTTGAAAACGACGCTGACATCATTTCCTTGATGAGATTTCACTGTAGAGTTAAGAGTTTTGTCGGCGTTACGTTACACGCTAAATTTGTACCACTTCATCTTCTTATTAATCCCCTTGGTGAATGCACTGGGTACATTGTGTACAGAATTGTGGTTCACGTCAGTGAGGAAAAGTAAAATCAATGTTATAACTGTGATTCAGACGTATCTCCTCGCAACAGGTTACTGTTTTTTATTTATGTATTTGCGCGCCTTTTATATTACCCACATTCGAAGCTTGCTACTTTGAGACATTCTAACGTTCTTCAAACTTGATTGAAGTAGATTAAATCGTTAGGTTAATTTTTGTTGCTGTAGAATAAAGGCAATGGGATTAGTGCTGTGACAGTGTGATGTTAGTTCTTTCTGGTCTATGGAGGTGATGGCTGTGGGGAGTTGTTCTTATTACAGTACTTGTGGATAGAGTAAATTCTTAGAACTGGGGGCGGTATTAAAGGAAAAATGTCTGATTTTCACATTGGAAAATAATTCGAGTAAATGTGGGAGGATAGGACAGCAGCCAAGCTGAAAGCATATGGCCCGGAACAGTCGTCCTCGGTGAAAATACTTGGGTTGTATGAAGGCTAGATCATGTGGGTGATTTCATGCTGGGGGAAGAGGAGACAATTAAGGTTACGCTAGGTATGGATGTGGAATGTTTGGTGGGAAGTGTTGATAGGGGCACAGCTCAAAGCAAACATTGTCGAGGATGGGTGATACAATATGTTGTTGCACTTCCAGTTTATTGGAATTGTAGAAATGGTTTCAGAATGTTTGTAAATCTTAGTAGCTGGTAAAGCATACGAGAGAGAGAAGGTAGTGATATACATCTCATCTAGTTCCATGATTCTGAGATTTTAGTAAAACGTCAGAAAAGAGGAGGTCTATACAAACTGTGCATAACGAGGACAGTTGGAGGATGTACATTATGAATGGTTGATGGATTGGTGATGTAACCTCCTAGTCTAACCAGTTAGCAGTTTTCTCAGTAGTGCTCTTTCTTTTCTGTGGTTAGCAGCTGGTCGTTAATAGACTTTGGTAATGAAATTCCAGGGTATTTTAGTTTTTAGTTGTTGGAAGAATTGTGAGCTGTATAGTACAGATCTCAGGAACACTATTTCTAGGTGGGTTTCCCTATAACTGTTTTGGGAAAATGTTACATCTTTCGAGAGTTCATATTGTTATTGTAGAACTCTACGAAGGTTGCCGCACTACATTACAGAATCGATTCGCCAAAACATGTTTCTTCAGCTGAACTTAGAATATATTTGGGAACTGGTCTTATGGCCCCTCACATCTGCCCAGGGTCCAGTTACCAGAAAAAATTGCGATTCGTTGGCAGAAAATATTTCTCGCCTCAGCAATAGAGCTTTACCACTTCACATATAAATCAAAAGACAGAAAAGGGGTCTAAAACCATCATTCTGTGTGGATTATTAGCGAACATATACTTGTACATAGCGTCCTATGATGATTGGTTCATATTCTCGCAAAGAAATCTTGAACTAGACAAACTGACTTTACAGAAAATTTCATGGCTCCACATTCCCTCTGGAGGAGTACCAGAAACCTTACGACATGTTTGGTCACAGAACCGCAGAATTACGCCACGCAATGTGCAACACTATGGACAAAATAATATGTGGCACATGCGAATATAAACTTAAGACAACAAGACCGATTGAAAGAAGATACTAAAGAAAACATTCTTACTCAGTTTCAATGAGCCGGAGTCAGCCCAGCCGAAGAGATTGCGGATGAAGTCCATGATAGCGTCCACATCGATACCGGCGTCCCTCAGCATCTGGATCAACTCCTGCACAGCGTCCAGCTCCAGAACGCGCAGCACCAGTTGCTGGAAAGGGCACATTTCTGGTTAGAGGTCAAATATAGAGGTAATATGAAAGAAAGATGTTGGACACTCGTAGCCATTCAAGAGCCGTGAAAGGATTACTACTTACGTGGAACTCGTCCGAGCTGAGCCTGTTGATGAGTTCAGCAAAGTCAGGGCTGGTCTCCAGCTTCTCGTTGTAGAGAGCCTTCAGCTCGTCGACTGGGAGGATGGCGAGGATCTCATCGAGCATGGACTTGAGGCTCCTGCTGCTCCTCCTCATTCGGCTGGCGGGTTTCGTAATCTGAGGAATGCCCAGGAAGTCGTGGATGGTGTTGAGGAAGCCGTAGGGGTCAAGGCCTGAGGACTCGAGGAAGTTGAGCAGCTGCGGAAAGAAATTGGACAGTGAGAACCTGCGTGATGTAACATCTCATAGGTGTATGAGTGTCTAACGGAGCGTTGCTTACATCGTACAGCTCGGGCTGCTGGTCGACGTACACGACGATGCTCTCGAACTCGTCAGACATGAGGTACTGGAGGGCGGCCTGCACCTCAGCGTCGTTGGCGACATAGTTGAGGACGATATTGACGATTTCGTCGACGGGGATGAGGGCCAGGAAGTCGTTCAGGTCATCCTGCAGGTTGCGGCTGGATCGCTGGGCCGGGAAGCGCTGGACTGTCTCATGCTTGGGCGCTGTGTAATTTTAATGTAGGCGTTAGCGAACTTCTGCTTACTGAATGGACGTGTTACGTAATTCACTGTAAGAGGATATTCGCTTGTTTTGGGGAGACACTGAAATTTTGTTTTCGTTTTATGTAAGAGAGTAACCAATATCCTTAAATATGTAATGAGACTACTACGTCTTACCTCAGAGTTGATTATTCATTCAAAAAAAAAAAAAAAAATACCTCCACGGTTTAATTAGTGACTGTTACCCGGCAAGAAAAAGGAGCAATATAGCTCAACGGTTACTGATGGCTAGTTAGGTTCGGGTTTGGCTGCTTGGAAGGAGAAGGCCAAACAGCCAGGTGATCGGTGTCGTTGGAGTATTGAAGGACGGGGAAGGATGTGGGCCGTGCCCTTTCAAAGGAACCATGTCTGGAGCGATTTAGGGAAATCACGGATAACCTAAATCAGAATGGCCGGAGGGGGGATTGAATCGTCGTCCTCCCGAATGCGAATCCAGTGTACTAAACACTGCACCACCTCGCTCGGTACTGCTGGATAGTCTTGGGTGTTATTAGCGTTAGGTGTTCATTAAAAACTATCTCCTTCCGCAGCTCAATGATCAACCTCTGGCTGATATGTGTAGGACCCATGTTCGATCCCCGGTACTGCCGGCGATCCTTCCTTATTGGAAGGACTAGAACAGGTTTTCCTAGCTTCGTTATACCAATTAAGGAGCTATTTGAGTGATAAGGAGCGTTCCCAAAGTCAAAAGGCGAAAAGGTCAGGTGAGTCGCCTGCTGACCCCACGCCACTGCTTAGCGGATTCACTGAAGACACTGGCAGAGGATGATACTGCGGTCGGTGTGTTAGAACTGCCCTATTGCTGTCAGAAAACGAAGCTTTCCTTTGCTTTGCTTTAAAATTATGTTTGCAGAATGCAGTATTTTATCGACGCCATAGGTGTACTTTTGTTAAAGTCCCTAATGCCTGTAGCAGGACATATTACTTTTTACCCAGGTACATTAAATGGCTGAACACGATTCATACGATAAAATCTGTCGAAATAATGTCTACTCAGGCAGTGTCAAAAAATTTTCTGCTGATTGTAAACCATCCTTGCTTAAATCAGTGTGTCCGATAACAATTTGCTTCACTGAAGCGCAATAAATTATGTGGTATTTCTCTGCGAATAGCTTACATTTTTATGAGGTACACCAGCATCTGGTAGCTTTACGGAACGACGTTGGTCATATGGAAGACTACTGTGCACGTCATTATGGAAGCATAGCTCATATAACTGAAAATCTGTTATGTGTGTGGGGTCCTGTTCTTTCAGACAAGTCCGAAGGAATAGACGCCATTTTGATATTGAAGGTACCATGAATCAACTCACAAAGGAGTAAAGACATGGGAATATAACTGGCAAGCTGAAATTTTGTGCCACCCTCGGTTTCTAGCCCGAGTCTCCAACTTACTAGGCAGATACGCTGACCACTGAGCCATCTGCACACAGGGATCTCCTCATATGCACCGGCTACCCTAGCAAGACCCCGTCAGACCCAAATTCTCAACTGATACCTCACACTACTGGTGCAGCGCACCTGCATACGAGCCACATTACGCGCAGCATCTCGCCGATTCGAGTAAGAGACAGAGCTTGATGTGCAACTGCACTGAAGGAATAGCTGAGAATGTGGGTCTGGTGGGAGGCATACTATAGTAAGCGGTGCAGTTGAGTTGACTACTGTGTCCGGATGGCGTGGTGGTCAGCGCATCTGCCTAATGACCAGAAAACACAAATTTCTAATTTGTCCCTTTGATATAAATCAATGCCCACTGGCAACTGACGTCTTTAATTCCTTTCCTTCTTGAAAATATGACGCACAGCACATGTATGGTACGATTACGTGGTCACTTAAGCTGAAATAGTTTTTCTTAGAACCAAACATTAACCAAACATTAACACCATTCTGGCCTTTAAGAGTACGATTTGATGACACTCACCCTTGGGCACTGCTGCGCCGCAGGCGATGCCAATGACAACAGCGAACAGCAGGAAGAAGCGCATCTGCACAAGAAGGTGATGTCTTAGGGTGGAGGTAGTGCTAGCTAGTCTAGTGTACTGCAGAGCGGAGAGGACTTACCTTGCCGGCTGTGGACCACAATGTGATGCGGCAGGCTTCGACGTGTGCGTATTTACGCATTTCTTTATCAGCTCTTCACTGCGTTTATCGAGTGCGGTTTTTTCCGCTCACGACCAAGATGACCTTCATCCTCGGTAAACGCAAGTCATCTCTGCGTCTGTGCATTACCTGAAAAATTCACTTCAGTTGTCCAGAAGAGAGCAGACCGTACGTATCGCATCGTATGTCATGAGTGATTATCGCGTGACGTTACGAACTTGTAGGAATGCAACGGGTTTCGCTTGTAGCTTTCGATATGATTTATACATATTAACTCATCCATTACAACTGAAGAAACTACGATGAAAGGTTTCTCATGTGTAGTTTTCGTCGTGTCTGAGTCTGTCGCCTACCATTCAACATCAGAAAAGTAGCTAACAAACTTGCTCAACTTTGTAACTCGAGTTATTAATACGGAGCGAACACATTTCGTTCACTCCATTGTCTAAGGTAACTTGTTTGTAGAGTGCTTTATGCTCTCCGTTTCACCTCAGTTGTGGCAGAATCAGTTATGTGCCCTGAGCAATTAAGTTGTGTGTACTTGCACAGTGCTACCATGTTAACGTCACTAACTTTATTCTCTCCAGAAGTTCTTGGGAGAAATGTGCTGGTGTTTCTTGGAGTACTGAGGGCAGCAAAACTGTTTTGAGTATGATTCTAAAATAATTTGACATAAAATCTCCAACATGCGTGGCCTGCAGAGGTGAAAATCGCTGTTACTTTTGTAGGACCGAGTTAGAGGAGTCTCATCAGTTGCGCACGACGTGTTTCTTTCTTTTCTTTCACAATGTGTCTTTTTTTCCCAAGATCCGCTCTTGCTTGGTACTCGTCACTCCTCCATATGTTATTGTTTTGATACTGTGCCAGGATGCTCTCCGTATCACTAAAAGAGGGCGATAATAACAGAATTCCTCGCAAGCAGTTTCTCTGCGTGTAGTACAAATTTACTTATGTGCGTTTTGTGTGTTGTAACTGATTCTGTATCGCTTTTCCGAAGCGAAAATCCACAAATAGAGTAGACATGCCTAGAGAGGTTTGGAAAACCCCTGTAATTAGCATTCACGTTGATCGATGGAATACAGATGGGACTACTTTTCGTTAATCTAAGCCACAGGTTGATTTCCGATCTGGTTCGTCTCTCTGTGTCGTAGCATAAGGCTTAACGATTTACTAACGTGTTTTACGACATGTTAACATCTGCGGCAGTTAATTATCAAATTTATCCTAACGATAAGTCGGACAGGTTCCTTTGTTTAACGGCCGAAAGCGGTATCTATAACTTCGGGACGTGCTCCTTTCGTAAAGGGAAAGAACTTCCTTACGTTAGAAATATCTGTAGAAAAGTCGGCTCCTGCACAGCGATAGATGCATAATTACGCAACTGAAGTTCCAGAAAAGGCTTAAACTGATTCGTGTGGAAATTCTAAGTGACAGCAAAGGGAAAGTCAGAGATTACATCTCGTTAGCTGTCTCACCGCTTCATGGGTTTTCTGAGATTAAGCCAGTACAACAGGATTCAGCTGACATGGCATGACGAATATAGAATTTAATATTATTTAAATATTGTTTTTCGAAGCTCACTTTGTATTAGTTTTCAGGGCCATAAAAATATTTTTAGCGAAAAACGGTATTTAGTAACCAATTCCTAGTCTTGGATGGGTCTTGATCTGTAATAGTGGGATCAAAGTATTCAGCTGAAATTCTATGTGCTGATGGCACAACAGTATCTGTGGCAGAACTGAAATTCAGTTCTAATTTTTATAAAATAACAAGTGAAAATGGGAGCATATAGTTATGAAAACAGATGGCTCCTTAATCGTAACGAAACATAGTGTACACAGTGTCCAACACAGAACTTTCGTAAAATATGTGTCCTTAGAATTGTGTACATAAGTTTCGAGAGATGCTTTTTCTTCTGTTTTCAAGTATTTCCCAGTTGAGGTATCTCAGCATTCCTATTACAGTCTCTCATTTGTCAGACATAATTCAGAGCATTAGCGCTGCTTTTCTTTTGTCTACCTGGTACGTCCCCTGCTAGTCCAACTTGATATGGATACCACACACTTGAGCAATGTCTTAGTGCGGATAATACAATAGTTCTATAAGAATCTCTTCCGTACACCAACAGCTGTTTTCCAATCTCTGACAGAACCCTGGGTTTGCTGCACCTAATACCAAACGAATGTGTTCATTACAATCCATATAGTCACAAATTATCACTCTCAGTCATTTGCGTGACATGACTGACTCCAGTTTCGATTCATTGATCGCATACTCGAAGACTGCTACATCTCATAAGCACACAATGTGGCATTTCTACAAATTAAGAGCCTTTAGCCTTTTACATTTTAGCTGATATTTTGCTGAGCTCTGACTGATTATCACCTTAGTTTTTATCAGATAATACTTCCTGATATGTAAGTGCACCGCCTGCGAAATCTTCGAGATTGCAGCAAATACTACCCGCTTAATTATTACCAAGCAACAGGACGAATGATGGTGCTATCACGTTTCCCTGAATGCCGTACAGGGGAGACATTTTACGTGGAAGCCGCTTGTCTGGTGTTCGCTGGTAAATACGATACATCGGTGCCTGTGTTATTCCGAATTGGGATGCAAGGAACCTTGCATTGCATTTCAGGATAACACAGACACTGCAATATCGTATCGTATCTTGCCTGTATGTCCTCTTAATTTTTCTTAATCAGTCCTCAGTCTGGCAGTGAATCGAAAGTTTTTCGACAGTCAACAAACAAAGAACATATAAACAACCTAGTCATTCAGATACCTTTTTTTCACTGTTCGGACGTTATATGTGAATAGCATTCTGGATTTCACATGTCCAGTGTTTCCGGAATAGTTTCACTGTTCTATGCAAAAGGTCTCTTTGTGTCACAGAGTGTTTGATTTTGAACTCAGAAGATGTTTCAGAATCCTACTGCAGATACTGGTGAGTGATCCCTCCGTGGATCCGTTCTACTGGCATCGTTCGTGGATGGGCTTGACCTGTACTCTTTCTCAGGCGCTGGAAGTAGTTCTCTGCCTAAAGGATCTCTGGTTATCACCCTTGAGGATGAAGCTAATTTACTTGTAAAATGCATATAGAAAAACACAAGGACCTGCTTGTGATCTGAGTCATTCTTGAGTTTTAGCTATTCAGCTAATTTAACATGGCGGTCATTGATTATTGTAGCACCTGAACTGTAGCAACACCATTTGATTTCCATTTGTAAAGGAACATATTAAGAATAAATTAGGCGTATCGGCTTTCGTTTTGGTACTGTCTGCTTCAGTTCCTGTCTCATCAACAAGTCCATGCACTGCAAGTCTGACCGAAGTTTCTTCACTAACTGCTTACTTCGATTTTTACCACAGACTCACTGCACACCCCTTGCCTGATTTAATTTGAGCCGAAGAAATGAAGTTGCTTACTCTTTGGTCAGTTTACTATATACTTAGCTTCTCAGTTTATTGGCACAGCCTTTTGTTCCTGGTAATTACCTCATTGCAACAAGTGCAGTATGATGTTTTATGACAGTACATAAAAGAACATATTGCAAGAGTTGAGCATTTTCTATCACCCACATATCTAATATATTTTCACGATGGGTCTGTTTACTCTCATAGATGGATTTCTGATAACGCCTTGAGTGTAGTTCCTCGGCAACTCTTGTCTTGTCTACTGCCTATGAAGGTGTACTCGTAGTTCTCTCTGTCTACTGTGAGACGCTTGAATCCTCCTGTATTGTAAATGAATAACGGAGACACAGATGAAAACAGGTTTTCACCGAAATTTTCACTTGCTTCTGGGGGTGACTTGGGTCATCTGTGAGAGTGTCTAGCTTCGAGTTTTAGATTACACTTGATAGTTAGTACTGCTGGAACGATTTTGTATGCAGATTAAATTTCTGCGCCATCAGATTTACTTCACACAACTACTGCTACGCTAATGCTACTTCCTAACAGGCGTGATAACTGGGTTCCAGTAAAGAGTTAGTAATGTATCTGAAGACATGTGACAATTAAATCCATTTACAGCTCATTATCTAAGTGAAGGTCAAATAACTTAGCCTGTTTTTGCCTGTTGCTGTCGAAATAATCTACCTCTGTGTATTTGCTTTCTGTGTGACTACTGGTTTTTCATGCATTTACAAACACCGTGTGGTTAGAGATTAACCTGTCGCGACGATTTTCTTACCTCGATCGCTTGATATAACAACGGAGGACGTCCGCCGCCTAAATTTACGACCTTAGCTTACGAGAATAAAGTCAACATTGCCATGCTGAAAGAAGTCTTATAGACTAGATAATTTACATAATTTATCGGTATCTCTAAGGTCAATGCAGATTTAAAGATAAAATATTTTGACAAGCAGTGGAAACTTAATCAGCGAAAAGTGTGTGAAAGTAAGTGCATTGACATAACACTCGTGTTACACGTTATATTGTAAAAAAGATTTTAAACTAGGCCATTCAAAGAAGAGGCTGACAGTGACACATACATCAAAATCTGAAAAACACATGTACATAGATGCGCTTTACAGACTATGAAAATAGTTAATTTCCCTTATCCTCATTACCTAGGACATACCAAATCAGTTTTCGTAAATTCCCGCTAAGAGATACAGAACTAGTGATAACTTTAGCACGTGGTTGCCTATGCAGTAATTTTACGTATTTATCTAGTGCTGTATTTCTTACTTCACCCTCTTGGCAGTCTGATGTGACCCATTATATTCTACGCATTTCAGTTTGACGCTAACTACGTAATATTAATATCCACAGATGAGTTATTTAGCTATTTCAACAGAAAATGTAGTGAAGAAAGAAAGCAATACGAGTGAAATGGACGCGTAAATTGTTACAGCAATAATTAGCAATCACGGAATTGCTCAAGTTTGCGGACTATACAATTTGCTACATCTAAGTCCTCCTCTATTATAGTACCGCTGACCATACTTTAACAAAAGAAGTAAGTCTTTCAGCAAAAATAATGTGAAGTGTTAGAAAGGCAAAGTGAAGCCCTGTATTAGCAGCCACAGTCTGTAGCCACACGTGTGGTGACATGTGGCTCAGAATAACGTACGCGTATGGGGATTATGAGTAAGGGCTATCTGTGCTCACTGGGAAACTAGACTGCACAGTGGTAATGGTTGTGGAAGGGGGCCGATGTCACCACACCAGGGCACGTTACGGACGACGTGACTGGGGGCCTGGCTTTAGAGACACAAACGCGTCTCTCAGTACAATATAAATATGTCTGCGTTTTGAGGCAGAAGCATTCTTTCATTGGCTCGTCGCTGCAATCCGGTAGCACCACCACGACTCGAGGGACCACGCCAGACAATGGGATGACGGGGTTCCCACAGTGGCAGCTGTGGGTTCCAGACCACACAGCAGCAGCCGCCACCGCCAGCACTGCGTCCCTGGCGGGAACCTGCTGTTCGTGCCAGCTGCCGCCAGCACTGGGCTCCTACTGGCACTTAGTGCCGCCCCCTGAGTCCTGCCAGAGAGCAGCGTTGCTCCGCAGACTCAAGGCGCCACCAGTTCTCCACGCTACTGAAGGAAGCAGGACGTTGCTGGCGAATTGGCTGCAGCCTCGAAGCGCTGCCTGCTGACCAGTATTAGGAGGTGCAGACTGGGACTTTCCCTCCCCTGAGAAGCAGACTATAAGACACTCCTCATAACTCTCCAGTACTCTTTGGGAGCTTTATCAAGATGTGACACTATTTGTCAGTGTTTTTAAGAATGTGCTTCATAGCAGAAAACAGCATTATCTTCAAAAGATATAAGGTTACTGTTAACATCGTCGATCCTCTCGATGACTCTCCACCCAAGATGAAATGCTGAATCTTTCCTACCAAGAAATCTTCAGTTTATTTCCAAGTGGAGTTTGAGTTCTGCATGACAACAGGACGCCCAGCTATGTTAATTAAAATAGTTCTCATTATGAATCAACATAAGTAGTAATAGTTCATTACATCAAGCTACAGTCAGCTTAATTTGAAGCCTCACCTAACTGTATAAATTTTAAATGATAAATAAGTAATATTGACAATAAAAATGCAAAATTGAAATACAAGTAACGAAAAGTGTTAATCAGGAAGAATAATATTATATGTATTCATATAGTTCAAAAAAGATACATGATGGGTAAGTATTTAAGATTCAGCATTGGATTTAAAAAAGGAATTACATCTACATTTATATTATTACTTTTCAGTTCACACTTCAGTGACCAAATAACAGGAAGATTCTGTTTATCATACATTGATTTGCAACTTCCTTTCTACATCACGAGAAGTGAAATATTCCACCTGGTATCAACTCAACTACTGTAATTTTTATACTAGTAACCTGATTTATTAATAGATTTGTAGTAATTATTTCCAATAGTCAGAGACTTCCACAATGTATAGTGACAATAAATACTAATAATTCAGTTAATTGTTAGAAAAACCACATCTCTTGAAACATTAGATTGTTGTTGTTGTTGTTGTGGTCTTCAGTCCTAAGACTGGTTTGATGCAGCTCTCCATGCTAATCTATCCTGTGCAAGCTGCTTCATCTCCCAGTACCTACTGCAACCTACATCCTTCTGAATCTGCTTAGTGTACTCATCTCTCGGTCTCCCTCTACGATTTTTACCCTCCACGCTGCCCTCCAATGCTAAATTTGTGATCCCTTGATGCCTCAAAACATGTCCTACCAACCGATCCCTTCTTCTAGTCAAGTTGTGCCACAAACTTCTCTTCTCCCCAATCCTATTTAATACTTCCTCATTAGTTATGCGATCTACCCATCTAATCTTCAGCATTCTTCTGTAACACCACATTCCGAAAGCTTGTATTCTATGCTTGTACAAACTATTTATCGTCCATGTTTCACTTCCATACATGGCTACACTCCATACAAATACTTTCACAAACGACTTCCTGACACTTAAATCTATACTCGATGTTAACAAATTTCTCTTCTTCAGAAACGCTTTCCTTGCCATTGCCAGTCTACATTTTATATCCTCCCTACTTTGACCATCATCAGTTATTTTTCTCCGCGAATAGCAAAACTCCTTTACTACTTTAAGTGTCTCATTTCCTAATCCAATTCCCTCAGTATCACCCGACTTAATTCGACTACATTCCATTGTCCTCGTTTTGCTTTTGTTGATGTTCATCTTATATACTCCTTTCAAGACACTGTCCATTCCATTCAACTGCTCTTCCAAGTCCTTTGCTGTCTCTAACAGAATTACAATGTCATCGGCGAACCTCAAAGTTTTTATTTCTTCTCCATGAATTTTAATACCTACTCCGAATTTTTCTTTTGTTTCCTTTACTACTTGTTCAATATACAGACTGAATAACATCGGTGAGAGGCTACAACCCTGTCTCACTCCCCTTCCAACAACTGCTTCCCTTTCATGTCCCTTGACTCTTATAACTGCCATCTGGTTTCTGTACCAATTGTAAATAGCCTTTCGCTCCCCGTATTTTACACCTGCCACCTTTAGAATTTGAAAGAGAGTATTCCAATCAACATTGTCATAAGCTTTCTCTAAGTCTACAAAGGCTAGAAACGTAGGTTTGCCTTTCCTTAATCTTTCTTCTAAGATAAGTCGTAAGGTCAGTATTGCCTCACGTGATCCAGTATTTCTACGGAATCCAAACTGATCTTCTCCGAGGTCGGCTTCTACTAGTTTTTCCATTCGTCTGTAAAGAAATCGTGATAGTATTTTTGCAGCTGTGATTTATTAATCTGATAGTTCGGTAATTTTCACATCTGTCAACACCTGCTTTCTTTGGGATTGGAATTACTATATTCTTCTTGAAGTCTGAGGGTATTTCGCCTGTTTCATACATCTTGCTCACCAGATGGTAGAGTTTGGTCAGGACTGGCTCTCCCAAGGCCGTCAGTAGTTCCAATGTAATGTTGTCTACTCCGGGGGCCTTGCTTCGACTCAGGTCTTTCAGTGCTCTGTCAAACTCTTCACACAGTATCGTATCTCCCATTTCATCTTCATCTACATCCTCTTCCATTTCCATAATATTGTTCTCAAGTACATCGCCCTTGTATAAACCTTCTATATACTCCTTCCACCTTTCTGCCTTCCCTTCTTTGCTTAGAACTGGGTTTCCATCTGAGCTCTTGATGTTCATACAAGTGGTTCTCTTATCTCCAAAGGCCTCTTTAATTTTCCTGTAGGCAGTATCTATCTTACCCCTCGTGAGATAAGCCTCTGCATCCTTACATTTGTCCTCTAGCCATCCCTGCTTAGATATTTTGCACTTCCTATCGATCTCATTTTTTAGACGTTTGTATTCCATTTTGCCTGCTTCATTTTTTCATTTTTATATTTTCTCCTTTCATCAATTAAATTCAATAGTTATTCTGTTACCCAAGGATATCTACTAGCCCTCGTCTTTTTACCTACTTGATCCTCTGCTGCCTTCACTGCTTCATCCCTTAAAGCTACCCATTCTTCTTCTATTGTATTTCTTTCACCCACTCCTGTCAATTTTTCCCTTATGCTCTCCCTGAAAATCTGTAGAACCTCTGGTTCTTTCAGTTTATCCAGGTCCCATCTCCTTAAATTCCCAGCTTTTGCAGTTTCTTCAGTTTTAATCTACAGGTCATAACCAATAGATTGTGATCAGAGTCCACATCTGCCCCTGGAAATGTCTTACAATTTAAAACCTGGTTCCTAAATCTCTGTCTTACCATTATATAATCTATCTGATACCTTTTAGTATCACCAGGGTTCTTCCATGTATACAACCTTCTTTCATGATTCTTAAACCTAGTGTTAGCTATGATTAAGTTGTGCTCTGTGCAAAATTGTACCAAGCGGCTTCCTCTTTCATTTCTTAGCCACAATCCATATCCACCTACTACATTTCCTTCTCTCCCTTTTCCTACTAGCGAATTCCAGTCACCCATGACTATTAAATTTTCGTCCCCCTTCACTATCTGAATAATTTCTTTTATTTCATCATACATTTCTTGAATTTCTTCGTCATCTGCAGAGCTAGTTGGCATATAAACTTGTACTACTGTAGTAGGTGTGGCTTCGTATCTATCTTGACCACAATAATGCGTTCACTATGCTGTTTGTAGTAGCCTACCAGCATTCCTATTTTCCTGTTCATTACTAAACCTACTCCTGCATTACCCCTATTTGATTTTGTGTTTATAACCCTGTAGTCACCTGACCAGAAGTCTTGTTCCTCCTGCCACCGAACTTGACTAATTCCCACTATATCTAACTTTAACCTATCCATTTCCCTTTTTAAATTTTCTAACCTACCTGCCCGATTAAGGGATCTGACATTCCACGCTCCGATCCGTAGAACGCCAGTTTTCTTTCTCCTGATAACGACATCCTCTTGAGTAGTCCCCGCCTGGAGATCCGAATGGGGGACTATTTTACCTCCGGAATATTTTACCCAAGAGGACGCATTCATCATTTAATCACACAGTAAAGCTGCATGCCCTCGGGAAAAATTACAGCCGTAGTTTCCCCTTACTTTCAGCTGTTCGCAGTACCAGCACAGTGAGGCCGTTTTGGTTATTGTTACAAGGCCAGATCAGTCAATCATCCCGACTGTTGCCCTTGCAACTACTGAAAAGGCTGCTGCCCCTCTTCAGGAACCACACGTTTGTCTGGCCTCTCAACAGATACCCCTCCGTTGTGGTTGCACCTACGGTATGGCTATCTGTATCACAGAGACACGCAAGCCTCCCTACCAACAGCAAGGTCCATGGTTCATGGGGGGGGGGGGGGAGCATTATGATCCTAATATTCATAATTATTATATTCTTATGGTTTCCTTTTTTTTAACTTTATTAGTGGTAGTCAAAATCACTGGATTGAGCCAAAAAATAAATAAAATCATACAAATGACTGCTTCTTACAGTTAAGACATTCTTTGTCTGAAATTATTAATAACCCTTTAATTGATACATTAAGAAAAATAAATATTTGATGTTAATGGAATTTGTGCCTTTTCCTTATTAAGGGTGTCTTCTATTATCAAAATTGTGACTTGATTTCATTATACCTCAGCTAGTGAAATGTCATTTAGTCCATAAGTTGTATTTTTTGATATGTAAACACACTTGAATAAATGGTGCTGTAATTTTAGTTTTAATTCTAGTTACTACATTACTCAGAAATGTCCTGCTTTGAGCCCAGATCACTTTTTGAGGTGCAATAGTTATTATTATTAGAAGTAGATCGTGTTCACTGGGTCTGAGGGGTACATTTTGCACAACACTATATTCAAAGCTGTATTCTACATTTTATTATTGAAACTGACTGCATCTTTTATGAATTTTGATTTCCAGACTTGTATCAAATGCCAACATTTTTCTCTACTTATGTTTACGTATATACGGCTGTGGCAATTCTTATGTCTTCTGCAATGTATGTATTTTTTAGTATCTTACTCCAGAAGGTTATTCTCTTCTGTGTTTGAATATATTTAGATTATATCATTAACAAACTAAATTAATTTACATATCATTGTATGTTTCTTGGCTGAATAAAGTCTCAATACATACATCTAGTGATCCTCTGCTTTTTTATTGTGTGGGTTCATTACAATGGTTGTGCAAAGTCTCAGATGAACAAATTGAAGTTACAGTCCATATTCTGGACATTGACTCCAAGGGAACAAACGTTATGTACAATCAGTTAGTGCACTGGTATAACATTAATTTTTCCTTCCATATTCCTGAAGGACAGTATTATATCTGAGCTGTTATGTATGTTATATACACAGAAAACTGCTGTTACCAGTGCTGTCAAGGATTTCGTATCTCCACATACTACTGTCTTCAACATGCTACTCAGGTTTTCAAAGACCTGGAATGATAACACAACAACAAACAGTTCTAAAACAATGATATAATAGCTGACAACTACATTGCTATAATGATATAGTTTATTCTTTTAAATTAAAGGTACAAGTCTTGTGTATGCATGTAAGAGATTGTCTTTTCTTCTCAATAAGATCATCTATCATGTGATCTAACATTAAGAATATATTAAAACAACATTATTATTGTAACAAGTTCATAAATTTCTTAGTGCTACACCATACTTTCTAAGTTGAGTATCTTTATAGCTTCAGACATGTGCTCCATTTTGATTGTGTTGAGTGGCTTATGACAAAGACCTTTGATACGAACCATACATAAAGGTAATGTCACAGAAGCTTGAATATTTGATTTTTTAACTCAGATCCCTAGGATCATTTAAAAATATTTAGTAAGTGTATTCAGCTATTTATCGTTCACATTTTCTTCTTGATCTCTTAAAAATTGTTTCAACTGACCATCAGAATAGAAAAATCACACATAATGTCATCCTTCTCAATATTCTTTAATACAAGACAGTAAAATGTAAGACTTGACCTCCTCCTACATAAGAAAAAAAGGGTCAAAGAGATGATCTTTAACTGAAATCACTTTAAATCGAAATTACTTTAATGTTAAACAACTTTAATTTATTTATTTTCTGCCAAATTTTGTGTAAAAGTGAGGGTTTCGAAAACTTGTTATGCCCTGGCTACATTTCGACAATTAAAATTCTGGTAACAGTAATTTACTGTATTCTGGAAAGTACGAAAGCAGAGAATGGGGCTGTAGGTAATCAAAACCTAAAAAAATAGTTAATAAATGAAAGAGACATACCCTCCACACCCCTTTTCTCTCCTAGTACCTGACCTGTAAAGAGCATAAAAGACAGAAGTTTTATGCACAATATACAGAATGATGACCACAGACCTTTTTTCCACAGCCATGAAAAGTGGTTTCACATCCCTAACTATGAATCTTCACTATGGACAACTGTTTCGTCTTCCTACTTTAAAAATCTACAATCAGACCATCTCAAAATTGGAAGATAAGGCAGCAGGCTTATCTTCTCAAATTAAGTAAAACAGGTACTACATAGTGTGGGTTATTACATTAAGCCATTAAACCATTAAATATTAAATTATAATAACCTATTCTGTATAAAACGTTAAATGTCCACAAAATGTAAGCCCACTGAAAGTTTGAAGGTCTCAGATTTATATTCAAAAAACACAATTCACAGTCACAAATAGCTGACATTGTGGATCAGTACATGATGCTTGTTTGTATATACTGCCATGCAGATTAGAGACAATTTACTGTATAAAATTTAACTGAGCTAAGCAAAATAATATATATATATATATATATATATATATATATATATATATATATATATATATATATATATATATATATATACACTCCTGGAAATTGAAATAAGAACACTGTGAATTCATTGTCCCAGGAAGGGGAAACTTTATTGACACATTCCTGGGGTCAGATACATCACATGATCACACTGACAGAACCACAGGCACATCGACACAGGCAACAGAGCATGCACAATGTCGGCACTAGTACAGTGTATATCCACCTTTCGCAGAAAAGCAGGCTGCTATTCTCCCAGGGAGACGATCGTAGAGATGCTGGATGTAGTCCTGTGGAACGGATTGCCATGCCATTTCCACCTGGCGCCTCAGTTGGACCAGCGTTCGTGCTGGACGTACAGACCGCGTGAGACGACGCTTCATCCAGTCCCAAACATGCTCAATGGGGGACAGATTCGGAGATCTTGCTGGCCAGGGTAGTTGACTTACACCTTCTACAGCATGTTGGGTGGCACGGGATACATGCGGACGTGCATTGTCCTGTTGGAACAGCAAGTTCCCTTGCCGGTCTAGGAATGGTAGAACGATGGGTTCGATGACGGTTTGGATGTACCGTGCACTATTCAGTGTCCCCTCGACGATCACCAGAGGTGTGCAGCCAGTGTGTTAGATGGCTCCCCACACCATGATGCCGGGTGTTGGCCCTGTGTACCTCGTTCGTATGCAGTCCTGGTGGCGCTCACCTGCACTGCGCCAAACAGGCATACGACCATCATTGGCACCAAGACAGAAGCGACTCTCATCGCTGAAGACGACACGTCTCCATTCGTCCCTCCATTCACGCCTGTCGCTACATCGCTGGAGGCGGGCTGCACGATGTTGGGGCGTGAGCGGAAGACGGCCTAACGGTGTGCGGGACCGTAGCCCAGCTCCATGGAGACGGTTGCGAATGACCCTCGCCGATACCCCAGGAGCAACAGTGTCCCTAATTTGCTGGGAAGTGGCGGTGCGGTCCCCTACGGCACTGCGTAGGATCCTATGGTCTTGGCGTGCATCCGTGCGTCGCTGCGGTCCGGTCCCAGGTCGACGGGCACGTGCACCTTCCGCCGACCACTGGCGACAACATCGATGTACTGTGGAGACCTCACGCCCCACGTGTTGAGCAATTCGGCGGTACGTCCACCCGGCCTCCCGCATGCCCACTATACGCCCTCGCTCAAAGTCCGTCAACTGCACATACGGTTCACGTCCACGCTGTCGCGGCATGCTACCAGTGTTAAAGACTGCGATGGAGCTCCGTATGCCATGGCAAACTGGCTGACACTGACGGCGGCGGTGCACAAATGCTGCGCAGCTAGCGCCATTCGACGGCCAACACCGCGGTTCCTGGTGTGTCTACTGTGCCGTGCGTGTGATCATTGCTTGTACAGCCCTCTCGCAGTGTCCGGAGCAAGTATGGTGGGTCTGACACACCGATGTCAATTTGTTCTTTTTTTCCATTTCCAGGAGTGTATGTATATCCTGATTCAGTTTATTGAAGAAATATCTCACTTAAACAGTAATTGTTAATAATAAACAATTAATACATAAATGAATAATAAGAGAAATACTTGGTGTATAGTACTAAAGGAGTTTTGCTATCTGGGGAGCAAAATAACTGATGATGGACGAAGTACAGAGGATATAAAATGTAGACTGGCAATGGCAAGGAAAACGTTTCTGAAGAAGAAAAATTTGTTAACATCGAGTATAGATTTAAATGTCAGGAAGTCGTTTATGAAAGTATTTGTATGGAGTGTAGCCATGTATGGAATTGAAACGTGGCTGATAAATAGTTTAGACAAGAAGAGAATAGAAGCTTTCGAAATGTGGTGCTACAGAAGAATGCTGAAGATTAGATGGGTAGATCACATAACTAATGAGGAGGTATTGAATAGAATTGGGGAGGGATCACAAATTTAGTATTGGACGGCAGTGTGGAGGGTAAAAATCGAAGAGGGAGACCAAGAGATGAATACACTAAGCAGATTCAGAAGGATGTAGGCTGCAGTAGGTACTGGGAGATGAAAAAGCTTGTACAGTGTAGAGTAGCATGGAGATCTGCATCAAACCAGTCTCAGAATTGAAGACCACAACAACAAAAGGGTGGTATGTCAACATTGCATATCCATGATCAGTTAAATAAAAGAAATTACATTACTATCAAATCAACTTCCATTAAACTATGACCAGCAGATTCAATGTAAACAAAATTTTGTCCTCCATCTATTTGTCTATCACTTTATAATTATAAATTAATTAAATCATAATTTTTAAAAATGTTTCTGGTGATGGTGATATAGGGATAATGTCAGTCACTTACAGTCTAGTTTATTATTACTGAAGTTTCGCAGACTCACAATAAATCCCACAATAACTTCAGATAACACCTTCTCAATTTGTAATTTAACCTTACAAATAACTATTCAATAAAATATAGTTCATCAATACTACAAAACAAATAATGGAATGAACTGTGTAAGAACTGAATGAACTGTTCATTTTGAAATAAATTAATAATTAAATGGAATTCTAAAACACAATATTATTTAATCTGAAACATCCTATTAGATTGAAACTGTGCACAGGACTTAGACCAGAACCTGGGACATGACTTTTGTTGGTAATGTTCTTACCAATTGAACTATCCTGCCACAAGTCATATAATTGTAACTATTCTCATACTAATAGGACTGAAGATATCAGTTGGTAAGGGAAAGTTCCTAAAATGATTATGTCATACCTACAGCTTCTTGTGCAACACCACTTTGAGACAAGTTCGTTTTGTAGCGAACACACTGATACCAAAGTTCATTCTACTTTTGAAATGCATTCTGGAAGTCTGCTTTTTTATGTTTAGTACACTCTGTAGTACCACTGTTTCAAATCTCCATTTATTCAGTTAGATTTTAACCTTGGAAGGTGGACTAAGTTACACAGAGCTACACTGGTGACTACAGTGAATGAGGAATCGACATTTACATGACTATTCTCCAACGAACATTTACTTGGCAGCGGGTTCAGCGAACAACTTTCACGCTATTTCGCTATTTTTCCACTCTTGAACAGTGTGTGGGTTGAAAGAACACTTAAATTTTACTGTGTTTCTGAGTTGTCTTATTTTATTACGATGATCATTTCTACCTTTATAGGTGGCTGTCAACACAATACTTTTGCATTCAGAGGAGAAAATTAGAGATTTAAGATTTTGTGACAAGACGTCATTACAACGAAAATGCCATCCTTTTAATATTTGATTTACATAGCATATCCATGACACTCTCTCTCCTATTTTCTGATGATATAAAATGAGCTGCTGTCCTTTGAACTCTTTCACATCCTGCGTTAATTCAACTTGGTAAGTATCCTATGCCACATAGCAGTACTCTGGCATAGAATAGACAACTCTCATTTTGTTTCAGTAAAAAAATAAAAAATCATGCATAATGAAGACTGACTCTGGTCATGCATTGTCGTGAAGGAGTATACAGTCATCTGTACGCTATTTTCGATGACATATTAGTCTTATTTCCTCCCTCAAATGCTACCTAGGAATAGAAGGTACCGATAGAGATACTCAGACTCTCCAGAATGCAGTGTCAGCTGTAGGAAACATTACATTAATTGCTGTACAGAAAAGGATGATCACAAATGAGGCGTTTCTATTCAAAGCTGATATATACAGTTCAACACTATGATTACACAAACTGAACACAGATACTCAACTGTTTTTCGATGCTGGTGAGGTAGCAAATAAAGATTTGACATCTTTTAGAGAATTATGGAAGTGTGACCAATTGTACCAGTACAAGATGGGTTGACATCAACAATTGAGCAACTTTCATGGTCTCAAGATAGTTGCACTATTGTTAACCACTATAATCATAGGTTATGCTTTTAGATGCATACTAGTTATTACTTACACATACTAAAATATACATCATTCAATTGAAACTTCGTTACTCTACCAATCATTATATTAATTTTCATTGCCTCACTTATTAATTAATTAATTTAATACATGACTCTTCAATAAGTTATTACAATAATACCAATAATCCAAGAATTTTTTTTATTTTTGGTCATCAGTCTACTGACTGGTTTGATGCGGCCCGCCACGAATTCCTTTACTGTGCTAACCTCTTCATCTCAGAGTAGCACTTGCAACCTACGTCCTCAATTATTTGCTGGATGTATTCCAATCTCTGTCTTCCTCTACAGTTTTTGCCCTCTACAGCTCCCTCTAGTACCATGGAAGTCATTCCCTCTTGACTTAGTAGATGTCCTATCATCCTGTCCCTTCTCCTTATCAGTGTTTTCCACATATTCCTTTCCTCTCCGATTCTGCGTAGAATCTCCTCATTCCTTACCTTATCAGTCCACCTAATTTTCAACATTCCTCTATAGCACCACATCTCAAATGCTTCGATTCTCTTCTGTTCCGGTATTCCCACAGTCCATGTTTCACTATCATACAATGCTGTACTCCAGACGTACACCTTCAGAAATTTCTTCCTCAAATTAAGGCCGGTATTTGATATTAGTAGACTTCTCTTAGCCAGAAATGCCTTTTTTGCCATAGCGAGACTGCTTTTGATTTCCTCCTTGCTCCGTCCGTCATTGGTTATTTTACTGCCTAGCTAGCAGAACTCCTCAACTTCATTGACTTCGTGACCATCAATCCTGATGTTAAGTTTCTCGCTGTTCTCATTTCTACTACTTCTCCTCATTACCTTCGTCTTTCTCCAATTTACTCTCAAACCATACTGTGTACTCATCAGACTGTTCATTCCGTTCAGCAGATCATTTAACTCTTCTTCACTTTCACTCAGGATAGCAATGTCATCAGCGAATCCTATCATTGATATCCTTTCACCTTGTATTTTAATTCCACTCCTGGACCTTTCTTTTATTTCCATCATTGCTTCCTCGACGTACGGATTGAAGAGTAGGGGTGAAAGGCTACGGCCTTGTTTTACTCCCTTCTTAATACGAGCACATCGTTCTTGATCGTCCACTCTTATTATTCCGTCTTGGTTGTTGTACATATTGTATATGACCCGTCTCTCCCTATAGATTACCCCTACTTTTTTTCAGAATCTTGAACAGCTTGCACCATTTTATACTGTCGAACTTTATTTCAGGTCGACAAATCCTATGAACGTGTCTTGATTTTTCTTTAGCCTTGCTTCCATTATTAGCCGTAACGTCAGAATTGCCTCTCTCGTGCCTTTACTTTTCCTAAAGCCAAACTGATCGTCACCTAGCGCATTATCAATTTTATTTTCCATTCTTCTATATATTATTCTTGTAAGCAGCTTCGATGCATGAGCTGTTAAGCTGATTGTGCGATAATTCTCGCACTTGTCAGCTCTTGACGTCTTCGGAATTGTGTGGATGATGCTTTTCCGAAAGTCAGATGGTATGTCGCCAGACTCATATATTCTACACACCAACGTGAATAGTCGTTTTGTTGCCACTTCCCCTAATGATTTTAGACATTCTGATGAAATGTTATCTATCCCTTCTGCCTTATTTGACCGTAAGTCCTCCAAAGCTCTTTTAAATTCCGATTCTAATACTGGATCCCCAATCTCTTCTAAATCGACTCCTGTTTCTTCTTCTATCACATCAGAAAAATCTTCACTCTCATAGAGGGTTTCAATGAATTCTTTCCACCTATCTGCTCTCTCCTCTGCATTTAACAGTGGAATTCCCTTTGCACTCTTAATGTTACCGCCGTTGGTTTTAATGTCACCAAAGGTTGTTTTGACTTTCCTGTATCCTGAGTCTGTCCTTCCGACAATCTTATCTTTTTCGATGTCTTCACATTTTTCCTGCAGCCATTTCGTCTTAGCTTCCCTGCACTTCCTATTTATTTCATTCCTCAGCGACTTGTATTTCTGTATTCCAGATATTCCCGGAACATGTTTGTACTTGCTCCTTTCATCAATCAACTGAAGTATTTCTTCTGTTATCCATGGTTTCTTCGCAGCTCCCTTCTTTGTACCTATGTTTTCCTTCCCAACATCTGTGATGGCCCTTTTTAGAGACGTCCATTCCTCTTCAACTGTGTTGCCTACTGCGCTATTCCTTATTGCTGCATCTATAGCGTTGGAGAACTTCAAACGTATCTCGTCATTCCTTAGAACTTCCGTATCCCACTTCTTTGCGTATTGATTCTTCCTGACTAATGTCTTGAATTTCAGCCTACACTTCATCACTACTATATTGTGATCTGAGTCTGTATCTGCTCCTGGGTACGCCTTACAATCCAGTATCTGATTTCGGAATCTCTGTCTGACCATGATGTAATCTAACTGAAATCTTCCCGTATCTCCCGGCCTTTTCCAAGTATACCTCCTCCTCTTGTGATTCTTGAACAGGGTATTCGCTATTACTAGCTGAAACTTGTTACAGAACTCAATTAGTCATTCGCCTCTTTCATTCCTTGTCCCAAGCCCATATTGTCCTGTAACCTTTTCTTCTACTCCTTCCCCTACAACTGCATTCCAGTCGCCCATGACTATTAGATTTACGTCCCCCTTTACATACTGCATTACCCTTTCAATATCCTCATACACTTTCTCTATCTGTTGATCTTCAGCTTGCGACGTCGGCATGTATACCTGAACTATCGTTGTCGGTGTTGGTCTGCTGTCCATTCTGATTAGAACAACCCGGTCACTGAACGGTTCACAGTAAGAGACCCTCTGCCCTACCTTCCTATTCATAACGAATACTACACCTGTTATACCATTTTCTGCTGTTGTTGATATTACCCGATACTCATCTGACCAGAAATCCTTCTCTTCCTTCCACTTCACTTCACTGACCCCTACTATATCTAGATTGAGCCTTTGCATTTCCCTTTTCAGATTTTCTAGTTTTCCTACCACGCTCAAGCTTCTGACATGCCACGCCCCGGCTCGTAGAACATTAGTAATGAAGAATGCAAATTTTGTAGAATTTCATTTCGAACTCGTGGATTTACTGTGCATACGTGTTACCAAGCTGTTGATGCAGAGCGGTGCCAGCAACGATAGAGACGACACCATAAGAGATCTAGCAGTCACTCGTCAGCCAAAGCTGCACAGATTCGGCGAGCAGGCGCAGAAGTTGGTTGGTTGATTTGGTGGAGGCGACCAACCAGCGAGGTCATCAGTCTCATCGGATGAGGGAACGATGGGAAGGAAATCGGTCGTGATCTTTCCAAGGAACCATCCAAGCATATGTCAAAAGCGAATCAGGCAAGTCACGGAAAACCTGAATCAGGATGGCCGGACGCGGGTTTGAAGCGTCGTCCTCCCGAATGCGAGTTCCGAGTGCTGACCACTGCGCCAACTCGCTCGCTGGGCTCAGGAGTATGCTGCTTTGCCAAATGCCAGCGGCAGCTGGTCGCAGGCGCGGCACTCTGGCTGTCAGCATCACGGCACCGGTTGCTCTTTTGTCAGCGATTTCACCGTCGCCGACGTCTCGGAGGTAATCATAGGATCAGACTTTCTAGCTTAGTATCATCTGCTGCGAAAGCTCTAGTAGTAGATAGCGTTACTGGCCTGACTACTGTGCTACTCTGCGACAGTGCGACGGTTCACAGCCCCAAGCTGGCACAAGAGAGTACCTAGAAGTTCACCGGCCGCTCTGCTACAACGATTTCCATCTTTGGTCAGACCTACAGGCGCTCCTAAACAGGTGCTACACAATACATCAGTGTCCCATATAAAGACTTACGGGATGCTGCACGGACATGGCAATGGTTTATCGATTCGGGTCTGCAAGGCTTCCCATTTTGTTTCGCATACCTGGATGATGTTATCATCTTCTCTGCCACCGACGGGTAACATCGACAACGTCTTATTGAAATGTGTAAGCGTTTAGATCAATATGGAATGGTTTTGAACTTGGGAAAATGGCTGTTTGGGCAATCCAAGATCATATATACAGTTAAGGCTCACCGACCATTTGACCACCTTCCTCCGTGCGGATGCACAAACAGTGGCCGATCTCTTACGGGAATCGCCAGTAAAGCCGCGAGTAATGAGTGTAATGGGCAGGGGCACTATGAAAGTAGTGCAGGACAGTAAGTTACGAATGTGGGTCTCACGGGGGGCGTGCCAGAGATAAGCCCCTGCAGTCGCTATATTCTCTGTGTCCTCGGTGGCTCAGATGGATGAAACATGGTCTTCAGTGCAAATAACAGGCTCACACATGTATGCAGCGAATGTTTTTGTTGACCAGTACTACCAGACTGTTATAAACTGCCATGTGGTTTGCTGCATATAACAGGTTTTTGGACGATTGATGGATACCTGCCACAGTGCTGATATCTGTGGGTGACGCGTACTATTCCAGCTAACAGTTTTGGGGTCAGCATACTTCAGAATAAAGCAGATATTCATGTGCTGATTTCCAAGTGTTATAACTTGACTTCCTGGAAGCTTCTGCAGGAGAAAATGATTCTTAGATGACTTCTGTATAAATAGCAATCAGGAAGCTTTGACAATGGCACCAACAATCCAGTCCAATATTAATACTGAGCGGGATCAGCGCCCAGTAAGGCCAGGAGAGAAACGATCTGAGTTAGTATGCAGGGTAAAATATTGTAATACTTTGCCAGATATTCCATTTGATCCCAAATTTATAACATATCCATTTGAATCAATTCGTTTTATTCAGTACAACCCCACATCTTTAGAAAGAAATTATAAATATGAAGTTCTTACAGAACATGACCTTGGAGTCCATATTGATTTAATTAATAAAGATAAATATGCTGGTGATCCTGGAGCAGTCTTGGATCCTGCAGATGAGAAGTTATTGGAAGAAGACGTTTTAACACCACAAGACTCAAAACGCTCTCGTCATCATGCACGAAGTGTCTCCTGGTTGAGGAGAACAGAATATATTTCTACTGAACAAACAAGATTTCAGCCTCAGACTATGGACAAAGTAGAAGCGAAGGTTGGTTACAGCATTAAGAAAAATTTCAAGGATGAAACACTTATTATGGACCGGGATAGTCAAATTAAAGCAATTGAGAAGACATTTGAGGATTCTAAGAAGCCCATTGAGAAGCATTATAGTAAACCAAATGTTGTTCCTGTAGAAATACAGCCAGTCTATCCAGACTTTAAAATATGGAAGTATCCTTGTGCCCAAGTTATTTTTGATTCTGATCCTGCACCAACTGGTAGATCTTTCCCAGCTCAGATTGAAGAAATGTCACAGGCAATGATACGAGGTGTCATGGATGAGAGTGGAGAGCAGTTTGTAGCATATTTTTTGCCTACTCAAGAAACTCTAGAGAAAAGGCGCAAAGATTTTACAAATTGTGTTGAATATGAGGATGAAGAAGAGTATGACTACAAAATGGCTCGTGAATACAATTGGAATGTGAAAAGCAAAGCATCCAAAGGTTATGAAGAAAACTACTTCCTTGTTGTACGTGAGGATGGGGTTTATTATAATGAACTAGAAACGAGAGTTAGACTCAGTAAGCGGCGTCAAAAAGTGGGGCAACAGCCGAATAATACAAGATTGATTGTACGTCATCGCCCACTGAAAGCTCAAGAATATCGTATGCAGAGGTACAGGGAGCGTCAGCTTGAACCTCCTGGTGAGGAGGAGGAAGAAGAAGATGAAGAGGATGAGGAAGAGGAGGAAGAAACACAGGAACAGCAGCAGCAAGAAGATGGGGAAGAAACACAACAGGATGATAAAACAGAACAGAGAGAAGAAGATGGCGACGCTGATGGGGAGGACTCTGATGGTGAAAAGGCAACAGAGGATGGTGAGACACAGAATGGCGAAGCTGCAGAGGAAGATGATGACCAGGAGAACAGTGGAAATGACAGTGCTATTGCCAGTGAGAGTGAGAAGGAAGGAAGTGACAAAGATGAGAGTGACAAGAAAGCAAGTGACAAGGAAGCAAGTGACAAGGAAGCAAGTGATAAGGAAGCAAGTGATAAGGATGGTAGTGATAAAGAAGCAAGTGAGAGGGATGATAGTGATAAAGAGGCAAGTGACAGGGAAGCTAGTGACAGGGAAGCGAGTGATAAAGAAGAGAGCCAAGAAGAAAATGAGGAAGAAGGCGAAGAGGCAGAGGGCGAAAGACAAGAAACAGAGATGGAAGTGGAAGGAGAGGAAGAAGAAACAGGCACAGAGAAAGAGGCAGAAGAAGACCAAGAGGCTGCAGCTAGTGCCAAGGAAGATGGCAGAAGTGACAGTGAGGAAGAGGGGAGTGCTAGTGAAGGGAGCACATCATCAGGAAGTAACAAATCACAGTCAGGCAGTGGAAGCGGAAGTGGAAGTGGTAGTGATAGCAGTAGCGCCAGTGACAGTGTAGCGGTGTGTGATAATTCACTTTTTGTTGCTTGCGATGTAAATATTTGTTTTATAGATTGTCATTGTGTGTAAATCTGATCATGAATGACAATTCTGTCATGAAATAGTAATTAATTCTGTTATATTTTGTGATTTATTGTAATAAATAGTGAACTTGATATTCACTTTGATGACAAGGAAATGCTTTCCAGGTGGTTATACCTGTCACGTGATGTTCTCTGATCAGAATATAATAAAATCCATGTTCATCGAAAAAAAAAAGATGACAGAGCGTCTGCCATGTAAGCAGGAGATCCCGGTTTCGAATCCCTGTCGGGGCACACATTTTAAACAATTCCTGTTGACTTATATCAATGCTTGTATGCAGCTAAGGGTATTCATTTCATTGTAATCTAAGATCACTTTCCTCGGATAACGAATTTGATCTGCACGACTCCTATCATTGCCGGAAAAAATAAAAGCCATCATGCAGATGTCAAA
This sequence comes from Schistocerca gregaria, assembly GCF_023897955.1. Lineage (NCBI taxonomy): Eukaryota > Metazoa > Arthropoda > Insecta > Orthoptera > Acrididae > Schistocerca > Schistocerca gregaria. The sequence continues at coordinate 756,062,877 of NC_064923.1, forward strand.
ACCGTATTCCTACGAGTAATTACCCCGGTTTCAGGGGATGCTGAATTTTTAACGCCGACATTTAGCGCATTCTGTGAAAACTAAACAACCATTAACTACAGCACTGTCTGGCCCGAAAGTTAGAAACAATATCTCGGTTGAGTTGGTCTGATGCGACGTGCTCCGCGTTTGAAGCAGTAAAAAGAAGTATGACAAACGATGCGCTTCTAGTGCATTCTCAAAGCACCCATAGCGTTATTAGTGGACTCAAACCGGGCAGCTATTGGTGCTGTGTTGCAACTATGGTCAGAAGACTCATGGCAACCGCTTACGTACTATTCCCACCAACTGCCACCGACACAGCAGAAATAGAGTGCCTACGAGCGTGAGCTTCTTTCCACGTATGAAGCAGTTAATTAGTTTTGAACACAGTTAGAAGCAAGAGCGTTCACCATCTACGTTGATCATAAACCGTTGACATACACTCTTCAAACGTAATAGCAATAATTGCTGGCCTAGCCACTACAACCACTTGGAATTGTTAGCCCAACTCAGCACACACAACAATCACATTTTGGGTACTGATAATGTAGTTTCCGATAGCATTTCGCGTGCCAGCTGTGTCTCATATTCTGTGGATCTGACAGAAGTTGCCTGGGCACATCAAAATGATCAAGACCTTTATTGTATCTTAATTGACGGCACATTTGCAATACAGTTACAAATTGCCAACGTGCTTGGTGAGGGAGTCAAACTGTATTGTGATGTCGTTCAGGGAAGAGCTCGCCTCTTCTTACCAGCCGCGTTTTTTAGACAATCTTTCGACAGCCTACAGCCGGCTGCGGTGGTCCCGCGGTTCTATGCGCTCAGTCCGGAGCCCCGCGACTGCTACGTTCGCAGGTTCGAATCCTGCCTCGGGCGTGGATGTGTGTGATGTCCTTATGTTAGTTAGGTTTAAGTAGTTCTAAGTTCCAGGGGACTGATGACCACAGATGTTAAGTTCCATAGTACTCAGAGCCATTTGAACCATTTGACAGCCTACACATCGTGCGTCATCCTGGAATCCGTCCTACTTTTCCCCTAGTTCTGACGCGTTTTGTGTGGACTGGTACGTACTGTCGTAACTGGACATCTACACGCCTAGAATGCGAAGGTAGCCAAGTATCTCACGACGTGCGCGTGGCCAACGGTAACTTTCAACATACAACCGTACGGTTCGCGCGTATGGAAATTGTTGTAGTAGGGATATTGCCTCCGTCGAATGTTCAGCGCTATTTAATATGACAGACCGTTTCATTCGTTAGCCGAAAGCGTTGCCAATGAACAATATTTCCTCATAAACATTAGCTTCCGCTTCAGTGCCAACGTTCGTGTGCTAGGTTTGGTTGTCCTCTGCGCATTTGTTAGCCCAGCCCGCACGATTCTGTGATTGAGTGTATCATAAGACCACAGCTGTAATCTCGCGAACATCTACATCTACATCTACATGGTTATTCTGCAATTCACATTTAAGTGCCTGGCAGAGTGTTCATCGAACCATTTTCATACTACTTCTCTACCATTTCACTGTCGAATGTCGCGTGAGAAAAAGAAACACCTAAATCTTTCCGTTCGAGCTCTGATTTCTCTTATTTCATTATGATGCTCATTTCTCCCTACGTAGGGCGGTGTCAACAAACCATTTACGCATCCGGAAGAGAGAGGTGGTGACTGAAATTTCGTAAACAGATCCGCCTTTGTTTTAGCGACTGCCACCCCAACTCGCCTATCATATCGGAAACGTTCTCACCCCTATTGCGCGATAACACGAAACGAGCTGCCCTTCTTTGCACTTTTTCGATGTCTTCCGTCAATCCTACCTGGTAAGGATCCCATACCGCCCAGCAATATTCCAGCAGAGGACGGACAAGTGTAATATAGGCTGTCTCTTTAGTGGCTTTGTCGCATTTTGTAGGTGTTCTGCCAACAACGCGCAGTCTTTGTTTCGCCTTCCCCACAACATTATCTATGTGGTCTTTTTAATTTAAGTTGCTCGTAATTGTAATTCCTAGGTATTACGTCGAATTGACAGCCCTTAGATTTGTGCGATTTGTCATAATCAAAATTTATCGGATTTCTTTTAGTATCTATGTGGATGACCTCGCACTTTTCTTTATTTAGTGCTAGCTGCCACTTTTCGCACCATACAGAAATTCTCTCTAGATCATTTTGTAATTGGAATTCATCGTTTGATGATTTTACTAGACGGTAAATTACAGTGTCATCTCCAAAAAATCTAAGGAGGCTGCTCAGATTATCACCTAGATCATTTATATAAATCAGGAACAGCAGAGGGCCTATGACACTACCTTGCGGAACGCCAGATATCACTTCTGTTCTACTCGATGATTTACCGTCCTCTCTGAGAGGAAATCACGAATCCAGTCACACAACTGAGACGATACTCCATGTGCACGCAATTTAATTAATAGTCGCTTGTGAGCAACGGTATAAAAACCTTCTGGAAATCTAGGAATGTGGAATCGATGTGAGATACCTTGTCGACAGCACTCATTACTTCATGGGAATAAAAAGCTAACTGTGTTGCACAAGAACGATATTTTCTGAATCCGTGTTGGTTATGTATAAATAAGTCATTTTCTTCAAGGTGATTCATAATGTTCGAGTACAGTATATGCGCGAAAATCCTATTGCAAATTGAGATCAGTGATATTGGTCTATAATCCAATGGGTGTATACTTATTTCCTTTCTTGAATATTGGCGTGCCCTCTGCTAATTTCCAGTCTTTAGGAACAGACCTTTCGTCAAGTGAGCGGTTGTATATGATTACTAAGAACAATGGCGAGCGGTAGCACCGTTCCTTAAAAGCTGCACTTCTGTGTCGCAACACCACATACATTACCACTCTTCAGTTCACCTTGGTTTGATTAATATTTACAAGCCAGGCATGGATTCCTCCGTAGCAGAACTAGTTTATAGCGAAACATTACATGTCCTGGGAGAATTTATTGTTACCAGTTCCCTGCAATCATCATCTCATTATAGTTCAGTCATCATATAACTTCTGTGGCACCACACATTTCGCATCTGCCCTCGCAAAGCCTCCAGATTTGGCACGCCATCCTATTACGTACATCATGCCTTGGAGGGTTACTCGCAAGTAAGGCTAAGTGCGAATGTCGTGAATCCACCGTTACAGGCTGCGTGTCTTTCGATCGCGTCAGGCGTACTTCAGCAACGGACTTGGTGATTAAAGTGTTGACGAGGTAAGGAAACGCAAAATCTAGTCCAAACATAACCTCTTTACTGTATCCTTGGAATGCTGAAGGTGCGTTCCGCAGGGCAAAACTCATAACATGAAAATCAAGCAATTCAAACGGTGTGATTATTGCTGTCTTGTACTCATCATCTTCTTATTTAATAAGCCTTAAACATATCATTTTTAGAAAACGTGTTTTGCCGCGTAGAATACAACGAAAAAGCGTCTATTCGCGGCACAGGACAACGATCGGGAACTGTTCTCTCATTAAACTGTCTGTAATCTCCACACAGACGCACTGAGTCGTCCATTTTAAGTACCATATGACGAAGACACAGCCCATGTAGATTTTGGTAGCCTCATGATTCCGCTGTCTAACATGAATTTAAGTTCTTCTTTTGCCACTTCCATGCACATTAGGTCTAGCTGTCTTGTCCTAGAAAACACGGATGGGTCTTCAGTGGCATCATGTTTAATTTCGCTGGGTTTCAAATTAGGTTTAGCTGTATCTGGATACTGCAACACTTGGTCTGTAAATTTTATACTTTGAGTCATAGTACTTACAACATTTTCCTCAACATGAGACAGCATGAGAATAACAATGAATCCCGAGTTATTTTTCCTGTTGTTAGATTACTAGAACGAACAGCTTTTCCGAAATTTCTCTCAGTGTTACTGTGATCTCTACAAAGCTAGTTATTCGTGAAAGTAAAGTTCTTACGTTCCTGCTTCCCGGGACCTGCCGTCTGACGTCATACAGGGTGTGGTAGATAAGTAATGAGACTCAGTCTAGAAAAACAAATTTATTGATCCAATTTGTACAAAACGTTAATATTCTTCAAAGTACTCGCCTTGGGCATCGACACAACGTTGCCAGCGCGTTTTCCAAGCTTCATAGGCCCCACTGTAGTCCGTTTGAGTTATCCCAGTTAGTGCCTTCGTGACAGCACGTTGGATGTTCGGAATATCGTCGAAACGATGACCCTTCAGGCATCTTTTGACCTTCGGAAATAGGAAGAAATCAGGAGGACTCAAGTCAGGGCTGTATGGTGGCTGTGGCAGAACTTCAACTCCAATTCGGGTCAAGTAGGAGGTCACGAGGAACGCTGTGTGCGCCGGGGCGTTGTCGTGGTGGAGACGCCAGCGTTGAGCAAGGTCCTGTCGCTTCCGTTAGGACTTCTTTGTAGAATTCGGCATTGATGGTCTTCCCCTGAGGGACAAACTCTTTGTGAATTAACCCCCGCTTGTCGAAAAACACAATCAGCATTGTCTTGATGCGGGACTTTGACATTCTTGCTTTCTTCGGCCGCGGGGATGCCGGTGTGTGCCACTCCGAGCTCTGAGCTTTCGTCTCCGGGTCGTACTGGAATGTCCACGATTCGTCGCCTGTTACTACGTTGTCTAAAGAGTCTGGATTATTTTCCAAATCATTCAACATCTCACGGCAAACGTCCACTCGTTGTTGCTTTTGTTCGGCGGTGAGCACTCGGGGAACCAATTTTGTGCAAACTTTCCTCATCATCAAATCTTGCGTAACAATTTGGTGAACCGTAAATTTATTCACGGAGACCTCATCGGCCTTCATTTTGAGACTTAAACGACGGTCGGGGTCCAGGAGTTCTTTCACTTTGGCCACCGTTTCATCCACACGACTCGTTGAAGGGCGTCCAGATCGTTCCATGTCTTCAACGGATTCCCTCCCGTTTTTAAATTCATTAAACCTCCGGAACACTTGAGCTCTTGATAGGGAGTCTTCTTTGTAGGCCTCCGTAATCATAGAAAAAGTTTCCGAAGCAGTTTTGCCCAAGTGAAAGCAAAATTTGATTGCATACCGCTGTTCTATCGAGCGATCCATCTTCAGTGTTTTCACAAGTGTCACGGGCACACAAACAACGTAATTCGCGAAGCTCGACCCTCACTGCACCAGAGCTCCGACGCGACTGCGAACCGGTTCTATTGTTAGCTCAGATCCCCCACCACGTGACGTACAGGTGGAGACCGCCCTGCGAGCGACTGGGGCGCCGTGCGGCGGCCAGTCTCATTACTTATCTACCACACCCTGTAGTTTATAATAACAAAGGTCGGACTGCCCAGATTTAAGCAGTATCCGACAAGTGCCATAATATTGATGGTAATTATATAGGAAAGTAGATTAATGTACTGGCTTTCGTAAAAAAATTAAATTTCTAGGAAAAGTGTAGTTTTTTTATTTTTGTTACAAAACGGTACTTACTCTAAAAAAAGCACGCCTCGTATACTCGATTAACAAATCAGGGCCCTAAATTATTTTCTTTGTCCTAGTTAGCTTAGGAGTCAATAAATTAGTTTTGGGTAACTCGCTTACAGATATTCAGGTGTTATAATAATAGCACGCCGCTACGTATACAAGAATTATATTTATTTATCTAGTATTGTGCGGCTGACTCCGCTCTCTTGTGATTCTAAGGCGGCCCCTTATGTCATGTGTATTTCCGTTTGCTACTGAAAACGTAAAATTAATTCTACAACCAGCAGTAAGCTCTGCAGATATAATAACAGAAAAATATTGAAAAGAAAGAAAGAACAGGAGAGAAGTGAAAGTAAAGAAAATCCCACCACCAAATGACCTACTGCCCATAAAGAGTTGCACTAGTAATTAGCACTATTGGAATTACGTTTCCTGAATACAAAATTTGCTACATTCAAGTCCGTCCATATGTGAAACTGTTCGGCAGCATGTGAAGATAATGCTAACTGCAATAAAAAAATTCTGCTGTTTTAAAAATTTTGTTTCATTTACTATGTATACATCACATTGATGTTGTAGAATATGTTTTATTTTGTTGTGTATTATGAAGTCTAATTACATTTTGCTTTATTTATATTGCTCCATGGACCTCTGCATCATTAAATATGCTTAACTACTATTTATGTTTGATTTCATTTGCAATGATTCTCATAAATGCACTGTGTAAAACAAAATGTAACATGCAAATTGAGAAATGTATACGAACTGTGATGCGAGAGCGGTAGTAGTACCGACAGGTGCAGTAGAACAGTGACAGTCTTGTAATGTAGACTTGCGTGTGTCGTGCAATCGTGTCAGACAGAAACACACTAAAATTTATGGCCGCATTCCTATTTTTCGTTCGTAATTGAAACTAAATTTTTACGTGTAAGCTATGAAACAAAACGCTAGACTGTGTGAATACTGTGAGATTCGTGGAGTTACTTACTATAAATAGCACTGACAATGTACACTCGAATGGACAGTGATTGTCGTTGCTACAACGGAACTGTTTGCATGTAAGTAAGGCGCATAAACTAATGTACATTGAAGTTATTGTTATGTTTGGTACTCAATGAACTGCCGCGCGCTTTACACCGTTAACTGTCGACGTGGAGACTTTCAAACTGTTTGCGAAGTAGGTACTGTTCTCACTACAAATGTGAATTATCGATCGTGATTGATAAAAGCGGATGAATTGTAGTTTCTCGATCGGAGAAGAAAGATGAATTTTATACTGTTTCAAAACTGTGTACGCGGCATTATAACGGAGTGGCGTGTCTATGGAACGTCGTAAATCTCAAAATACGAGTCTCTATGGCAAATTTTACGCTTGACCAGCCTCTGACAAAAGGGAATGCCACGGATGATAATAAATTCGCCAGGAGAATCGTATACGTAGCAAGAGGATGTATCAGTGGCAATTTTACGACTGTAGAGCTACCACAGACTAAGATAAGATACAACGCCAAATGTTCTTCCCCTGTAAAGACCTAAAGTAATTCGTGTAGTTTGAAATGCAATTTATTTCTCTTTTGTGAAGAACTTTCGTAATATTTCCTTTCCTTAAAAGTAAATGTAGTTCCAGTGAACTGTGACTGCAATCTGTGTAGACGCTGTTGATTCCACCAGTAACAGTAGCTATTACCATCGGCTACCACCGTCATTCTCTTCATATTTGCAGCTGCTGTTGTATGTCTTTTACGTGTCTTTTGGAGGAGTGTGTCGCAACGTATGTGTGCAGCGCGTTTATTACGCAAATGTAAGTGTTCAGTTGTTGTGGCATGTGGCAGCTCGCGTAAGTTCTTGAAGTTGCAATTAGATTCCGTACGGAAAGCAAGGCAGCTCCTTCACTACTGGTGCAAGACACGCTATAAGTCGGAATTTTGAATGTGATAGCTGTCAGCAACGTAAACTGTATTTACATTTAGTATGACGTCACTTTACGTCATACTCATGAGCACGTGGCAGTTTGTTTGGTTGTTCTTTTATAACTGAACCAAACTACAGCCTATTTCATTATCGTTTACGAAATTAGTAAGGGATTTTCTTAAATTAGTATCTCTGGGAGTTCGTTACCAGTCTCTGAGAGAGTTACTTCTGTTAACTTCGGAAGCAAAACTGAGTCTCTTGAGATCAAATAATCAAAACTATATCTCTGAGAAACGTTATCTTCACAAGCTCTCCCGAAGTCGCATTAACACTTGTGTTTTTAGGCAGTTCAAACAGTTGTCCAATCTAATTGAAAACATTGTATTATTTCTATGATTATGCAATTTAAACAACTATACACTCTAAATGAACATATTACATCATAATTAGGCCTAAGCTATTCATAGCATCCCATTCTGACTCACCATCCTCTTAGGAAGTTAAAAAGTGCGAAAAACTTTCCTTCCCACTGACTCATTGTTGAACTACTTTCGAGGTTATCCTGCTGCAGTTGTTCTTGTACGAATACGCACCAAATCTCGTTGATCTTGAAGCATTTGCTTTGGAGTTTCTAACTACCCTATCGCAACAAAGGTAAAAAATTAATCACGATTTGTAGTGTTACTCTCGCTGCTAAATATTGCATTTTCGGGCAACAACAAAATTATATTATGTGGAATGTGTCATTAGAGCACAGTTAATGATGTCATTTCATGAAATAATGGATGAACTAGGCACTCATCTTTTGGTGTTTCCCACGCTGGTCTCGTTGTGAACTCATGGGTGAATCGTCGAAAATCTAGGTAGTGATGATTCCAAGCTCGGATGCAAAGAGGCCTAGGTGTTATTCTGCGATATTCAAAAGTTATATAGATGTGTTTCATAAACCATTCTAGAAGATTAAACTTTTGCAAGTTAGCACAATGGTGATGTAAAAACGTAATCAGCACTCCGAATTTAAGTTACACTTCTTTTAATTACTTTTTTTGCAATATCACGTAACACACAAAACATCACTTCACAATATAAATCATACTTCAAAATATCTTCCTCGCTGTTAAAGTTCACATTTTATAAACTGACTACAATCTGCATCTTTTCAATATGACGACCAAGACTTGACTCTCCAATAACCGCTTACGCACCCAAAAATCAGAGTTACAAGTGAGTCAAAGATCATAGTGACAAAAGAAAGAATTCACATAAGAACAATTTCATTGCAACATAAACATATCGATGTATCAAAGTACCTCAACATTAATGAAATCAAATCTGAATGTTGTCTCAGAAATATGTTAACTACTTTACAGAAACACAGTAGAATATTGTTGGTATCGAGAGGTTGAGGTGACGTGCCGCAATGGTTACGTAATTCAAGTACCATTACAAGTTACACAACATCAACTCGTGTTTCGTCATCAATATGCGTTTGTTCCTACTGTGAAACACATACTGCAGTGCTGTTGATATTCTCATGGCAGCAGAATTAAGTATCTTCCATCCTTTTGTAACTTGACCTGATCTGTCCAAGATCACATCATCTAGTTGGCTCCCAATTTCTAGTCCTTGTAAATTAAAAATGTGTTTTCCACCAGTTCTGCTTAGGTAGTCTGGTAAGGACCATGCCCACTAATAAAGTGTACCTTTCCTTTAGCCGGGTCATATAGATACGTTCGTAGGAGCGTACTCTGCCTATAACAGTTGGGAAGACATCTGTGCTCGTCTATGGATAGACATGGAGTACCCCAGTCGCAGCCCATGCATTTCCTGCGAAGCCAGAACGTGGGTGGCCACTGTGACTTTCCTCTGAGCCGTTCACACTAACGTGCCAACGTTAACGGCGTACGTTTTATCGTATGATCGGTCGTGTGAACATTGTCTGCGGGTTGATACGAGTGTATATGTTCGCTTTGACTTAAAAACGAGCATCAAATAGCCCAAGTCAGTTCTCAAGCTCTAATGAAGTATCTTTCTTCAGATCCAACATATGCCACTTCTGCAACGGAATTTTTCTTACAGTACGTTCCAACAGCTACAGTGAAGAAACCCATAACGATAATCTGTTGTCAGGCGGTCGTTATCGATCCAGTGAGCTCAGCAATAATTTAAAAAAATACCGTTAAAACCAATATTAAACGGACGCCACTTCATAATGTTATGCAAAATTATATTTCTTTGCTCACAGACCGTCTTCCATCGTCTTAGGCCGTCTTCAGATGACAACCGAATGTCACAAACACATATAAAACCAATATGCGACATACACAGATATTATTTCTACAGAAGATACATTAATGCCGTACAGAATTTACATAGGAAAACATTTGTTTCTTTTTGTCACATACAGATAATTACATTAACTTAAAAAGGGTGGATACAAAGTCCTTTTTTGGATATACATCTAACTACTGACGAGAAATAAGATGAATTTACAATTTTAATCTAATATTCGCAACGAAAATTCAGTTAAACAAAGGGGGAAAAAGTGTTATTGTTTAACATTAAGTTGTGCCATAAGTTTTACGATTTCCATTATTTGCGGTAGAGTCATCTTTCTACTCTTCTTAACAGAATGTAAAACTTCAAATTCTATAGAATATCAGTAGTTTTCTGTACAAAGATGATCAGGAAAGGTTGAATGTTTCTTCCTTACTGTCCAGTCTCACTCATGTTCAGGTAACCTAAGTGCCACAGCTCCGCATGACTGACCAATATGTACTTTTTAACACTGCTTGTATGTGATTTTGTACGCACTATTCTGTACCAAGGGTTGCAGTATTGAATAAAAATTTCAGTACGCTGGTAGTATTATAAAATTTAGGTCTGTAATTGCGAGATTTTAATTTTATGCAAGCTAACCTGAAATCGCAAAAATATATGATTTTGCACCAGGCTTCGTAAATATTGACTGATTACTTTCGCTAGTGTGCAGAAGTGGCGTAGTTTTACGCATTTTCTTTTTCCTAGTATATTATCAATCAGGTCAGGGCTATAGATATTGCTGGATGCGAGATGTTTGATGGTCTGTTTGAAAGGATGATTCAGAAGCACCATCAATACGAAAGGTCTATATGGATGCTGGGAGCTTGCAGTGGTTAGCGTACCTATAGTTATGTTTTTTTTCTGTAAATGCCAAATAAATGTCTGCTTATACTAATATCTGGAGATGTGACCAGGATAAACTGACAGAACCAGAGGTTGTAGAATGTTTCAGGGAGAGCATTAGGGAACGATTGACAAGAATAGGGAAAGAAATACAGTAGAAGAAGAATGGGTAGCTTTGAGAGATGAAATAGGGAAGGAAGCAGAGGATCAAGTAGGTAAAAAACGAGGGCTAATAGAAATCCTTGGGTAACAGAAGAGATACTGAATTTAATTGATGAAAGGAGAAAATATAAAAATGCAGTGAATGAAGCAGGCAAATAAGGAATACAAACGTCTCAAAAATGAAGTTGACAGGAAGTGCAAAATGGCTAAGCAGGGATGGCCAGAGGACAAATGTATGGATTTAGAGGCGTATATCAATAGGGGTAAGATAGATACTGCCTACAGGAAAAATTAAAGAGACCTTTGGAGAAAAGAGAACCACTTGCAAGAATATTAAGAGCTCAAATGGAAACGCAATTCTAAGCAAAGAAGGGAAAGCAGAAAGGTGGAAGGAGTATATAGAGGGTCTATACAAGGGCGATGTTCTTGAAGTCAATATTATGGAAATCGAAGAGGATGTAGATGAAGATGAAATGGGAGATATGATACTGCGTGAAGAATTTGATAGAGCACTGAAAGACCTGAGACGAAACAAGGCCCCAGGAGTAGACAACATTTCATTAGAACTACTGATAACCTTGGAAGAGCCAGCCCTGAGAAAACTCTACCATCTGATTACCAAGATGTATGAGACAGGTGAAACACCCTCAGACTTCAAGAAGAATATAATAATTCCAATCCCAAAGAAAGCAGGTGTTGACAGATGTGAAAATTACCGAACTATCAGTTTAATAAGCCACGGCAGCAAAATACTAACACGAATTCCTTACAGATGAATGGAAAAACCGGTTGGAATACTGACCCTACGACTTACCTTAGAAAATAGATTAAGGAAAGGCAAACCTACGTTTGTAGCATTTGTAGACTTAGAGAAAGCTTTTGACAATGTCGACTGGAATATTCTCTTTCAAATTCTGAAGGTAGCAGGGGCAAAATACAGGGAACGAAAGGCTATTTGCAATTTGTACAGAAACCAGATTGCAGTTATACTAGACGAGGGGCATGAGAGGGAAGCAGTGGTTGGGAAGGGAGTGAGACAGAGTTGTAGCCTATCCCCGATGTTATTCAATCTGTATATTGAGCAAGCAGTAAAGGAAACAAAAGAAAAATTCGGAGTTGGAATTAAAATCCATGGAGAAGAAATAAAAACTTTGAGGTTCGCCGATGACATTGTACTTCAGTCGGAGACAGCAAAGGACCTGGAAGAGCAGCTGAACGAAATGGACAGTGTGTTGAAACGAGGATATAAGATGAAAAACAAAAGCAAAACTAGGAGTGTAGTCGAACTAAATTGGCTGATGCTGAGAGTATTAGATTAGGAAATGAGACGCTTAAAGTAGTAAATGAGTTTTTCTATATGGGGAGCAAAATAACTGACGATGGTCGAAGCAGAGAGGTGAGAGGATACAAAATGTAGACTGGCAATGGCAAGGAAAGCGTTTCTGAAGAACAGACATTTGTTAACATCGAGTATAGATTTAAATGCCAGGAAGTCTTTTCCGAAAGTATTTGTATGGAGTGTAGCCATGTATGGAAGTGAAACGTGGACGATAAATGGTTTAGACAAAAAGAGAATAGAAGCTTTCGAAATGTGGTGCTACAGAAGAATGCTGAAGACTAGATGGGTAGATCACAAAACTAATGAATAGAACTGGGGAGAAGAAAAACTTGTGGTACAACTTGACTAGAAGAAGAGATCGGTTGGTAGGACATATTCTGAGGCATCAAGGGATCACCAATTTACTACTGAAGGGCAGCGTGGATGGTAAAAATCGTAGAGGGAGACCAAGAGATGAATACGCTAAACTGATTCAGAAGGATGTTGGTTGCAGTAGGTACTGGGAGATGAAGAAGCTTGCACAGGATAGAGTAGCATGGAGAGCTGCATCCAACCAGTCTCTGGACTGAAGGCCACAACAACAACAACATACTAATATCTATATGAAGATCCAAAAAATTCTTACCAGAGACACGCAGCTCGATTGTAAATAGAATTTTCTTACGTTGCGAGTTTAAGTATTGTAGTGACGTAGCGTATCTACTTGTCTCGCGCTGCTGGTCCACAAAGACGCACATCATCCACACACCTCAACGAGCACATAATTTTGCAATTCATTTGCTCTTTCTGTAACAAAATTTGTTCGAAAGTGTTCAACTAAATTTCAGGCAGTAAAGGACTAAGAGGAGAACTCATAACTAGGCCATCGGTATGACTGTATTGCTTCTGAAACGGAAGTAATTCTATTTGAATAGTAACCATTGCATCATGTAATTCTTAAGGATTTATTTTGGTTTTGTGCAAAAAGTTTGTTAATATGTTTATACATTCATCAATAGGAACACCTGTAAATGAGCTAGTGGCATCAAATGATATTAGTTTAGAACTGGGAGAATTTGCCTATATTCAATTTTGTCATCAAGATCTGTACACTTTTTCATACTTAACATAGCTTTACAATTAGTTGTCTTTTTATTGGTATAATATAGCTCTTTCTCTAGTACATACCAAGGAGCAGAAAAAAATGACTCTACTTGGCTAACTGAAATGCCATCTTTATGTAATTTATGGTCAGCCACATTAAACACTAAACATGGTGATTTTTATTTGTTCATTGAAAACTGAAGTCAGATCTATTTGTAGATGTTCAGATTCAGAATTACTGGGATTAAAGAACTTGTTCACTTAGATAAAGTAATCATCTTTGCTCAAAGGAATTAAATTGTTTGATTTGTTGGCTTTGGTAGCGATGACATTGTTGGCGATTATTTTCTTCATAAACTCGCTTAACTTGCTAGTTTCACTTTGCGAGAGCTTCCCTCTAGCAGTACCAGTTTTTAATTCGTGGGTTACTAAATGTTTTGTAGAAACATCGTCACCTAACGCGTACTCAGGATCTACTTTTAGCATAATACATGTTTTCCAGGATATTTAATACCATTATTTAACAGTTTAAGGTGTTCTGTAGTAATTGTTATATTTGATAACTTCATATACGATCAGAAAACCTTTCATATAATGTAGAATGTGAAGTTTTACGTTCTGTTAGCAAAAGCAGAGAGATGAACCTACTGAAAATCAACAAACAAAGAAACACAAAATGCCAGCTTAGTATTAAATGATCAGACTCAGTTTCTTTTTTCATGTCTGTTAAATTTAACTTTAGTTACGAATACAATATTCAATTGTAAATTCTTCTGATTTCTCGTCGGCTGTTGATTGTATCTGTGCATAATATCTTTGTCCCCATCCCCTCTTCTTTTAGTGAATGTAATTATTTCTATGCACAAGTAACAAGGAATGTTTTCCTATGTTAACACTGTACACCGTTTTTTATCTTTTGTACCCAAATAATTTTCATGTATTTTAGTGACATTCAGTTATCATCTGAAGATAACCTAAGAAATCGAAAGCCGGTTCAGGACAAGATACACATCATTTTGCAGTACATTAGGGGATGTTTACCTATTTATTATTTTCTGATGCTGTGCCAAGTACCAACAGAAAAATTCAGTTAATAATATTACAGCTATTTCGATTCTTACATACATGCACAGTATGCATTCTTTTCCTATTAGCTACATACATGTCGTATCATTATGAAATTAGTGGAACTTCCAGTTGTACCGCATATTACAGATACTCGTTATTTCACTCCAGTATGGAGGATGGGCAGAATGAATGTGTAAATGCCCCTCTATACACTGCAATTATAGTAATCCTGTATTTCGGTCCCGGATGCATCAGAACGTAGGTGGCTTTAGTATATTACTAGATCCCTCACGTATATTTCTGGTTTATGAAACTCCGTAAGCAGGGTTCTGTAGAATAATTTGAGAGGGAACAGTTTGTACCATCTCATTATAATGAACTTCTTCCGTCGCATTATGTTGTATAATATAGATGTTTGAGATACTTTCATCATTTTTCCAAATTTAAGAAACGTTATAACTCGAGTGAAGAAATGGACTACCTGCTTATTTAATTCATAATTACATAAATACACTTCCTTTCCTTAATCCCTCTACATTGCCTAGAGTTAAGTAACTTTGGGTTTGTATTAAGAGTTCGTCTGCTGGTAGTGGCAAGACAGAGATGTGGTCACTTTGTGGGTTGGTTAGTGCCAACATAAATTTGGGGTAAAGGCAGCGATGATGCACCTGTTTGCCAGGGGTAGTTCGGGGTTGGTAACAGGTTTCTTTCCCCTCCAGGTATGAGGAGAACGCCCGGTGAGGTCATAACAGAGAGACTCTGGGGGTAGCTGCTGAACTGAGCGGACAGAATCGAGGGCGATCTCCGTCGTGGCCGCCAAATTCTTGTGGGATGAGGTATACTTTATTATATTGTTGTTAATCCGCTCTTTTTCAGGATGGAAGTAGTTAGCATGTCGTTACGATCATTCATTTTTTGAGAAATGTTGACAGTAAAATTAAAATTTTCAGTTAGGTTTTCTTTCCAGAAATGAGCATGGCGGCTCACGTTATCCATTTGTAGTAATGCAATCAGTTAGTGCCTTCAATACTCGAGAGCAGCAAAATTATCAAAAATCACATAGTTGAACTTTTAGCAGCAACGTTTTGAAATTTTAAATTTCTTACTGCTCTTGCTAAAGCAACATGGGGCCTCACCCTGCCTAGTTAGCTTAACATGTGGATCTCACTGCTCATGAGAAATTTAGATGACGTTTCCGTGTGAAACCTGCTAGAATATGCGTGTGTTTTTGTGTGTGTTACTTACGGCTCTAAGCGAGTGATGATTTTTTTGGCAAATTCATAAATTTTGTGGCACAGATCTTTTGATTGATGACTACCCCCTTTTGCAAGCAGCAACCTAGACGAGGCTCCACGTCCTAACTAATTGGTAAATCATAGGTGTTTATTCTAAAAAGATGGGGAAAATTTGCAGTCATTTCGCAGAGTTTGCATACAAAACAATTTTGTGACCCTCGTAAAATGCAGGGGTTTCATACCAGACAGAAATGACAAGGGATATTGAACATAAAAATGGGTACCTGGTTTCTGTAACAGAAATAAAGGGGGCGTGGTGACTTACACGACCGTAACTTTAAAAGTTTGTGTATATAGGTCATTTTTCATTTGAAACCCTATAATGTATACATCAATGTAATCAGGAAAGACTATAGAATTTAATAAAGTCATTAAAAATGCGATTATTCCACCATTTATAAGTACCCTGTATCCTTATAGAGGGATCGGAATCCGTCCCTATGTCCCTAAATTTTGGAAACAAAAGCCAAAAGTCCCTATGCACAGAGACATGTCCCTACGGTTGGTAACTATGCTCCCGACTGTTAGTTGATGCCTTCTCTGTAGACCTAACGATATGGTTATACATTGTTCATACACCTCGTTTCACATAACAGCTTCAATGATACTGGTAACATCGAATTACAGTTTGATACAGAGCTATAACTTCCCATTATTCAGCTCGTAGAAAATGAATATAAACATGTTAATAAATAAGAAATAAAAACACACTGCATCAGAATAAAATGAAAATAGCAATCACATTCGTAAGTACACATTCGTAAGTACTAACTTACGTAAACAGAAACATACTTGTACAAATAAGTTTACGAAACTTATCCTGAAATAGCCCTTTCAATGTATCAGGAAAATAAGTAAAAGTATATATAGGAAAAAAGGAAAAAAAGTATATCATTCTGCAGTTTTATCTTGACAATTGGATCTTAACTTTTATTCTGTGTCGGTCTCTTTAGTCTTGGTTAGTAGAAGCTTGGCACCAAAATGTGAATTAGGAATATTATGACCACCTGCAGAACTCCAGCTTTTGAACCTAAGCAAATTCCACTGCTTGAAACTGTCCCTGCATGAAGTGCAACTGTATGAGAAGCACGTCACATCACAGATGTACAGAGTGATGATGAAGAGTGGCATATAATGATTAATTATATTTTACTACATTACAAGTGTATGAACGCGAAAATGAAAGGAGATATATTAAACTTCATCAAAGAAAATCGAAACACATGATATGTGAAGGAACTGACCACTCTTCTAGCATAGATATACCGCATGTCGGAGTGTGCCATGTGACTAAAAAAAAAAGGTGCATGTCGCTCAAATCAGTAAAAATTGTTTTAATAATTGTGTACAAACCCAATGGCTTTTAACATTAACCTCAGTTTCTAGCAGAATTAAGGCACGTTGTTCTCGCTTGTGGCCACCTGCCATTAGAAATCAAACGTTTAGGGCTAATCAAGGTTTACACAAGTAATGATTGTGTGGAAACCAGCTTATTCTGTCGATGCTGTGGTGCTTACCTCCCAGATGCTGCGGTTCTTACCTGCCATTGAAATACTGCCACCAGGGCTAGAATATTGGTGAAACTGCATTGTGTAAGGCCCTGATCTGCTGCAGCAGTGAGCTAAATTTCGTCATGCTGTGCTGCCTCATGCGACCAAAGATCTCCACAAAATCGGTCAGAGCCAACATAATTACTCGCAACACTGTCAGTGCCTTGTTTTCGACTTATACCAATGGCGGTGCATGTAAAAGGTGCATCATTCACTAGTCGATGTCCTACAAACCGCAGCTAGATTTTATGTGTCTGGGCCTTGCGCCATTGGCACCAAGAGACGACCATCTTGAGGGTGAATTCATCCAGTATCTGGGTGTCTGGGCTTGTGCGGCACATGCCTGACAGGACAGCTGGAGTGGCGAGCTGTCCAGTACACGTGGCTGCTGCCTGCCAAACTCTTGGCATCAGTCTCAGGCTACACGAGCTGCTGCCGCTTCGCTGAGGCAGCGCCCCCACCTGGCTCACCTCGCGATGCTCAGACCAAGCACGCCTCCGTCCGCTATGCTATGCGGTGCTGAGCCGTGCTGAGCCAGCAGTTGCTGCCAGCAGGTCTTCGCGCGCTGTCGAGTCGCCACCAGCAGTCCTCACAAGAGCGTCTTTCTGAATGAGGAATGTTATTGCTAACTGAGCTCTTCTGATACCACGAGTGCCAGGGAGCTGGTAATGCATAACCCATCAACTTGCACACGCCATCGTGAGACGAACATCCTGGCATTAACGGTGTCCATAATCCCGAACCTACTACAAGGGGCGATCATTTGAGGGCGTTGCTGCAACGTATATGCAATGTAACTCAAAATGGTTCAAATGGCTGTGAGCACTATGGGACTTAACTGCTGTGGTCATCAGTTTCCTAGAACTTAGAACTACTTAAACCTAACTAAGCTAAGGACATCACACACATCCATGCCCGAGGCAGGATTCGAACCTGCGACCGCAGCAGTCGCGCCGTTCCGGACTGAGCGCCTTAACCGCTAGACCACCGCGGCCGGCCAATGTAACTCAACTCTGACGTGGGTACATAAGCACCAACCTGTAGACAAGAGATTAGCGTGACATTTGTGTCTTTCTGATGCGCGCGTGCTAAATGTGGAAACGTGAGCTATCGCGATATTCCTACCGAATGCTTCTAGACGGGACCAGGGTGCTGTTATTCTTTTCTTGGGTACCAAAGGGAAAAAACCACCAGACACCCATTGGAGAATGAGAAATGTGCATGGGGCAGCATGGCTGTGAAAAAAGAACCACGACTGTGGAATGGTGCATCAAGTTGTGTGCTGCTTCATAATAACGCACGTCCCCGCATCACAAATATCGTAATGAAGAAGTTATGCCAACTCCAGTGAGAGAAACTCGGACACCCTCTCTAGTCCTAATCTCTCCCTTTGCAATTATCAAGCCTCTGGAATCTCAAAAATGGCCTTGAATGGTCGACGATTCCTGTCGTACGAGGGTGCAGCTGGCAGCTACAGACCTTTTGTCATCTATGCATTGCTGCTTAGGTACCTCTTATGCAACCTCAACTTCTGAACATGTTTCGTCATTAAGGTAAACGTACCGAGTGCTGTTTGCCTGCCTCGAATCCAACATAACATTATTACTACGCGTATTTTTTTTTTTTTTTTTTTTTTTTTTTTTTTTTTTTTTTTTTTTTTTGAATGAGAATGCGGGATTGTGACATAGGCTTGCTGGAAGTAAAGAAAACCGTCATTAGCCGAAATTGCAATACTTACAGCTTTCTGCATGTTGTGAAAAACAGGCAAGGTTGAGTTTCATGTGATCGGTGCCTGTGGAGTCACTGTTGATTCCTTCAGAGCAGTTGCTTGGTCTCCAAATACATCAGCATACACGAACACAATGTTTGATGTTGCTGATGTGTCGATATTAAGTTGCTGTTAATATTGTATTAATGATTTTTAGTTTTGGACCGTCTGTGTACAGCTATCTAAAAATCATTAATATAATTCGAACACTTTGTGTTTACCACATAAGTGCCTCACATCTCGTTGTGCGCTGAACTTGTTCTGGACGAGTAACGAATGATCTGGAGGGGAATAGTGAAGCAAGGAGTCGGCACAAAGCGAACTCCTTTCGAACGGCACCAGCAAAGTATGGAGCTTCACGTGCAAATCAAGTGGAACGACACTTGTCTTAGCACAACAGCTTCTATGGAGAAGTTTGGAGGCTGAACGTGGGTACGTGTACTCGGGTGACTAGGAGGCTTGCGCCATCACTTTTTCTGCTCTTTCTGGCCAAATATTGGTATCGAACCCGGCTCTATGTTTGAATGTTTGATAGTAAAGTCAACAAATACATATCAGTCACATATTCAATACTGTATTAAAATTTATCCAATAAGGAAATAATAGTCTTTCTTGTAACACATCACAACGAATGAAGTAACTAACTGAAAACAAACCTACAGACAAAGATGAGACCTTAATTAACAAATGGTTCATTTACTTTGCTCCCCATTGCATAACTTACAGTATACATTGAATGATAAGATTCAGAGAGATTAAAATAACAATTAAGTTTCGACCTGCTTCTTGACGCATCGAAAATTAATCCTGCCTGAACTATAATGTCCTACAAGTCCAAGCGTAAGCTGCTACTGATACATTTACCAAGGTTGAAGATAATGTCATCTTTATTTTTTTACTAGGATGGAGGAGGAGTTGCGTAATGCATTGGCTTCTCTAAGTGGTGATAACCTACAGGAGATAAGACAAGAGATCTGAATTTTCAACCTCCACATTTGCGCTCCACGGTGTGTAGCGAACACCGCACAGTATTCCAGACACATTTCTCCGCCTTTTTATTCCATTCGCTGACGGCTCGCTGGAAGAAAGATTGTCAGTACACCTACGTATGGGCCCCAGTTTCTCTGATTTTAGGATCTAGGTAATTACGCAAGTTTTATGCCAGGGAAAGCAATCTTTTTGGAAAGTCGGAGTTTTGTGAGTAATGGTCTCCACACTTCACAGCGTCTTTCTACTTATGCCTACCATTTCTGCTTTGATTTCAGACCTAACAACGCGACATTCGGCAGTCCATTCACCCCATAAGGCCGATAACCTTCTTGTTCTGTGTTTGAGGACGTGTCGGATTCATTACCATGGTACCGTGAAGAATCGTGCAGCTCTGTGTTGAAGCTCTCCTTGTCTCTTCTGTTAATCTAACTTGACAAGAGGCTAGCGCTCATGAACGAAACTTAAAAACGAGGATTTCATAAGCGACTTCTTTCCTTAGGAGTTTTACAATAAACTGGAGTCTGACATTTGATGTTCGAATGTTGTATTTATGTGGTTGTTACACAGAAAATCATCCTGCGAAGAATATCAACAACCACCTATAATTTCATCTCATCTCCAGCGCCCATACAAAGTCACAATATTTACTCAGCCAATCTTGCCAATCTACTTCTATATGATTACTCTGAAGTTCACATTTAAGTGCTTGGCAGAGGGTTCATCGAACCACAATCATACTATCTTTCTACCATTCCACTCCCGAACAGCGCGCGGGAAAAACGAACACCAAAACCTTTCTGTTCGAGCTCTGATTTCTCTTATTTTATTTTGATGATCATTCCTACCAATGTAGGTTGGGCTCAACAAAATATTTTCGCATTCGGAAGAGAAAGTTGGTGACCTGAAATTTCGTAAAAAGATCTGGCCGCGACGAAAAACGTCTTTGCTTTAATGACTTCCATCCCAACTCGCGTATCATATCTACCACACTCTCTCCCCTATTACGTGATAATACAAAACGAGCTGCCCTTTTTTGCACCCTTTCGATATCCTCCGTCAATCCCACCTGGTAAGGATCCCACACCGCGCAGCAATATTCTAACAGAGGACGAACGAGTGTTGTGTGAGCTCTGTCTTTAGTGGACTTGTTACATCTTCTCAGTGTCCTGCCAATGAAACGTAACCTTTGGCTCTCCTTCCCCACAATATTATCTATGTGGTCTTTCCAACTGAAGTTGTTCGTAATTTTAACACCCAGGTACTTAGTTGAGTTGACAGCCTTGAGAATTGTACTATTTATCGAGTAATCAAATTCGAACGGATTTCTTTTGGAACTCATGTGGATCACCTCACACTTTTCGTTATTTAGCGTCAACTGACACCTGCCACACCATACAGCACTCTTTCCTAAATCGCTTTGCAACTGATACTGGTCTTCGGATGACCTTACTAGACGGTAAATTCCAGCTTGATCTGCGAACAACCTAAGCGAACTGCTCAGATTGTCACCCAGGTCATTTATATAGATCAGGAATAGCAGAGGTCCCAGGACGCTTCCCTGGGGAACACCTGATATCACTTCAGTTTTACTCGAGGATTTTCCGTCTTTTACTACGAAATGCGACCTTCCTGACAGGAAATCACGAATCCAGTCGCACAACTGAGACGATACACCATAGGCCCGCAGCTTGATTAGAAGTCGCTTGTGAGGAACGGTGTCAAAAGCTTTTCGGAAATCTAGAAATACGGAATCAACTCGAGATACCCTGTCGATAGCGGCCATTACTTCGTGCGAATAAAGAGATAGCTCCGTTGCACAAGAACGATGTTTTCTGAAACCATGGTGATTACGTATTAATAGATCGTTCCCTTCGAGGTGATTCATAATGTTTGAATACAGTATATGCTCCAAAACCCTACTGCAAACCGAAGTCAATGATATAGGTCTGTAGTTCGATGGATTACTCCTACTACCCTTGTCAAACACTGGTGCGGCCTGCGCAATTTTCCAATCTGTAGGTACAGATCTATCGGTGAGCGAGCGGATGTATATGATTGCTAAGTAGGGAGGTATTGTATCAGCGTAATCTGAAAGGAACCTAATCGATCATCATCATGACGAAATGATGAGGCCAACACAAACACCCAGTCTCCGGGCACAGAAAATCCCCAATTTGGCCGGGAATCGAACCCGGGACCTAGAGGCAGCAATGCTAGCCACTAGACCACGAGCTGCGGACGCACTGAGCTCAGAGACACTAGGCTAGTGGTTGTGCCTTCGCGTTGGTGGTTGTTTGTCTTATTTCTTGTGTATCTCTCGCTTGGTACACAACAACATTCAAGTGAGCGGGACGCTCCCCGTGGAAGGGATGTTGTGTACCAGACTTAAGGCTGCACAGCGAAGACAAAGGGGACCGCTACCTCACAAGCAGTCTTCAGGTGGCGCTCGTAAATTCGGATCACTTTCTGCTTCTGAGCTACGTCCACCTGTGCATCGTCCTCGTTCGCCAATGGAGTTGCTAGTGGGCGAAGGGAGCGCTGTCAAGTGTGGACTCCATTACTTCCACATTGGACTGACAGAGATGAAAATTCTTCCACCCACAGGCACAATAGATGATGCGCCTAAGACACTCAGACAGTTCTGATCCAGCAGTTAGACGGCAGTTCTGGTCCGGCAGTCAGACTCATTGGTTGAGTGCCTGCAGCCAGCTCAGTATAGCTCCTGTGATTATGTCAAGCGGTACAGTTCTACGAGTTCCTTTGAGGAGAGAACATTCCAACTTCGCAGGCGCTAACTACTGAATTATGGGACAATGAGGATTTCTTGCACATCTACATTAAGCCATAGTGTTTAGCTAAAGTGACAAAAAGCAGATTTCAGAGTACCTGATGGCTCAACACAAAAGTTTTGTCTCAAGTACAGACAGTGTTGAGGATCAGTGGACAAAGTTCAGAACCATCGTACAATATGTGTTAGATGAATATGTGCCAAGCAAGATCGTAAGAGATGGAAAAGAACCACCGTGGTACAACAACCGAGTTAGAAAACTGCTGCGGGAGCAAACGAAACTTTACAGCAAACATAAACATGTCCAAAGCCTTGCAGACAAACAAAAATTACGCGAAGCGAAATGTAGTGTGAGGAGAGCTATGCGAGAGGCGTTCAATGAATTTGAAAGTAAAGTTCTATGTACTGACTTGGCACAAAATCCTAAGAAATTTTGATCTTATGTCAAAGCAGTAGGTGGATCAAAACAAAATGTCCAGACACTCTGTGACCAATATGGTACTGAAACAGAGGATGACAGACTAAAGGCCGAAATACTAAATGTCTTTTTCCAAAGCTGTTTCACAGAGGAAGACTGCACTGTAGTTCCTTCTCTAGATTGGCGCACAGATGACAAAATGGTAGATATCGAAATAGACGACAGAGGGATGCAGAAACAATTAAAATCGCTCAAAAGAGGAAAGGCTGCTGGACCTGATGGGATACCAGTTCGATTTAACACAGAGTACGCGAAGGAACTTGCCCGCCTCCTTGCAGCGGTGTACCGTAGGTCTCTAGAAGAGCGTAGCGTTCCAGAGGACAGATCATCCCCGTTTTCAAGAAGGGACGTCGAACAGATGCGCAGAACTATAGACATATATCTCTAGAATTTGGAACACGTATTATGTTCGAGTATAATGACTTTTCTGGAGACTAGAAATCTACTCTGTAGGAATCAGCATGCGTTTCGAAAAAGAGGATCGTGTGAAACCCAGCTCGCGCATTAGTCCACGAGACTCAGAGGGCCATAGACACGGGTTCACAGGTAGATGCCGTGTTTCTTGACTTCCGCAAGGCGTTCGATACAGTTCCCCACAGTCGTTTAATGAACAAAGTAAGAGCATATGGAGTATCAGGCCAATTGTGTGATTGCATTGAGGAGTTCCTAGATAACAGAACGCAGCATGTCATTCTCAATGGAGGGCACTCTTCGGAAGTAAGAGTGATTTCAGGTGTGCCGCAGGGGAGTGTCGTAGAACCATTGCTATTCACAATATACATAAATGACCTTGTGAATGACATCGGAATTTCACTGAGGCTTTTTGCGGATAATGCTCTGGTATAACGAGAGGTTGTAACAATGGAAAATTGTACTGAAATGCAGGAGGATCTGCATCGAATTGACGCATGGTGCACGGAATGGCAATTGAATCTCAATGTAGAGAAGTGTAATGTGATGCGAATACATAGATAGATAGGTCCCTTATCATTTAGCTACAAAATAGCAGGTCAGCAACTGGAAGCAGTTAATTCCATAAATTATCTGGGAGTACGCATTAGGAGTGATTTAAAATGGAATGATCATATAAAGTTGATCGTCGGTAAAGCAGATGCCAGACTGAGATTCATTGGAAGAATCCTAAGAAAATGCAATCCGAAAACAAAGGAAGTAGGATACAGTACGCTTGTTCGCCCACTGCTTGAATACTGCTCAGCGGTGTGGGAGCCGTACCAGATAGGGTTGATAGAAGAGATAGAGAAGATCCAACGGAGAGCAGCGCGCTTTGTTTCAGGATCATTTAGTAATCGCGAAAGCGTTAAGGAGATGATAGATAAACTCCAGTGGAAGACTCTGCAGGAGAGACGCTCAGTAGCTCGGTACGGGCTTTTGTTAAAGTTTCGAGAACATACCTTCACCGAGGAGTCAAGCAGTATATTGCTCCCTCCTACGTATATCTCGCGAAGAGACCATGAGGATAAAATCAGAGAGATTAGAGCCCACACAGAAGCATACCGACAATCCTTCTTTGCACGAACAATTAAGGTACTGAAGGTACCCTCCGCCACACACCGTCAGGTGGCTTGCAGAGTATGGATGTAGATGTAGATTTGTCACTGGTTCAATGGAGTGACAGTGTATTTGAGTATGTGGCACAAACAGTAGAAACGTGCTTTCGGGATTCATTAAAAGTTAATATATTCTGAACGATATGACAGTCCAATGTACGCAGTCGTTTTAATTTATGGAAAAAATCATTTCAAGACGCGAGCAACTGGAGATACTGTAAAATTGGCTGATGCTGCAACTAAGGGTCGAAAGTGAGGATGCTACCAATAGCGTAGTGCTCTAGCTCTTTCCCAAAACGGTGTTAGTGATTTCTTAAGCGCGACTATTTACCTCTGTAATTATTGGAAGAAGAAACATGGAGATAAAGAGTTCACAAGAAATTTAATTACTTTAAATATATTTTTAAGATTAAAATCTACAAGTTGAGCAAAACAATACTGGCTGTTTTCAGTATTTGATGTCAACGTAATTTAAACAGCAAAGGGTGGATCGGTATCGAGACACTTGATGCTAAATTTTTCGTGCATTGTGATGTAATGTGTCGCACCGCGGCTGGTTGGGTGGCGTTACAGAGCACGCGCCGTTACTCACCAGAAAATCCTCATCGGTATGTCGGGGGTCAGTCTTATTGCGGCCACCCGGTGGTTACATGCCGATAACTGAATGTTGACTGATGTCCTAGAGATGGTTTTTTTTCACTTAGCGGTGATCCATACTCTCATAATCAATATTTTGTTTTATTCTGTGTCTTTGACCTGCTTTTGTGGCCATGAGGCAAATGGATGTAGATGTAGTGCCAATATCATAGGCTGCCAATTGACAGCAAAGTTATTTCGATTTCATTGCCTTAGGTATAGGACATAAAGTGCCATGCATGTCACTGTTATCAAAATTAAGTTCCAATTTTGTATCATAACTCTAATAAATGTTTTTGGTTATTTCCTATTCTTGCCACATTCCTGTTCGAATGCCACCGTGTCAAGCAAATGAATTTTCTAACGTACAATTCTGCCACCATATACTGGACCACAGTAGGAATTAAGTTTTCTGTTGCTGTGGATGTTTGGGCTGAATTAATAGAAGCACTTGGGTACAAAATTACTAGTAGTATTTATGACTTCTCGCCTAATATGTTGCATAGTTTAAGATGGTCCAGCTTCATTAAATAATGGCGAAACAAAGATTTTTTCCCAGGCGATCCGACAAAGACGAAAGTGACATTTGATTTACTCTGAACAGGGAAATTGATGTAGAATCGAGTATAGTCAACACAGGAATAGTTAGAGGATGGCCTTGGGATTAATGAAAGTAAGGTATTACAACTTTGATGTGAATAATAATGTTCAAACTTTTATTTTTCATCTCTAAGTGGTTACTGAGTAAACATGACGGTTTAGACCCAAGGTATGGAAGCCATGGTCGCTAAACTGAATAACTTAGTATGATTTTTTGTCTCTTCATACCAATAATCCTTTTGAGATATGAACCACCGTGTCTGTCTGTGTGCATGCATTAGATGTGGGAATCATTTGATGATGAATATTGATGTACACTTACATTGGTGGTCTTTAGATGATAATATATTTTATTTGAAGTGCAGAGGTGCCTATTTATCTTAGTGTTACCCATATTTCCTGTTTATAATATGTTATTATTTGCTGAAATGTTTTTCTGATAACGATAATATCCTAATAAAACGCTTGGCAATGTTGTTATCTATTTATACCCAGGGATCCCCTTGTGTTGTGCTCAGGTTAGGAAACCATTTACTCTTGTATACTGATTATGTTTGAAAATTTACTTTGTAACGTTACTGTTTATTGCATCGTTCCATTTGTCACTACCAATGCTTTCTTCACACGAAAGTAATGTGTTACCTGACATTTTGGCATTGAGTGCAGTGCTTTTTGTCTTGATATTTACTCTTAACTGTTGATCTGTCTGGTGCAGGTAACCGAGTTTTCTGTGTGAATGATTGGGGTGATTGAGTGTATTTCTTATCTGAAAGTAATGTAGAATATGAAGAGGATGTTTTAGTTAGTGTAATTGGATTAGACCTGTGTGACAAGTAGTAACAGATTCGGCTAAATGTACACACATGTGACAGAAATCACGATGAGACTTGCACAAGGAGTGCTTTCAACGAGTGAAAAATACTATAAGTGTACAACTACTTTAAAGGAAAGTGTGACTTATGTAAATAAGCTGAGCATGTTCATATCCAGGTGAGTAGCATGACAACTATTATGAAGCTATATTTTACCTTAATTTATTACATTTTCTAGGATAATAATTCCTGCACAATTTATAACTATTATTGAGGATGTTCAAGTTATGACATTACGGATACTGTGAAGCCAAATTCTAAAATTTATCTGCGACACATTTTACTTTAATAATTTACGTATTATTTTTGAATATGGACTTTCTCAACCTTATTATTATTGTTTAATTTTCTACTAAATAGTACTTACTCAGGTCTCAGTATCATCCCATTTTCAGCAGAAATAACACTACTTGTTGTATGCATAGAAACACTTTTTTCCATTTTTTAATGAATTTATGGTTTTTGTATGAGCCTTGTAGTAACATGCTAATATTCATGCCATGAAAGATAATTCCTATTTTACAACAATCCAAGCAGAATTTTTATATTAAGGGAATGTAATTCACGCAATCGCACGAGAAAGTGGCATGAGTCGGGCAAATGTCCTACGCATTCTTCATCGACATAGGTGGTTCCATCCCTATCACATCTCACTTCACCAAGAGCTGCATAAAAACGGTTATGATAATCGTGTTAAATTCTGTACATAGGCATTAAGACAGGATACTCCAGGCGTATCATGTATCTTGTTTAATGATGAAGACACATTTACCAGCCATGGTCAGGTAAACCACCGAAACATGCACTATTGGACTGTTGAGAATCTCCGTAGGTTTCGTCAGATGGACCGTTAGCGACCATGAAATGTAAATGTGTGAAGTGGAATAGTGAACCATCAGCTAATGGGTCCGTTACTCATAGATGGGACACTGAACACGCACAAGTATCGCAGGCTCCTAACAGACCATCTTCCACAGATGTTAAAGACGTCCATCTGCTGACTGGCAGGAACCTGTGGTACCAACATGAGGTACTGCAGTATGTCTTCACGAGGTACTGCAGTATGTCTTCACGAATTGTTTCCAAGTCGTTGGATTGGATGCAGAGGGCCTGTACCTTGGCTGGCCCTTATCCCGGGCATAACGACAGTAGACTTTTTTCTGTGGGTGAAGCTGAAAGATCATCTCTTCAAATACATAAGAAACACAGTCCATGATATATAAGGACGTGTTTTGGCAGCCAGCTCGTACATCTCCGCTGAAATGGGGGCAGCGTTTTCTGCCGCTGTCGGTGGTCATTTCTAACACAACCTATGATGGCCAGTTGTCTCGTTACTACTCAGAATCCACATAACTAGTGTATGCACTTGTATTATTCTTTAGTATGTATTACCGCATATATTGTAGAAGTGTCGATTTAGGAGCTTTCCAAAATACGATTCTCGTTAACGACTCGCGCTATGATCCTGCAACGAACACCACTGACGTTACAACAATTCACCCTACTTTTAGTTTGTTAATGTTAGTAGGCATTGTTTGAATTAAAAAAGTACACTTTCTAAGAATCACTACAATCTGTTGATTGGCTAACGTACGAGCCCCAGACTATCAATTCATTCTGTGAAAACTGCTCATCAATAGCACTTTCCATTTCCGCAATATTTGCAGCGCAAGCTTTAGGGTGTGTGTGTGTGTGTGTGTAAGTATGTATGTTCTACATTTCCTCCTAAGCCACTAGACCGATTTCGACCATAGTTGGTACACTAATCACAATCGCTGTGGGATAGGAATTACCTACCTGTCAAAGTGGTCTAAGTAAAGGTGACAAAGTAGCATAGACCACGACGTGCAAATAGCCACAATCTAGTCATCAAATAATTAAGAAAGAGAGCACTTAGATACCTGCAAAAGAATTTTAGGTAGAATTTCAAACCTTTATGAAACTTTTCTCACTGACAACAACCCCCCCCCCCCCCCCCCCCCCCCCCGCAACGGTGAAAGGAAGCAAAATTATCGCTTACCTCATTTTCTCTATTGATGCACTAAAACTGCCACATGAAGCATGACGTTTTAAATTTATTACTTCTTTGCTACTGACTGTATTCGCGACATGTTTTTCATTCGGTATTTACATATACCACTGAATGTACCAGAAAAATTATAGAATTGTACGACACATACTTCAGGAGATACGACGCCGTAAACATTGAGCTACGCGAAAATAAAGTTGCATGGCGAAATTCGCTGGAGATGAAAAATGTGTACAGATACCTGGTGCTTATAATTAAACTTACCCTATTTGACAAGGTTATAACACGGAAACTAATTACCGTACCAGTACCAAACTGGGTATAATTAATGTCAAGGACATGGTGAAAAGAAATAATGCAGAATCAATTCAACTGAAACATTTTAATGTGTTGATACCGTAGTCATACCGTTACATATTGGTACCATTACAAAAGGGGCTAAATATGGCGCCCATCAGTGTCCAGAATAGTCTGAAAGCCCAGGATTGCATTTAGCACAGCAGAACGAAGCATGTCTGTGGGTAGGCTCGCTACCTCCCTTGATATGCTCCGCTTCAGATCAGTACATGTGTGAATGTTCCCCTGGTAAACCCTGTGCTTCAGGTAGCCCCACAATGAGAAATCACAGGGAGTGAGACCAGGTGATCGTGTCGGCCAAAGATTTGGGAAAGATCGACTGGTAATTCGATAGTTTCCGAATGTGTTTCGGAGAAGCAGGTGAATTTCATGAGCGATGTCAGTGGGGCCTCATCTTGCTTCAAAACTGTTGACTTCAATGCATTTCTCTCCTGTACGGTCCTTGGCGCCAACCTTTTCAAAAAAGAGTGGTAGCCGTGAAGCCACTCCATACGGTGACACGTTCACCATACAGAGGAACTTCATGCACAGTTACTGGACGTGAAGATCCACACACACGGCGATTCTGTGTGTTCACCTCATCCGTCACAGAAAAATGAGCTTCGTCTCTCCATAGGATGGTCCAGGGCCAGCACTCAGGAAGTTCAGTCCTTGCGAGAAAGTGGAGAACGAAGCCAACACGTCGTTATGTGTCCTGTGGGCAAGCTCCTGTACGATATGGATTTTGTACAAATACCATTTCATAATAGTTCGAAGCACCTTCCGCACGGTGGACCATGGGATGTTCAACTGCTGTGATACAGCACGCGCACTGGCTGACGATCGGGAATCGCCCGCAGCTTTGTCTGCCATAGCAACAGCGATTTCCTCAACCACTTGAGTTGCAGCTGGTCGCCGGCCTCTTCCCGGAGCGACGCCCAGTTCTCCAGTTGATTCGAACTTCTTCATCATGCTCCACAGAGCAGGTAGAGAAAGAGGACCTTTCTGTAATTCTTGCAGCCGGCGAAATTCTCGAAGTGCAGCTGCAGCATTACTGATGTTTTGACAATAGAGCTTCACCAATAATGCTGTGCTCTTTATGTCAAGCTCATGTTGACACGTCAGCACGCACGCTGCGACTGGTCAGGTGTGTGAGACTATGAATCATGGTGACTGATCACGGTACCTGGTATCCATTGTTCGAACTCGACGGTGGTGCTGTGACGCATGGAAATCATGCACCTCACACTCTGATTATCAGTGCCACCAAGTTTGGTACTCATACAGTAATTAGTTTTCGTATTATAATGCGTTAAATATAGAAAGTTTAATTATAACTGCGTGGTACGTGTTAAATATATTAAATCTGTGTGAAATATATTTCACATTTGCGCACGTGCGCAAATCCATAGGTAAAACGCTCACCTTAGATCACTGGAACGATTTCAACCAAATATGGTACATGTATTAATTACAGTCTGGAAGAAATACTGGGGTAAGAACCACCAGCCATTTATTGTGATGAGGGGGCTAACGTGGAGAGAGGTGGGAGAAGGGGGATGGATAGCAACGGAGAAGGAGGAGATGGGAACAGATAAGAGGGAGGAGGAGACGAATGCAGAGTAGAAATGGACAGAGAGAGGAGGAAATGAACAGAGATGGGAAAAAGGAACAGATAGAAAGAGACAGGAAGAGGAAGAGGTAGGCAGGGAGAGGGAGGAGAGGAGGAGATAACAGGCAGAGGGGGTGGAGGAAATTGACAGAGAAAGAGAAGAGGAAGAGGTGGAAAGAGAGAAGGGAGAGGAGAAGAGGAATAGAGAAAGGACGGAGGAGGGGATCAACAGGAAGGAGGGGAGGAGCAGACAGATAGAAGAGGGGGCATGGGAAAACGAATGGCTATAGGGCAAGGAGGAGGTGGACAAAAAAAGGAGGGAGGACGAGATGGAATTATGGGGGGGGGACAAGGAGACAGAGGTGGAAGGAGCAGATAGACTGAGGGGGGGGGGGGGAGGGAGGAGCTGACTGACAGAGAGACGGGGGAAACAGGAAGGAGGAGGTGAACAGAGATTTGGGATGAAGGGGATGGAGAGTTTTGGAGTGGTGGAGATGGACAGAGTGTAGAGGAGGAGGTGGAGTGACAGAAGATCGGAATAAATACACACCCAGGCAACACAGGGTACTCAGCCAGCAACTTTATAAAAAGCCTCTTGATGTCGTGTGAAAAGTACACTTGTTTGATAACGTATAGTGTGTGTCTACTACATATATATTCCATTCTGTTTTCGTAAAAGTAAATTTGCAGTAACAGTCAGCCTTAAGAGGAAAATAGAAGGAAACTACACGCTTTCATTTTGTATGTAAATCAGTCAGTCTGTTGGCACCTACTAGTATCCTGAGCGCTGTTCAAACGTTTTGAATCTGTGCCAAATACGACGAACAGAAAACTAAACGTTTGTGTAAAGTGGTTGGACGAAAGTATAGAAACATCACAAAAAATGGATGCCCGAACATGCTAGGCAAGCCTTCAGGTTGCGCTGTTGTATTTGAGAATGAGCGGTAGCTGTCCTCAGTACGCTGCAAGTGCCATTCGTGGTCAGGGTAGTGTTCTCTGCAGTTGTGAGTGCCTTATGTCAGAGCTGAGTGCATTCGAACGAGGGCAACTTGTTGGTGCTGCCGGCCGCGGTGGCCGAGCGGTTCAGTCCGGACTGGTGTGGTCGCAGGTTCGATTCCTGTCTCAGGCATGGATGTATGTGATGTTCTTAGGTTTAAGTAGTTCTAAGTTCTAGGTGACTGATGACCTTAGATGTTAAGTCCCACAGTGCTCAGAGCCATTTGAACCATTTTTTGTTGGTGCTGTTATGGTGGGTGCTTCCATAACAACGGCAGCCGAATGTTGGGTGATTCAAGAGGCACCGATCGAAAATTTATGCCGCTTACAAGAAAAGTGGAAAAACATCATCTTGTAAGTCACCACGCAGACGAAAGTGCATGCTGACTGATCGTGACGGATCGTGAAGAGGATTGTTGGAAAAAGGCCGACATCAAAAGCCATTGCAGAACTTAATGTCGCACTCACAAAAACCTGTCAGCACCAAAACAACACATAACTATCTCCATACGCAGGAAATTTCAGAGCGAGCTGAATTTCCAAAACCACACACCAGTTATTCAAGTGCTCGCAGAAGGAATACGTGGTGCAATAGCTATAAGATCTGGACTGTGGAACAATGGAAGAATGTCATTTGGCCGGATGAGTGTTGTTTCACTCTGTTTCTAACTTATGGCCGAGTTTTCGTTCTAAGAGGAAAACATGGTGGGAGTTCACTGATGATTTGGGCTGCCATATCGCGGCATTCCATGGACCGCATTGTTACTCTGCAAAGTAGTATTACTGCCAAGGATTATGTGACCATTTTGGGTGATCAGATCCATTCCACAGTACAATGTTTTTCCCCCAATAGTGATGGTTTGTTCCAAGACGACAGGACCCCGGTTTAGACAGTCCTATTTTTAAGAGTAATGGTATAATATTCTTTTGAAAACTATGTATTTATTGTTTTCGAGACAACTGTAAGCTGTTTAAAACGCCAACGGTTTTCCTACGCCATAGTAGGGGTGGTAATGTGCGTTTGTGGGGTTTCCATATTTCTTCTCCCTGTAGGGGAGGGTTGGGTGATGTGCTCCGTGTTAACCGAACGCCAAATGGCTGAAAAGTCACTTCTCGGAAGTTTGCAAAACAACTCACGAAAAGCTACGCCAGACTCTAGGGTGCTAATACCTGAGAATGCTTTTGTATCTCTTCGCTATATTTGTAGAATATCTACTGGAACAACCTAACTGACAGGCATAGAGGCTTACACATTTAATTTGTGTTCGAATCCCTGTTTGCTCATACTAATTTTGGTTACGTGTGGTCTGTCTGGCTCGATTTTTACTGCCCAGTAGCAGTATGGTTAGCTTCGACACAGGCACCATCAGTTGCTTTCTCTAATCTTCTCCAGAAGTGGCAGTTTTCCGTGTCTGGTGACCAACATGTAAACCTCTCAAGATAAGGCAGACAAGATTGTGTAAATACCTAATCATAAGTGCTTCTCCGAGGCTCCATAATCAAATTGCACAAGATAAGAAACGAAGCGATATCGGGTGCATACCTGCCCTCAATAAATTCTTTATGATCTTTTGTCTGTAAATGTAAATCGGTTAAGTGTATGTAACTGACATACACTTTATTTTTTGGTTAAATTACGACTGTTCAGGGTGTGATTGAAAATTAAATGTAGGGTAAGGCGTATAGTTGAAACCTTCCCGTCTAATATTGGATGAACGTTTGCTTGCTGACTGAACGCTGCGTCTCTTAAAATCTTTTAACTGCTGCTCTGTCAAGACTACCTGCTGATTATTACGACGAAACATAAAATGTGTTGTCGCCGTGGCCCTCAGTCGTTACCTGAAATTATTAAGACTGATTCTTACCTTTAATTATTTATACTGGATCGCCATCTGACTGCTACAGCAAACTGTGGAATGAATATCCTTACTTCTCTTTAACATAATTATAAGCTGCTGGTGGAGTTTCATAATACTTTGTGACTGGAATTCTTTAAGTTGAAGTTAATTTAGATTTGATAAAAGCTGAAGCTCAGTTTAGACTTTTCTTTTAAGATAACAATAAATTCCGTAAAGCATTTACGTGAATGATTTTGGGATAGAAAATTCTTAATGCATTTAATCTGGTAGAAGTTAACTATATTCTGAGAACGATCTTGACAAACAATTACAAGGGGTATAGTTCTTTACAAAAATTCTTAAAAAGTAGCGTTGCGCTACATACCTAATTTTCCATCAAAATTACATAACTATATTCTGAGAACGATCTTGACAAACAATTACAAGGGGCATAGTTCTTTACAAAAATTCTTAAAAACTAGCATTGCGCTACATATAGCGAGTGGCTGGCGAGCACACCGCTTCTTTCAAAGTGTTAATTCATACCTCGCTTACAGCGACCTCCTCTCATGTCTCGCTAGCTACGACTGCCTCGTCTCACATCTTACTCGCAACTGCTCGCTTCCAACGCTCAATGCTACAAAAGTGCGGTCTCGCCGCCAACAATGGTTTTTGGTGCAGACAATCCCTGCTACCATTACAGATGTATTACTGCGCGCTGTTTCCCGCTCTTTCTCAAAATGTATCTATGCGCGGTTTCCCGCTCTTTCTCAATAATACACAATGCAATTTAATTAACAAAACAATTTAAATAAGAAACAGTTCAGATAATTACATGCTAAAACAGTTTAAATACGCCTATTACCTAATTACATATGCCGCTACTCGGCTTTCTTAAAATTTTACTACGTTGTTGAGTCATATGGACTCAACATAAGTATAAAATTTGATTATAGAAAATAGTTTGAACAAAGTGTATACACAAATGCTGTCATACGAAATGATTTGTCTATCTCTAATAAAGAGAATATGTAAATAGAAAGGGTTTTAGTAGGAATTGTACATCAAGTAAAATTTGGTTCCCTTAAATTTAACAACAAGAATAAGAGTAAATGTGAAAATCAATATACAGATCATATGAAGCAATTGAAAGTTTACATTATGAAACATTTAATTCAAATTGGCATCTCTTAGTACCACAATTAAGGAAGGTACAAAAGGAATTGGATAGCATGGTCAAAGCACTGGCAACTGTCTGTGAATGCACTCAAAAGTCTGTTCCTTTCCCTCACATAGCACAACACCAGGTTTCGCCATGTGGTTCCATCATCGCCTTGCTCCATAGTTTTAGTGTACCCAAACACTAAGTACGTCGTCGAATAGCCTGAGTTGCCGCAGCCACATCAGGATTAAGTTCCATCTCCAATGGTCCATTAAGGTTGGTGGTGTGCATGTTGGTATGCAAACACCTATTGTCGTACATCATACTGTGGTGTGTATCTAGGTATGCAGGCACCAATTGACATACATCGGGCTGTGGTGTGCATCTAGGTATGTAAACACCTCGTCGAGAACATCATTGGTTGAAGTCACGTGTTTCACAATTCACTGATTCTGTGCTCAATAACCATGGGGATGCACAGGAATTAAGGTACGGGTAAAATTGTTTTGGCAATGGGTTCACGGACATTGTTGGTACCATAATTTGACTACCAAATAATTTTCCCTATGATAAAATATGTTGTGTCGTAATTTGTAACAATATGTAGTTTTAATTTAAGAATTCTTCCAGAAAATTATTCCCATATATAAAAGACATAAAAGTTCCTACTTATTCAGTATTTGATAGTATACAGATTTGTTATAGACAAGTACATTATTACTTATTCTGTATTTACATATCTTAGTTTCTTACATCATTAATTATAAATTTTGTTGACAATGCATTTCTTGACTTACTGTCCTAAAATTTTATCTTCCATTCAGGGGTGTAGTCGTCAGTTATGAGTCGTCAAATGTCAGGTCATAATACACAATAAAATTACTGTCATAAAATTATTTAAAGTATTCTTTTGAAGCTGAAAATTAAGGTAAACATTATTCTGGTTAGACATTGTAATGTGTGGTCCCCATCCATAGTGTTGCAATGTGTCACATGCTAGCAACATTATTTCTTAACATTATACATTTCTTATATACTAACATAACATACACATTCTTCTTCTGCATCTGTGTCAACTCTCTGCATAACCTGTTATAAACATTCAGCATTAATTAACGTCAGCGCACGGCATGACTTATTATAAAACATTCAGTATTAATTATCGTCAGTGCACGGCATGACTTCAATAAACATCTTCTGGTACTTCTCGTCCGCTCCTGGCATGACCTATAAAACACTTTATCATAATATTAACTGCTGCAAAATCACGTCAGCTCCCGGCATGACCTATAAAATTTCTGTAATGACAATTAGCGTCAGCTATCTGCGTGACCTAAAGATTCACATCCTTATTCTAACTAAAACTACGTTTCATTTTGATGACGTGTGACAACAATGCTGCATTCTGGAATAAAGAGTACATGTTAATGTTACCACTAAAATAATTGATTAATGAACGATCTATATTATCAGTTTAGCTATTGCAAAAATCGACATTTTCTTAAGTAATTATGTCACGTTATAAAAAAAATTTCTTTCATTTATGAGCTCTCAGTGCACAAATTCATACATCGTGTCGTTGTCTGCATGTTCTCTTTAAGTTAGGAAATGTTTCTCGTGTTTTTATTTGTCTTGGCTGGCGTAGCATCATTAAGTACTGCTGTGTTCTTTAAGGTACGGTGAAATATTAGCGGCCCGCTGCGTGTCGCGGCTTTGTTTGTTACTGAAGCGCGCTGAAACTACCATTGTTGCATACTTACGTGTCACGCCGTCCTTTCGTCAGCTGAAATGCAAAAATTTAAGTCAAGAAATGTTTCACGTTGGATACATGATGATTCCCTAATGATTTCTTCTTACGTAGCGTTTCCACATGACTACATTAGCGTGTGGAATATTACGAACTCTGTAAGGGCCTGCATACAGAAGTTCGAATTTACGGCATCTGTGCTTACCTTTGTTGGAAAGAAAATGAGTGCGAATCAGTACTTTGTCGCCAATCTCGTACTTCTGTAGTCGACTTACCTGCTTCTGTTGTTTCTTCCGCCGATCTGCAGCTCTTTTAGTGTTTGCTAATGCTGTGTCTATTATTTCACAATGTCGAAGCCTACGCGTCTTAGGAAAAGTAATTAGTTCGGTAATTTTGTTCGGTGGGTCTTTATTTGTCAGTATTACGGTTGGTGATAGCATCGTAGATTCATTGGGTATTGCATTTATCACTTCTTGAAACTGTAAAATATATTTATCCCATGTTGTATGTCTTTTATGACAATAAATTCTGCATAACTTCCCGATCTCTTTCATTATTCTTTCTGATGGGTTGGAAGAACTGTGATATCTTGATATGTAAATAGGTGTTATGTTCTTACTTTCTAACATTTTCTTCCATACGTCTGACCTAAACTGCGGACCGTTATCCGAAATAACCTTCTGTACACGTCCTACTACTGATAGAAAATCTCTTACAAACGCTCTTGATACTGTTCTTGCTGTTGCTTTCCTTAGTGGAGAAAATGTTACAAATTTGGATGTTAGTTCTACAGCTACAAAACTATAACTATAACCATTATTTGTTCTGGGGATTGGACCGAAAAGATCCACTGCTGCCATGTGTCTTAACTTAACCGGTATGATGGGATACAATGGTGGAATGTGTGACACTGTTGATGATTTAGCTTTTTGACATATCTTGCATGATGCTATTACTTTTCTTATGTGTTTTTCCATGTTATTAAAGTGGCAATTTTGTCGCAGAATCAGAAAGCATTTCCTCGCTCCGTAGTGTCCATAACTTAGATGTGTATACCATATCAGTTTATTTACGATCCCTTCCGGAATGCATAAAAGCCAATTATTACCGTCTCGGTATGATCGAATAAAGAGTACATTTTGATGTACAGTGTAATGAAGTCTGACTTTAGCGTTACTTCTGTCTTTCCAAAGCGTTACAATCTCTTTCAGTGTTTCATCTTTCTGCTGTTCTCTCTCTATATCCTGTAATGCTGCTGATATAAAGTTTTCGAAAGCTACTTGTTTAATATACATAATACTATGGTTGTTGTAGCAAAAGGTATTTTCTTTCTCCATGCGTTTATTGTGAATGGACCTTGACAATGCATCGGCAACAGTATTCTGCGTGCCTGGAATGTGTATAATGGTAAAATCAAACTCTTGTAAGTATAATTTCCAGCGGCTTAATCTATCGTGCGTAACTTTTGCTGACAATAAAAACTGGATTGCTCGGTGATCGGTATATATTGTTGTATGTCGGCCATATAGAAAATGACGGAATCGCTTAAAAGCGTAAATTACACATAGTGTCTCTAATTCTGTTACAGAATAATTGCGCTCTGCTGGAGAAAGTATCCTGCTTGCAAAAGCAATGTGTTTCACGACTGTCTTATCTCTTCCTTTATTTCTTGGAAAATATGTACTCCTAGTGCTGTGGTTGAACTATCTGTTGCAACGGAAAAGTTTTGTGTTGGGTCAGGGTGTGATAACAAAGGTGCTTTTAATAATGCTTCTTTCAAGTTCTCGAATTCAGCTTCAACGTCTTCATTCCATGACCAAAGTGTGTTTTTACTTGTAAGCTGGTATAGCAAGGGCGTGTCTAATGCTTTGTAGTGGATAAATTTTCTAAAATAATTGATAAGACCTAAAAAGCTCCGAAGTTCCTTTTTGTTTGTTGGCACGTCGATGTCTTTCAGTGCTTGCAATTTGTCAGGGTCTGGTGCGATACCTGTTTGTGAGATAATGTGCCCTAGAAATTTTATTGACGCTTTACCAAATTCATATTTACGCAAGTTTATAGTTATACCATTCTGCTCGAATGTATTCAGTAATTGTTGAAGAGTATGATTGTGTTGTTCCCAGTTTTCTGCTGCAATTAAAATGTCATCGACATATGTAGTAATTTTGTTTTTCAGATCTTGTGGTAGAATAGTATTCATGCCTCGTATAAAGGCGGCAGACGAAATCGTTAGTCCAAACGGAAGTTTACAAAATTGATAGCATTCCCCAAAGCAAAGGAATGCCGTATATTTTCGGCAATTTGGGTGTAGTTGGATTTGCCAAAACCCTGATTTGAGGTCGAGTGTAGTATAAATGGAGGTGCCATGAAATTTTTGCAGTAACTCTTCTAACGTCTGTGGTCGGTCGGTTTCTGTAATGATTATTTTATTAACTTGACGTGAATCTAAAACTAAACGTAGTGATCCATCCTTCTTTTCAACAATGTGTAGTGGATTTATATATTGGCTGGCTGCTGGTTCTATTATTCCTTGATCGATCATTGCTCGTAATTCTTTCTTAACTGCTTCTGTGTGTATGTGTGGGATTGGATAATGCTTTGCTTTGAAAGTCTCGTGTGGTTTCACCTGAAATTCGTACATAAATCCTGTCATTGTTCCTGGAACATTGGCAAAAACTGCTTTGTGTTGTTCCAGAATATTTTCAAGTTCTGTGCGTTCTGCGTCGCATTTTGCTACACTATTGTCTACCTTGCGTGTAATTGTCTCGAACATATTGTACTCCTGTTCCTCTACCAAGTCATTATTAAGTGTGTTCGTGTATAGTGCGATATAACAATCGTTATCTTGAGAATCAGTAATAATCTCGATCCTGTGCATATTTTGTTCTTCGGAGGATACTGTGTTTTGAAATCTTACGATCACTTCCCTGTTTTCCTTTTGTAGTGTGAGGTATGACGATTTGAAGTGAATCTTCGCATCGTACTGAACAAGAAAATTTATTCCTAATATCATGTCTGTTGTTAAATTCGGAACTATCCAACAATCACTGTGGAACGTTTCCCCTGCAAAAACAAATGTTAATTGTGTCTGTCTTTTAACTTCAATGCCTTTTCCTGCAAAAGCTCCCTTGACCTTCGTTCTGTTTAAAGGAAATACTGGGTAATCATTATTGCTATTGCATCTGTTAAATGTGTCTTCGTTAATTACGCACATAGGTGAACCTGAATCAATTATCGCTAAAATATTGTGCGACTGCAAATTTATCTCTATTATTGGGTGATATATTGTTTTCTGTAGGATTGGTTTTTCCTGTAACAATGTGTCTCTCACGTCGTCAAATGTAATGGCATTTTCGGTCGTTACGTTTTCTCTGTGTGATTTCATAGTATCGACATTAAGAGATTCATTGCAGGTTTTCTCTAGTCATAATTCTTCCGATATGTGATTTTCAGCTTGGGAGTTTGGTATGTGTTCTATCAACTGTACAGTTCTGCCGTTTTGATTATTAGCAGTGTCTGGTGGATGAAATCTGGTGTCTGGTACATTCATACGGTAACGCAGCTGTTGGGCCCTGTTGTAGTTTCCGTTAAAATTGTCATTGTGGAACGTCCTCGGCGGTCTGTGTTCGTTTTCTTTTCTCCTGTCGTTATAACTGTGCCTGTACGGCAGCCCACCTGTACCCCGTAGAAACGTTTGTTTTTGTTCATTTTGCGGTCGACCCGCGTAATGGCCTTCCCCGGTCGCATTATCTGAGCGATGATTCATATGGAAATTTGACCTATTCAGTTGCGTGTTAAGTCTCGGATTCTGTTGCTGTCCTGAATATAAATTTACCGTGTCAGTATAATGTTTTTCATTACTCCTGTTTTCGTTGTCATTTTCGCTGTGAAAGTGTTTACTCGGATTGTTATTACCAAATCGTGTTTGTTCAAAAGTAGCTGAGTTTGTTTGTTTTCCGTTCTGTCGTGAAAAACAAATGCGTAGTCTGCCTGGTGTGCTTCT
This sequence comes from Schistocerca gregaria, assembly GCF_023897955.1. NCBI lineage: Eukaryota > Metazoa > Arthropoda > Insecta > Orthoptera > Acrididae > Schistocerca > Schistocerca gregaria. Next base: position 756,103,339 of record NC_064923.1, read on the forward strand.
AATAGTTGTAAGATGTCTCTAAAAGCGGATACATTGTCCTTTTGTTGCCCTGTCAGTAATGACACTTTCAAAGCTCTGGGCAGTTTTGAAATGCAAAGCTGTATTAATGCCGATTGACTGTATGGCTCGTTGAGGTACTGGTTCTGTTCCACCATGTACTCGAAAAATTGTGTGATTGTTGGAAAGGTAGAATTTTCAAAGTTTGGCAAACTAAGTAGCCGATCTTTGATGCTGTTTTGTGTAGTGTCAGACCAATATGCTGATAAAAATGCTTCCTCAAATGCTTCTACGGAAAAACATTGTCTAGCAATTGGTCGCATTCGTCGTGCTGGTTCTCCTTCAAGAAAACTGACAATAAATTCTAACTTATGTTGTACTGGCCATGATGGTGGAAGTGCTCCCCTGAACTGTTGGATAAAATCCAACGGATGTATTTGCGCCCTGTCGTTTTTAAATGTTTTAAACTTTCTAACTGAAAGAAAATGTTTGTGATCAAAACTGTCATGTCTGTGTGTGTAAGTGTTGTCGTATTGTCTTGAATATGGATTCGGGTGTCTTTCTTCCTGGGTAAAATCTCTTACTCTCTGAAGTCTACCAACATTATATGTATTATGGATCTGAGGCATTTCGTAACGGTGTGTGTTCTGTTGAAAATGATTATGTGCGGCGGTTTCTTGTGCGTCCGCTATCTCTTGCTGTAGAGAATTTATTTGCTGATGCAATGAATCATTACGCGATTTTAGATCTGTGATAGTTTGTTGTATATTTGTCAATGGCGTGTTATTACTATTAGAGTTCTGTTGCACTGGGACTGGTGCAGTGTCGTCTGATCTCTCGTCATTGTTAGTATCTAAAAGATCTATTCTTGTAGTGAGTTCATTGATCTTTTCTGTCAGTTCGTTTCGTAATTTACGGTTGCTTTTGGTGACTTTCTTAAAATCTGCCTTTAAATTTTGTGTCATGGTTAATTTCTATGTGTTCTATTTTGTCAGTTAGTGTCTGAACGTCCTCTGTTAATTTATCTTTAACATTCTGGATTTCAGTGTCTGTAGAAGTTTTCACATCGATTGTCTGTGTTTGGATTTCTGTAAGCCTGTCTTGTATTTGATTATTTGTTTCTTTGACCGTTTCGATTTCTTCCGAGATCGACTGTATGTGATTGTCTACATATGTTTTGCCCTGGGCAAACACTTTCTTTTTGTCGTCCTGACGCTGTTTAGTGATTGTTTGTAGTAATTCTTTTCGTTCTTTATCCTGCGATCGCACCAGTTTACGGTGACGTATCAAACAGTTTTCTGTGTGATTGTTAAAACGTTCATCAATCTGAGCGTTTTGTTTAGCAAAGTTTTCTGTCATTGTTTCCCGTATACTAACTGCAAATGTTGCTTGGTTATCGGATATTTCTTGAATTTTGTCGCGTAATTCTTGTGTTGATTGTGAACATTTTTCAGCGACTGTTTGAATTTTTACTTTGATTTCGTGTTTTAGATTTTGGTACATGTTGTCTAATTTCTGATCTGTGTGTGCGTGTTCTGCCTTAATTTCGTTTTTTAGATCTTGTGACCTTTTTTCTAATTCTTGTGACCCTCTGTTAAAGTTTTGATTCATGTCTTGTCTCATTTGTAGCAAAAATGCCATTATTGGATCCGTTTCGGATTGACTTCTGTGTGTATTTGTATTCGTTGTTAAAGTCTGTAGATCTGTGTTCATTTGAACATCCTCAGATGATTGTGACTGCGTCACGTTTTCCGTAATTTCGGAATTTTGGTCATGAGAACTGTTGGATCTGCTACGCAGGTTGTGTAGCTGTGTACCGTTTGAATCTAAATCAGTGCTTAATGGAGTCTCTCTGTCTGACTGCATTGTAGTGGTTTCGTTACTGAAACTGTTATGTCTACTATGCGGAATTTGTGACTGTGTACCATCTGTTGCATTTAATGCCAAATTATTTTGCACTACCGTTTCATTGTCTGTGGTCATTTCTGAAGTTACTTGTTCGTTAAACGCTTCCATATTGTTACAGTTATTAAATGTCTGTTCACCTAACGTTTCAGAATCAGGGTTTTCACACGTATTATTACTGCCTATTCCAGAAAAGAATCTCTCGTCAGTATTTTGTACAGTTTTATCAGTTTGAGAACGAGTAATTATTCTGCGGGACATTGTCTATAATCATCACACGCAACAAAATATATCACTGTTCAAAGCGGATTCAACACTGAACAAACACTTTTCAACGCCGAATCAATAAAGCAAACAGAATTGCCGATGACCTGTGAATAAAAGTTATACACTTTAGTATATGCGTTGCGCCACTTAACAGTAACTTATTCACACTATTATCAAAGTCAGTATATTCATATCCACAGTAGATTCACTAAAATGTCGTACTGAATGGATATCGCCAAGTGAAACCTTCCCGTCTAATATTGGATGAACGTTTGCTTGCTGACTGAACGCTGCGTCTCTTAAAATCTTTTAACTGCTGCTCTGTCAAGACTACCTGCTGATTATTACGACGAAACATAAAATGTGTTGTCGCCGTGGCCCTCAGTCGTTACCTGAAATTATTAAGACTGATTCTTACCTTTAATTATTTATACTGGATTGCCATCTGACTGCTACAGCAAACTGTGGAATGAATATCCTTACTTCTCTTTAACATAATTATAAGCTGCTGGTGGAGTTTCATAATACTTTGTGACTGGAATTCTTTAAGTTGAAGTTAATTTAGATTTGATAGAAGCTGAAGCTCAGTTTAGACTTTTCTTTTAAGATAACAATAAATTCCGTAAAGCATTTACGTGAATGATTTTGGGATAGAAAATTCTTAATGCATTTAATCTGGTAGAAGTTAACTATATTCTGAGAACGATCTTGACAAACAATTACAAGGGGCATAGTTCTTTACAAAAATTCTTAAAAACTAGCATTGCGCTACATATAGCGAGTGGCTGGCGAGCACACCGCTTCTTTCAAAGTGTTAATTCATACCTCGCTTACAGCGACCTCCTCTCATGTCTCGCTAGCTACGACTGCCTCGTCTCACATCTTACTCGCAACTGCTCGCTTCCAACGCTCAATGCTACAAAAGTGCGGTCTCGCCGCCAACAATGGTTTTTGGTGCAGACAATCCCTGCTACCATTACAGATGTATTACTGCGCGCCGTTTCCCGCTCTTTCTCAAAATGTATCTATGCGCGGTTTCCCGCTCTTTCTCAATAATACACAATGCAATTTAATTAACAAAACAATTTAAATAAGAAACAGTTCAGATAATTACATGCTAAAACAGTTTAAATACGCCTATTACATAATTACATAGTCAGCGTTCAGATAATTAAGGTCGGGCCACTGTCTCGTCTGGACAGGTACAGCAAGGGGAGTCAGCTGTGGTGTTCTGGGGCGAACTAGACAAAAGCTCACCTGACGCTGTTTGTGGAAAGAACAGTGTTCTTAAATCACATGAATGAATGAGATGCACATCTTAAACAGTGTGGCATAATGTGAACAACTGTTCCACCGCACCCACGAGACGTGACGAATAGAAATCGATGGCTTCACCCAAGTATGTTTCCTTTCTTCCTGCCAATTCTCTTCCAAATGTACACCCAATGAACTATGATACAAACAACTGCAACGCATAACAACAAGTTGTTCTTGTCCGCCATCTAGAACTTTGTTGAAAAATATGACAGTGTAATGCACTTTTTAGCTCGACGTCATAGATCTCCTTCAAAGAAATTTGACATATACTACGCATATTTTTCTATCAAAGAACTATGAACCGCCCCTTGAAGTAGGCGGCAATGGCCTGCTTGCGGACCAGCAGGTAAACTTTAGCTGCGTTGTCTGCTATGGCACCAGCCGACGCAGCCGCTACCAAAATTCCTTAGAAATGCAACCCCACCACACTGTGTGCTCAGAGGCTCCTCATGGGGGACAGCGTCGTGCATCTGGGCTACAGGAAAGTAAGTCATTTTTCGTATCGACATCTCTCTTCAAAAGATGGCCTAGTGGTGTGTTTTTTGCCGACTGGCTTTCCAAGAGAAGTGGTGTAAGCCAGTAAGACACTTATGTCGCAGCTTAGGTGGGAAAGCTGTGTGGCAGTTATTGTCAGCTTCTTTCCTTCTCCTCCTTGTTGGGGAGGTGTGGCGTCATCCAGGCACCACTCCAGTTGAAGTGCAAATCTCTCTCTATCTCTCTCTCGCAATGTGGGAAAGCACCTCACTGAATTTCTTGGAAAAATATCAGCTAGATGGAAGTCCAGAACATCGATTCTCAAAATTTAATCTGGAGGAAGGGAGTTCATTGGGCAACTTAAAATATAAGGTGTGGTTTTCATGCTAGAGACCACTTATTCAGTCACACATTGTCTCAGAGACTACGCTCTAATACGCGCTGCACCATGCAGCCACAGTTACAGTATGTCTTGAAAATGGTTTCCATGTGTATGCACTGTAGCATGTTCTGTCTCACACGTTCACATCGGCCAGGCTGCATCGGAACAGTGGCAAAGGCAGCAAGAATACGCTGCTCCAGAGTCTCCACGTATGGAATGAGCTCTGCATACACGATGCTTTTGAGATGGCCCCATAACCAGAAATCGCATGGGTTGAGGTCCAGTGAACGAGCAGCCCATGCAACTGGACTCGTCCGATCCATCGACCAAGGAAGACACGATTGAGACGCGTCCGGACGTTAATGGCAAAGTGGGCTGGAGCACCATCATGTAGCAGCTGCATAATCCTTCGAATCGTCAATGGCACTTCCTCCAGCAGGGGCGGCAAAGTCATCTGCAAGAAACGCCGATACTTCCGGTCTGTTAGGCGACGCAGAAGGAAGACTGGTCCTAAAATATCCTGGCCCACACATACCAGCTGCATCGATACTGATGATTCGCTGTCACCATACCATGGTCCGCAGATCGTGGTCGTGCGGTAGCGTTCTCGCTTCCCACGCCCGGGTTCCTGGGTTCGATTCCCGGCGGGGTCAGGGATTTTCTCTGCCTCGTGATGACTGGGTGTTGTCTGATTTCCTTAGGCTAGTTTGGTTTAAGTAGTTCTAAGTTCTAGGGGACTGATGACCATAGATGTTAAGTCCCATAGTGCTCAGAGCCATTTGAACCATTTTCACCGTACCATTGGGGTTCTGCGTACTATCCTGTAGTTGACTGTTGTGGAAGTTGAAGATGCCGTTCCGAGTAAGGTGGCTTCATCTGTGGCTAGGATGGATGAGGCAAACCCCGAAATTGTGGTTGCCTGGTGAAGAAACCAGTGACAAAACTGCTCCCGATGTGAAAAGTCTGTTGCTAGTAAGCCCTGCACACGCTGTGATAAGTACAGTAACACAATTGTGACAGTGTTCCACACAGTCGTCTGGTCTACCCTATACTGGTGGGCCAACTGCCTGGTACTGACACGGCAGTCACGTTCCACTGTGTTAAGCATATTCTCCAAGTCTGGGTCCGAATATTTCAGGTATGTCCTGAAACGACTCTGTCCCAGACAAACCTACGAAACTCTGTTCCAAATTTGAATGCTGTGGTTGCTGTCAGCGAGGACGACCTGTCCTGATGCAGCATTAGTGCCCGCCGCCCGTTGCTATAAACATCATTTTGGCATGCTCTCGATTCGAACATGGAACCACTATGTACAACGCTGTATCACATTCACAACGAGGTGAGTTAGCAAGATAAGTGAATCGAACACAACATTATAGATGATTACGGTGGGAGAGGGGGCCGCGGTATCATGTATGAGGAACAATACTACCCTCTAGGAGGAAACATGCATACTGTAACTGTGGCTGCTTGGTAAAGCGTGTATTAGACCGCAGTCTCCGTAAAAAAGGACATTGAAAAAAATGGTCTCTAGCATGCATTTCCGGACATAAGTTCATTAAATTTTTTTTGTTCTGTGTCCTCCTATCGATCAATGCCTAGAGTTTGTACACAATGGAAAAAATCACTCTGAATATCTGCTAGTTTGTGTGTTGGACATCAGTTTGTATCTGCAAACAATGACGTTTAAGACATTCATTTATTTTTCTTTTAATTTTTGCATCTGCATATGGATGAATGTTACTAATTTTATGCTTTTACGATATTGAAGTGCATGTGTTGTTAAGAAGATGCAATGTTCCTTAGGACACACGGGCATGTCTGACACAAATTTTCATTGTTGTTTTATCATTATGTGACTTTTGGTTGTCTATATTCGTAGCTGTGAATATATTCAACGTATTATTGGCTTTAAGTTGTTCTATGGCTAACAAAACAGATCTTCACTTTCCTCCGATATTTTTTTCACTTGCTACTCTAGCTTGTTTATTCGACTTTCTACTCTCTCAACATGACTGTCTTACTCCTCTTTTCAACGCTATGTATAGCTTATCTTTTGATGCATTACTGGGATTTGTTCCAGTTGGGACCCAGTTTTGCCTAAATGAGCTTCCTGCCTACCCAAAATTTCATGTACTTCTCGTCTCGTCTCTTTCGCTTCTCGCTTCATAGTTGTCATATATTCCTCATTTTTAACATAAAACTTATCAATATCTCGATTCTGTCCTGTTCTCTTCTCTTAAAGGTTTTTCGACAATGTGCTGGGTTACCGCAATTTCTGATCTTGATCTGGAATTACCTTCATGGGTCATGATCACATCTTTTATCTACATATAACAGTTCCTGTAGTATATGATACGGCTAGTCCCGGCGGAGATTCGAGTCCTCCCTCGGGCATGGGTGTGTGTGTTTGTCCTTAGGATAACTTAGGTTAAGTAGTGTGTAAGCTTAGGGACTGATGACCTTAGCAGCTAAGTCCCATAAGATGTCACACACATTTGACATATTGTAGTATATGATAATCGAATTATCTGTCAGTAGTACTTTTTGCATATGCCTTATCTTAATAAAACTTTTAATAAAATGATGATATTAGGATTCTTTCACAGCACTGGGACGCTTTAACTATTCAATGCGACAGTTTCCTATACTTGGATGTGAAATTTCAGATAAATAGCGGTGGTGCTACAGCGGCATCAAAACTTCCATGCAATGCTTTAGCATTCTTGTTGCAGGAAATAAGATACAAACTGAATTGAAATGAGATTGATATCACAAATATTGTGGAGGTTACATCAACCCTTAAAAAATTCGTTCTGCATCGTTATCCGAAGTGAATTGTTTAAAAACACAGGATGTTTTGTAGATGAACCAGTGGGCAGAACAAGAACAGAGTACACACGATTTAGTGCATACATACCTGTCAAGATGTTGATGTGTTACTTCGAAGAGATGAAACACATTATTGTGAACATGAAAGAGCATCTTATAATGGCACAAAATGTAATCGATATTAACGCATACATTCAAGGAGGTGCTGAAAAAAAAAAGAGATTATCGTTGATAATATAATATGGAAAATGTCTTACATCTCTGTGAAACACAGGGGGCACTTGAAAGCTTTAAGGGATCTAAATGCTGATATTCTTCTTCAATTAACCTTCTGTTTGTGCGAGTTTGAATATCCTCTACTATCGATAGTATCCAAGCAAGTATGGGTTTTCGAGCTTCTGCTGAATTAGGACCACGTTTCATTATATGAGCATTTCAAACTGATAGGAAGTGATACCCGAGAAAAGATTTGAGTATTTTTGACAACTATAATTTAACTAATGTTGAGGTCTACCTTAACTTATTTTTCCCATAAAATAACTCACAACTGGAGTGGAACCATAAATCTACAGTTTGCCATATGATATGTACACAAGGTTTCGCCCACCTTACTATGAAAGAGTTAAAGAAACTGGATGTCTGCTCAGCCGATGAAAATTTAAGCACTTCGCAGCTGTCATAATGGAAGATGGCTCAAAAAAGAGCGAGACTGTTAAATATGGTCCAATACATGTTCATGTAGATCTCAAGTCGTCAGCAGATTTCTAATTGGTCACTTCAGCATATGCTGTAGTACTGCAAATGACTGCATGAGTAGTTATTCCCTGCTCACTGGAATTGTGCAGTGAATTACGTTAATGGAAAGTCATAGTGTCACATCCAAAGCGTTAGATGATTACACCCTGAAGTGGGAATATTACTGTAGACACAAAAGGCTTCTACCATGAATACAGACAGTTTGTATTTACGGATATTGCCTTCATCATACTCACCAATGTTGGGCACATTGTAACAACGTTCTCCACAAATATTGCATCGCCGATACCAATCAGGGCTCTGAAATGTGGTATGGTTCATTCGCTTTTTCCATGGGATTCACCAGGTTAATCCTGGCATAACTTCTGAAGAAAATGTGATATTAGACCACATAGACGGAATCGAGTACGAGAAATGCGGTCAGAAGCTTTCGTGGATTCACGATATCTACAAGTACTCTGTAATTCGAAACCTGGAATCATACAAATGTTCATTCCTCCAGCAGCTCGAGCAGATTTGTGAAGAAGAAGAAGAAAATAGTATTGTGTGCTTCAGATAATGTAAGATTACTTTTAAATTAGGATACAAATAAATTATTTTTTAAAAACACTGTGTTATTTGTTGCAGAACTCCCAGGTCGTCATCTCCCTGGTCTGAGCATTTAAGACAAAACAATTTCAACTGGTTAGATAGATATAGCTCCACGACTTCCCCCAGCAATTTCAGAATCCAACACTATCAATTTATGATGTGCACCATAATGAAACAAATTAACAAATTCCGCCTGATCCATGCTTGGAAAATACTGCGATGACATGAACGGCATTAAAACTCAATTAAATTAAATAATATTTCCTTCGTAGATAACCATCCATATCGATCAACACAATTAATAAAAATTATACGTTTTATGACATGTCCCATCACCGCACTCTGATTAAGTATAGCAAACCAATAAGACAGGAGTCACTGCACTCATAAACTGAACCATGACCAGTATCTTTCTGGATAGTAAATAAGGTCGCCCAGCACTCCTGAACAAGGAATGAGATGCACCAGGAATCAGAACCCCGAACAGGCGACCATAAGCACACTGGATCGGCACACTGTCACTCCACACAGCAGACGCCAAGCAGCTTCCACTAGGAGCAGCAGAGATGTGTGTGCAGGAACTGGACAGTGGCAGCTTATGGGTTAGCACACCCTCCCACACAGAAACTGAAATGTGGGAGGGATTTAGCTGAAAGAACTCGCACTTGTGCATTAGTACCCCATGCCAAATGCTCGCCTCACCGTTCATAATAATTAAAAAGGTAATATGGCAAATGTGACGAGGACTCACGCATTGGGGGTTGTGTACAAAATTTATATATATATATATATATATATATATATATATATATATATAATTCTAACGAACAATACACAGGAAGCCAACTGGGCTACAAATCTCCTATGAGAAAACACAGTTTATGGAAAACAAACCTGTACATAATCTCCTCCCCATTACTACTCAACAGGGGAAAGTGGCACAAGTTGCCCACTTCACATATCTGGGAGAGATAATCCAACCATCAGGACTAAACTCAAGAGCCAATAAAGATAGAATCTCCAGATTACAAAAAGCATATAAGCTCACTTGGAATCACTATAATAAGAAATCTATTTCTGACAATGCGAAACTAAGGCGTTACAGCACAGTAGTCCTACCAGAAGCACATTATGCTGCAGAAACTACATTGATTCATGGTCACACGAAGATCAGAGAGATCGAAAAGCAGGAAAGAAAAATTCTGAGGAAAATATATGGACCAGTGTTTCAGGAAGGAATTTGGATGAAGTGTCTAACTAGAGAGATTTACAAAGACATTGAAACAATAACAGACACCATTAGAAAGAGAAGGATGAAATTTTATGGACATATCATCAGGATGAATAAAAGTAGGCTCACAAGGCATATCTTCGAGATAGAAAACAAGACAAAGTGGACCACTGAAACGGAAGAAGACATTTAAGAACTGGGGATCACACAAGACAACATAATCAGTCGAATACAGTTTAGAAACACCACACAGAAACACACACTTAAACAAGAACACACGGAATACATAACGGGAAAAAGGTGATCGGAAGAGCGCAAGAGAGAACACAGTGAACGTATGAAAAGAATTGCGAAATAACGAAGAAAGATAGGTTAAAATGCCTCTCAGTACTATGCGACTTAACTTCTGAGGCCATCAGTCGCCTAGAACTTAGAACTAATTAAACCTAACTAACCTAAGGACATCACACACATTCATGCCCGAGGCAAGATTCGAACCTGTGACCGTAGCGGTCGCTCGGCTCCAGACTGTAGCGCCTAGAACCGCACGGGCACTCCGGCCGGCAACGAAGAAAGAAGAAGAAATCATGACTACTCAAGTTCAATAGCTCTCTTAAAAGGGAATAACCTGAAATAATAAAAATAATATACATAATTTACGCATTCTGGGAAACGAGAATCCAACTACTTGTACCTGTATCGATATCGATGCTGGCAACATATTGGTACTGGGAATTCGAAGACCATATGAAAATCTCTGTAGTAGTTATGGACATATAGTTTAACTTCTCAAGGGTGAACAAAACATCAGTTTCTCCACTGCATACAGATAATATTTAGCTTCCAATGAAGACAGGGTGCGCGAGGCATATGCAGCAGACTGTCTTCCGACCATCCCTCGCTGCAGAAGGACTGTCGAGGCTCCAGACATGGGACATCAATTTCAATAGTAAATTTCTTGCTGAAGTAAGCCATCGCCGATACAGTCGTACTCTGTAAGGTTTTCTTTAAAGCCTCAGAGTGCGCATGTTGTGATATCTCACTCGGGTTTCCTGCCTTTCTTCCTAAAATCATTAAAAGGTTCTGCTAGTTGTGCAAAATTCGGACTAAATTAACGGAAGTAATTTATCGTCCCAGTAAAACCTGCCACCACTTTTGAATTTTCCATTGTGGGACAAGAGTAAGTAGTTCTTATCCGGCTTGATCAATTTTAATACCTTGATCAGAAACAGCATGATGTAAGAACGAAATTTCAGGCTTACTTTTTGAAGGTTTAATTGTAAACCCGGCACTATGAAACCTCTGTGGTGCTTCCTTAATGTGGCCTAAGGGTTTCTGAAAATTCTCACTGTAGATCACCAAATCGTCAAGATAATGATAGTCACCTTCAAATTTGAGATCAGAAAAACTCTATCCAATACATTGCACAGTACAGCTGCCACAACCCATATGAGATTGTATTACATTTGTAGTGCCCAATCTGTTGCAAGGCCGTAACTTGCTTAGGCTACTCGTCTAGCTTCATTAGACAGTAGGGTTGGTTTAGGTCGAAGGTGATGAGGACCTATGCCCCTTGGACCATGAGAACAGTGAGTGGAAATCAGGAAGAGGTGCAGATGGAAGAATTACTTTCTTATTCAGGGCTTGACAGTCAGCAACTGGTCCACTTTGTGGCTTAGGCACCACAAATACATAAGAGAGGAATATGGGTATTTGAATGACCTGTTAACTCCCTCGTGTAACGTCTCATCTAGAGTCACCTTTAACTGTCTCATGCTAAGTGAGGACAATCTCTATGGCAGATGACCTACAGGAATGTTGTCTATTAATTCAGTTTCATACTTTGCTCCTCTAACCTTACTTAATCTTGTCAGTTAGAAAATCTCTAAAATCTTCAAGTAAATCCACAACGTGTCTCTTCTGATTAGCTGGTAAATGTTCAAGATCACACGTCGAAACCCTAAGTATCGACTGAATTAATAACGTGACTCTGACCACTGTTCATCAAGTGCTTTCTGGCGTGAAAACTCAAAATTTCCTCTTAGTCCACTGAGGAACTCACTCAGCCTTTTAGATGAAGTTTGAACATGTAATGGCTGACACAGACAAATTATGTGCCACTTTAACTGGGAAAATCCACGTAAAACCACCAATTCTGATCTTAACTGTTATAGTACCCAAAATCCACCCCACCCGAGAATCTCGGGAGTTCATACCGCCCATGCCAAGTGGAAACCCAGTCTTTACTTATCAAAGTAACAGGACTTTCAGTATCGACAAGGCCTCATTTATAGTCGAACATACGAAGGGGGCTTGAGCACTACGAAGAGCAACAGCCGTGCTGCCAAGGGGCCTCCTTCGTGGTTCCCCCTTAGTACGCCACCCGAAATTGCTTTAGCTTCCATGCCTTGTACTTGTGACCGTTACCGTTACACTCAAAAGTTTTACGCTTAATGAATCCGGCCAACAGCTTCACTTACTACCTTCAACTTTCTGCCATCTCTCGTTGTGATCATCATGCCTTACGGTTTGCACACGAGTTACCAATTCTTCTGAGTAACAGAAGCTTTGTGGAAAGTCACGGAAATGCACCCTGGAGCCGTCACCAGGACGCACTGCTTCAAGGATACCTTCAGCTATTTTCCCTCCCGCTACACTTCAAACACAAACTTCTAGCGTTGTCTCTGATTCTCTTAATATACCTTTCTAACGGTTCTTCACATCGTTGCACCGCATAGCCGGCCGCGGCGGTCTCGCAGTTCTAGGCGCTCAGTCCGGAACAGCGCGACTGCTACGGTCGCAGGTTCGAATCCTGCCTCGGGCATGGATGTGTGTGATGTCCTTAGGTTAGTTAGGTTTAAGTAGTTCTAAGTTCTAGGGGACTGATGACCACAGATGTTAAGTCCCATAGTGCTCAGAGCCATTTGAACCATTTTTGCACCGCAAAACAGTCCCTACCAGTCAGATCGTGTCGAGGGCCAGCGCGCAAAGAATTTCCATTAATTAGCTCCTGGAATTCATGAAAATACAGTATTCGCTACATGGCATTAGACAAAGCGTGCTCCAACTGCCTGACCAACATGGGGTTCAGCAACTGGTAGTCATGTTCAATATCTAACCCAAATAATTCCTCTTGAAACTTTAAATTCAAATAAAAAAAATGTAAGGCCGTCTGCACTTCCTCAGTAGACTCTACCAACAATTTACCACCATCAAGTAAAAATCCCACTAACGAGTTGGGTAATTTGAGAAACAGATCACCCATAGCTACAGAATGGTACCCCAGAGGAGTTTGCTCTCTCGTTTGTGCTTAATTTACTTTGGGCAATTTTCCCCACTCGAGCTAAGATAATTTGTGTTCGTACCTGCAAATCACCCAGCTGTTCGTCGGCTGCTGTGGCCGAACGATTCTAGGTGCTTCAGTCCGCAACCGCGCTGCTGCTACGGTCGCAGGTTCGAATCCTGCCTCGGGCATGGATGTGTATGACGTCCTTAGGTTAGTTAGGTTTAAGTAGTTCTTAGTCTAGGGGACTGTTGACCTCAGATGTTAAGTCCCATAGTGCTTAGAGCCATCTGAACCCAGTTGTTCAGATGGTAATTTACACACAGTGCGCTGTTAACATAATGTATCTCTGTTCATCCCATAATGCTGTCATCAGCTTGGGGAGGGAACTGTCTCATGGAACTGGTCGCTCTGCACAAAGCCCAAATCGTTGTCTGCGTCACGCAAACTTAAGATACGTCTTGCCTGCGGCCATGACATATTATAAACCATTTTCCACTGCCACATGTTGCAGTTTATCTAAGCCAACGATTTCTTGACCGAGCAGCCATCAAAAGCCGCCCGTTGGCGGAAATTATTACATGGCATGCCTGTATAAATTGTTTACATCAAGATAAAGGATGTAACTCAAATCATCAGATGCATTCACTTTCTTACCCAGCTGGAGGTTATTTGCCTTGTCGTATATATGGACACACTGACAAAATCCTCCGAATACTCCACTGGAAAAATAACAACATATCGACATTGATCAGAAGTTCGATTCTGAAGCATGTCTCTTTGAGTATAGCGTCCATCTAAATCCCTGGCACGGTGAAATATAAGGCGGAATCTAGCGCGTATGTAGCCATCCACACACTCCAGAATTTCTCGAAAATATCCGGAAGTATGTGTACATCTCTGTCCATATCAAGTTTAGCATAACCCCGTAAATAAGAGATATTGACTTCCCACCAAACTTCCGGTCCATACACTTACTTCGCATCTCTTATGGCATAGCCTGTGAGATTACTTGAAAATGCAGCTACGTCGAGCAGTGTGGTCTCGTTGAGTTTATCCACAGAATCCAGATATTCCTATGGGAAGAACCCCTTCTTCGTCCCATGCTGAAGCAGCATCACCGGAATGTGCAGCTCTAGTAAAGTATGTTCTTCTGATGCATGTTTTCAGCAAATTTCTGGAGTGGAGAGCGGACAAACAGTAGGGAGTCAAGGGAGCGCAGCATCGTATCCTTGGTGAGTCATTTCGAAGGTGGAATGTATATGTCTCAGGCCGCACACTAATTCGATGATTGCACATACGAAAATCAGTCAAGGGCTTAACAAGGAAATGGGTATCATACCCACTCAAATTCTGAAGAAATCGGGCATTATCATTGTAGTTTAATGGATCAAAAGTTCGTGAGTGGACATCGAGATGGAATAACTGGCTGAGTGCCTCAGCAGACGGTTCTTCCTGCATTTCGTAAAATTGGCCTTGTGTTACCCTCAAGGTAAAATTCGGAAACACGCAGCAGTTGAGGACCCCCCGCAATATACCGCCAGTTTACCCTAAAATATGGATATTCTTTTCTTTTCAACAACACCATTTATTTTTTACTATGTGAGTTTACACTGCACTTAATGGTCTGACACCATGGTTCGGTCATAATTTTGGGAAGCTCTCATTCCAAAACGGGTAGACACATTTTTAGCACCCCATGGAACTATTGTCAATAAGGGTATAAAAGATCCTATGCCCAGAAGCACCTGAAATTTTTGAGTAGGTGACTGCTGACAGGTGAATAAATCCCTGCTCACCTGTGTCAACAGGACGAGCAATAAAAGTGCTGTTAGTGATTGCATTATTATTACTAGTTGTGACGTTGACAGTGTGGGCGACTATGATGGTTCTGGGATGATGACCAAGGTGGTCCATGGCATGCTGGAGGTGATGACTGAGCTGTTCTCGTCCCAGGACCCGATCCTGAAAATTCCAGCATTTCTGTGGAGAAAATAATGAAATGCGAAATTATTCTGTGTTGATTCCAAAAATCACAAGAGGTATACGTGCAGTCGTAAACAATTTCTTGTGTTTGCATAGGATTTAATCTGCATCAGTTTTGCGCCCCATGGATTTCATTTCCTCGTCATCAAGTGGTTGGAGCAGGTCATTTATCATCTCCCCCACCCAATACAAATAATTGTGTCATTGCTGCTACAATTCTGTTACGTCATCATCATTGTCCTCTGCAGCACATGTACTTTCATACAGTGAACATGCAGTAGGTATTCATATTCTTGCTCAGTGTCCTGGGAAACAATGAATAATATTAGATGAGCAGTCCGTGCAGCAATAAATTATTTATTTTTTCTGCAGATACTCGTATATGGACTTGCTCTTAGAAAGACAGTTCTCATTGATTAGTGGTTTCAATTCCTCCAGCCACATCCATTCGCCCTCCTCTGGAGCCGGTATTCGTTCCATTAAAAACGTTGTCGTTTCTTCGCCCAAGATGGAGGACAGCACTGGGCATACACATATCGTCATCACTATCTATAACACAAGAAAATTCATCAGATCCTATCTACACACGGTCAGGCGCAAACACACACACAAAAAGTCTCATTAATTGCTCGAAATGCCACCATCGCGCTCGATATCAGTAGATACATCCTTAATATATGGTTGAACTTTGGCATTTAGAACAAAAATCGTTTATCACGATAAATCCAGAATGAGATTTTCACTCTGCAGCGGAGTGTGCGCTGATATGAAATTTCCTGGCAGATTAAAACTGTGTGCCTGACCGAGACTCGAACTCGGGGCCTTGCCTTTCGCGGGAAAGTTCTCTACCATTTTTTTTTTTTGGTACTCATTTTGTTGGATATAGTTCGTTGCGTTTGGTCGGGGCGGACGTCACAAGACATCCGTTCAAATTGATCGTTGGTTCCCTGACTCAGTTTTTTGTCACAGAGAGCACGCAGCCCTGCTGAGCTACCGTGCCGGCTAGCATCTGAGCTACCGAAGCACGACTCACTCCCGGTCCTCACAGCTTTACTTCTGCCAGTATCTCGTCTCCTATCTTCCAAACTTTAATCTACCAGGAGGTTTCATATCAGCGCACACTCCGCTGCAGAGTGAAAATCTCATCCTGGAAACATCCCCCAGTCTGTGGGTAAGCCATGTCTCCGCAGTATCCTTTCTTTCAGGAGTGCTAGTTCTGCAAGGTTCGCAGGAGAGCTTCTGTAAAGTTTGGAAGGTAGGAGACGAGATACTGGCAGAAGTAAAGCTGTGAGGACCGGGGGTGAGAAGTGCTTCGATAGCTCAGATGGTACAGCACTTGCCCGCGAAAGGCAAAGGTCCTGAGTTCGAGTCTCGGTCGGGCACGCAGTTTTAATATGCCAGTAAGTTTCATATCACGATAAATGTTTGCGCAATGGTATTGGCAAAATCAACTACTGGATGATGGGTGGAATGGATGGATTTTAATAAGAAACGATCTTTCGAGTTACAGAAAAAGTTTAATCAATAAATTTGCAGTAGTTTATAAAAATATATCTGCTTCATCTGCGTTGGGAAGGGCTCGCTTGTCTTGTTTATAACTGTAATATGTGAAAAAATTCCTTAGACTGCGAATAAAAACATGAATTAAAAGAAATGTGTCCTTTTCAAATACTTGCCACTTTTCACCTCCCACTTCTGCAGCATTTTCAGCTTACTTATCTTTGCGAGACCTCTGTTCACTTGCACGCGTAGCAGTTACAACCCGTCTTCAGCTCTCCCGCCGTCCTCTATTCTGAGTATGAACACATTATTCGATTCACAGTGTCACTAGATACTCTGTTCTTACAACACGTGTGCAACTTCAACTCTGTAGCCTGTAACATGTGGAACTGAAACCAAGATAATGTATAAACATGTATATATGCCCACTAGTCAAACAGACAATACTTACAGGGACTACACTGCCTATCTGCACATCCCTCTATCCGTGCAGAAACATTATGGTGCTGCTGCTATTCGGCATTCAGCTGTTGATTCAAGTGATTGAGCATTTGAGGAATGTATGTTGTGACATATTGAATTAATTCTTAGATAACAAATCCATACATACAAATGCATATACATAATACAGATAAATATGTGAGAGTTGATCCTTACTCACAATGCTGCTCCTTCAGCGTCCAAAGCTGTTTCCGGGGTTGAGGAAATAGCCTAAAATGCGTCATCATTGACCGCAAACTTTGTACACCACTTAACCAGAATTATACTTACACGTGCCAGTGATTGGTCGGCTTCAGCAACAAGGCCTCCGTGAAGTATTTCGACTGTAACACATATGGAAAGACACACACACACACACACACACACACACACACACACACACACACACACACACACACACACAGTGTTTCAAGAACAAACGTGCAACGTCCCCAGCTAGCTAAGAGCACTTGCTCCCATCATCATCACCAGGTTGATTGCAATACTTCGTAGCTGTGAATGCCGCAACTAATCATCAGTCTACCACTGGAATGATTTCAACTGACACAGGTGTGTCTTATAGGTACTAGACTGATGAAGGTGGCCGACAAGCCAGAGCGTGCTCAAAACTGGTTGCAGCACATCTATTGACAACATCCACAAAATGGATGTTGTCAATGTACACAGAAAACATCCTAGAAAAATCATTAAAGTGAAAAATTACAGGGCCCCAAATAATTTATGGTGAAAGTGTATACTACGTTGAAAGGGTGGCAGATATGTCAGTTCTTGCTCAGTGACCCTTTCACCTTATGGGAGGAGTATTAAATTATGTTGACAAGTACTTTACAGGATTTTAGTTCTGATTGCTCGGCTTAATACGATCGAGAATATCCGCTTCCTACTTAATTTTTTTTATTAGTAGCTCTTAATCATCCTCCGTCACTGTACCTGTCACCCAGATCGCCAATATACGCTGCACAAAAGTAACTGTTGTTACTCTCAGGCCAATGTTTCCGTTGAAGTCGAGCAAAATATTTTTTCGCGTGTCTTTTGTGAAACGCAAGCTTTATCGAAGTACACTACAAAACAATTGTCCTCAGCACGAAGTAAGTGCATTTGACACCAAACTTCGGTTTTGCTGCTGCTGTCATTCTGCATTCCATTAACAATTTTTGTTCATCATTATACTTTCTGAATCAGAAATATGTGACCAGAGAAGAGAATAACTGATTACTGTGTATTTTTCTAACCGTCCGATACTTTCCTCTATTGTAGTACCGAAGTGCAGTTTCACGTACAAACTTCTTGTCAGACACGTCGAAATTCGTAATTTCCGTTTTGATTTGTATCCTTTTCTAGGAGAGTCAAAACACAAGCTCACATGTAGAGATTGTGCCAATTATACTGCACTGTTAATACGGAATACAGTCGATTCATTTTGTCATTTTGTGGACTTCCCCAAAAGTTCGTATAAAAACATCACGTAGAAGACTGTGTATAGTTATGTTTAATATTTTGGAAGACATCGATGTTTTAATCCATGTTTTACGGAAATTTCACCTCTGCGTATTTGAAGCTACAGAGCTGAAATGCTACTAGTAAATGTATTTTAGTATAAAAACATCGAATGGTAGTTTCTATGACATTACGTTCAGTGTTTTCATAAGTTTTCCAAAAACGGTAAACTTTGGCCTGTGATCCATCAAAATGTAACAAATCATCTGTCTTTCAGAATTAAGTTATAAACAACGACGTATTCTGGCTGTAAAACGTCGATGATGTACCAAATTTAAAGGTAACTGATATGTTGTTAATGGGTATACGACGAGAGAATGCAGAGTTTTGTTTAAAAATTGTACAAGCTTTAGCTACTGGAATAGGGAATCGAAAGTTAAACAGCAAGTTGCTTAGTCGCTTATCTGTTGTAAGAAAACTCAGGAATCAAATATGATCCCAGTCTGGAGAGTTCTTTGAAATTTGATGCGGCAAGACATATGCTTTTCAAGCACTTAGTTAGGTGTGCTGACGTTCGAAAGGCATGTGTTCCGTATGCCGCCCGCACCGTGGGCATGCTAGCAACAGAACTTTAAGTTACCATTAGTGAGACTGTGATCGTACTTGATTCGCGTTATATGAAATCAACTTTCGCGTGGAAATGAGACAATGATGTCTCCTATCCATTACGGTTTAGCGACTTTTTGTGAGTCGTGTGTATTTAAAAATCCCGTGATGAGTTGAGCACTAACATTCCCACTTTTATGGCGTACTAAAGTATCTTGTTTAGGAGCGGTCAGTATTTAAGAGGATTTTTTACAGTTATTTCAGGATATCTACATCACTACTTTACAGGCCCTTGTTGAGTTTGGAGACAACATTAGGCTTATCCGGATACTCTAAAAACCGCCACCTCGCCACATTCTTCCTGTTAACCTTCCAAGCAACGTGTGACGTAGGCTCTCGCGAGCAAAATGTGCAATGTAATCTCTGTGTTCTCATGTTGGAACAATGTTAGCAACTATTTAAATAATCGTTTATTACATACTGCAAACACTGGGCCTTAGGTTCTCGTGTTCCACTGGAGGAGGTATCCCACAACATGTTTGATTTGTTAAATTTCGACGCAGCCGTTTCTGGTGTGTGTTTCCCAATCTCAAGAAGTTTGTGATGTTGTTGTGGTCTTCAGTCCGCAAACTGGTTTGATACAGCCCTCCCGATAATTACTGAAACCTACATCTTTGTGAATCTGCTTACGGTGGTCATCTCTTGGTCTCCCTCTACGATTTTTACCCCCTACACTTCCCTCCAATGCCAAATTGAATTCTCATAATGTGCCCTATCAACCGATCCGTTCTTTTAGTCAGGCTGTCTACAACTTTTTTGTATCCACAATTCTATACAGTTCTTCCTCATTAATTACATGATCGACTCATCTAATATTTAGCATTCTTCTGTAGCACCACATTTCGAAATCTTCTATTCTCTTTTCATCTAAACTCTTTATCGTCCATGTTTCACTTCCGTACATGACTACACTCCAGACAAATACCTTCAGAAAGGACGTCCAAAAACTTAGATCTATATTCGATATTAACAAATTTCTCTTCTTCCGAAATGATTTTCTTGCCATTGACAGTCTACATTTTATATCCTCTCTGTTTCGACCACCATCTGTTGTTTTGCTTCCCAAAAAGCAAAACTCATCCACTACTTTCAGCGCCTCAATCCCTATTCTACTTCTCTCAACATCGCCTGATTTAATTTGACTTCAATCCATTATCCTTGTTCAGCTTAGCCTGATGTTCATCTTATATCCTCCTTTCAAGACAATGTCCATTCCGTTCAATTGCTCTTCCAAGTCCTTTGCTGTCTCTGACAGAATTACAATGTCGTCGGCAACCTCAAAGTTTTTATTTCTTCCCTCCGAAATTTAATTCATACTCCAAATTTTTCATTGGTTTCCTTTATTGCTTGTTCAGTGTACATATTGAATAACACCGGGACAGGCTACAACCCTGGCTCACTCCCTTTTCAACCACTGCTTCCCTCTCATGCCCCTAGACTCTCACAACGGCCTGTAAATAGCCTTTCGCTCCTTGCATTTTTCCCGTGTTACCTTCCGAATTTCAAAGAGAGTATTCCACTCAACGCAGTCTAAAAATGCAGTAATGTAGGTTTGCTTTTCCTTAACCTATCATCTAAGATAAGTCGTAGGGTCAGTACTGCATCATGTGTTCCTGTATTTCTTCGGAATCCAAACTGATCTTGAGGTCAACTTCTATCAGTTTTTCCATTCTTCTGCCAAAATTCTGATTTCTATTTTGAAAATGACTTATTAAAGTGGCAGTTCAGTAATTTTTCACACCTGATAGCAACTGCTTTCTTTGTAATTGGAATTACTACATTCGTTTTGAAGTCTGAAATATTTCGCCTGTCTCACACATCTAGGACACCAGATGGAACAGTTTTGTTACGGGTCGTTCTCCCAAGGCTGTCAGTAGTTTGACGGAATATCGTCTACCCTCGGGATCTTATTTCGACTTAGATCTTTTATAGCTCCCTCACATTCTTCTCGTAGTATCGTATCTTCCCTTCTTATCTTGATGCCAGTTACTTTCCTTTCTATAATATTGCTGTCAAGTTCATCACCATTGTATAGACCCTCTATACACCCCTTCAACCTTTCAGGTTTCCCTTCTTTACCTAGGACTGCTTTGCCATCAAAGCTCTTGATATCCGTACAAGTGGTTCTCTTTTTTCCAAAGGTCTCTTTAATTTTCCTGTAGGCAGTATCTATCTTTTGGGTAGTGAAATATGCTTCTAAATCCCTACATTTGTCCTCTAGCCATTCCCACTTAGAAAGTTTGCACTTCCTGTCAATCTCATTTTTGAAACGTTTGTATTCGCTTTAGCTTGCTTCATTCGCTGCATATTTAAATTTTGTCCTGTTATCAATTAAATTCAATATCTTTTGTGTTATCCAAGGATTTCTACTAGGTCTTGTCTTATTACCGAATAATCCTCTGCTGCCTTCACTGTTTCATCTCCTAAAGCTACCCATTCGTCTTCTACTCTATTCCTCTCCCCTTTTCTACTCAACTCTTGCCTAATGTTCCACCTGAAACTCTCAAGAAGCTCGTGGTCGTTCAACTTATCCAAGCTCCATCTCCTTCACTTCCTACCTTTTTGCAAATTCTTCAGTTTTGATCTACAATCCAAAACCAATAAAGAGTCGACATGTGCCCCTGAAAATGTCTTACAATTTAAAATCTGGTTCCTAAATCTCTGTATAATCATTATATAATCAGTTTGAAACATCACGGTATCTCTGCGTGTACATGCTCTGTGCAAAACTGCAGCAAGAGGCTTTTTCTTTAATTCCTTTGCCCCTAGTCCATATTCACGTGCTATTTTTTCTCTTCATTTTCCTGCTATCGAATTCAAGTCCCCATCGCAATTAAATTTTCTTCTCGTCTAACTATCTGAATAATTTCTTTTATCTCGTTACACATTACTTTTATCTCTTCATCATCTGCGGAGATAACTGGCATGTAAACTTGTACTAATGTGCTAGGAGTGGGCTTCATTTCCATCTTTGTTACGATTATACGTTGATACTATTGTTCTTTTCCGCCATCTCTCAAGGTTTGGAGCTTCATCACTAAAAAATCCAATATAGGAACTACAGTACATTCTTCTGCATGTCTTCGCTTTCTGATTCCTACCCTAACAAGTGTTTCAGTGCTACAACATACGTGCAGCGGATATTGCTCAAACTGCTCCAAGAGTTCTACAGATAGATGTTCAGCGATGTAAGATATGTCAGTCCTGGAAACGTCGAATATTTCCGAGTGTAAAATCCGAAAAGAAAACATTGTTACATCGATTGTACACAACAAATTACGAACTTTGGAACATATGGAATAACTGCAACTTGTAAAGTTGGTGAATAACGTGGACTCAATGCTAAAAGATCAAATACACATAGACTGTTTTGTAACAAATTAGCTTAGAAATACAAGCTGTAACAAAATGGCTAGAAAACTGTTTGCTTTTAAACGTAAAACAAGGTACTAAATGGATTGAAAAACGATTTCCTTTAATTCGTGAGCAAACAGTTAAAGGTAAAGAAATATGCATAAAACTTTTTAGTCGCAAAACAAGAAGAAAAGTCCAAACATGTAATGAGCAACTTCGCATCGAATTGTGTTAGAGACAATGGTTATAAAAATATGTGTTAACAATTTTTTAATCAGCAACTAATTGTTTTAAGTACGGATATAATGCAGATGATTTCTGTAGGAAAATTTCTTTGTCAAAAATTAGAAAGAGTAGGCTTGAAAAAAACCTGTTTTTCGTTTGCTACCGAACAACTAAAGATACAGGAGAAATGTAGTTCTTCTAGAAACAGTAATTGATTAAAGGTACAAGACGTGGCAGCCCTAAAAAATTTACTACCCCAAAAATAACATGTAAGACAAAATCTTGGGTCCTATGCACAATTTAATCTAGAAAAGTGTTAGACGTATTGAGAAAGAGAGAAGTGACTGTGATTGTAGTAAATTAGGTGCGTAATATGAAGGAACCTTCTAAGAATATCACATGTGTAATCCGACGAAGTGCTTAATTTGTAAAAAGTCGGAAAAACTGACTTTTTACAGTTTTCTTAAACACAATTGAAGATGTAGAAAAAATGTACGTGAACATTTTTGTTGCAAACGTATTTAGAAATCTCAATTTTGTCGAAAATGAAGGTAGATGGTACGTTTCTCTTTTTTGAGAACATAGAAAAGCCTCTTAGTAGTGTCATATAAAATGGTGAACAATTTTAAAATGGAAACAAGCTTATGATTGAAAGCTATGTTCATGTAAAATTTCGGTTCAGTCAGTTCACTGGCTTAGGACTGATATAGTACAAACACACACACGCGCGCGCACGCACGCACGCAGGCAAACACTTCGTATTTTATGCAATAAAAAAGTTAAAGATGGGAGTAACGAGTCATTTGTAGGTATGTTTCATGTTCTTGGGTGCATGTGACTTGGATTGTCTAAAGGAATAATGGCTAGTTATTTTCAAAGCTGGCTCGAGCGTAGTAACGTGTACGTGTCTCCTGATAAAAGCAGAAGTGCTGTAACTGACCCACTTTACGTGGAATACGGGCATTGGCTGCTGCGCAACGTCTCGTACCAGTAAAAATTCGATAACGCATTATCTGAGATGGCGCGATATATTATTTTTTCATTAAAATTGTCGAGTATTTAGTAGTAAGTGCTGATTTTATCTGCTATTTACGTGGACCTTAATGCGAGTTTTATCTGATAATATCTAGTATCGGCAATCTTAAGTCACTAACTAGACTGCTTCACAGTTCGTAAGCGACGAAAGTGCAGTGAGAAAGTCACACGAGAGAGAAGAAAAGTGTTTCGATAAGGAGCATAAGCCACAAAGAGCAGCATTTTTTTAACATTACGATTGCGACATCAGGAAAGGACAATTCAATGTGTTAATAAGGCGTTAATTTTCTCTTCGTGAGCAACAGAATTTTTTTTCTCGAGCTTAACAGTTTCCTATGGAATAGCTACCCACCAAATGATCTTTATTCATTTCCTTGGACTATGTAGGGTCTAATAGTAGAGTTCCCGCTTACAGTAATTTAAGTCATTCCTATCTTCACTATGAAACTGAAACTACTTGAGACTGATAGCAAATAATATACAGGGTGATTAAGAGGGCCCCCATAAAAAACAAGTGATCATAGGACCATCTGTTAGCACACAGTCAACACGAATTTAGAAAACATCATTCTTGTGAAACACAACTAGCTCTTTACTAGCACGAAGTGTTAAGTTCTATTGGGAAGGGATTTCAAATTGATTCCGTATTCCTGGATTTCCGGAAGGCTTTTGAGACTGTACCACACAAGCGGCTCGTAGTAAAATTGCGTGCTTATGGAATGTCGCCTCAGTTCTGTGACTGGATTTGCGATTTCCTGTCAGAGAGGTCACAGTTCGTAGTAAGTGACGGAAAGCCATCGAGCAAAACAGAAGCAATTTCTGGCCTTCCCTAAGGCAGTGTTATAGACCCTTTGCTGTTCCTTGTCTGTATAAACGATTTGGAAGAGAATTTGAGCAGCCGTCTTGGGTAGTTTGCAGATGACGCTGTCGTTTATTGACTAGTAAAGTCATCAGAAGATCGAAATAAATTGCAAAACGATTTAGAAAATGTATCTGTATGGTGTGAAGATTGGCAAATGATTTCGAATAACAAAAAGTGTGAGCTCATCTACATGAGTGTTAAAAGGAATTAACATAAGTCACATGATAAATCGCTCAAATCGAAAGGCCGTAAATTCAACTAAATGTCTAGGAATTACAATTACGAACAACTTAAACTGGAAGCAAGACGTAACAATTGTTGTGGGGAAGGCTAACCAAAGACCGCGTTTTATTGGCAGGACACTTAGGAAATGTAAGAGATCTACAAAAGAGAGTGCCTACACTACGCTTGTCCGTTCTCTTTTAGAATACTCTTTCGCGGTGTGGGATCCTTACCAAATAAGATTGACGGAGTACATCGAAAAAGTTCAAAGAAGGGCAGCACGTTTTGTATTATCGCGAAATAGCGGAGAGAGTGACACTAAAATGATACAGAATTTGTGCTGGACATCATTAAAAGAAAGGCGTTTTCGTTGCGGAGCAATCTTCTCACGACATTTCGAACACCAACCTTCTCCTCCGAATGCAGAAATCTTTTGTTGACACCGACCTACGTAGGGAGAAACGATTGCCATAATAAAATAAGGGAAATCAGAGCTCGCACGGAAAGAATATAAGTGATCGTTTACTCCGCGCGCTATACGAGATTGGAATAATACAGTGTTGCAAAGGTGGTTCGATGAACCCTCTGCCAGGGACTTAAATGTCATTGCCGGCCGGGGTGGCCGAGCTGTTCTAGGGGCTACAGTCTGGAACCGCGCGACCGCTACGGTCGCAGGTTCGCATCCTGCCTCGGGCATGGATGTGTGTGATGTCCATAGGTTAGATAGGTTTAAGTAGTTCTAAGTTGTAGGGGACTGATGACTTCAGAAGTTAAGTCCCATAGTGCTCAGAGCCATTTGAACCACTAAATGTCTTTTGCAGAGTATCCATGTAGATGTAGATGAAGATAGGACAATGAAAGTTTGTAGGAAACATTTGTAGGGACATGCGGAAGGGAAATAACGAACAAACCCTTGAATGAAACATAAGGGAGTAACATTCGTTAACTGCGCACCACGTTTACGCTACAAGCTACAAACTTTGTCCATGTGACGACCATCCGCAACCACGACTGCCTGGAACCGCACCAGAGACCCCATTCCACAGCTGTTGGCAGCAGTTTTCGAGCGGTGGACCATGCAATGTTCAGTTGTCGTGACACAGTTTGTGCACTGCTTGAATATTGCACATTGCCTCCAGGATTCTCAGCTATGGCAACAGTAACTTCTTCAACAATTTGTGGCGCAATTGGCCGTCGGACTATCTCAGGATCAGTTATCAAATAGTCAGTTAATTTGAACTTCCGAATAATTCCGATGCGGAAAGATGACATCTCTGTGTTCCTTTAATGGGTCGATATTCGCGAAGAGCAAGAACACCAGCTACCGCTGTCTTGATAAGACAGCTTTACGACAGCTTCCAGGCCCGTGATGGCTGTCTGCAACTGTAACGCTTAGTGATGGTTGTGTTTCAACACTACGCCGCTGTAAGAGTACCGGGGCGTAACACTAACATTATTAACAACGCAAATCCAAAAGTGCACAGTATGAACGTAATTCCTGTTAAGTTTGGTAACCATACTGTAAATAGTTTTGCGACTACACTGGCTGAAGTAGCGAAAGGTTAGTTATAACCAACCTGCATGATGCATTTGAAAACAGATTTTTAACCATTTTAATATATTCACTGCATTTGCCAAGTAACAGAATCAGATGAATTCAAAAGCTCGCTAAATAATACTGTGCAGAAGGCCCATATTTCTCATACATGGCATTCGTTCATTCACCGAGAGGTTACTTCTTAGCCTTCAGCAAGCAACAACATTATCACGGTTTCAAGTATTTCGACAGAACCTTCGCTCAAATACTTCCAGCCCCTATGTATCTTAAGGTGACCATAAAAGAGAAATAAAAATTGAGCGATAAATTACACTGTCCAGTCCTTTAATGTGAACACCGTCTATGTTTGACGTTAACGTGCATTAGCCACTCAGAGACTCTACGTGGCTCCACTAGCAGTGTAGCGCGTGTAGGGGAAAGTGGAAATCAGTGCAGTCGTTGATGTGACTGGAAAATGGAGCGATTTATCAGACATCCGAAAGGGTATGGACACTGACATTCGGGAAGGTGGAAGCATCTCCAAAGTGGCTAAGTTTGTAAACTGTTTGCGTGTCGCCTTTAGAGAAGTATGTAAGTAGGCTGTTTATGTTTTATGTTAGTAACGCCACGTAACGCTCTGCATGAAAATCACTGACTGCGATGTGTGCAGTCTGTGGCTGGTTGGACTCATTGTTGAAATATTCGCTTGTGTAGTGTTGGGCAGTTGGATGTGAAAAGCGCGTAGCGTTGGGCAGTTGGAGGTGAGCCGTCAGCAGTGGTGGATGTGGAGAGAGAGATGCCAGAGTTTCGAGAGGTTACTATAAGCGGACGATCTGGACGTGTGTCCGCCAGAAAAAAGAAATTTGTGAAGATGGATGTCATGAACTGCTAGGTAAATATATGATGACATTTAAACACTATTAAGGTAAATACATTGTTTGTTCTCTATCAAAATCTTTTATTTGCTAACTATGCCTATCAGTAGTTAGTGCCTTCCGTAGTTAGAATCTATTATTTAGCTGGCAGTATTTGCGCTCGCTGTATTGCAGTAGTTCGAGTAACGAAGATGTTTGTGAGGTAAGTGATTCATGAAAGGTATAGGGTATTGTTAGTCAGGCCCATTCTTTTGTAGGGATTTTTGAAAGTCAGATTGCGTTGCGCTAAAAAAATTTTGTGTGTTAGTTCAGTGATGATCAGAATAAGTAAGGAGAAAACTGCTCGAGTACGTCGAGTTTTGCTCAGCTGTTTGAAAATCAAATAACTTTGAAGTTTATCAGCACAGACATTCATAATTTTTCTAAGGGGACGCTTCAGGTATACCATGCATGACCAGAAGGCGCAATCCAAAACTGGCGCTGAGGCAACTGTGTGTTGCACCACGGGCTATCGATGAAGGGATGAACGACGGCAGCGAAGATGTGTATGGGCTAATAGAAGTGTAACTCTTCAGTAACTGACTGCTCAGATGAACCAAGGGGCTGCCAATAGTGTACCCTTAACGACTGTTCACCGAACGTTCCTGCGTAAGGGTTTCCGCAGCAGTTGCATGAGCCACATGCACTTGCTGGCTGTTATACACCAGCGACGAAGGCTGGAATTCTCTCACCGGTACTGCAACTACACGTCCACTGAGCAGGGATAGGGGCCTTTTGAGACGAATCAAGCTGACATGTACGGCTCTGCAGCAATCATCTTAAGTGTCCCAGCCGGAAGGGAGAGCATTATAGCCTGGAGAATGTTTCTGTGGTATTTCCTGTGTGACCTGGTCATTTTGGAAGGCACCAATGGATCAACACAATTATGCATCTATCCTTGGGGACCACGTCCACCTCTGTATGCAGTTTGATTTTCCCTCGGCACAATGGCATCTATCAGCAAGACAACGCAACGTGTCCCACAACTCACAGTGTACATACGTGGTTTGAAGAGCACTTCCATACTCCCCTAGGCAGCAAACTCCCAGATATAAACTCAAACCAGAATCTGTGCGACCACCTCGATCGTGCTGTTCGGCCCATGGGTCCTCAACTGAGAAACCTGTGGCAGCTGGCCGCAGCACTGGAGCTGCCCTCACTCCACATACGTGTCGGTACCGTCCAGAACCTCAATGTCTCTCTTCATGCACGTCTCCACTGCAATATGTGTTTGTGCAGGCTTTTGACACATTAATGTGACTGGACCGTATAAATTGTAATTTGTTCTCGATTGACTATACGAAAACCACCTAAAACAGCGGTGTGCCCGCAGTCACATTAAAGATTTGTCTCAGTCGTTGGTAAGCATCATCATCATAATTTACTGCACCTTCACCTTTGACTGTGACGTCTTGATGTGGAAACCAACATCTTACATGCACGGTAATTCTTTCGAGTTACTCATACGCACACCTGACGAAATATTTGTCACACCCCATGGGACACCACACCAACCCGTATCGTGTAACAGTGGGTTTAGTAGCCTAGGTAACGGCATCAGTATTCAGGGAGGAAGAGAAGCTGTAGCCTCCCACTCATGATAAGATTGCATAGAGCTACCAATGTGCAGGGGATTGCTGTGGTTCACCAACTGCTGGAAAGAGTGCCAGGCATTTCCTGTCTGATTAAGGGCAGAGAGTCTACTGGACCAGTCGAGATGCATTAGTCCAGTTGGAAATGTGAGCGTGCATCACATTGAATGTAGCAGTATTCTTGGAAGAGTCGGTGGTGTCCAAAAGATAACCATGGAACTGTAGAAGAACGGGCTGCACGTGAGCATCTAGAATGTTATAGTGAACGATGTGGTACCCTGAATAAGTGAATCCAACTCATAATATGAAAAACACTTTAAAAACATCATAGAACCAGCTCTGAGCTGAACAACACTCTCTGCGTGATGAGGGTTAAAGGATACACTGGGCTGCCGGTCACTGTATCTTGAGCTAGTGACTTGTACATCCGCTCCCACACCCTTTCCTGTCTTTTATTCAAAAAGTTTCATAGCTGCCGTTTATTTTCATGCAATTTATGTTCCCCTTCGTCAATGTTGCTACTCACATGTAATTTCCAAATAGCAAACTATGTGAAATGAGAAGCTGTAAGCCAAAGTTACACACCAAATTCTGTTGAGTCGTAGTAATTACGTGAAAGGTGATGCCACTTATTTCTCATCCTCATCCTGATGATAGTGAACTTGTACTAAAAGTACAATCTTGCCCATTACCTTCAACTTCTCCTAGGCCAAACTGCTGCATGCACGTAGTCACGAAAAACAAATACGCAGTAACTATTATGGTCAGACAAATGGAAAGGAGCATTTGCAGGTATCCGGACAAAGTGTTGAGAGAGATGTTAGTGCTGTATGCTGTTTAAACTGTGTATAGGCCGCAATAAATGTTACATTTCTTGTTCATGGGCGTAGGGTTGCACGTTAGCAGAGCTTGGTAATTTATTACGACTCCTTTCTCTCCCATATAAGACATGCCACCGTGTGACACACCAATGGACGTGCCAGTGGTGAACGTCACCAAGGAAGAACAGCGGGGTGTGATACACTTTCTTCCAACTTACTGGGCTGTCCAGAATTAAAGCAAAAAACTGAAATTTTGCAAGGTTGCTTTTATTTTGGCACAGAACGGTACAAACAGGTGACAGTAAAATAGAAACAATGTAAAGACTACAGAATGATAACATCTGCAATATGCGCAATGTTCTTCGTTTCTTTCCAACTTAACAGATTTGCACACACAATCGAACAACTGATTAATGTGCTCAGTATGAGGTGTGACCGCCTGTGGCTGTAATACGGGCCTGACGATGACGGGAGATGCTCTGAATGATGTCATCGATCTCATGTTGAGGCCGTAGCACCTATTCTTCCCACAGAGCTGCTCGCAAGTCTTGGAGAGTGGCTGGTGGATGCTTATGTGATGCAGCCCGTCTCCCTACTGCATCCCCGACGTGCTCTTTGGGCTTCAAATCGGGAGAGTGAGCAGGCCACTCCGTATGTGCAATATCTTGCATTTCCAGGAGAACATGATCACCTGTGCTCTTTGAGGCCGAGCATTGTTGCCCATCAATACGAAGTTTGGGCCTGCAGCTCCATATGAGGTCTCAAGATCTCGTCACGATACCTGACAGCAGTTACACCTTTCTGATTCATCTGTACAATTTAATGAAGAAGTGTTCGAGTGGTTAACATAATACCTGCCCACGCCATTAGCCATGAAAGATGCTCCTCGATATTGGTATCTTTCCCTAGTGTTTGGGTCCCGAAATCGTTTTCCACTTTCGAACAGTGGATTTATTTTCAAAGAATATTCTTAATAATTTATTTTGTTTACTAGCGATTCATCAAGAACCTTAGCACATTTAATGACACTATGTGAACGTGGAAGTAGTTGGCAGGGAGTAAGTGATGAAATGATAAACAAATGGTAATTTATTCACTTTAATGGTGACTAAAGCCTTTTTAAAAGAAATATATTTAAAATTATAATCAGAAAGCACCCTCTAAATATCAATTTACAATTTATTCAGAGGCAGAAAGAACAAATTTGTGACTGTATGAGCTTTCGGGGTGAAAATCTTGCCGCTCCCTTTTGACACGGCCGTAGTCACGACCGCTCACAACAACCTCTGAAAGAGTACACTGGTGCAAATCTGCAACACACCAGATTACTTTAAAACTCACACAAGCAAATAAACTATGCACCCCGTAGGAGGGATAGAAATGGTACAAAACACTAAAATTAAAATATTAACTTGCCACCGAAGGTGGAACTTGATTTTAACTCCTAAGAAAAGTCTTATGGTGGAAGGGTGGCAACTTTACGTACTAAAATGACCATTTAAATAAAAGCCCACGAAATGCAATCTTATATAAAATTATACAAGGTTGGCGAAACGAGTTAACATGCTTTACAGTACACATATACCGCCTCTCAAGACGGTAGGCAAGATAAAAACATATTTCAGGAATCAGGCCGTTACACTCCAAGCAATGAATTCGTTAACACACCGAATCCGACAAACATGACAGAGGCAGCTCCGATTGACAGACATACTAGCACTCCGACCGACATTCTGACCGATTTCCAACCGTCAGATCCAACTACACAAACAACAGAGAATATCGCCCGATGTCCAGTAAACTAAGATACCCACACCTTCTAGCTCGGCCTCACCAAGATCTAGGCATCAACCACCACTCGAGACAAGTTTAAAAGAATACAGAAGACACAAGTCACAACTGTCAAATCACGACGGAGGAAGGCTGCGGGTTCCAGACAACAGCACACACCACTTGTTATCGCACGCGTGAACGGCTGAAGAAACAACAATCCACAAATAACGAAGAAATCGTTACTGTCGAGATTTCAAAATTAGCAACTAATAACTCAACTTGAGGATCCTGCTTCGGAGTAAAGCGAAAAGTCGCTCTCGCAGCTAGCGCCTCCAAATGCAACAGCGCGTGCCCGCCGCCAAAAGTTCCGGCTGTGGAACTACGTCGCTGCTCAGTTCCAACGAACGAACAAGGTCCGACCACATCCCGACTCGGAAAATGGTGTGCATCCTGAGCATCCGAGACGTCGTCGACTGAGGCGACCGCCGGAGCAGACGACCAGCGGCAGCCCGCTCTCGCCGACACCGGTCCCCGCGAATACTGACACCACACGGACCCGACAGCTGCTGGCTGCCAACTCTGCCCGACTGATACTGGTGTCAGTGTTCAGCAGACCAGCCGACCGATCGACCAACGGCCTTCAGTCTACGTCGACCACGGTGCCGGCGCGTCCTTGCACCGTGCGGACCTGCCCGCTGCTCACTGCCAACTCGTCCAACAGCGGAGTAACGACGAACCCGACTCAGTCCACAACCCAACAGCGACTGAGACTTAGAGCCGACTGACTAACATACGAGTGTCTGCCTTCAGACAAACTCTGTCGACTCACTGCAGCGACTCCCAGACTGACTCCCACTGACCAACTGGCGAGCTCATATAGCCCCTTAAATGCACGTGAACAGACAACCTTTACCCTTTCCCACCAGAGGGAGACACCAAAGCTGTGATTGCCACAGCGGCGCCACCGCCAGAAACGGAGGGCTACTGCTTCACACTACGCGCAGCGCCGCGCTTTTCAAAACAGCAATTTTTACCACGGCTCAACTTTCCCTCCAGATGTGAATCTGTCGAGAATCAGTCTCCAGACCAAACCGGTACTCATCCGTGAAAAGAACGTCCACTGTGCAGGTGGCATGTTGACGGCTCCACTCTAGATGTTACTTTATGTGAAAACGTATCACAGGTAGACATACGGCATGTCTCCAACAGTAAAGGCCACTCTGCCGATGCCATCTGCGCACTATTTGCCCCGATACAACACTTCCAGCGGATGCTGCGAGCTCACATGCCAACTGCCGTCCAGTACTAAGGCAGGACTGTCGTGCCCTTACACCCAGTAACGGTCCTTTCTTCTGAAATCACACGTGGTCGACCCTACCCTGGTCTACGGGATACAGTTTCGATCTCTATAAACTGTCGCCACATCCGAGAAACAACAGAACGATTCACATTAAGCCTTCGTGTCACATCAGATTGCGACTCTCCTGCTTCCGTTCTTCCTGTGGCCCTCTACGGCAGAGAGTCTGGTATGCGTTTTCTCTGTACCGTACGGCACCCTCTGTGACGGTGTACACAGCGATTGTGGATGTGGGTCTAACTGGCAAACACAAACCCGTTTGATAGGTGCCGTGACGTCATCGTTGGCGTGGTTGTCCGTTGACTGGAATGCTACCTTCGGTGCAGCACACGATCGTACGGACATTATTGACTGTTGGTATGATTGAATCCTGAATTAGACAGAGAACGGGGAAATCGCGGTTTGCTGCTTGAATTCTGGACATCAGTGTACATAGGAGAATGCAGTTTGTACGTTGCGAAGTTTGTTTCAGAGACAACAGTGAGTAAGTGGTGTCGGCGTTATTGTGGTGGCTGATGGATGATATGCGACCCGGACAGGTGGCGAATCGTATTTCTCATGAGGCAGTTGGTGCTATTGACAATTGCATTCAAGCTGATACACGGGTCACCTAGCATGCCATTGATGTTCAAGTACAGGTGTCCCACGGCAGTGTGCACCCCATTGTGTGCAATAGGCCTGTTTAATGGGAGATTTGTGCTCAATGGATCCCCAAATGTACGTGTGAGAAACGGCGACACAATATAATGTCAATATCGCTGAAACATTTGATGCGATATCAGAGCGAGGCCGACGATTTCAAATCAAATGGTTCAAATGGCTCTGAGCACTATGGGAATTAACATCTGAGGTCAGCAGTCCCCTATAACTTAGAACTACTTAAAACCTAACTAACCTAAAGACATCACACACATCCAAGCCCAAGGCAAGATTCGAACCTGCGACCGTAGATGTTCATCATGTAGATGTTTGATGCAGTCACATCTCTGCAGAGTTCATTCCTCTGCTTTTCCTCAGCCCGTGGTACTTATTCTAAGGACTCCCTGCTGCGAAGGCCCGCCGGCCGCTTTGTTCTCGCGGTTCTAGGCGCGCAGTCCGGAACTGTGTGACTGCTACGGTCGCAGGTTCGAATCCTGCCTCGGGCATGGATGTGTGTGATGTCCTTAGGTTAGTTAGGTTTAGCTAGTTCTAAGTTCTAGGGGACTAATGACCATAGCAGTTGAGTCCCATAGTGCTCAGAGCCATTAAAACTATTTTTTTTTTTTTTTGCAAAGGCCCTGTGTATATATTGTCGCTATTGAAAAGAAATTTTTTCATCTTCCATAGATGTTATTCTAAGTTTCATCTTCAGTATTCACGAGTTCTAGTAACCCCACGGTGTTATAATGCGGGCGTCACTGAAGGGCGTTTACGCAAGCGTATTCCATATTGCATGTTTCCAAGTTTTTTGGTAGCAAAGATAAGTTTTCATTCATTTGTTGTTACTCCGGTTGTTATGGTTATATCTACTGACTGTCGTTTTCGTTTCGATGCTCAGATTTGAAGTTGAGTTTGAGCAGACGTAGCTGAATTTGTCAATTAGGTTTGTGACTGTTTCGTTGGCCAATTCTCGTGTATCGTTTAAAAATGCCGCACGTCTTTACAAATGCTGATTAAGCCAATGTGAAATTTGTGTGTGGGTTTTGTAATGGACAAGCTGCTGCTGCTGGTTAAAGAGGATACGGCAGACGATTTCTTAACCGCAGAGGACTGGACTGAAGGGCGTTCACTTGTGTTTTCACTGAACTGCCCGATACTGGTGCAGTTCACACTGTCGTATTTAATCTGAACCTACAAATGAACAGTGCGTGGATGAACTCAAAGAAATTATTCAGGTCATAGGAAGCAGTCCTTCAGCAAGCACACGCATGACTTCAACACGTATCGCTGTTTCAGAAACAAGAATTTGGCAGACTTCTACATCTACATCTACATCTACATGACTACTCTGCAATTCACATTTAAGTGCTTGGCAGAGGGTTCATCGAACCACAATCATACTATCTCTCTACTATTCCACTCCCGAACAGCGAGCGGGAAAAACGAACACCTAAACCTTTCTGTTCGAGCTCTGATTTCTCTTATTTTATTTTGATGATCATTCCTACCTATGTAGGTTGGGCTCAACAAAATATTTTCGCATTCGGAAGAGAAAGTTGGTGACTGAAATTTCGTAAAAAGGTCTCACCGCGACGAAAAACGTCTATGCTGTAATGACTTCCATCCCAACTCGTGTATCATATCTGCCACACTCTCTCCCCTATAACGCGATAATACAAAACGAGCTGCCCTTCTTTGCACCCTCTCGATGTCCTCCGTCAATCCCACCTGGTAAGGATCCCACACCGCGCAGCAATATTCTAACAGAGGACGAACGAGAGTAGTGTAAGCTGTCTCTTTAGTGGACTTGTTGCATCTTCTAAGTGTCCTGCCAATGAAACGCAACCTTTGGCTCGCCTTCCCGACAATATTATCTATGTGGTCCTTCCAACTGAAGTTGTTTGTAATTTTAACACCCAGGTACTTAGTTGAATTGACAGCCTTGAGAATTGTACTATTTATCGAGTAATCGAATTCCAACGGATTTCTTTTGGAACTCATGTGGATCATCTCACACTTTTCGTTATTTAGCGTCAACTGCCACCTGACACACCATACAGCAATCTTTTCTAAATCGCTTTGCAGCTGATACTGGTCTTCGGATGACCTTACTAGACGGTAAATTACAGCATCATCTGCGAACAACCTAAGAGAACTGCTCAGATTGTCACCCAGGTCATTTATATAGATCAGGAACAGTAGAGGTCCCAGGACGCTTCCCTGGGGAACACCTGATATCACTTCAGTTTTACTCGATGATTTGCCGTCTATTACTACGAACTGCGACCTTCCTGACAGGAAATCACGAATCCAGTCGCACAACTGAGACGATACCCCATAGCTCCGCAGCTTGATTAGAAGTCGCTTGTGAGGAACGGTGTCAAAAGCTTTCCGGAAATCTAGAAATACGGAATCAACTTGAGATCCCCTGTCGATAGCGGCCATTACTTCGTGCGAATAAAGAGCTAGCTGCGTTGCACAAGAGCGATGTTTTCTGAAGCCATGCTGATTACGTGTCAATAGATCGTTCCCTTCGAGGTGATTCATAATGTTTGAATACAGTATATGCTCCAAAACCCTACTGCAAACCGACGTCAATGATATAGGTCTGTAGTTAAATGGATTACTCCTACTACCCTTCTTGAACACTGGTGCGACCTGCGCAATTTTCCAATCTGTAGGTACAGATCTATCGGTGAGCGAGCGGTTGTATATGAGTGCTAAGTAGGGAGCTATAGTATCAGCGTAATCTGAAAGGAACCTAATCGGTATACAATCTGGACCTGAAGACTTGCCCGTATCAAGCGATTTGAGTTGCTTCGCAACCCCTAAGGTATCTACTTCTAAGAAACTCATGCTAGCAGATGTTCGTGTTTCAAATTCTGGAATATTCCATTCGTCTTCCCTGGTGAAGGAATTTCGGAAAACTGCGTTCAATAACTCCGCTTTAGCGGCGCAGTCGTCGATAACAGTACCATCGGCACTTAAGGACTGTATGGCCTTTCTCATTATCATTTAGAGTGGAATCAAGTAATTCGAGAATGAGAAGAAGGCAGACGACTGGGATTTTGTAGTTGACTACTTTCAGTCGCTGAGTAATCCCAATGCTACCGTTAACCGATGTAACCACTTTTAGTCTCGACGGTATCAATAACAGTCGTAAATCACATAGGTGGTCCGATTAAAACTCAAAAGCCTCTGTGGAGACACATTTTCAAGTACGCTTCTCTGTAAATATGTCATGCTGTTTTATAGCATTCAGATCATTGTGGTTGTTGTGTTACCGCTTCGTCTTAATCTAAGACTTCCTCGTAAATGAACCTCCGGAATAATTGGAACGGATTCTCTTGACTACAGGGACGTGTAAGATCTTCCAGCATGCCAGGAGCGCATGTAAACTTACCTACAGCACCGTGGAAGATGGATCGACAGAAATGACTACGTTGTCTGACCACTGTCGCCCAGGCACTTTATCCCTTTAGCCTTTTGCATTTGGAGATGGTTGTAAGGTGAAGTCTGCAAAGAAAAAGCAAGCACAATGGTCGATTTGATCGTTCGTCATAAAAGAACACCAAGATGATCTAACAAACGTAGAGTTGTCACAGAACTGAAAGTGTATTGATGTCGGCGGTGGCAGAACTTTATCATTTGCATTTGCATAACATTCCCTGTGAGCATTTGTTTGGATTGTGTTCTAACAGCTTCATCTCCACTAGGAATAAAAATTTTAAATATGGAAAGCTTTATTTCAGTTACTTAATTATACCATCGCTTAAAATATTTACTACTAGCTGATACAACCGGTATTGCCCAGGTATTCAGTTTATCAATTTTCTATTAGAAATGAAAACAAAAAATTAAATGTGTTTGTACCCAAGAATCGAAAAAAATTTCATGTTCATGTATTTTTGGAAACACCTTTAACATTATCAAACAGTCTATTCTGTTTTCATTTTTATACACTCCTGGAAATGGAAAAAAGAACACATTGACACCGGTGTGTCAGACCCACCATACTTGCTCCGGACACTGCGAGAGGGCTGTACAAGCAATGATCACACGCACGGCACAGCAGACACACCAGGAACCGCGGTGTTGGCCGTCGAATGGCGCTAGCTGCGCAGCATTTGTGCACCGCCGCCGTCAGTGTCGGCCAGTTTGCCGTGGCATACGGAGCTCCATCGCAGTCTTTAACACAGGTAGCATGCCGCGACAGCGTGGACGTGAACCGTATGTGCAGTTGACGGACTTTGAGCGAGGGCGTATAGTGGGCATGCGGGAGGCCGGGTGGACGTACCGCCGAATTGTTCAACACGTGGGGCGTGAGGTCTCCACAGTACATCGATGTTGTCGCCAGTGGTCGGCGGAAGGTGCACGTGCCCGTCGACCTGGGACCGGACCGCAGCGACGCACTGATGCACGCCAAGACCATAGGATCCTACGCAGTGCCGTAGGGGACCGCACCGCCACTTCCCAGCAAATTAGGGACACTGTTGCTCCTGGGGTATCGGCGAGGACCATTCGCAACCGTCTCCATGAAGCTGGGCTGGCCGTCTTCCGCTCACGCTCCAACATCGTGCAGCCCGCCTCCAGTGGTGTCGCGACAGGCGTGAATGGAGGGACGAATGGAGACGTGTCGTCTTCAGCGATGAGAGTCGCTTCTGCCTTGGTGCCAATGATGGTCGTATGCGTGTTTGGCGCCGTGCAGGTGAGCGCCACAATCAGGACTGCATACGACCGAGGCACACAGGGCCAACACCCGGCTTCATGGTGTGGGGAGCGATCTCCTACACTGGCCGTACACCTCTGGTGATCGTCGAGGGGACACTGAATGGTGCACGGTACATCCAAACCGTCATCGAACACATCGTTCTACCATTCCTAGACCGGCAAGGGAACTTGCTGTTCCAACAGGACAATGCACGTCCGCATGTATCCCGTGCCACCCAACGTGCTCTAGAAGGTGTAAGTCAACTACCGTGGCCAGCAAGATCTCCGGATGTGTCCCCCATTGAGCATGTTTGGGACTGGATGAAGCGTCGTCTCACGCGGTCTGCACGTCCAGGACGAACGCTGGTCCAACTGAGGCGCCAGGTGGAAATGGCATGGCAAGCCGTTCCACAGGACTACATCCAGCATCTCTACGATCGTCTCCATGGTAGAATAGCAGCCTGCATTGCTGCGAAAGGTGGATATACACTGTACTAGTGCCGACATAGTGCATGCTCTGTTGCCTGTGTCTATGTGCCTGTAGTTCTGTCAGTGTGATCATGTGATGTATCTGACCCCAGGAATGTGTCAATAAAGTTTTCCCTTCCTGGGACAATGAATTCAGGGTGTTCTTATTTCAATTTCCAGGAGTGTATATTTACTGTTCAATTTTGTTACTTTTTACAGTGTTTTACCACCACACTGTCAAAGATGTATTTACTGTGTTTCTGCTTCAGTGTAGACGTGTAACTTCTCTTCCAATGTTGTTTACAAACGTTGTACGTTCTTTGGTGAGAACACTCAGTAAGTGTCTGATGATGGCCTTGTAAGCCGAAAACCGGTTAACACAATAAAATTAATACTGCAGAACAAAAGCAAACTAGTTCTTTTCAGTTATTAAATATACCTAGTGTACAAACGTATAAGTACAGCACCCGAATTAAGAAACATTACCCCGGACAGTTTCCGTACGCTCGGCGCAGTTGGCTCGCGAGTCTACAACGCGACTTCGTAAAGGTCTCCATGGCAACGCTTCACCGTAGCTCTACAGACGACTATCGTACTCGACTACAGCCGTTTGCGCTTCGCAGTTTGAAGCTGCCAACAGCACTGCCAGGTGCCAACCACTTCTCTCAGCAGACTAGACTGTAAGAGTATCTTAGAAGCAAACAATCCATGTATTGATACTTCATGTGTGATGTGACATTTTTGCACCTATCTCAGTGTTTATGACGTCATATGTCATTAAATAAGTGTCGTACAATGACATACAGTGTGAATCACCTAAAACTTACACCGCAGATAGTGCTGTAATGCAAACTACTATATTGTGCATTTTTCGCAGATTGGTAGTCATGGTCTTGTACTGTTAGCCAATCAAGAGATTGTAAAAATACTTGGGAAGTGTTTGAGCAGCAATCGCTGACATAGTGTAGCTGAGGCGGAATAAGGGGAACCAGCCCGCATTTGGCGAGGCAGATGGAAAACCGCCTAAAAATCATCCACAGACTGGCTGGCTCACCAGACCTCCACAGAAACCAGCTGGGCGGATTCGTGCCTGGGGCCAGGAGCTCCTTCCGGCCCGGAAAGTCATGCGTTAGACCGCACGGCCAACCGGGCGGGCACCCTGCACCGTTTCTAGTCATTTCCTTCCTGTTACACTTGCAAATAGAGCGATGGGAAAAGACCTGTCTGTGTGCCTCCGTATGAGCCCTAGTTTCTCGTATCTTATCATCCTGGTCCTCACGTGCACTGTAATTGGCGGCAGTAGAGTCATTCGCCAGTCAGTTTCAAATGCTGTTCTGTATATTTTCTCAAAGGTGTTTCTCGAAAAGAAGGTCGCCTTCCTTCCTGGGATTCCCATTTCATTTCTGGAGGCATCTCCGTAGTACCTACGTGTTCTTTCAACCCACCGGTAACAAATCTAGCAGCCTGCCTCTAAACTGCTTCGACGTTTCCCTTCAATCTGACCTGTTGGGTTCCAAAACATTCAAGCAGTACTCAAGAATAGGTCGCATCAGCGTTCTACATGCGGTCCCCCTTACAGATGGACCACCCTTTTCTAAAATTCTCTCAGTAAACCGGAGTCCACCATCCGCTTTACCTACCACGGTTGCGAATGATCCTCGCCGATACCCCAGGAGCAACAGTGTCCCTAATTTGCTGGGAAGTGGCGGTGCGGTCCCCTACGGCACTGCGTAGGATCCTACGGTCTTGGCGTGCATCCGTACGTCGCTGCGGTCCGGTCCCAGGTCGACGGGCACGTGCACCTTCCGCCGACCACTGGCGACAACATCGATGTACTATGGAGACCTCACGCCCCACGTGTTGAGCAATTCGGCGGTACGTCCACCCGGCCTCCCGCATGCCCACTATACGCCCTCGCTCAAAGTCCGTCAACTGCACATACGGTTCACGTCCACGCTGTCGCGGCATGCTACCAGTGTTAAAAGACTGCGATAGAGCTCCGTATGCCAGGGCAAACTGTCTGACACTGACGGCGGCGGTGCACAAATGCTGCGCAGCTAGCGCCATTCGACGGCCAACACCGCGGTTCCTGGTGTGTCCGCTGTGCCGTGCGTGTGATCATTGCTTGTACAGCCCTCTCGCAGTGTCCGGAGCAAGTATGGTGGGTCTGACACACCGGTGTCAATGTCTTCTTTTTTCCATTTCCAGGAGTGTATATATCGAGAAAAACAGCGGTCCTTTCACACTTCCCTGGGACACACCTGACGATACCCTTGTGTCTGATGAACACTCGCTTTCAAGAAAGATATTCTGGGTTTTATTATATAAGAAGTCTTCGAGCCACTCACGTATCTGGGTACTTATTCCATGTGCTCATACCTTCGTTAATAGGCTGCAATGACCCACCGTGTCAATTGCTTTCTGGAAATCTTCATCCCTAGTTCTCAGTAAATTATGTGAGAAAACGGCAAGCTGAGTTTCGAACAAGCGATGCTTTCTAAAAGCATCCTGATTCGTGGACATACGTTTCTCAGTGTAAAGAAAGTGTAGTACACCCGAACAGAGTATATGTTCAAGGAAGTTAGGGACATCGGTCTGTATTTTATGGGTCCGTTCTTTTATCCTTCTTATATACTGGAGTCACCTGTGTTTTTTTTCCAGTCACTTGGGACTGGTGGTTACATCTGCACAAAGTATTGGAGGAAGACATTTACTAACAATTCCGTATTAAAAAGTAGGCTCTGGTGATTATTAGCTGAGGTTACAAGAAACCGGACTAAATTATGGGTTTTCAGCAATTGCAAAATTTGCTTCAAGTTCGCGGTATAAGTGTTCTGGCGATGCCATTGTTCTATTGGTGTAACTAGAGACGTGCAGAACTTGCAGAAATTCTTTTTCTAACCACATCATCAACTGCACTGCAACTGATAAGGCAAGCTACGAACATTGTTTCTTGTTACTAACGTAAAGGAGAGCCAGACTTAATTCAACTCGTTTTGTGGTTAAGTGTGTTTCGTCAACGTATTGTCATTTATACCTGCAGAGTGTTACTGTTTGGTTTCAAAATCTACTTCCATTTGTTTAAAAATTAGTTTCAAATGTGTCGACGACAATTGTAAGAGCAGTTGCAGTAACCGCAGTGTTTCTTTAAAGCTGAAGAATCTTAAAGTATAGAGTTCCGCTTTCTGGCCCTAGACTGCCGTGTCGTCCTCCGCCGATGACGTCATCGTATGCGGTAAGGAGAGGCGTGTGGTCAGCAGACCGCTCTCAAAGTCAGTGTCGGTTTCTTGGCCTTGGAGCCGCTACTGTTCCGTGAACCAGCTCCTCAGTTCGCCTCATGAGGCTGACTGCTGCCTCTTCCAGACCTTCCACAAAGGAAACGTCCTTGGTAGTATCAGGAATTGAACCCAGGTCCTACATGGCAGTCAACTGTGTTGATTGCTCAGCTATGCGGGAAGACCAAGTCACGCATCTTTTACAGATAGCTTTACGGCATCACTTCAGTAAAATTCATTTGCATGAAGACAATTTCTTAAACTTTCAAGAGTATATTTCATTAATTCTAGTGACAAATATAAACTTTAAGTGAATTCTATAAAGTATAGGGTGTATCAAAAAGAATCAACCGATTTAAAAGGACATAAATATTATGTTATTTGAGATAGGTGCGTGAACAATGTACTGTTGAAAAGAGCAAACTCTAGCTGCAGTGTGCACCCACTTCAGTTGTAGTAAAAATGGCGCCGGGACAACAGAAAGCATTTTGTGTTCTACGTTTCACGCAGTAACAACTGCTCAGCGTGATTGTCGTATTAGGTATGGTGTGGATCCTGCTACAGCACAGAGCATTACACGATGGCATGAAAAATTCCGGGAAACAGGTTGTTTGTGTACAGGCAAATCGCTGGGCCATTCCTGAATATCTGACACAAACGTCAAACGCATCCGCCGTAGTTCCACAAGGAGTCCACAGAAATCCGTTCACCATGCAGCTCAACAGCTCTATGTGCCCTGATGTCCGTCTGGCGTGCCTTACGTCGAGGTTTACACATGAAACCATAAAAAATCCAGCTACTGCAAGCTCTTCCTGAAGGTGACAAACAACAACCTGTGGAGTTCTGTAATTTAGTTTGTAATGCTGGTGGGTAAAGCTATTTTGTGATCGTGTGCAAGTGGACAACGTATCTTAACGTCTTCCCAAGCCCATGGTGGTGAACAGATATTCTAAATAGCTATTAATTGTGGCCCTGTAATACCGTTAATGTTAGGTGCAGATCGTCTCAAATTAATTAGAAATTCTGCTGTGACATAACAAGAATGCACAAATTGATATAAATGAGAGTTTGGGATTTTTTCTGAAATGACAACACAACCTCTCCCTTTTTCATTCTGCATTTAATTTATCACTGCTTTCAGGGAACAAGTGATATATAACAAGCAAGTTCAATTACTTTTAACTCTCAACAAAATAATTAATATTTAGACATTGAATATGTGATTATTAAATCTTTGTCTCTACACATGAGAATGTTATAACTAGCAAAACAATTAAATCTTCATCAGTGAAATTTGCATCTACATTGTAGCTATTCAATGGACTAATCTGGTGGAGAATGAAATTTTATCTTTTAAGCTAATCACACTCTCGTATATTCAATGGAGGGTATATAAGTATTCAACTCTTCAAATTCCATATTCAAAGTGTGCGCAGGTTGGAGTGAGCAAACTCTCGACTCAACATTTAATGTCGCCTAATGCGCGTTGGTACATTACCAACCGGGAAATGCGGCGGCATTGTCTCTGTGGTGGACCTGAAACGCTAATTTCCTACTCTGGCGTCGACTGAGTCACTCAGTCTCACGTTTCCTGCTTTCCATAGAATGTTACAGTTTCCCTAGTTGAAATAACGGCTATTGCACACTCGCTAATGGATGGAGCAATGTGCACAATCCTCTGCCCGCAAAAATTCCCGCAGGAATACGAACTACCACTTTACATCTGTTGCCACGGTATGTGAAGCGTACCGCCCTCACTTCGCAGACGTAAAGGTCTCAACGGCTTCGCTACTTTTCCACACATAGGTGTGGTC
The DNA here is from genome assembly GCF_023897955.1 of Schistocerca gregaria. Classification (NCBI taxonomy): domain Eukaryota; kingdom Metazoa; phylum Arthropoda; class Insecta; order Orthoptera; family Acrididae; genus Schistocerca; species Schistocerca gregaria. The sequence continues at coordinate 756,147,062 of NC_064923.1, forward strand.
CGCTGCGAGACTCTCTGTTAATTTAGTTCTCAAAAATGCTTTTATATGGCGTGACACACTCCACCGTGTCTCTTCTATGTCACACAGTATTGCTTCAGCCAACCACTTCCTCGTTATAGGTGAATTTTTATTTTTCTTGCCGGGTCGCCGCTAGCCTTGTTAATGCTGTCTAGCCTCTTACCCACGGTGTCAGCTGTATTTATGTAAAAGGTATTATATTGTTCTCACCTTACTTCTTTCTACGCTGCAGCTGGGCCTTCTTTTGTTAATGTTAACAGGGGTTTCCCAATGCCATTAGCCACTTGCACAGTCCGCCTCCTAACTGCGTTCACTTTATCTCATTTACACATGACCCTGTCGTTATAAGGGTAGATACTGTTTTGTTATTCGGTACATGAGAGTATTACAATTGCTTCCTGTTAACAATATAGAGTTATGTTATGGGGATTTTAGTCTATATCGTAATTATGAAGCTCATTTAAGGTCCGAAACATGCGGATGCTTTACACATTCCATACCTTCCGACTTGATTGTGTGCTGCTGTGAGCAATGGTTGAAGGATTGGTCTTTGCAGTGCTAAATTATAAGCTCAATTAATTTTTGATCATTGTTCAGCTACTGGTCTAGCTTATTCTAGATGAGCTTGTGTCAATATTCTAGATTTTGAATTTGAAATCTGGCGTTACATGGTGTTGTCTACCAAGAAGATTACTGTTTTGTCTTTACAGTTTTTTACAGCAGTTCTGATTAATTTAATCCTACAATATTTCATTTGTCTTACTGTTAACTTATGTCAAATGGTTCATCCACCCTTTATCTTGTCCTATTTTTTTAAATAATTCCAGGCATTCCAGTTATCAAACACTCATGATGTTGATTATGGAAGATGAATTGAAGTTAAGGATGCATTTGTTTCTATTATCTATAGTCTCAACACCTATGTTACTTTAATTAAATTCTTATCATATCTAAAATAATTAATAATTTTCTGCTTAATACAAACTTTACAATCATTCACATTATCTATCTTTACAAACATGTTTTCTTAATGTCTACAATACACAAATATTAGATTAAGTGCATAAATTTTACGTATTAAATACAAAATATAAAGACATGGTATGCTTATGAATTACATTACAATTTACAAGTGGAATTACAAAATACAAATGTGTAGTGGCACAGGTGTCATTTATTGTTTACTGTTATTTAAATTTTTTGTTCAAATGAGTGTCTTTCTCACTCTTTTTACAATATTACAACTACTTTGCCAAATGCATCACTTTTTTTCGTTACACTTTAACTTTAACTTTCGGCAGGGCTTCTTAACGATGCTTCTGTTGTTGATTAGTGGTGGCTGACGTGGATACTCATTTGTAGACTCTGCTGTTGCTGAAGATCATCAGCATCTACAGTCCTGAGTGGCTGATTACAGCTGCTATTGCATGGTCATTCTTCCAAGGCACTGTCATGATGTAATGACTGAAGTGTCCTTGTCCCTGTTTTGGTGTAATTGCCATCGAGGTGGTTGAGTGTAACTTCTCGACGATTGTTGCAGGTTGATGTATCAAGTCCCCAATATGCGTGCTCTGCTTGTAAACTTGACTGCCTTTATTCATTGAAAAAATTAATTGTTATGGTTTGTAGAATACTACTTCTAGTTGATTTTACTAAATCTCATCCTGGTTTAAGATAAGGGATGGATAAGAATCTTTTGTCTTCTGCCTTTATCTTGGGACCCTCTCTTCGCTTCTTGCTGTGTCTTCATGTCTTCTTTCTTCGAGCTTCTGACTTCTCAGGCACAGGAATAGTATTTGTTGTTCAGTGAAAATTATTTGGAAGGATTACCAGTTATGTTTGTTATGAGATACGAACTTTGAATAGATCACGGAAGTGATAATCTGCCTTCAGATATACATTTGTCCATTAGGTATTTAAGAGAAATATTCTCATTTTTAATTTTCCCAGGTGGTCATAATACTAATGCAGCCCTTGTTTCCATTGGCTGCTATTGTTGTGGCTGCTATTATCCGTCGCTAATCGGGTTCGCCTGTCTTCTGCGCAGATGTGCGTCCCTTGTCCTGTAGTTTAACCTTTTGTGTTTTGAACACTAACAAATCGTTATCACTATTGCGACGATTAAATAACGGCTCTGATATCGCTGTTGACTTACTCCCACTATCTATTTTTGCGTTAACAACAATACCCTTCACTATAACACGTAGTATCGGACTTATCTCCGAAGCACTCTCGTCTTTGACTTCCTCCATTAATATGTCCTCAATTACTTCGTAATTTGAAACTTCCTGGCAGATCAAAACTGTGTGCCCCACCGAGACTTGAACTCAAGACCTTTGCCTTTCGCGGGCAAGTGCTCTACCGTCTGAGCTACCGAAGCACGACTCACGGCCGGTCCTCACAGCTTTACTTCTGCCATTATCTCGTCTCTTACCTTCCAAACTTTACAGAAACTTTCCTGCAAACCTTGCAGAACTAGCACTCCTGAAAGAAAGGATACTGCGGAGACATGGCTTAGCCACAGCCTGGGGGATGTTTCCAGAGTGAGATTTTCTCTCTGCAACGGAGTGTGCGGTGATATGAAACTTCCTGGTAGATGAAAACTGTGTGCCCGACCGAGACTCGAACTCAGGACCTTTGCCTTTCGCGGGCAAGTGCTCTACCATCTGAGACGAAATACTGGCAGAAGGAAAGCTGTGAGGACCGGCCGTGAGTCGTGCTTCGGTAGCTCAGGTGGTAGAGCACTTGCCCGAGAAAGGCAAAGGTCCTGAGTTCGAGTCTCGGTCGGGTACACAGTTTTGATCTGCCAGGAACTTTCATATCAGCGCACACTCCGCTGCAGAGTGAAAATCTCATTCTGGAAACTTCGTAATTTAATCGGTTTATTTGTGCTTGTTCGATAGTTTGAGAAGTATTTCCTCTCAGTTTGTCTAACTGTATTCTTGCCGCTTTTAGATCAGCTTCTACCTTAACCAGTCTAGATTATGAAGCCTCTTTTTGGTACGTTGCTCTCTCTTTTAGTTTAGATTTGTCTCTTTGTCACACATCCTCGTGATCGTATTTAATTTGGATTTTAAAACATGGCACGTATTCTTTAAATCTGATAGTACATCACGTTTAGATTATGGGGATTCGTCAGATTCTACTTTAGTTATATCTCTATTCGCACCCTGATTCAATTAGTTTTCATCTTTGTTGTCATGCCACTGAGGGTTGCAGATGCAAACTTTTACCTATGTCGTAATTTATTGCGACGCTGTTTTCTGTATCTGGTTTGGTGATTACATAGTCTCGGTAATACTGCCGTACTATGTCCTCATATGTACCACAGTTGTATACGTTAGACTCTGATTTATCCGCCTGTTCAGATAGTTTATGACCTGGTTCGTTTTCCGATTCAGACGAAATATTTGCCCTATCATTGGCCTATCCGTGATCTGATTGTGTTTCCCTATTCTGTTCGATTCCCTATATGCATAACGCATCCGACTCTTTCTGCTTTTCTTCCATAGTTTTACGGAAGGTTTTTAGCAAATCTTGTAGCGTATTGAACTTTTGACTAGGTGTACTTATTCCTACTTTCCTCTTTTTTTCTGACCTATATTAGTCATATTTCGTGGGTTACTCTTGTTCAATCGTGCTGTGACTGATTACGTTAGGATATGTATTATCCTACTGAAAATTATGTGCCGTCGGAGCAGAATCAAACATCTGCACCATATACGTCACTGCTTCCTCATTATTAGTTCATGATTAGGTAAAGCTAGGAGTTCGTCCACATTGTCAGTATCTGTCCAGATACTTTTGACGATCCTTCCCTCGTTCCTGTTTCCACTTCCGATTTCTGTCCTAACCTATTTATCACCTATCTGCCTCTGCAGAAAGTGTATTATTTGCTTGAACCCCTGCAATACCTAATGTCTGTCATTCCACACGCTTCCCAGGATTTGGTGGTCGTAATTCAACCTACCTCTGTGGTTCATTACTGCGGTAAGTATCTGAAGTGTTTGGCTATGGCTGCATTCTTGCAGCACCTCCCCATCTGCTTTCCCTGCATTGACCTGGCGATCGCTGATTAAAATCAGTTTGTCGGTTTTCCCGAGTTCTCCAGTTTCCATTCCTATTTTTGTACCAATTATTATTATTAAAGCCATATCCATTACATTGTGTTCTCGTGTTTCCACTATTCGCATTTACGTAACTTTTTCTATTTCGTCCTGAATTCACTCGCAATGCCGGCCTATCATTGCTACCATTACTGTTATTGGCGTTATTATTATTTGTTCTTTCAAAGTTATTGTGCCCTGAATCACGACGTCTTAGAGCTTCGTTTTCATACGTGAATTCGACTTCTCGCAAAACTCCTTTAAAGGTTTCTACATTATCGCCCCCACGTCCTATCAACGCTTCTTGACAATTCATCGGTAGTTTCGTTTTGCATATCTGTATAAATTCCCGGTCACTATAAGGGCTGTCTAAATATTTGTTCCTTGTAGCCATATTCTCAAAGAATTTGACTGTTGTTTTCTCTTGCAAATTTTCAAATGAGACATTTTGAAATAAGCCATATTTTATTCTCATTTGCGCCTCAGGTGACCAATATCTGGCTATAAAGGCTGCTCGAAACGAATCATACGAATCTCACGTTTCCGCTATCTTCTGCATCGTTTCAGCAGTGCTTCCTTCCATGGTTGCACTAATGAAATCTAATTTATGTTTCAAATGCCACTATGCTGGTATACCTACTTTGAACTGATCAATAAATATGCGAGGGTGAAGACTACTTGCATTTTCCTTATAGTGATGGTATTTGCGCACTGTCGGAAAGTGGTTACTAGAAAAATTTCTCGCTTCGCTCTGCGACATACCTTCTGTGTTTTGGAAACTGGAATTATGTCCTAGGTTTGCATAAAATCTACGCAAACGTGTATAATTTGGCTCATTCTGTGACATTCGTGCTGCAGAATCACTTGCAGGTTTCATTGCTCAATATGCGTACATAACACCCGCTGCCGGCTCAGTATCTTGTCGTGTAAGCAACTCTGGCTCGTTAGATACCGAATAGTAACTCGTCGGTATTCGTCACGTATGTTGTGATGTTACGTAACGTGTCGCTATAGCTTGATCTGCGTGTGTGGCACTTTGTGCTTGACGTGTGGAATCTTGCTGCAAACCACGCACGCATTTTTCCGGCTGACCTGTTATTCTTTCGTGAACAAGTGGTCGCAATCCATTTCGTTCCCTACTGTTACCATACTGTTCTTGTATATGCTGTTTTGGACTAATTTCCTGCTATCTGTTTGCGGTTTCGGACTGACATTCACATGTGCCTTTCCATCTTTCGTCACACGTACTCTCGTGTTCTCTTTCTGTTGTGTTAGCGGCGACTGTTGATTTTGATGTGTTCACAGTATTATCTACCGGCATTAACGTGGATTCTGTCGTCGCTTACGATTCCTCACTAACGCTTTCTGCGTCTTCTCGACTTTCTAATGAACGTAAAACTTCCGATCTGAGTCGTTGAAACTGATGTTCAGTTTTCTCTTGTATTTTTAAAATACGAGCATCGAATTTCTTTAATGCAGCTTTGGTTGTTCTTTTGTGAGACATCGTCTCAGCAGTTACATGTCTCGCTTTCGTCGATGCTCTAATGGCAAAAGCTTTTACCTGTTGTTTAACTTTTTTGACACTTTGTTCCGTAACTTCGCGTAACGTTTCATGTCTGCTTGGGCAGTGTCAATGTCTTTTCTTATTTGTGTGTATCCTGTAACAAGCGTTTGAAGCGTAATTTGTGCTTATTGAGCTTCAGTTCGTATTTGACCTATCACGCGTTTTTTCTATTTCCCTATTAGTTTCTCTCAGCCTCAATGTTAATTCTTTTGTCTTTGTGTTATGCTCCCTTCTAAACGCTTTCTCTCATTCCTGTGATTGTCATTCTAAACACTTTTCTGATTCCTGAGATTGTTGTAATAACTGTTGCAACATTTCTAAAATGTTGGCGTTTTCTACACCTACACCATTATCGCCTGTTTCCATCTGATGTAACCGTTCGTTTTTCGTGAACATAGTGTCGGAGCACTAACACTCGTTCTTTCATGTGATTGCCAACCTGTCTGATTCAATATGATCACGTTCGGTTCTACATACTGTAAATCACTGGCAACGGATTGTACGTCTGAATCATTTGCAATGCTGTTCTCATGTCCATTCTTTTGACCAGACTGAACACCGCCTTTGGCATTTTCGGTCTCATTCGGTATTTCTACATCATCTGTTACATGTTGTACACGCTTATCTAGCTGTTGCTTGTCCAAATCGATCCTATCAAGATCTGCCATTACTATTTTCTGTCGTGTTTGAGCGTTCCTCTAAGCGTAGCTGTTCATGAAATTTTCGAACTTGACTGTGCCTTAACATCAAATTATAAGACTTGACTGTACCCCAAAATATCATTCACACACTCCTATATTCAAGCAGTCTCCTCGTCTTTCATTTAGCCTTTTTAGTTACTCAATTAAACATACAATGAATACACTGCTATCTACACTTATTTACTAACTTACTTAGTTACTTACTACTACACAGTTCCAGTCACATTTACTTTTACAAAATTATTTTTCTCCAATTTGCATCAGCTTTTTGTTTACCGTCAATCTATCAGATTTCTATCCTGTCAGACTTTCAAAATGCTGTTAATTCAGAATCCTGGCAGGGTCACCATTTGTAATGTGTAGTTATTTTGTGTCAAGTGCTGGTGGGTAAAGCTATTTTGTGATCATGCTCAAGTAGATAACGTATCTTTACGTCTTCTCAAGCCCAGACATTCTACATAGCTATTAATTTCGTCCCTGTAATACCGCTAATGTTAGGTGCGGATCATCTCAAATTAATTAGAAATTCTTCTCTGACGTAACAAGAATGCACAAATTGATATAAATGAGAGTTTGGGATTTTTTCTAAAATGACAACACAACCTCTCCCTTTTTCATTCTATATTTAATTTATCACTGCAGACTCTTGACTAAACATTTGATGGCGCCTAATACGCGTTGGTACATTACCAATCGGGAACTTTAGTGGTGTTGTCTCCATGCTAGATCTGAAACGCTAATTCCCTACTCTGTCCTTGACTGAATCACTCAGTCTCAATTTTCCTGTGCTCTGTAGAACATTAAATTTTCAATAGTCAAAATAATGGCTATTGCACCTCGCTAACGGATGGAGTGACGTGCACAATGATCTGACTGCAAAAATTCCCACAGGAATAGAACGACCGCTTTGCATATGTTGCCACAATAGGTGAAGCGTACCGCCCTCATTTCGCAGACGTAAAGCTCTCGCCCGCTGCGAGATGGAAGAGCTCTGTTAATTTAGTTCTCAAAAATGCTTTTATATTACGTGAGTCTCCCCACCGTGTCTGTTCTACATCACGCAGTATGGCTTCAGCCAACCGCTTCCTCGTTATAGGTGAACTTTTATTTGTCTTGCCGGGTTGCCGCTAGCCTTGTTAATGCTGTCTAGCCACTTACCCATGGTCTCGGTTGCGTTTATTTAAAAGGTATTATATTGTTCTCGCCTTATTTCTTTCTGTGCTGCAGCCGTGCCTTCCTGTGTTATTGTTAACTGGGGTTTCCCAATGCCATTAGCCAAGTGCACTGTCCACCTCCAAACTAAATTCACTTTATGTCATTTACACATGCCCCTGTCGTTATGATTGGTTGTGGTCTTATAAGGGTAGATACTGATTTGTTATTCAGTACATGAGATCATTACAAATGTTTCCTGTTAACAGTATAGAGCTATTTTCTGGGGATTTTATTCTGTATCATAATTAGGAAGCTCATGTAAGGTCCAAAAGGTCTGCATCTTGGGAAGATGGACAATGACAGGTTTCTTCCACACAGAGCTTAGTGATGAGGCAGCATTCCATTTAAGTCGAAAGGTGGACCGTCATAAAGTGAGAATATCAGGTACGGAACAACCACATGAACTTGTAAAACATGAGAGGGACTCTCAAAAATTTAATGTGTTTTGTGTAGTTCAATGGAGAAAAGTGTGTGGTCCATTTTTCCTTGCCAAGAACTCTGTTATAGGAAGCACATATATTGATATCGTTGAGAACTTTCTTTTTCCACAGTTTGAGACTGATTCGAATGACTTCCTCTACGAGCAGGATGGGGCACCGCCACACTGGTATCTGGAAGTGTGGGAATTTTTAAATCAAAGGATTATTAAATCGTGGATTGATTTCACTGGACCAAATGATTCAGCCTTACATTACTGGCCTCCAAGGTCACCAGACATGATTGTATGTGATTATTTCTTGTGTGGACTTATAAAAGACTGTTTTTATGTGCCTCCATTACTAACAACAATGGATGAACTGTGACATCGTATAACAGCAGCGTTGGAAGCTGCAACTCAAGACATGTTCGCTACAGTGCAGGAACAATTTCAATACTGCATTGATATATGCCTACACCTCATGGGAGGCATATTGAGCACGTGTGAAAAGGTATGAAAACAAAACTTTTTGAGTTTCCCGTTCAACAAAAAAAATCATTGTATATGTTTATTAGTTTCCCAAATATACATGTGTCAAAACGGATGATTCTTTTTGATTTGCCCTGTATTAAAATACTGAAAGGAAGTCAATAAATAACTTGTCAGTTTCATTCTTGTTCTCAAACGCAATGGTTAGCTTACTAAAAATTAACTGACTGTTCCAAGTTGAATGAATAGCTTTTACTTTGAAAATACGCTCTTTCAGAACATGGTGACCATAGATAATAAACAGAAGCGTTACATTTTAGGAGGAATATGTCAGGGTGAGTTCAGTCGTAGTTCCTGGTCCAGTATTGTGCAAAACAGAAACCAGCTTGAGCCGTGAAGTGCTTCGAATACGTTTTAGCTAAATGCAGTGATCCAATAGTTGGTCTACTAAACACTTCGCAAGAAGAAGCTAGATAGTCAAATTAAAGTTCACTTATGTGAACACGACGTAAAGGTGACATATGGAGTGCACCATAGTCAAATACTGTTTTCAAGTACTAATATTGTTCTCTCGGTTCGCGATTACGCTTTCAGACACTATGTCAGACAGAGAATGTCGTAGCAAAGTGCGCTGCTTCTCAGACAGAAGGTAAATCACGAAAACCCTAACATTGTGAGAACATTACACTGAGGTGTCAAAGCCATGAGATAGATACATGCACATATACAGATGGGGGTGGTGTCACGTACACAAGGTATGAAAGGGCAGTACTATGGCAGAACTGTCATTTGTGCTCAGGTGATTCATATGAAAGGATGTCTGTCGTGATTATGGCCATATGACGGGCATTAATAGACTTTCAACGCGGAATGGTATTTGGAGCTAGACGCATGGGACATTTCTTTTGGGAAATCGTGAGAGAAATCAATGTTTCGCGACCTACAGTGTCAAAAGTGTGCCGAGAATACCAAATTTCACACATTAGCTCTCACCTTGGACCACGCAGTGGCGAAGGCCTTCTATTAATGACTGAGAGCAGCAGTATTTGGGTAGAGTTGTCAGTGCTATCAGACAAGCAACACTGCGTGAAATAACCACAGAAATCAGTGTCGGATGTATCAATTAGGACACTGCGGCGGAATTTGGCATTAATGGGGTATGGCAGCAGACAACTGACGAGAGAGCCTTTGCTACCCACACGACATCAAATGCAACGCGTTTACTGGGCTTATAACCATATCAGTAGGACCCTAGATGCCTGGAAAACCGTACGCCGGTCAGATGAGTCCCGATTTCAGTTGGCAAGAGCTGACGGTAGCGTTAGTGTGTGGTACAGACCCCACTAAGCCATGGTCCCAAGTTGTCAACATAGCACCATCAAAGCTGGTAGTGGCTCCATATGGGTGTAGGCTGTGTTTACCAGGAATATACTGGGTCATCTGGTTCAACTGAACCGATCATTGACTGGAAATGGTTATGGTCGGTTTCTTTGAGACCTATTGCAGTCATTCATGGACTTCATTTTGCCAAACAATGACGGAATTTTCATGGATGACAACAATACCCCTTGTCACCAGGCCACAGATGTTCGACGTTGGTTTGAAGAAGATTCTGGACAAATCGAGCGAATGGTTTGGCCACGCAGATCGCGCGACGTTAACCCCATCGAACATTTGTGGGACATAATTGGGGGGTCACTTCGTGTACAAAATCCTGGACGTGGCTACACTTCCGCAATTATGGATGGCCATAGAGGCAGCATGGCTCAGTATTTATGTAGGGGACGTCCATCGACTTGTTGAGCCAATGCCTCGATGAGATGCTGCACTATGCTGGACAAAACGTGGTCCGACACGATATGAGGAGGTATTACATGACATGTCACTGCAGTGTATGTGCGAGTATAGGAAAGGGGCCAAAAGGGCATTACATCCTGATCCTCAGTCATTGGGTTCATTCCCTGGCTTAAATTCCTAACCTCTCTGCAATGTCTCATGAAGTGAAGGCATGTGACACAATTTGTGGGCCCCATACGTCGGATGTGGGCATTAGCAAAGCACCCCCCTTCGCTATATTCGAGAGCAGTATGCTATGTATCGGCAACAGTTTTCACAAATTCCCTTGTCTGATCTTCATCGTACAACACAAACACCACACTACTCTGAGATTCATCCATTACACTCACCTACATTCTACAAATACACGTACGACCTATCCGTCACATATCCTCAACGAAACGGGTCAGTGTATGCGCGGGGTAAGAACATCCTCTCCGTTAGGTAGCTGAACCAAACCAGTTGTATATACCAGCTATTAACGCCACATTATGTTTACATTTATGCGTCCTATTTTATTTGGAATCAGTTATGGCGTTACATTACACCATCTTCTGGACGCTCTCTCTCTCTGATACCAGATGATCATGTGGATACCAAGTAATCTACAGTATACATCTCACTGAGGGTACAAAAATCGATTTTCGCTACAGTGGACCTTCTTCCCCGCTTACAGTATCAACGGTGGCAGAACATCAACTGGACTATACCAAACTAAGATCTATAAATGTAGCTGAAGGTGTCCTGTTTTCTACATAAAGACTTTACTCTTTGTCTTTTTAGCAGTTTAAATAAGTAACTTCACTAGTTGCCTTCATTTCTCAAATAACTTCGCCTTTACTTGGCCCACTTCGTGATACCAAGCGTTCGTAATTACTTTCACTTGCTCTAAACCTGTCTTTAGACCCTGCTTGTTTTATTACATTGTGTTCAGAATCAAACTGCCTTAAAAGTTTTTTCGGAAATCGATCTTGCATGGTAGTCAACAGTGACCATTTGCGTTCCTGCGTGAAGAGCAGTTCTCCCTTTCATGAACTAGTGTAAGCTATTTCAGGCCACATCTATCAATATTTTTCTGAAAAAATTCACGTATGCCACGTAGCATTAAACAAAACATTTTAGAAGAGAGAAATGCAATTTCACCTCCGGTCATCCTGCGTTAGGTGGCCCATAGTTTCGCTGAATCGATTACTGTGATGTTAGCATGGTTCCTCTCAATAGGACAAGGTCAGTTTTCTTCCCCGTTCTTGTCCTGTCCCATACAGTATTCCATTTTTAAGAAGTTTAGCCCGCTGGAAGGGGAGAAGGACGTTATGGATGATGCTGCAGGTTTCCGCCCGGATCACATGTTCGAATAGTTTTTGCATACATAACGTCACATCTACGTGGTCTCTTACACCAGCTGAGGTATCTTGTCTTACTGACAAAATATGTTGTTGTTATTGTGGTCTTCAGTCCAATAACTGATTTGGTGCAGCTCTCCAAGCTACTCTATTCTGTGCAAGCCTCTTCATCTCCAAATGACTATTGCAACATATATCTTTCTGAATCTGTTTACTGTATTTATCTGTAGGTGTCCCTCTACGATTTTTATCTCCCACACATGCCTCTGATGTTACATTGGCGATCCCCTGATCTCTCAGAATGTACCCTATCAACCGCTCCCTTCTTTTAGTCAAGTTGCTCCAGAAGTTTATTGTCTTTCAAATTCTGTTAGGTACCTCCCCAAGAGTTATGCGATCTACCACTCTAATGTTCAGCACTAGAAGTGTCAAAGTTCAAAATCTCTATTCGTTTCTTGTCTAAACTGTTTATTGTCCATGTTTCACTTCCATACATGGCTACAGTCCATGCATATACTTCCAGGAAAGCCTCCACAATACTTAAATCTACATGCAATGTTAACAAATTTCTCTTTTTGAGAAAAGCTCTTCTTGCCATTGACAGTCTGCATTTTATACCCCCTATTTTTTGGCCAAGATCAGTTATTTTACAGTAAAACTCATGTACTATTTTAAATGTCTAGTTTCCTTACCTAACTCCTTCAGCATCACCTGATTTAGTTCGACTACATTCCTTTATCTTTGTTTTGCTTTTGTTGATGTTCATCTTATACCTTCCTTTGAAGACAACGTCCATTCCATTCAACTGCTCTCCCAAGTCCTTTGCCGTCTCTGACAGAATTATGATGTCATCGGCAAACGTCAAAGTTTTTTTTTTTTTTTTTTTTTGCTTCTGTTTGAACTTGAATTCCTACTTCAATTTTTCTTTAGTTTCCTTTACTGCTTGCTTAATGTTCAGATTGAATAACATTGGAGCTAGGCTACAAGCCTGCCTCACTGCCTTCTCAATGAGCACACATTTTTAGTGTCCATATGTTATTTTTTAATATTCACGCTTACATGTGAATCATTGGTTTTACAAACATCGCACGATGACTTAACAGATCACACAGTCTGGCAAACCTTATTTCTTACAATCATTTCCCATCTCTTGTTCCTACATGCAACGCATTGTCACATCGCATTAGTATAGGCTTAGGCAGTAAAATCAAAGCCACTTTCAATTTCCGAGACTGTTGCCTAAAGTGTTCGTGGTACATGTAAATTGAATGGAAGTTCATAATATCACAAGAGAGATGAATTAGTACCAGGACGAATATATAGTCTGAAATGTATGGCAGCCAGATAGACACTAAACTGTTATTGTTAATGTTGCTTGTAGGCTCACGGGATAAAATATTAGTCACTCAGTTAGAAGAGCACACAGACCACTTTGGGGGTTTGAAGACGATGACAGATAACCTACACGCATTCAGATAATATAGTTCTTGTGAAACACAAGTAGCTCTTTATTCTCACGAAGTAATGAGTGCTATTGACGGAGGACGTCAACTTGATTCCATATTTTTAGGTTTCGAGAAAGCTTTTGACACCGTTCCTCACAAGTGACTTCTGAATAAATTGTGTGCCTGTGGAGTATCGTCTCAACTGTCTGATTCGTGATTACCTCTCAGAAAGGTCACAGTTCGTAATAATTGACGGAAAGTCATAGAATGAAACGGAAGTAATATCTAGTGTTCCCCAAGGAATTGTAACAGACTCTCTCTTGTTCCTGATCTACTTTAGTTGATGTTTGAGACAATTTAAACAGTCCTCTTAGAATGTGTGCAGATGATGTTGTTATTTACCGTCATGTAAAGTCATCAGATGATCAAAATGAATTTCAAAATGATTTAGACAAGATAACTATATGGTATGACAAGTAGCAATTGCCTCTAAATCATGAGAAGTGTGAAGCCATCGACATGAGCACTAAAAAGAAACCCCTAAATTTCATTTACATTACAGAGACTGCTAAATATTTAGGCATTAAAATTGCGAATAACTTAAATTGGAAGGAACGTAGATAATCTTGTGGGAAAAGGAAAACAAAGACAGCGATGTTTGACAGAGTGCTTAGGAAATGTAACATCTACTAAAGTCTGGAGTATAGATGTGCGGTATGGTATCCGAATCAAATGTGATTGACGGAGGACATCGAAATGGTCAAAGAAGGGCAGCCCGTTTTCCACTATCGCGAAGTAGGGGAGATGGTGCCGAGGATATGATGGACGGTTGGAGTGTCATTCATTAAAACAAAGGCGTTTTTTTTTGCTGCTGCAGGACCATATCAAGAAATTTCAATCAACTGTGTTCTCAGAGAGTGAAAATGTTTTATTGGCGCCCACCTACAGAAGGAGAAATGGTCATTACAATAAAATAAGAGAAATCAGAGCTCGCAAGGAAAGACTGAAATGTTCGTTTAACGTGGGCACTGTTCGAGAGTGGGACCGTAGAGAAGTACCTTAAAGGTGGCTCGATATACCCTCTACCATCAGGTAGACGTAGATATAAAGCTGGTATCAGGCGTTCACGTGACCCTCCACCAATGCCGTCAGCCTTGGCAGTGAAGGGATGTGTGTGAGTCAGACTCTTGGTGGAAGCGGCGCACTCACCACGGCGGAAATGAGCTACCGTTGTGTGGCCGTGGCCATCATCACATCGTCAATGAAGATCCTCGATTTGCCGCTGAACAACTCGGTGTGCCTTGTAACGCGGCGTAGAAACAGTGGTAGTAAAAAGATATTCAACAGCGACTGTAGATGAGTTCTCACGCCTTGTCAATGACAATCAGTACGAAATTCGGCAGGAATTTTAGCTGCCAGTGAATGAAGGTCCACCTCAACCAGTCCTGCATTCATTGGATATCAGGAGTCTGATTATTGCTCACAGGGGCATATAATGCAGCACGTCTGCTGTGGACGAGGCGGTAGCTCGTGGTTTTATGCCCAGCGTTGCTGATTCTAGAACACGAGGTCCGGGTTAGCTTTCCGCACGGGTCGGGGATGTTCTCTGCTGGGTATAGGGCGTGTGTCGCCGAAATGGTGTAAAGTAAAAAGACTTGTACCATCGTTCTAACTGTCCAGAAGGGGACTCCCGACCATACGTGCCGTCCTCACATTTCTTTTTCTGCAGAAAGACAACGGTTAGCTGACTGGAGGTGTATAGTGGGCTCTGACGATTCGCAATTTCGTCTTTGATACAAGGCGTCATGACGGTAATTCTGACTCATAATTTCTCATTTTGCATCAATCGCTGGACGGTAATAATATGTGAGCCGCGAGAATGAGGAAGAGAAAAATAAATTTTATTTCTATAGGTGGCAGCTGTCTGAGTTGCTGGGTAAAAGGAAAGAAAGAGCATGAAGAGGGAAGCATATGGGCAAGTGCAGCCCACTAGATCAGTATATGATATCGCGTTTTCATTCACAAGAACAAATGGTTTAAATGGCTCTAAGCACTATGGGACTTAACACCTATGGTCATCAGTCCCCTAGAACTTAGAACTACTTAAACCTAACTAACCTAAGGACATCACACACATCCATTCCCGAGGCAGGATTCGAACCTGAGACCGTAGCAGTCGCGCGGTTCCGGACTGAGCGCCTAGAACCGCTACACCACCGCGGCCTGCTTGGGTATGAGAACAGTTAGCGACTTCTAACAAACGTTACACATGACTTCAACCTTTGTGAAACTTTTGTCCTCTGGCATTCCCCGAAAATTGAGGAAAGAAAAAAGTTCATCTCTCACAGTTTTTTTTTCGCTATTCAGGCAGTAAAAGTTTAGTATCAGACATGACGTTTTTATTTATTACTTCTTTGCTGTTGTCCCTCTTTTGCAACACACCTTGCTTACAGTATCTACGTATATCACTGAATGTTGTCGCAAAATTATATCACTGTTGTACACATAGTTCAGTAGATATCACTTCATAAACAACGAGATGCGTGAGAAACTTGCTTTTGTTTAAAACGGAGCGCATATCACCCGGAGTATGATCATCAAGTGTTTCATAAAGAGAACATTTAGCGAATAAAAAAAACCTTTAAGCATAATTTCAAAAATTTTCTACATTTTCATAGCGTAATTGCCTAGCATAAATTACACTCATGCTCATAAATTAAGGATAATTGCAGAATGTGGTGCCACACAACGTGGCACTGCACAAAACTGGCGCTAATGACATAGGCACATAGGGAACACACACGACACAGACATGTTATTTCACGGTATTGGTGATAAGTGGAGAAAACTGTCCCGAAACATATATGCTACAAAACGCGCACGTACCCCGACATCAATATGGGATATGATCACCATGCACGCGTACACAGGCCCCACAATGTGTTGGCATACTCAGGATCATGTGGTCGAGCATTTGCTGGGGCATAGCCTCCCATTCATGCACCACTGCCTGTCGGAGCTCCTGAAGTGTACTAGGGGTTTGAAGTTGTGCAGCGAACTTCGACAGAGAGCATCCCAGACGTGCTCGATAGGGCTTAGGTCTGGAGAACAGGCAGGCCACTCGATTTGCCTGATATCTTCTGTTTCAAGGTACTCCTCCACGATGGCAGCTCGATGGGGCCATGCTTATCATCCATCAGGAAGAAGGTGGGACCCACTGCACCCCTGAAAAAGCGGACATACTGGTGCAAAATGACGTCCCGATACACCTGACATGTTACAGTTCCTCTGTCACAGACATGCAGGGGTGTACGTGCATCAATCACAACCCCACACCACACCATCAAACCACAACCTCCATGCAGGTTCCTTTCAAGGACATTAAGGGGTTGGTATCTGGTTCCTGGTTCACGCCAGATAAAAATCCAGCGAGAATCACTGTTCAGACTATACCTGTACTCGTCCGTGAACATAATCTGCGACCACTGTTCCAATGTCTATGTACTGTGTTCGTGACACCAGGCTTTACGGGCTTTCCTGTGAAAGAGGTCTGTGGAATGCACCTTGCAGGTCTCCGAGCGAATAAACCATGTAGACTGCGTGTCTGGAGACAACTGTTCCAGTGGCTGAGGTAAGGTCCCGAGCAAGGCTACCATCAGTTGTCCATGACCGTCTGCAGGCACTGATGGTGAGATATCGGTCTTCTTGTAATGTTGTACACTGTGGACGTTTCTTGTGGACACGTTTCTTGTCTGCTGGAATCGTTGCCATTATCTTGATATCACACGTTGTGGCACACGGAGGGCCTGTGCTACGACCTGCTGCGTTTGACCAGCCTCCAGTCGCCTTAGTATTTTACCCCTCATAACGTCATCAATATGTGTTCTTTGAGCTATTTTCAACATACAGTCACAATTAGCATGTCTGAAAACGTCTGCATACTTACTCGCTGCACCGTACTCTGACATGCACCAATACACCTGTGTGTATGTGCACTGCTGCCAGCGCCACCGTGCGGCGACCGCAGGTCAAATGCACTGCATGGTCATACCCCGAGGTGATTTAAACCAGCAAATCTCCCACTACTGCGTTGTTTCACCATGTATCAGCATTATCCTTAATTTATGAGCCTGAGTGTATTTGACACATTGAGTCATTCGTAAAGTAATGAAACGTTTGAGACAATTTTACAATGGGAATTCGATTCTTTGAAGAATTGAGTGGTTTAATGGTTATGTCAGAAACGAAAAGGTAGATGTACATATTTTTGTACTGCATCTAAAAGTGAAAGAAAGTTTACAGAAATTTTAATGTTGAATGTTATGATCTTTGTGAGATGGAAAATAGTTTTCACACCTTATCCAATGTGGCTGTAGAAGAATACAGGATAAGTTCCACTAGCGCACAGTGTAAGTGTTTAAGTGTTAGCATACCGTTAGTGAACGCAGGGTATCACTAGGTGTTTTGTAAGAAGAGGTCGAAACTGTAATTTACTCAGCAGCCCAAATCACAGCGCTTTTACTCATGTGCACCAAAACCGTTAAAAAAGAAAGTATTGTGTGAGGGTGACCTTGTGTTTAGAGCTAATATATGTCGTGGCCGATCGGAGACACGAAGAATTTCACTAATTGACTGGTAACTATCTTGTAAATGGAATAGTGATCCCGCAGGATAAACGCGAAGCGAAACGGTATCGATTCAGAGATTAAGATATGAAGTGATATACGCTGATCCTAGGAAACAAAAGAAGGTCAGGGTTTAACCTCAAGGACACGAAGATGCTACTGAGATAGAGCTCGAAATACACAATGACGGGTAGGAATTCGGCTGTTGCCAATTCGAAGGAATTGGCAAAGCATTGTCTTGGAGTGAAAATTCATATGAGGAAACCTGGAGGGGAATTTGCAAAGCGTGGCTTCCACTTAAGTACTGTATTAGTTGGTGTGATTCACTTATACCAAAGTTTGACTTATAATACAGAAACACTACAATTACGAAGGCCTCCGAATTTCTTATATGGAAAGTTTTAAGGCTTTTTAAATAAAACAAACTTTATTAACATTCTACATCTTCATGCTTCAAGTCAACATATTTGCAGCTGTCTGCCGCTAGAGGCTCAGAATTGAAGTATGCAACATGGCAGTGCGTAACGTAAGAGTGCCTGTGAAACAGAGTGCTGTAATCCAGTTTCGAATTCGAAAAGTTCGTCAAGGCGACTGTGTTCCTTGCACATACAACCGTTAACCTGTACACATCGTGAGAACGACGCTTTTAGCGCTGCGACAACAATCCGATGCCTTGGGTTCTCTGGCATCGAACATCCTCCATACAATCCCGATTTGGCCTCATCCGATTTTCATCTGTTTCCAAAACATAGTGATGAAGCGGTACAAGAAGAGATGAGGTTGTGGCTCCGTCAAGAGATTCAAACATCCTATAGTGACGGTATAAACAAAGTGGTCTCCTCGTTAGGAGAAATGTGTTCGTGGCTGGCGTGACTATACTGAGAAATAAATATATGAACATGAACAATAAAAATGTAGAATGTTAATGACGTTTGTTTCATTTAAAAAACCTTAAGATTTTTCACAGGCAAGGTTAGAAGCAATACTTTCCAACACGCCTTCGTATAAATGAACAAAAACGTTTTGAAGTCTGAGAGGAATGGGAACTTCCAAAATGTAATAATGAATATTTTTCATATAAAATGATATATGTATTCGCGATAGCCCCATGTTGTGCTGTGATCACACTCTCTGTTTTTTCTGTCTGCTTTTGATTATGATATTGCTGAATAACATATGTTTTCAAAGTCTCATCAGTAGCAGAGAATTTCATTATTATACGTTCGTGACTCCAGCGTGTACGATTACGACTGCATAACAACGACATAGACTGAAAACGTTTCTCAGTGAAAGTTAAGTGAATCATAGTAAAGACCACTCATCTGTGTATAGTATTTAGTTACTTGTTTCAAAAACTATCCTACTAATTTCTCGTATGTAGGACGTCTCACTAATTGAAAATTTAACCAAAGGAAATTTTAGGATTAGCCTAGAGGTCTAAGGCGCTGCAGTCATGGACTATGAGGCTGGTCCCGGCGGAGGTGCAAAATGCCTCTGAGCACTATGGGACTTAACTTCTGAGGTCATCAGTCCCATAGAACTTAGACCTACTTAAACCTAACTAACCTAAGGACATCACACACATCCATGCTCGACGCAGGATTCGAACCTGCGACTAGCGGTCGTGCGGTTCCAGACTGTAGCGCCTAGAACCGCTCGGCCACTCCGGCCGGCCTCGGCGGAGGTTCGAGTCCTCCCTCGGGCATGGCTGTGTGTGTTTGTCCTTAGGATAATTTAGGTTAAGTAGTGTCTAAGCTTAGGGACTGATGACCTTAGCAGTTAAGTCCCATAAGATTTCACACACATTTGAACATTTTGAAATTTTAGGCCCATATGAGCAGCAAGGCATGCAGAAAGTACTAACAATGCAGTACTATTTTACAAAGCAGTTGAGACTTCTTGTGATCACGAAATTGATCGAAACCCCGAGGCCTCCCACGTATCGTTTCGAGAACCTTCGGACTATGAAGTTTAGGAGTTGCTTTCCACGTCTTTTGTTATCTCTCCACTTCAGCAGTTCTTAAACTGTCAGACAGAAAGTCTAATCACAGAAAAAACAGCGCTATCGCGTTATCACATCAATCAACTGATGCCAAGGTCAGTGGGTCATTTATCGAGACAAGATGTAGTTTTCAGTAAACACGTTCAACACCTAGCTTAATAACGTCATTTTTCTCGTGACAATTACATCTACAATTACATCAACGAGTAATGCAGACGTTGCTCAAAGACTTGACCTTTAACAGCGGAGCGAGATCGACATTTGTAATACATATAGCTTCTAAAGGGCATCATAGAATGGTATGACTGTGGGATGCATTGTAGATAGTTTCATGTGGCAATATTTCGTTTCCGCCTCAGCCACGGAATGTTCATCCAATACGTCCTTTGTCTACAGACTCCATTTGGGCTGTTGCCTGGTGGGGAACAAAGTCCACGCGGCAACCAACTTACTGCAGTGTTTTGTGCTTTGTGCACAACAATTACCTAACCGGCTCAAGATGCTGCTTGCCGCGTTACGACGACTTTTTTTTATATAAAAATACACTCAGTTTTTAGTGATTGTACTACTAACGAAACTGGAGTTAAATGCAGGAAGGACTGAAGAAGATCGAAGCTTGGTGAGGCTAAACAAATCGTACTGTACATAGATCGGTAGAAAAACCCGTTATTGTGTGATTGCAAGATTGCAAAACACTAGCTGCAAGCAGTTACGTCCATTAAATGTACAGGCTGTAACGGGTATAGTACAGATATTTCTACTGATAACTGAAGATGATGTACTGTACAGTAGTACATGAGAATTTATGTCATTTGCAGACTAATAATTATAACTATTGCAAGTTTATGTTTTTGGATTGGTTTGTACCTCCAAGTGCATGTGGAAAGATCAAGCCATTGATTTTTATTTTTGCCTGGGCCGCAGGTCAGGTGTCGAAAGGTGGACGCGAGGACGCAAAACTATTACTCTATCCTGACAGGCGTATTCCACTTACTGGTGCAGTTACGAACGTGCAGGAAGCATAAGTTTGTAAGGTTTTTGAAGTGTTTATGGAAAGAATGTTCGACGCAGAGAAGAAGCAGCAAACACAATGATGTGTGTAGGTATTAAGGTTTCACATATAAAATATCTGCACTTATACGCGTAAGACCGTGTATAGGAGTACGCGTACGGAGCCATTTCATATGGAGTGATCACCGGTATGGTAGATGGCATTCACCGCAAGAATCCTGAGGAAGCGTAGTCCACTCAAAAAGGAGGCACCTGACAAAACTAGTGTTCTATCTGTACTTGGATACTGCTTGTTACGCTGGCATCCGTACCATATAGCACTGACTATAAATATAGAGGAAACCAAGAAGGCACGGCCTTTCCGTACAGGTTCATTTCGTATGCGCGAAAGCGTCATGGAGGTGTTCAGGCAGCTCCCGTGGCAGGTGCTGCAAGAGAGGCACTCTGCATCACAGCGTCATTTACTAACAAAATTCCAAGATCATCGCCGGCCGGTGTGACCGAGCAGTTCTAAGCGCTACAGTCTGGAACCGCGCGACCGCTACGGTCGCAGGTTCGAATCCTGCCTCGGGCATGAATGTGTGTGATGTTCTTAGGTTAGTTAGGTTTAAGTAGTTCTAAGTTCTAGGGGACTGATGACCTCAGAAGTTAAGTCCCATAGTTTACAGAGCCATTTGAACCATTAGAGCCAAGATCATATGTTTCCAGGAGTCTCAATGAATATAATGCTTTCTCAAACGTATATCTCACGAATATATTGTGAACGTAAAATTAAAGATATTCCAACTCACTCGGAAACTTATCATCACCCGCTCTTTCCGCTGACCATTCGCTGTTGTAACAGGAAACATGCGAAGCGACAATGTTACACAAACTTCCCTCCGCCAAACACCATGAGCTGACTTGCGGAGTATAGCTGTAGATGTAAATAACGCTCTAACCTAAGTAGTTTATATTCTAGCTCTATGAATTCTAGCATATGATTGGTACATATGTGACTTACTGTCTTTCATATTCCAAAGAGTCCACCTCGGTAGCCGAGTGTTCAGTGTAGATGTCCGCTATGTCGATGAACCAGGTTCGATTCCCGATAATGACAGGAATTTTTCCTTGGTGGGCGAACACTCAGACCCGTGATGCATATTGTAGAGCTGCTTGACCAAATAGTAGCGGTCTCATCTACATCTACATCGATACTCTGCAAATCACACTTAAGAACCTGGCAGAGGGTTCATCGGACCACCTTTGCAATAATTGTCTATTATTCCAGTCTCTAACAGCCCACGGACTAAACGAACATCTATATCTTTTCGTGAGAGCTTTAATTTCCCTCATTTTAATAATAATGGTTTCTCCGTGCGTAGGACGGCGTCAAAAAGAAAAAAATATTCTCGTATTCTGAGGAGAAATTTGGTGACTGAAATTTCGTGAGAAGATTCTGCCGCAACGAAAAACGCCTTTGTTTTGTTGATGTTCACCCTAAATCCTGCATGTCAGTGATTGTAATTTCTAAGTATTGAGTTGAATCTATGGTTTTTATATTTAACTGATTTACGTGTATTCAAATTTTAAAGGTTTCCTTTTAGCTCTTATGTGGATGACCTCACATTTTTCATTATTTAGGATCAAATGCCAATTTTCGCACCATACAGATATCTTTTCTAAATCATTCTGAAATTTTTTCGGTCTTCTGATGAGTTCAGTAAAACGACAGCATCATCTGCAAAAATCTAAGACGGTTGCTCAGATTGTCTCCTAAATTGTTCAAGTAGATATGGAACAGAAGAGGGGCTATAACACTATACTGCGGCACTCCAGAAATTACTTCTGTTTTGCTCGATGACTTTTCGTTGCGTACTACGAACTGTGACTTCTGCGACGGCAAATCACGAATGCATTCACATAACTGAGACGGTATTCCATAAGCGCGCAATTTGATTACAAGCCGCTTCTGAGGTACAGTGTCAAAAGTGCTACGGAAATCTAGAAATACGTAATCAGGTTTGCTAAGCCGACAACGGCGGGGAAAGCGGAGTGCTGTGACCCCACAACCGCCCATAACGCATCCGTGTGACTCCATTGGTTAATGGAGGACACCGTGGTCGGTCCGGCCCGATTCCCCGGTCCCAGGGCAGAACGGTGGAGCTTTCCTTTCCTTTTTTCCATCTTACGAAAAAGTTTTGCCCTTCATGGTGTCGTAGAATATGAACTGAAGGCTGCTTTGTAGGTAAATTCCGGAGGTAATCAATGAAAAATAAAAAAAAAAACACTGCCGGCCGCGGTGGTCTTGCGGTTCTAGGCGCTCAGTCCGGAGCCGCGCAACTGCTACGGTCGCAGGTTCGAATCCTGACTCGGGCATGGATGTGTGTGATGTCCTTAGGTTAGTTAGGTTTAACTAGTTCTAAGTTCTAGGGGACTAATGAGCTAAGATGTTAAGTCCCATAGTGCTAGGAGCCATTTGAACCATTTTTAAAAAAAAAAAAAACACTGGCTGCAGAATCGTGACACAGTAATCGCCATTCCACTTAGGAACAAAAATCATGAGTACGTAAATTAAAAGTGAAACAAGCAAACAGCTAGCAATACTATTTTCTTTACTACCATTTTCAAGGTTTCAAAAAATATTCAAATATGCGTGAAATCTTATGGGACTTAACTGCTAAGGTCATCAGTCCCTAAGCTTATACACTACTTAACCTAAATTATCCTAATGACAAACACACACGCCCATTCCCGAGGGAGGACTCGAACCTCCGCCGGGACCAGCCACTCAGTCCATGACTGCAGCGCCTCAGACCGCTCGGCTAATACCGCGCGGCTTTTCAACGTTTGTCCAACTCTATTTATTGCTCAAATGATTGAACGAACCGAAAACGAAACATCCTCTATAAATTACACAATGAGGTTTTGTCTGAGTTTTCCTAGCCAAACGAAGAGTGAGAAATGAACAAACGGAGTTTGAAATTAATCATCGTTAGGTGTATTTTTAATTGATAAAAACTGTGTGTCAGACCGGAACTCGAAATTGGGACCTTTGACTTTCATTTTCAACTGACATTTTGCCGGCCGAGGTGGCCGAGTTGTTCTAGACGCTACAGTCTGGAACCGCGCGACCGCTACGGTCGCAGGTTTGAATCCTGCTTCGGGCATGGATGTGTGTGATGTCCTTAGGTTAGTTAGGTTTAAGTAGTTGTAAGTTCTTGTGGACTTATGACCTCAGAAGTTAAGTCCCATAGTGCTCGGAGCCATTTTTTTATACCGACATTTTTTATTTGTTTTATTTTCTAAATTCTTTTATTTGTTTTTATTTTGAGGGATTGAAGAACGACTCACGACTCGTCCTCACAGCTTTAATTACAACAGCACATCATGACCTACCTTCCAAACTTCACAGATATTCTCATATACACCTTGGATGACTAGCACTCCTGGAAGAAGGGATATAATTTTGGAAGGTAGGTGATGTACTCGTGGGGGTGCAGTTGTGAGAGTGGGTAGTGCGTCGTCCTTTGACAGCACAAAATAAAAAAAATTGAAAAATAAGACAAATAAGAAACAAATAAAAAGAAGTCGGTAGAGCACTTTCCCGCGAAAGGCAAAGGTCCCAGGTTCAAGTCCCAGTCTGACACACAGCCATAATCAGCCAAGAAGTTTCAGATCAGCGCACATTCTGCTATGGACTGAAAATTGTTTCAGAAGAAGATTAAATGGCATGAAAGCATCAGCAATGTACTAGCGCTCTTTTAAATTGTAATTTTAACATTGAACTTTAGATTCTCAATTGACACCTGATTTTGCTGATTTACGTACTCTTAATAACAATAGAACACCGATAGGTATTTAAATACACTATATTTCATGCTTTCTGAACAAAACATGAATATAATGAAACAATTTTTGGGAAAAAGGATGCTCAGATTGTTTATGAAATGTGTGTCAAGAAGTAAGCAATAAAGTGTATTAGAGAAACATTTGACGCGCCTTTGAATGGTGTTCGAGATCACGTAGGTGCTGATTGAGAGTTTAAAGTGCAATGTTCAACTTGGAGTGTCACAATTTTAAAGCATCGTAGAGGATATTTGACGGGTGGATTATGTGGAACGTTCTGTCTGCTGTTGAGGTGCCTTCACACATTTCTGTCAGCTATGCCCGAAGGTGTAAAAATATTCCAATACTAATTCAGTCGCGAAAATTTTTCAATAGAGATTCCGTCAAATACTAGTGTTATGAGGAAGAATGTGCCTTATCAGTCGACACCTCATTCACTCTGCATGATTTCGATCTCAGCGCTTTATTTCTCGCTTTCAGACAAATAATTTCACAAAACATTTTACCATTTTGTTTCTAAAAATCACTTTATTATGGGTGGACAACAAATATATTTTTGAGAAATGAAAGCTATGCGGATTTTATTGCATTCTTGGAAAATGTTATTAAACGTCAAAGTCGTAACAAATGCATAGATCTTCGTAAAATCGCTGAATCACGTCAACACCTGGGCTGTAAATAGTGCTATCGAACAAGTTGGTTGTTTTTAGAAATCGTGCAGTGAAGTTTCAATAAAATCTCATAAGATATTTCAAATAAACGGAATGCGTTTTTCTCTTTTTCGTGTAAGTTATTATTGCCAAATACATCTACAGCAGCAACATATTTTAACATGGAAAATTCTAATCAGAATTCTCTTCTTAAAAATTAGTCAAAGGGTACTTAACACTGTTTACTTACATACCGAGGGCACTTAACATGAGTTAGCATTCCCTTACCACTGTTTACGTGCTGGGCGAATTAACAAAAAATTTGTGTGAAACCTTTCAAAAAGTTCAGTTTTTGAAGCTAAGGTTTGCATTAACAATTTCTGCAATAATAAGGTGTAAAAACATCAAAACTATTTATACAATTCAGCACAATATGACATTGGTTTTAGCGTCCACCATGACGCACCACGTAAATTACGTTAACGGTGTCTCTTAAAATTTCTATCATCAGCCAACCAAGTAAATCAACGTAATCTGTGTTAAGGGCTACAGTTTAACAACCATTACAGGTATAAACAAATATTCACACTTACGCGATTAGCACCAACGTTTTGACCGCATTTGCGTTCATGGTTATGTTCAGGATATTAATCAGACTATAGTGAATCACATCATCCTCAGTTTCGTACAAATCATCCGTGAAAGCATTTTCCTGGTATGAATACCACACGCGTTACTAAATACTGTCGATCGCGTTTCTGGCACTTACCACTGTTGACCTCCACACATCCCGGCAATGTTGCCTTTAGCAAGAATCTGAAAGTTCGTATGGAGCTTCTATTTCTTAGTTTATCGTGCAACTATCAACTAATACGATAACGCACATCACCTACCTTGTTCTACTGAAGCAACAACAACGATTAGCATTGTCTCTGTGCCCACTCGTTTGTACATCCTTCCTCCCAACCAGATCTTCCTCTTTTCCCTTTTAGCTAGTGCAGTCTCGTTAAATTTCCTTCCCCCCGAAATCGGTATTCAGAAGACATCGATAAATTATTTTTATATCTGCCACTATCATTCTTAATATTGTATTATTAGTGACAGCAGCCCCTGGCACTGTATTTATTAGTTCACAGTCATTATTATTTACTTTTTTGTCACTGTAGACATTCAGATTACTTTAATACTATTTGTCATATTAAAATCATTATTTCTTATGTAACTAAGCTTTGAAAAAGGTACTGAATGTGTGAAACCCTGGTCCGACAGAGAGGCCCAGATGACTCTAATCAGATAAGGTTAAATAAATAAATACTTGCAGTAACTGCAACCATAGACTGTTTCTGACCATTGTTTACAGCTGAAGTCTTCACACACTTTTCCTTGACCGTTAAGTAATGTAATACGGTTGTTAAATGGAAATTGGACGTAAAACTATCAAATCACCTCGTAAATAACACAAATCTTGTTGGATACTGTACGAAAAATGATTCATTTGATATGTAGCTTGTATCAATAAAGTCCTGGCCTTAAATCAAGTAAGAGTGTTCTTCTTTTTTTTAGCGTTGAACCATGAAGTCGGCTTGCAGCAGAGCGCCATTCCTCTGTTCTCTCTGCCTTCCTCTTCATTTCCAAGTACGTGTTATATTCAACATCATCCATGATCTGTTGCATGTATGTTATCCTTCGTCGCCCCCGCCGATTCCTTCCCTCAATAGCTCCTTCTGCTATTGTTCCAATGATATTGTTGTGTCTTAGGATGTGCCCTACATCTTTGGACGTGCCTCCTCAGAGATCTTGTTTCCTGTACTCTTCTAAGCATCTCTTCATTTGTTACTTTCTCTCTCCTGCTGATCTTCATCATCCTCCTATAGCCACATTTCCAGGGCATGTAGCCGTCTTGTCTCTTCTCGTCCCATTGCCCAAGTTTCACATCCGTGTAGGGCTACACTCCAGACGAAAGTTTTCGTGATACGTTTCCTTATTTTCAGACTGATGTTCCTCTTCAGAGTAAATGCAATTTCCGCCTGTTGTATTCTGCCCACAATTTCTTTCCGGTTTCTACGATCCATTGTGATTTTCCTCAGCTCTTTGAACCTCTGTTGCCAGTTAACGTTATCAAATGCCTTTTCCAGGTCTACAAAGGCAATATAAGTTGATTTATTTTTCTGTAATTGCTTTTCGA
This sequence comes from Schistocerca gregaria, assembly GCF_023897955.1. Taxonomy (NCBI): domain Eukaryota; kingdom Metazoa; phylum Arthropoda; class Insecta; order Orthoptera; family Acrididae; genus Schistocerca; species Schistocerca gregaria. The sequence continues at coordinate 756,174,498 of NC_064923.1, forward strand.
TAAAGAGTCTCAGTGCCTGAGTCGCCAGAATCGCTTCTCTCGTCTCCAGTCCCCTTCTTAAACCAATCTGATCTTCACTCAGCATATCCTCCAACTTCTCTTCAATTCTTTTCATAATTATTTTTATGAGAGTTTTTGATGCATGTGAAATTAGGCTTGAAGTTCGGTACTTTTCGGATTTTGTAGCTGCTGCCTTCTTTGGTATAGGGACAATGAGACGTTTCTGGAAGTCTGTCGGTATCTCTCCTGTGCTATAGGTGGACCTAATAAGTTTAAACAGCATCATTTTCATGCCGTCACCGGCATTCTTTATTGATTCTGCAGGGATGTCATCAATACCTGTTGCTTTGTTGTCCCGTAGTTCCTTTAGAGTTTTGTCACGTTGTTCTTGCAGAATGTCATCTCTTTTGTCATCTTCATCTACTTGCTCTTCTCTTCCTATTCCTTCCTCGGAAAGAGCTTTTCCGGCATACAACTCTTCAATGTATTCTTTCCATCTCTTCACCGTGTTCTCACCAAACAGTATTTACTCCTCTTAAAGTGTTGTTTTACATTTGTTAAAAAATTGATTTGCTGTTCTGTAGTCTAAATCAGTTCTTCTGTTTTGCATATTTTCTTCCACTTCTCTGTCATTTACTCAAGAAAATCTTCTTTTGCTTTCCTAGCTTTTCTATTGACTAAATTCCTCAGTCTACTGTATTCACCTTTTCCTTGTTCATCAGTTGCGTTTTTGTATAATCTCCTGTTTTCTATAAGCTCAATAACATCTGCTGTAATCCATTTCCTCTTGTTTTTGGCTTTAGTTTTTCTAACCATCTTTTCTGCTGCTTTGTATATACCAAATTTAATTTGATCCCATTCTTCATTTACTCCACCATGTTGAAAATTTTTAGCTGCGTTGTTTGTTTCTTGAGCATCGTACTTTGCCAGTTCCGCGATTTTCAGTTTTCCTTGTTCCCATTTAAATTTTACTGTCTTCTTCTTCATACATTTGAATCTGAGTGAACTTTTCATCAGGACCAGGTTTAAATTAAAATTCACTAGGATTCGGAATCCCTTGAATCACAGAGTGGTCAGTTGCCATTTCTTTATTTATGACAATAATTTCTTATTGACAATTTAGTTTCTCATTCGGGCAGTTTCAAACAATTGAAGAGCACTCCCCTTTTGGAACAATCAGACATGTCTCAGACTGCAACGGAATCGAAACACTGTTCCTAACTTGTTTCTCAGGAAGAATTTCATATATGAAGTACTTATGTGTTGTATGATAATTACGATATTCACCTCTTAAAGCGTGGCTAAAGTAAAGCAAAATCAACATCTATAAAATAGCGACCACCCTGTCTGAAGGACAGTGGAAAATCCGTGGTCGACTCCTGCTCTGGTTCAAACTGTAATGCGTTTTGTAGTAAATGGCTAAAGGACATTTGCATCGAACTACACAGGCACTGCAAAATACACCAACTTCATGCCAAAGCAGAGGCAAATTGACGAGCAAAATATCGTCTCTCCTGCGAGAATCACCTAAGGTGCGAGCCATATGGGGTGATACACTAGGTCATATGGAAATTTGGGTCGGTCCTGGAGGCGTACTCGAATAGCGGAAGTCGTTAATGTGGCCGCTCGTCATGAGCGGAAAATCTGGGTTCGAGTCCCAGTCCGCCACAGTTCCGAACTGCCTGGGAGTTTCACATCAGCGCACACTCCGCTGCAGAGTGAAAGTTGCGTTCTGGAAACATCACCCAGGCTGTGGCTGAGCCAAGTCTGCGCAGCATCCTTTCTTCCAAGAGTGCTAGGCCTGCAAGTTTCTCAGGAGAACTTCTGTGAAGTTTGGAAGGTATGAGCTGAGGTACTGGAGGAAGTAAAGGACAAATCGTAAGCTGTGTTCGGGTAGCTCATTGGGTAGTTCAGCGTGTTCGATCAGGGGGTCAGCTGACTTCTGTAATAGCCCTCTCTGCCCCAGATGCGCCGCTTTCGACACCGACGTGCACCGTTTCGTTTGTGGTACGGTTGCCGACTGCTGGCTCCGCACACGTCGCATTTTGTCTGCGACGGACACATCAGTCTGTGGAGCCCACCGAACTGATCCATCCTGACGTTACCTCCTACCACGCTACTCGATATGACGCCACGGTGTGGCTTAGAGTTACGGTGTTGTCATACTTTTCAATTAGGGCGTCGCAGACTTATTACATTTTTGCCGCTATTTAAGACGCAGCTACGCGGTTTAACGGCGCAAGCCGTCGTACGGTTCGCTCTTTGCGAATTACCTTGAGTAGTTGTTTACACACTGTCAAGAGTGTTGAGGTGAACAGGGTGTGAGAATAGATTGAAAATATAGCAGAGGGTGGAGTGATGAGAGAGATCAACGGTAATTATAGGGTGTTCAACCCTCGATGCGCGAGAATACGATGTGAACACCCCACCATCAGGCTGCTGTGGACGCCCTAGGTCGAAAATTAAAAAAAAAAAAAAAAGAATAAAAAAGCATTGTACCCCTCCTTTTCTCCATCTTTTCTTTACGAAGCGATCGGAGGTGTATTTCATTTTTGTCTGCGGGTGGAGCCTGAAGTGCTGTTAAACATCCGTCCTAGTTAGTCTTTAGAGTGAAAGTTTCCGTCGCACTATATAATGTTTTTGTTTGCAAGTTGGATAGGTGGATTTAGGGACCAACGCCTAAAACGGGAGAGAAAAAAAAGCGGGGAGTTTCTAATCTGCAGGTAGGGGTTTCGAATTCTGTCACTTAAAAAAAATTGCGTAGTCGCTAAGGCGGGTTAGAATGGTAACGCTCGACATGAAAGGAGCAGGATGTGTGTGATGTCCTTAGGTTAGTTAGGTTTAATTAGTTCTAAGTTCTAGGCGACTGATGACCACAGATGTTAAGTCGCATAGTGCTCAGAGCCATTTGAACATTTTGAAAGGAGCAGGTTAGAATCCCAGCAACTGCCGATATTTTGATCGGGAAGATGGATCACCAGGTTATTTCACAATAAGTGAAACAGGTACCATACAAAAAGCGGAATAGCTTGTGACTGTTCAGATTACATAACCTCAGCGTCACCATCCCGTTGCTTCATTTCCAGTGCCAGAATATTTGCTGCTGCTGGTCGTAATTTTTGATTCTTTTAGTTAATCTGCGCATAGTATATACCAGCATGTAATTCCCATTGTGAATGAAGTTTTTAATTAGCCTTATTATTGCATTTGTCAACTTGGATGTGATGCTGGTCGTTTGTAATCGAGATCACTTTGAGTGGACAAATGTAACAGAAAAAGCCAACATCATAAAAAAGAAAAAAAAAGTCTGTACAGAAGTTGCTCATGAAAGGCAAAGTTGCCTAGCTCGAGTCCCGGTCTGGCATACTGCTTTAGTCTGGCAGGAAGTTTCACATGAGCGCACGCTCCGCTGTACAGTCAAGGTTTCATTTTTCTTCCTTTGTAGTATGAAGTACAGAAAGGTGTAAAATGCCTTCATATCCTTCCGCGTTCACTGTTTCCTTGAGTGCAATAAGAGGACAGCACCCAAACCATGAGAAGCGCCCGCACGCCATAATGCCACCTGCTCCGTACTTTTCATTACACTTGAGGACAGCGTCTCCACGCAGTCGCCAAAACCAAACTCTTCCGTCGGTTTGCCATGGGGTTCCGAGTGATCTGTCGCTCCACATAACTCGCTTCCAGTCATTCACTACAGGAGTGGCGTCACACTGTACAGCTCCCCGAGAGGCCCAGGAGCTGTCCTCACACGGGAAGCGTTTCTGATCGCGCAGCGCTCCGCATACGGCGTCCGCCGTGTTGCAGCGTGGGCTCCAACAACCTACCACTCCTCGCGGAACATAACGCGCCCCTCCCTGCGCTTTCCAGTGGCAGTCTGGAGATCTGGAGCGTAAATCACCTAGTTTCCATACGAAAATGGGCACGCCTTAAAGTGCTACATTAACATTGTTTGCGATTGTCGAAAAAAAGTGGAGAAATTGGGGAAGAAGATTATGGACTCGTTGATGGACCGAGAATCGAATAATGCCGTACAACGATACAACATACATACTACTAGTAGAAGTTATTCATTAACTCAGCTGAATCTTTACCGTATTTTCGGTTTTAAACTGGATGTAGTCATGGTATCTAGTGTCAATTTCTGCGTGCAAAAAAAGAAGAAAAACAAAAAACATTGTTTTCCCCTTATTACGCTTTTATATTCCTCTTTTATCGCCTTGTTATGAGTTTCGTGTCACCTTTCTTAATTTGTGTCGCTCTCTGCCCTCCCCTGCCCATATGGGACAGGGGAATGCAATAACAATGGAGAAACAATGTGCATACATAGTACCATATTCTCGATGTTGTATTGACTGCCATAACTCGAAATGACTTACTTCATCACACAGATTTCAAGATAGGTACTGGTTTCGTAATTTCATTTGAATGAAAGTGGAGATTTTTTCGAGGCTGTTCACCATCACTGAAAAAATATATTTTGGACAAGACACAAATATGAGGCAGTCTAAAAACTGTAGCACCACCACCCCAGTCTTTGAGTATAAATTATAAGTCGTCAGCAAAAGTAATGAGAAGTAGCTATGATGGCGCAGTGGAGCGCTGTGTTAAGAGCCGCCAGTGCACTGATATGTGGGGCGCGATAACAGACTCTCAAGGGGATTGTGAAGCTTCAAAGATGGTCTAAATGGCTCTGAGCACTATGGGACTTAACTTCGGAGGCCATCAGTCCCCTACAACGTAGAACTACTTAAACCTAACTAACCTAAGGACATCATACATATCCATGCCCGAGGCAGGATTCGAACCTTCGACCATAGTGGCCCCGCGGTTCCAGATTGTAGCGCCTAGAACCGCTCGGCCGCTCCGGCCGGCGGTCGTGAAGCCAGGATAGACTGGTGGACGAAGTGGAAACACTGTTGACAATTATGAATGACTTTGACTTCAGTACATGATGTAGGGACATCCGCGTCTCTCCCTGTTGTCCCTGGCTGGCACTGAGGTATAGGTGGCAGCTCCTGCTCTCGCTCCTGAGCAAGGAACCTATATTACTGACGGCAGATCCATGGTAGGCTGGCAACCTTTAAAGGCCGTGGCTGTTGACGTCGCTGGAGAACCCTTCCCTTAGCTTCGTGGAGCCTGCACAGCCCCTCGCTCACCCACGTCATTGCAGCACGGGAGTGCAACACCAAACTGTACCACGTAGCGCTAACCGTGCATCCTGCGCGCCGATATCACCACATCGGGACAGGTCTGCCATTATGGCCGACTTGACTAGATGATGGGCTTTAGTGAAACATACGTGCACCAGAGTCATATAAATAAGTCTGAATTTCGAGGCAGGGGATCACTCTTCGTCGCTGGAACCCAGCTGCACCAGCATGATGTCGAAGCTACGCCAGACAACAAGGCGACTGGGCACCACCAGCAGCGGCCACCGGTTCGAGACCGAGCTGCGCCGGTTCTAGACTGGGCTGCACGGGACTCGGGGCCACAGCTCCGCTGACCTGCTGCTTCTGCCTGCTACCACTGACGCTGATTTCCTATTGGGTCTTGGAACCACAGTTCCAGCCGCCGTTCGACTCCTGCCAGATGGCACAGAGTCGTAACCCATACACAGTCGTTTGCCTGCGCTGCCACAGTGACGCGAGTGCAGCCAGGGGCTGTGCAGGCTCCACGAAGGCGAGGCAAGTAGCGCTCCACCGACGTCAACAGACATGACCTCTGAAGGTCCCCAGCCTACCAAGGGCCTGCCGTCTGTAACACAGGGTGCCGGCTCAGCAGCCAGGGTGGAAGATGCCAGACAGGTACTACAAAGGGAGACGTGGATGCATCACACCGTCATGTATTGAAGCCAGTAAAAATCATTCGCCGCGGGGCTAGCTGCGCTGTCTATTGCGCCTTGCCACGGTCCTCGCGGCTCCCCCCGTCCTAGGTTCGAGTCCTCCCTCGGGAATGGGTGTGTGTGTGTTGTCCATAGCGAATGTTAGTTTGAGTAAGTAGTGTGCACTTTGGTCCGGTAAGACCTTACGACAAATTCCCAAAATTTCCAAGAATCATTCATAATTGTCAACAGTGTTTCCACAGGTATCCCACACAACCCAGGCACCTTTCAGAGTGGTGTCAGCAAGGGATCTCCCAGCTAGTCAGCACGCAATTTTGGGACTGGAGAAAGAGCAACAACGTGTACAGTATCTTCATTGTGGGGTGAGTGCAGTCTTCTTGTTTCGTTTTTACTTAAAACTACGAGGTCATGACAAGTTATTGAGATTTGTTAGAGGTTGAGTCGTGCTTGTAAAGTCAGTGTGTGACAGGACAACACAGGCGGTAACTTTTGAGGAGACGTAAACAAAATGGCTCTGAGCACTATGGGACTCAACTGCTGTGGTCATCAGTCCCCTAGAACTTAGAACTACTTAAACCTAACTAACCTAAGGACATCACACACATCCATGCCCGAGGCAGGATTCGAACCTGCGACCGTAGCAGTCGCACGGTTCCAGACTGCGCGCCTAGAAGCGCGAGACCACCGCGGCCGGCAGACGTAAACACAAAAGCTATTCGAAAAAGAAGGAAAATACCATGAAGCTTTGTACTGATGTGTTGGTAGTGTCTCTAGTGCACCCATAGATATGGTCACGTCGCTCTTGTCGGTCCTCATCTACATCTACATGACTACTCTGCAATTCACATTTAAGTGCTTGGCAGAGGGTTCATCGAACCACAATCATACTATCTCTCTACTATTCCACTCCCGAACAGCGAGCGGGAAAAACGAACACCTAAACCTTTCTGTTCGAGCTCTGATTTCTCTTATTTTATTTTGATGATCATTCCTACCTATGTAGGTTGGGCTCAACAAAATATTTTCGCATTCGGAAGAGAAAGTTGGTGACTGAAATTTCGTAAAAAGGTCTCGCCGCGACGAAAAACGTCTATGCTGTAATGACTTCCATCCCAACTCGTGTATCATATCTGCCACACTCTCTCCCCTATAACGCGATAATACAAAACGAGCTGCCCTTCTTTGCACCCTCTCGATGTCCTCCGTCAATCCCACCTGGTAAGGATCCCACACCGCGCAGCAATATTCTAACAGAGGACGAACGAGTGTAGTGTAAGCTGTCTCTTTAGTGGACTTGTTGCATCTTCTAAGTGTCCTGCCAATGAAACGCAACCTTCGGCTCGCCTTCCCGACAATATTATCTATGTGGTCCTTCCAACTGAAGTTGTTCGTAATTTTAACACCCAGGTACTTAGTTGAATTGACAGCCTTGAGAATTGTACTATTTATCGAGTAATCGAATTCCAACGGATTTCTTTTGGAACTCATGTGGATCATCTCACACTTTTCGTTATTTAGCGTCAACTGCCACCTGACACACCATACAGCAATCTTTTCTAAATCGCTTTGCAGCTGATACTGGTCTTCGGATGACCTTACTAGACGGTAAATTACAGCATCATCTGCGAACAACCTAAGAGAACTGCTCAGATTGTTACCCAGGTCATTTATATAGATCAGGAACAGTAGAGGTCCCAGGACGCTTCCCTGGGGAACACCTGATATCACTTCAGTTTTACTCGATGATTTGCCGTCTATTACTACGAACTGCGACCTTCCTGACAGGAAATCACGAATCCAGTCGCACAACTGAGACGATACCCCATAGCTCCGCAGCTTGATTAGAAGTCGCTTGTGAGGAACGGTGTCAAAAGCTTTCCGGAAATCTAGAAATACGGAATCAACTTGAGATCCCCTGTCGATAGCGGCCATTACTTCGTGCGAATAAAGAGCTAGCTGCGTTGCACAAGAGCGATGTTTTCTGAAGCCATGCTGATTACGTGTCAATAGATCGTTCCCTTCGAGGTGATTCATAATGTTTGAATACAGTATATGCTCCAAAACCCTACTGCAAACCGACGTCAATGATATAGGTCTGTAGTTAAATGGATTACTCCTACTACCCTTCTTGAACACTGGTGCGACCTGCGCAATTTTCCAATCTGTAGGTACAGATCTATCGGTGAGCGAGCGGTTGTATATGAGTGCTAAGTAGGGAGCTATAGTATCAGCGTAATCTGAAAGGAACCTAATCGGTATACAATCTGGACCTGAAGACTTGCCCGTATCAAGCGATTTGAGTTGCTTCGCAACCCCTAAGGTATCTACTTCTAAGAAACTCATGCTAGCAGATGTTCGTGTTTCAAATTCTGGAATATTCCATTCGTCTTCCCTGGTGAAGGAATTTCGGAAAACTGCGTTCAATAACTCCTCAGGGCAAAATCAGCGCGTAAAGTAGCCTAGAAAATAATGTCTCCCTCTAAGTAGTGGGTGCTTGTCGCTATATTTTACCTGATTTCATACAACCCCACATAACGCAACTGTCTTGCAGTTCCTCCCTCGTAACAGTTCTCGGTCACACACTATAGGGGGCAATGAAGCAGCTCCTGCGGCGTTTTAGATGTGGAAGTGTTTGATCCCCCACAATACACCCTGGACTTGGCTCCCTTTAATTTTGGTCTCCGCTCAAATGAACCGCTGGCTACGAGCTGTAGTCCAGCGTAGAAAATTGTCGGAAAGCGCAGGAGACAGCCTTCTATGGTGAGGATATTGGGAAGTTGGAACGAATCTACGACATATGTCTACGTCACATCAGCGACTATGTATAGAAGAAGTTGGGAGGTGTAGCTAATTGTTGAAAATAAAACAGGTTTGATTTTCCTTGTGGTTTCCATTTCACAACTGATCGTTCCTTACTTTCAACGTAGCCGTTGTATAAGTCAGTTTTCACCTGGTTCGTGTGGGTAGTAAGGGTGTCATGGACAAGAGGAGTGGCTCACTGTCTAATAGGATTTAAGCTTTTAAACATGAGTAGTGATTCTGGAGGGGAAGCTAAGTTTAGTTGCTGTTGCAGTGCGTAGCAGCAATTGTGAGCAGCCAGTCAGGCGAGACTAATTAAGCTGTAGTAAGGAGTCATATGATAACTTTACAGTTAAGTGTTCTCATAGTGTGATTTTTTTATGTGCAGAGCTATAAATTGGTCTGATTTTGAAGCATGTAAAGTTGCGAGAATGGTTAGGATAGTGCTGTCCTGTGTTTTAGGGTATTTTTCTCTCGCTTACGATTATGTAATAGATATGAGATAATCATGTCGTGGTCAGTCACAGATGAAGCAGGTTTGAAGATTACGTAAGTAGCTACCACATACGAAATATTGAGAATTTTGAGAGACGAAGTAGTTAAGTTGCCAAGCGGAAAAGGTGGCACAGCAGAAGAGATTAGAAGCACTTGATGCTGAGGTGAAGGACATGACTTATCTCGAGACAGATTCTAGGAAAAAGTTGTGGAGAGAACACGAATACTGCATAATAGAAAGCGGTCCTCGGGATGTGAGAAATATATTGATTATGCAGAGGCTGGGAAGGAAGAAAAGAGACGAGGCACAGAGGGAAAAGGAGAAATCTGAGAGGGAAAGGAGCGTGCTTGTCTATAGTTCACCTGTTCCTGCACAATTTCTGACTGTCACTGATGTAGGTAAACCTATCGCGTAATAAAGCACTATCATAACCAGTTTCTTTCTTTACTGAAAGATAATTGAAAGTAATTAGTAATGAAGCCTCGGTAAGTTAACCGTGTTTTTCAATAATATTCAAAGGTAATGTCATTCTTACTATTTGAGGGAGAACAACGTAAAATAAAGTGACTTAAAATCAAAGTAATTCTGGCAGTTTCAGTTCAAAGAAAAGAATAAAGTGCGTTCACATATTTCATAGCTATGACTATTGTAATAATGCAGTTGTATACTAGCATGGTTCGTTTTCGGCGTTATCAATTTTTTGAAAGCCAACAGTTGCTTCTTTGATCCAGTAAATTTTCATAGTAGTTACTATCTATTCAAAGTACGTAGCTTTCCATGTTGAGGAATCTAGTATTGATACGTGAACGTTGACCTGACGCCTCGTATGTTACCGCCGTAAAAAAAGAGCTATGCGAGTGACGGCACTGTTTTAAGTATTAGATCAAAATCCAAATAAGTAGAAAGTGCAGAAGTACAGTAGCTCCTTATTAGAACAACGTATTGTACACTTCTTTCCACTAAATGGTCAAATTTTCCTCGGAGACTATAGCCTTCTCGAAAATCACATTAACTAGACACATGCCATCACGGTGATATTATCGCATTAAAACCGATTAGTAAGGCGGGAAGTTACAAGTGTGTGCCAGAGGTTAAGAACATGGTGCGAGCACATATACTGGGTCACAGCCTTGCAGGACAAGCAGCGAACTGTTTACAGCGCAGCTCCGACATAATGTACATAAGGTGAATATGAAGTGGGTAAAGGGAATAACGCGAGCCAGCAAGTAAACATCCCGACTGAACATCAAGCTTAAGTTAACCTTCAACGACAGAAAGCTGTTGTCAGTGTAGAACTGTGACGAGGTGCGTCTAGTGTACAAGACAAGCCATTTAAACCGTGTACCAATACCTTACGGTGTAAATCGGGTCGTATAGTGCCAACAAGTACCAGGAAGTTGTTTTGGGAGAGCAGGAGAACCAATAAATCGAGAATTATGAGGAGAATTCAATCTATAAGGAGCCCTATCGTGGGAGGAGTAAGTGGGACTATTTGTTGAAGTGTTGTGAGTGATGGGATGGGCTTTGGAATATGTTGCCTCGGGCAGCATAAGGAGAACTGTTGTCGCGAGGACTAAGTTACGAAAGTCCGAAGTAAAGGGTTAAGAAACCACCAACTAGATAGATGAGAGTTCAATGAAGCGAGATCAGGTTTCGCTGAAGTTGATACGTTAGGGATAATTACTAAGAGATAAGGAAAGTCATTCTAGTTTGTAGGTGTGGAATGGAGCGTTAGAAGTTGTTTGGGCATAAACATGGTAAGAGGCCTAGCAGTGAAATATCTTTCGCACTATTTGAGGTAATAAGCAGGGATTGGGGCCCTTGATTAATGTTACGAGATTAAGCAGTACGAACGAAGGATGAAAGGTAGATTTACGAAGTTGACGAAGATGCAGATTATTATAGTAATTGCATAATAGTTATTAGTAGCAGTAAAGGGTGCAAAAAAGGGCAGCTCGTTTTGTATTGTCACGTTATAGGGGAGAGAGTGTGGCATATATGATACACGAGTTGGGATGGAAGTCATTACAGCATAGACGTTTTTCGTCGCGGCGAGACCTTTTTACGAAATTTCAGTCACCAACTTTCTCTTCCGAATGCGAAAATATTTTTTTGAGTCCAACCTACATAGGTAGGTATGATCATCAAAATAAAATAAGAGAAATCAGAGCTCGAACAGAAAGGTTTAGGTGTTCGTTTTTCCCGCTCGCTGTTCGGGAGTGGAATAGTAGAGAGATAGTATGATTGTGGTTCGATGAACCCTCTGCCAAGCACTTAAATGTGAATTGCAGAGTAGTCATGTAGATGTAGAAACTGTACTACACAGTGGTAAACGTGTAGCCACCAAGGTGACGTCACCACACTAGGACAATTCTCGTTACGGGCGATGTGACTAGGTACTAGGTTTTAGTGAGCCAAATGCGCACCTCAGTTTTGATCTATTGGCTTAATCAGTTTGTTTCAGTATAGTAAGTGCTTCATAGAACCCTTGATAGGTGTTGTTGATTCTACCTAGTGCTTCTTACATGACGTCACGAGAGTAACGGAGACAGGTCGCTCTGTAGTTGCCCTAAACTTGTCTCGTTCGCACTCACACACAAAACTGTTGATGATGCACTCTTGCTGACCAACCAACCGTGTTTAAATGGTTGTGACCAGCGGCTGACTAGTACTGATATTTCCGAGTGCCTGAGGATTGCGGGCTTAGAAAAATTTTCTCTCTCCCGTTCACTTACCATCTCGGTGCACAACGGGAGAGTGGTGTGTGACTTAATCACATCGATTAGATATCTAGGCGTAACGTTGTACAACGATATGAAATGGAACAAGCACATCCGGTTGGTACTAGGGAAGGCGAATGGTAGGCACCACTTTATTGGGAGAATTTTGGGAAAGTGTAGCTCATCTAGAAAGCACACGGTGTACGTGACAGTAATTCGATCCATTCTTGAGTACCACTTTAGTGTCTCGAATACCGCCAGGAAGGATTAAGAGAAGACATCGAAGCAATTCAGAGGCGAGCTACTAGATACGACATCGGTATGTTCAAACAACAGAGTAGAATACGAATGGGTAGTTTTAACAGATGAAATAGTGAAGGCAGCAGAGGATCGAGTAAATAAAAGAGGAGGGCTAGTACAAAGCCTTGGGTAACACAAGAGATATTGAATTTAATCGATGAAAGGAGAAAATATTAAAATGCAGTGAACGAAGCAGGAGAAAAGGGATACATAGTCTCAAAAATGAGGTCGACAGAAAGTGCAAAAAGGCTAAGCGAGGATAGATAGAGGACAAATGTAAGGATTTAGAGGCATGTATCACTAGGGGTAAGACAGATATTGCCTCCAGAAAAATTAAAGAGACCTTTGGAGAGAAGAGAACGACATGTATGAATATCAAGAGCGCAGGTGGAAAACCAGTCTTAATCAAAGAAGGGAAAGCGGAAAGGCGGAAGGAATATATAGAGGTTCTATATAAGGGCGATATACTTGAGGACAATATTGTGGAAATGGAAGAGAATGTAGATGAAGATGAAATGGGAGAAATGGTACTGCGCGAAGAATTTGACAGAGCACTGAAAGGCCTAAGTCAAAAAAGACCGTCGGAGGTGGCAACATTCCATTAAAACTACTGATAGCCTTGGGAGAGCCAGCCAAGACAAAACTCTACCATCTGCTGAGGGAGATGGCTGAGACGGGTGAAATACCCTCAGACTTCAAGAAGAATATGATAATTCCAATCCCAAAGTTAGCAGATGCCGTCAGGTGTGAAAATTACCGAACTATCAGTTTAATAAGTCACGGCTGCAAAATAGTAACACGAATTCCTTACAGACGAATGGAAAAGCTGGTAGAAGCCGACCTCGGGGATAGATTCCGTAGAAATGTTGGAACACCTGAGGCAATACTGACCCTAAGACTTATCTTAGAATATAGATTAAGGAAAGACAAACCTACGTTTCTAGCATTTGTAGACTTTGAGAAAGTTTTTGACAATGTTGGATGAAATACTCTCTTTCAAATTCTGAAGGTGGCAGGGGTAAAATACAGGGAGCGAAAGGCTATTTACAATTCGTACAGAAACTAGATGGCAGTTATAAGAGTCGAGGGGCATGAAAGGGAAGCAGTGATTGAGAAGGGAGTTAGTCAGGGTTGTAGCATATCTCCGATGTTATTCAATCTGTATACTGAGCAAGCAGTAAAGGAAACATAAATAAAGTTAGAAATAGTAATTAAAATACATGGAGAACAACTAAAAACTTTGAGGTTTGCCGATGAGACTATAATTCTGTGAGAGACAGCAAAGGACTAGGAAGATCAGTTGAACGGAATGGAAAGTGTCTTGAAAGGAGGATATAAGCAGAACGAGGGTAATGGAATGTAGTTGAATTAAATCAGGTGATGTTGAGAGAATTAGATTAGGAAATGAGACAAAGTAGTAGATCAGTTTTGCTATTTGGGGAGCAAAATAACTGATGATGGTCGAAGTAGAGAGGATATAAAACATAGACTGGCAATGGCAAGGAAAGCGATTCCGAAGAAGAAAAATTTGTTAACATCAGGTATAGATTTAAGTGTTAGGAATTCTTTTCTGAAAGTATTTGTATGGAGTGTAGGCTTGTATGGAGGCGAAAATAAGATCATAAGTAGTTTAGAAGAAAATAGAAGCTTTCTAAATGTGGTGCTACATAAGAATGCTGAAAATTAGATGGGTAGATCACGTAACTAACTAGGAGGTACGTAATAGGACTGGGGAGGAGAGAAATTTGTGCCACAGCCTGACTAAAAGTAGGGATCATTTGGTAGCACACTTTCTGAGGCATCAAGGGATCACCAATTTAGTATTGGAGGGAAGCATCGAGGGTAAAAATAGTAGAGGGAGACTAAGAGATGAATAAACTAAGCAGATTCAGAAGGATGTAGGTTGCAGTAGTTACTTGCAGATGAAGAAGCTTGCACAGGATAGAGTAGTTCGTAGAGGTGCATCAAACCAGTCTCTGGACTAAAGACGACAACAACAACAACAACAACAACATGTTTGATCAAGATGCAAATATTACAGAGATGCTTCGGAACTCAAATGGGAATCCTCGGAGGGAAGACGGCAATCTTTTCACGAGGCACTGCTGAGGAAATTTAGGGAACAGCATTTGAGGCCAACAACAGAAGGATTATACGGCCGCAAGTGTGCATTTCGTGTAAGGACCACAAAGGCACGATAAGACAAATTAGGGCTGGTGTGGAGGCTTACACAGATTCGTTTTTCTCTAGCTTTGTTTGCAAATGGAACAGGAACAGAATGCTAAGTAACAGCATGTGACATCCTCCACCTTGCACCATACCATGGCTTTTTTTTTTAAATTCTGTATTTCACAATCAATAATAATTATAAAATATTAACCCACCTCCTAAAATGATTAGTGGCTCATAATAATTATACATAGATATGATTACAATGCAGCTTTTACAGTTGTGTTAGTGAGCTACAGTTTTACTAGAATGTGTTAGTTTCAGTTTACTACGACAATGGGTAATTTGATCTAACTATTTATTACTTAACTAATCTACTATGACTATTTTTATTACCGGCATCGTCGCAGGTGTGCCAGATGTATATAAACCTACTTAGGATAGCCAGGCTCAAAGCGCTAAACCTGAGGTGCCCTGGCACTGGGCTGGCCAAGGTAAGTAATCGCTGCAGTTCCCTAAATTAGTGTCCTAATCTAAGTCCTACAAAACTTACTTAACCTACGTCCTATCCGGTGCTTCTCTTGATCGATGGTGTTGACCGCACCCCCCTAGTCCTGTAAGTGGTGGATTCCAACTATGATGCAAGTCGGCCAGCCCACACACAGGTGGTATGGGAATGGGCTCTGGTCTCAATTGGTTTGGTCTACAAGTTGATGCCTAGTCTAGGTCCCTCATGTATTCTACTAACACTTTTCGTGATACCTCATCTGCCAATGCATTCAGAGTGTGAAAAGTGTCTTCTTGTCTGAGTAGGTGGTATGTGTCGTGATTTGTAAGTCTGTCCCAGAGTGTTGTCGCGACATCATTGAAGAGGGGGCACTCGTAAACCACATAGTCGGGGGTACCTTCTGCCGCGCCACAGTCACATGCGGGGGTTGTCCTCTTCCCAAACCGTCGTAAGTATGTCGGATAGGGTTGCATGACCAGTGAGAAAGTGAATGAGTCCTCATGTAGGTTCAAAGTATTTCAGGCTCCCACGCTCTTTTACATCTGGTAAAAACTGGAAGGTCCTTCTCCCAGTTTCTTCTTCCCCCTCCACCCTCACACCCATAATTTCTATTATTTTCTCCATATTCCCCTTTTTGGCCAATACCACGCCGCTTGTTCTCGTATCTTGATGTCTAACAGGCAGAGCTGCATTATGACTAACAGGGCTCCCCCCGGAGATGTCCTGCAGGCCCCCACAGACCTCAGAATCATGCTCCTCTGGACCCTTCTCACTGTCATGGTGGGTACGACCCTCGCGAGCCTGTGCACTCAGACTCCTGAGCCGTAACCCACGACTGAAGTTGGAATACTATTATGGTAGAGTTTTATGAGAGGAGGGGGGAGATGAAAACGTTTATGTCCAATGGAAATGAGTTTATTTAGTAGTTGGAGAGCTCTCTGGGTTACGGTGTCTATGTGTTTCCCGAAGTTCCATCTGTCGTCAATGATGACTCACAAGTATCGTGTCTCTTGTCGCCGAAGACCTGGTGAGCCATCGATTCTAACAGTGGGATTCCTGATTAACTGTCCTTTTAATAGCAGGTATGTAGATTTCTTAGGAGATATTGTCATTTTGGTATTGTGGCACCATTGGTGTACTTTCTCTATGGACCTTTCAATTTTTGGTTCTATATCTTCTCGGCTGCGACCGCCGACCAACAGGAGGAGGTCATCCGCGTAGGATATCACTTCTAGCACTTCTTAATTTCGTTGCAAATTGTCTAATAACGGTTCCATATGGATGTCCCAGAAAAGGGGTCCCAATACGGAGCCTTGGGGACATCCCTTTGTGATTGCTTTCCCAACTCCCCTGCTAGGGGATGATAGCCAGACCTCCCGGTCCTTACAATAGCTCCTCAGACATCCATATAGCGGCCCTGGACACTCTTTCTCCAGCAGACAGAAAAACGAAGGCCACCACAGGTTGTCGAAGGCGCCACTGATATCCACCATGATGTCAACTACGTACTTATGCGGGGCTGAGCCACAGACCTCAGTCGCCAGAGCGATAGCATCAGATGCCGGCCGCCCCGGCCTGAAGCCGAACTGCCTGTTGCTCATCTCGCACAGCACCCGGTGTGCCGTCAATCTGTCAGCCAACACTTTTTCTAGTAGCTTCCCAAACAGGTCGAATAGGCATATCGGCCTGTACGTACCATGGCTTGCGAAGTATGTATGTAGATTTAGATGGCCTCTGTCTTTCAGTACATGAGATCCGACTTGTCTTGGGTAGCTGTGTTTGTTCCTTCGCGATTCCACTTCACAGTCAGATCACCACTAGTCGACTTGAGCAAGTTTAAGAAGGGCTGGAGATGTCGCTGATGTATTTGTTACTCCGGTGACATCCAATGACTAGTCCACGTTCGAAGTCGCTAAGCCGCAACATGCTGCTGTTGACGCTTCTCTACTGGCAAGACAATACTCCGAGCTTCCTTCTACACAGACGTGTTCCCGTCTCGTGACATCTAGCGGCCAGTTCCCGCATCACTCAGGGCTGTCCGGATACTTCTGGTCAGACAGTGTAGACCTGAATGTGCCATTATCGATAAGACAACAGCAGATCGTAATTTATTTTGTTGCCGATTGATTTGTTGACAGCACGAAGCTTAGTTTATTCCCATTTGGAATGTACGATACAAATGATGCCTTCAAAGAGAAGGTGAGCAACAGTTTCTTCCACATTATGCATTATCGGAATGCTCCACCACTTTAGTTTCCTCAGGTTTTAGCACTGTTCGGGCACTATGAAATACTGTATCCATTTGACAAATATGAGTTTTAAGATTTATTGACTACCTCTAACGGCTTACCTGGGAATAGATCAAATGCACCATGATAATCAAAATAAATGATCGCAATTTGTTTAATATTCGCACTAGTAACATGATATGAAAGCTGCATTCTTAGTCTAAAACTCATTTTTTGGCGTCATCGTTAATTTTGCTGTTTCCAGTAGCACATTTCTTTTCTATCATCCCAGAATGGTCTCTAACTTTTTTCGGTATTCGGTCAAGTTGATGATTATATTAGACTGAAAATTATTAAAAAATAATTAATGTCATCGAAGTCATAAACACAAGTCCTGGTAAATGTGGATGCTTGTTATGTGGTTGCTGTCATTGCATTTGCACTATGGCTTTTGGCTTTTTTATCAGATATATACAAGCTGTAAGGCTGGAAAGCAACATATTATTGTGCGACAGGGTTCAGAGTGCTCTTGAGAGCCGGTAATATTGGACCAACTGTTGCCAAACACTGATACATTTCGCTCAGTTCTCACAGTTTCATAGCATCTGGTTACTATAATTATTGATGCGTTATGATACTTGTAGCGACTGCGCGAAGATTGTTGACGAAAATTAGCGCAATTGCCCCTGAAAAGTTGCTCTGCGATTCTTATTCTACCACCACGATGTGTTTCATTTCCAGCTCCCTGAAAATTTCGAGTGACGTACACCTGATTTACAGGGCTTCGGTTCACTTAAGTTTCAAAATAACCCTTTATTACTCGTTAATAATTGCTCTAGTTGTATTTTAAATATCTCGTGGGTGCTAATAGTCGGTAACACTGGCTACGTTTGCTGATTAACAGGTGTGTTGTTTGTCTGGTCTGACAGAGTGCATAATGTTTTCGTATGGTAGTCATCGACAGAACGTGAGAATCCCAGTAGAATCGTGAGGCTGTTATTGCTTTCCCTCACACCAAGGTCATGTTTGTCCACTGACCACAGGCAACAAAGGCGTTAAGCCGGCACACCTGCACGTACTTTGGTCTCGAGTGCGGCCAGGTGTTCGTTGTGGTGTAGCCGCCCCGGGATCAGTTCTTGATAAGAGAGTTTGTAGATAGACGTACGTCGTGACACTAATGACAGACATGTCTCAGTTTTTCAAAACAAACTTCTAGAAGAGAAAAATCAGGTTTTTTTTGTACCAACCTCAAGGTCATTGAAACATTGTCGTAAATGTGCACTAACCAGCGGTGTTTTCTTTTTTGTTTGTTATTTCTTCTTGCGACGTATCTTCACTGAGCAACACAAAGTTCTCCGGCTGTTTTTTGGGGTTCACAACACGATCAGTTTTTGATCAAAAGTGTCCGGACATCCTCATGCAATTCTGAATTTACCACTTCAAGTCACGAGAGGCTGACCCACCAGTGCATAAGGAGGTGTGATGCACTGTCTTTGTCACTAACAGCAGAATGGCTCGATCAGGAGAGCCCAGTCACTTCGAACGTGGACTAGTCATTGGAAGGCACCTGAGTAAAAAATCAATCAGGAAAATTAAACTCTTCTAAAATTGCCAGTCTCGACAGTTGGTGTTGCGATTGTGAAGCGCAAATTTGAAGGAACGACGACAGGTAAACCGAGGCCAGCCGTACCTCACCTACTGATGGACAGGGACCTTCGACATTTGAGGAGAGTGGTTGTAAAATGAATCGCATGAAATCGGACGACGGAATCACTTGTAGATTCCAAATTGCTACCACCAGTCCACCTGTCACGACGACTGTCCGTAGTTAGTTAAAAATAATGGGGTACAATAGTGGGGCAGCTCCTCTTCAGCCACACGCTTGTGTAGGCAAAGCTAAGCGACGCTTCACGTGGTGTCAATAACGATGCCACTGGACGATGGATGATTGGAAATATCTGATTTAGATAGTGAATCCGACTATACCCTGTGGCAGTCCGATGGAACGGTTACCTGTCATAATGTTTAGTGGCAACGGTGAGGAGTGTAGGGTGTGGTTCCTTACTGTGCTAAAGAAAATGTTATAAGCAGAATGATGTGAAAAACATCTGACAGTACCGTACAGCGTACAGAAGAGAAACAGTTCGGAGGCGAAAATGGTTTGTATCAACAGCACAATGCAACCAGTCATAAAGCAGCATCTGTAATATCGTGTTTTGTGAACAATAACGTTCTTGAAATCACCTGATCTATTCAGAGCCCCGGTCTGAACCCAAGGAGACACCTTCGGGATAAATTACAACGCCGTCTGGGCCGCAAATCCACACCTCAATGGAAGTTCACCCAGCAGAGACAAGCCGCCGTAGAGGAGAAGGGTCGACACAATCGATATGTCTGGATACATGTGACCAGATATAAATGCTGTTCCTCCTACTATTTGTTGAAGTTTTTTCCACATCAGTTGTGATGGTCTTCCAGTTTATCCAGGTTGTCTAGAGTCAGCAGGAACTGCCTCTGCAGCTGTCTCTCGTGCCAGTTTGCTGCCCTGAATTTTTCGGCCCAGTGCCCGACCTCTCGTGCTCTACGACTGCAGAGTTTCCTCGTAGAAGATGCGTGCAACCCCTCTGAAACGGCCCCTTGCGCATGGGACCTCAGCCATTCCATTGAGCTCTGTTGTCGGAAAGGTGCTTGGTAGGTGCAGAGCCAAATGCAGTGCGAGATTCTGCAGCCTTTGTAGTCTCTCTACTTGTATTTCCGGGGCTTGGCCCCACACGACGGAAGTTGTTTTCGTCATGGGAGTGTAACAGCCTTATTTAGCGGAGTCCTGTGGGCACTGCCGACACAGACTGGGGATGAGTGGAAAGCGACTTCCCATACCGTGTCCCAAATACTGAGGCTCAAAATGCTCTACATATTAGTGAGTGTCAATCTGAATGGAACCGGTGATCGGAAGCGTTTATTTATTTATTTTTTTTACTAGTAGAAACAACTTTTGCAGCTTACACCCACAACTCAAGCCCACAGAAAATATTCAAAGCTCGGATCGTAACACCTATTGCATACATTACAACATAACAGATTTGAAAGATGCGAACTCTGAGTTCACGATCCAACATCATCACCTTAAATTTAACTGTTCAAGGAACTCTTTCTTGAAAATAATAGCCAGCTCTCTAAGGATTGAGCGACCCAGTTTGTCGCAAGTTTCTATTCAGAGAAAGAAATTGCTTGTATTTTGTATGACATCTGTAGCGAAAATTTTCTCCGTACTTCATTTGCTTTTGCTTTTAAGCTGTAAACATTGGTATGACACATCACTGACTATTGTGTCTTGTCTTCTATAGTAGCTCTGCAAATTCCAATGTGGCAGATAGTTGTCTCTTATGAAACATATCCAGTTTATAAACAAGTGCCTTACACAGACTACTCATTGAAAAATTAACAGCTTCGCATTGACTCCTTATCCACTGTCATCTGTACAATTTTGACCCCAATGATTTTGGGCAGCCTGTATAAGCAGCCAAAATTTTCTGAGAATCTATTGGAAAACACCAAAAACAGCGATCAATATAGACTACACTGGCATTTGGACAGAGCCTTACACCAATATTGTGTCTGTCTTCCACTGTATGCGTATACCGAAGTCCCCCACAGCAGTTTATGTCTGTATTTTCAGGTTACTGTCAGGAACTATAGTAGGGATTTAGACTGATTCATGAGCAAGGAAGGAATAAAGATTGTGTTTAATGTACCATCAATATCAAGGTCATTAGAGATGGAGCACAAGCTCGGATTGTGTCAAGGATATAAAAAGGAAATCGGCTGTGCTCTTTCAAAGGAACGACCCTAGCATTTCCCAGGAGCAATTTAGGGAAATCACGGGAGACCTAAATCTGGATGACAGGACATTGGCTTGAACCATTATTCTCCCGAATGCAAGTCCAGCATGCTAACCACTGTGCCACTTTCCTCCGCAATTCATGACCAAGGTTTCTGTACATATATGATACATACAAATGCTGTCCGAAGAGGCCCTAAATCTGTGTGTATGTGTGTGTGCATAAGAACTCCTCACAGGTCCCTAGAACTAAGTGGTCCAAATAAGACATCCAACGCCTTTTCCTGAGAGAACCTACATGTGGAGGGGGGGGGGGCAGGCTGCCATAGAGGCTGCCTTGCATGAAATATGTGGTGTGTGGGAAGAGTATCGACCTATCTTATAGACCCAATTTGCAGGGCAGCTCACTTGTCAGGGGCAAGAAACCATTTTTTTCCAGTCCCTGGTGTGTAGGCTGTCCAGCACAACATGCATGTTGAGTTGGAGTACTAACAGCCTGCTTCATCGGTCTGCTTTGTATGGCAGCCTACATATCTTCGCAAAACCAACCCTTGAGACACTGGCTCTGCTCCATGAGAGGCATGCTGTGGGAGTAGTACCAGCCTGCTTTATTGACATCTTTTGTATGGGTTAAATGCGTGGATGGGCAAGGGGAAAGGTTGAGACAGATAGAGGAGATGGAGAGAGGGGTGGGGGCAAGAGGGCATGGATAGGGAGAGAGGTTGCAGGAGGGTACGGGTTGGGAGTAAGGGGGCACGAGAGGAAGTAAAAACAGAGAGGGAGAGGGAGATGGACAGAGAGAGAGGAGGTGGAGGACATGGATGGAGAGAGAAGTGGTGGAGGAGATGGACAGAGAGAGGGGGGCATGTGGAGATGGATAGAAAGAGGACAGGGAATGGGATGATACATGGGAGGAGGAGATGGATTGGGAAGTGAGGAGATCATGGTCAGAGAGGGACAAAGAGAAGATGAAGCAAGAGATGTGTGAATTATATGTGACATACTTGTATGCAGGCGAAGTCATGGGGAAAAGGCTAGGTATTTATATATCTTTCAAGCAAATTGGATGTACTATGAAAATTAAATTTCATCAGCATAGTGAAAACGATGCTAGCAGCGAAAGGCAGAAATCCTCGGACTCGTCCATCAGGTAGCTGGGCAGCACTGCAGCAGCAGGACAGTGCAGGCTACCACAGTGGACGGTGGACAGGTACGCGCCAGCTACTTCCCTGGCACGCGGTGCTTCCATTGTGTAAGTTACATGAACGTGCTATCTCTCGCTGTCTCTCTCCACCGTGTGGGGAACTGTTCTCTGTGTCATATTTCCACCGTGTCTGAGGTCGAGGCAATGATCTTGTTGCTTGGAGAGTGCCCTCAAATGCCTCCTTAGAAGTTCTGTTGGTTTCCACTCTAGCCACATGTCCGTCCCATTGCAGTCTCCTACATTCTAATTTCTGGTCAATGGTGGATTACTTCATTAAATGATAAATTTCAGATTTTTTCGAACTCTCCAGATATCATTCTCCAACACAGGTCCCCAGATTTTTCTCTTAGCTTTTCTTTCGAAAACATTCTATTTTTTTTAATCTCTGCTCAAAAATCTTGTTGTAATCGGGGATCATACCGGTATTTGGACGTTACGGATAGTCAGCGCTAACTGGCGTCAAAGAACTCTATTTTTGTCCCAATCTGTCCGTTTTGAAGGGCTGCAGACAGATAAAGGCATGTTACATAGACACAGGCACAGGATCAGCTGCTCTCTATTTTTATTGTAACTAAGACTGAAATCATAGTTACGTACATTATTGTCTCAGCAATGCTGTACTCATTCTCATGCTAAGTGTTTGTTGCATTGTTATTAAAATAGCACTCATCGCTTTTCCCATTTTCGGAAATTACTCTATATTACAAAGCAATGCAAATTTTACAAACAAAAGTTACTCGTTCTTTGACAAGGGTTTATTCCAAAACGAAAAAGTTTAGCGCTTCTGTTACGCGTTGCTGATATTTCGTTTTTTTTCCACCGTTACCAAAAAGATAGCGAAAAATAGCAGTTATTCAAAACTAAAATACCGGTATCGGTTTTAAACGGTCGGTTTTCCCATCCCTTGGCCAAGGCAGAAGTGTTAATATTCTGACTACATTCTTCACCAATATAACAATGATTACTACAATTATAACAATGATATCTTCAGGCAGAGCGATTTAAAAATATATAGAAGTTACATACATCAACAAAAAAAAGTTTTGCATCATTCCGGTTCCCAGAACTCCTGAAGATAGATGTTGACTGTGGATACTGTAACGCAGACACAGTCGACTTGACTATTCAGAGATGTCACTCAACCCGCCCGAAGATGTAAACCATGCATGAGCAGCGCCTATCAGACAGAGGGGGTCTGACAGCCGTTCATTTCCAGTCATTCCACCAGGAAGGAGGTACACGGCTCATGGTGTCTGTAGTTCAACCATGTCTAGACGGTCAATACCGCGGTTCGATCGAGTCCGAATTGTTATTTTGTGACAGGAAGGGCTCTCAACAAGGGAAGTGTCCAAGCGTCTCGGAGTGAACCAAAGCGATGTTGTTCGGACGTGGAGGAGATACACAGAGATAGGAACTGTCGATGACTCTAGGGCTACTACTGCAGTAGGCGACAGCTACCTACAGATTACGGCCCGTAGGAACCCTGACAGAAACGCCACCATGTTGAGTAATGCTTTTCGTGCTGCCACAGGACGTCGTGTTACGACTCAGACTGCGCGAAATAGGCTGCATGATGCGCAACTTCATTCCCGACGTCCACGGCGAGGTCCATCTTTGCAACCACGACACCATGCAGCGCGGTAAAGATGTGCCCAACAACATGCCGAATAGACCGCTCAGAATTGTCAACACGTCCTCTTCACCGATGAGTGTCGCTCGTGCCTTCAACCAGACAATCGTTAGACACAATGTCCAACGAGTGCAGCAAGGTGGAGGTTCCCTGCTGTTTTGGGGTCACATTATGTGGGGCTGGCGTACGCCGCTGGTGGTCATGGAAGGCGCCGTAACGGCTGTACGATACGTGAATGTCGTCCTCCGACCAACAATCCCTTGATGAACTTGTGGCTAGTATGCCACGACGAATATAGTCATGCTGCTGGGTGTTAGAGGTACCGGTGTGTGCGTCAATGTTGACCACGACCTCTGAACATCTCGCTGTATCGTGGTACAACATGTAGTGTGTGGTTTTCGTAAGCAATAAGTAGGGCGGAAATGATGTTTATGTTGGTCTCTATTCCAATTTTCTGTACTGGTTCCGGAACTCTCGGAATCGAAGTGGTGCAAAACTTTTTTTGATGTGTATTTGCAAAATTCATTTACATCAGATCTATTATAAAACTTTTCTGTCTACGGCTGTTAAGTATTTTGAAAACATCATGTCTGCACCATCAGTTGTACAATTACATATTTATTCTCTAGCAGTTTCAGTTATAACAAAGATCTTCTGAGGTGGGAAACAGGTACATCAATGAATCAAAAATTCACTTTCGTCAGATACGGCACAACCAAATGCGGAACATATATAACTGTCATTAGAGACAGTCTGAACATAACCCATACAGACATACTGCGTACCACCACAATTACAGTTAAGAAGTGTGTAATTCTCTCCAAGTGTACATTATTGAAATTGTGATAACGTACGGCACGTATATATGGATTATGTTCAGACAGATTCAAAGGACAGGCATTTCTACATTTGGTTGTGTTGCAGTTTGTCGAAAATTTATTTTTGACCCATTGGTGAATACTGTTTTTGTCCTGTGGAAATGGTTGTTACAAATGAAACCAGTAGAGAATAAATGTACGTTTGTACAGCTGATGACACAAATATGCTTCTTTTCGAATTTATACGTTAAAAGAGCAATATCTATCTCGAGGCTTTTCTTTTCACCATTTCATCATTAGTATGTGATGAGGCTCTTCGTGGGAGAGTAATTTGGCAGAATATGGTTTGGAGGAGATGGGGCATGAGAACTCCGAGCTAAGCTGTTGGAAGGGCAGGAGGACAGTGTGGGGAAATACGAACTTTGACACTGAGAGGAAGTCCGTTAAAACTGGAGAGACTGATAGACTTTCGGGCAGATTTCGTAGTCACGTAAGGAGAGGTGGTTTAATTTTCGTTGGCGCAGATGCGGAGAGCGGTTACGTGTAACTTTGGGGGGCTGCAGCTAGTGTTAGTGGCTCACGGCTGGTCACAGAGGATGAAACGACTGCGCGGTTGGTGTCAAGTTTGCTACAAGACTAGCAAACCCTGTGTCCAGAGAGGAAGAAGAGACGGGAGGATCTACATCAACATGTGCATCTACATCTACCTCTACGCTCCGCAAACCACTGTGATGTGCATGCTAGAGAGTACGTCCCAGTTATTCGGCTTTCTTCCTGTTGCATTCACCTATAGAGTGCGGGGAAAATGATTGTATAAAAGCCTTCACGCGGACTACAATTAATCTGATCTTGTACTCACTGTCCCTTTGGGAGCGATACGTAGGAGGTTGTAGTATATCCCTATAGTCATCCATTAAAACCGTTTCTTGAAATTTTTTTAGCAGACTTTCTCGGGACAGTTTATGTCTCTCTCCAAGAGTCTGTCAGTTCAGTTTCTTCAACGTCTCTGTGACACACTGCGCATGTCAAACAATCGTGTGACCGTTCGTGCTGTCCATCTCTCTATACGTGAGGGGAAAATTAGTAAACTGATATATGATTAAAGTGAGGCGAGGAAGGCATAGACAGAAGAAGCAGAATGCAGAGCGTTCGATAATTTGGTGAGAATGGTAAAATTTTGATGTAACTGAATCCTGGGCAACAGAGACATTAGAGAAGATGGGTCTTATAGGTGCATTGTATGATGGAGGCCTGAAATCCCCATGTTCGGACGGATAGTAGTTTTACTCTATTGTGGAATTTTTTCGCACATTTAGTACGCGAGGTTGCTGTTTTAGTTTACGCTGCAGGGATACTCTGATGTATTTTTGCATTTCATGTAATTTCATGTAATATATACTGCTGACATCTCTCACCACAAGGTAAGCTGCCTAGCGTAGGCACGGCAGCATGGCATTTGCGTAGCACCTATGTTTTAATGAGACTTCTAACCTGAGACAATTTAAAAAAAATACATGTACAGTGTTGAACAAGCGTTCTTAAATTCGTATCTACGTAGATACCTCATATCATGACGATGGTTCAGATCTAGGGCGCAAAACGGCTAGGGTCATTAGCGATCACAAATTCGAACTGCCTTGCAGTAATGGACTACGTGTATTTGTTACAACAAAGCACATGCTAGCAAAACTGGCATGTTTTTGACATACAATGTTCAAAGAAAATGTCAGAAACGCAAAATCATTTTTATTTAGAACGTTCAGATGGAAGGTCAGTAACGATTAATAACCAGGCCGAGGAACAATCAATATACTCGTCTAAAGCAGTTTCGTCTGTAACTTTTTGTGTAAAATAAATTACTTATCTCTATGAAGAATATGCAGAAATATTGAAAGGGTTTGGTATTTTACTTATACAAAACAGTAGTTAGCCACTGGTCTGCTTCATGATTTATTTAGGCGACAATACAATTGTTTAGACAGAGTGACTCTGTGAATGGGTTTTTTAAAGCGACTTATTTGTTGCCTCATGCTTATTAGTGTTCCAATGTTAATAACGGATGTTGATGCTTCAATATAAGATCACTGAAACTGATAAAATAATTTCGTATTATCCGCTGAGTGGCAGAGTCTTCTTGAAACAACGTTTCAGTCGTTTTCCTTATCGTATTTTGAGAGGAATTGGGCAACTGGTTGAAACGTCGCTTCAGGGCTATGCAGCAACACGTTCGATGACGCGACGTAATTTCGTCCGCGAATTCTCCGAGGAAGCCACCACTGTTAAGGGTCTCTGAAAGTATTAATAATAACATTTTTAAATATCTTGGTACAAAAATTAGCACAACCTGATGACAAAAGGCCACTCAAAAATCCCTCATGTCTGGTAACCTAACTTATCCGTAAGTCTTAACTGGGGAAAATTGTATTCCGGTTAAAGAAAAGCAATCAGAAGGTACTACGTGAAAATTTACAAGAAACTTTACTGTAAAACTAGTGTAGATCTCATACAAATTTATACGTGTATGTAACGATCGTTGTAGTGAAGATTTCTCGTACGAACGAAGTCTTAAATATTTATGTTCGAATTTTTCTATTAGCGGTATTTCACCAGAAGCACCATGTTGTTTTCTACTGAGGTATGAGATGAAAGTGTGTAACATCAGACTTTCACATGTTGGCCATTAACATCGGTATTAACATCGCTGAGCTCCAGTAAGCCAGGTTAACAGGAGTTCACAGAAGGGCAAGACACCAGGTTATTACTTGCCAAATGATTCACATTTATTAAATAATTTTTTTTAAAAAGCAATAATAGGAAAACACAATTAAATAATGTTTTATAAATCAGAAGTTATTACAACAGTGAGTGGAATGCTTTAAATTCAACGGAGCCCAATGGCCTAAACAATTTATTAACGATAGCGAAATGCTGAAACAAAGACGATACCTTAAATGTCTCAGGCTAACACAATGTCAGTCCTGATGCCGGCTACGAGCGCTTTTCGCTTGCTTTGTTACGAGGTAAGTAATTTAGCTTGTAATTAATCATTTTTGCTGTATATTCTATAGCATTTACGTGCATTAGTGTCAGATAGACGTCATAAATTGAAGGTTTCAGTTTTTATTTGCGTCTGAATAACATAAGCGAAGTTTCTGCTTAGGACAGTTTCAAGTGTATGCAAACTCTTGTTCACATTCTTAACTGACTTTAAATACGCGGGGTTATCAATAATTGAGTGCACAATACTCAGTATTTGTGATTATTAGTGTCATTTAGACTCGATAAATTGAAGGTAGCAGTTTTTATACGTTTTACTAGGTCATTTTACGCGTGTCCGTAAACGTTTGTTTACATTATAAATACGAGGGTTAATCCGTTTAAGATAGTGTTATAAATCTCATAGAAGGTTTGAAGTGGGACACACTTGCAGATAGACGACGCGCTAAACGGAAGGGGCTGCTCACTAAATTCCGAAATCCGATCTTCGACGAGGATGTAGAGCACGTATTATTACCACCAACTTTCAAATCGCGCGGTGAACACCATTCAAAGATAAGCGAAATTAGAGCTCGTCCTGAGGCGTTCAGACAGTCGCTTTCTCTCGTGCGATCCGCGAGTGGAACAGAGGGGGGGGGGGGGGGGGGGGAGGGGGGGGAATTACTTTGCCGCGAATTGTGCCCTTCGCCACACACCGCTTGGTGGCTAGCGGAGTATATATGTAGATGTAAAATGATTTTAAATTACAGGCCCAAGATTTATCACGCTCCTTTAAGAGAGCTGACAAATGTAAAGCAAAATTTTTGAATATCAGATGTAACAAATACTAGCACAAATTTAGTAACAGGTGAAACGTTCAAACAAATCTATATGTACAAGCTAACAGAATGGTTTTAATTACAGCTCAGATTTTTGAAGGTCAAACGTAACAACAACTAGCACATATTTACTGTCAGGTTAAATGTTTAAACAAATTTAAATGTCCCAACTAACAGGGTGCTTTTAATCCACAGACCAAAATTTAACACTGTCCTTTGAGAGCGCTAACACATTTAAGAAAATTCAAGGGCCGGTAAATGGTCCGGCTTACTGAGGAAAACTTGATACAGAAAAAACACGGCACCATAAGGAATCCACGCCAAAAGGCAAAGAATACGGAACTCTGAAAAGCATCAGACCCATGCGAACCAGTGAAGACAAGACTCAAGTTAAACAGCAACAACTGTGCCTTAGAACAGCTTCGCACAAGGCAACGGCTGTGGCGAATCGCATATGCCGGCCTGTAATGTTGTGCCTCCGATGCGCTCAAACTTGCCAGGCCGGTCCAGTTGCAGGCATAGACTGCAGAAACAGTAGCTGACCCATCAGGCAACAGCAGGGCGCTCGGAAAATAAGCGTCATGCGACAAGAATATGCCTAGAAACACGGACAGGTTAATTAGCACGATAACACACTTTCAGCAGATAGCTGCCTGAACAAGCAACCCATTATACAACAACAGCCGGCAAACGGCAATTAACAGACTAAACTAACAATTTCAAGAATAGTACAATTTAAACAATGGCGAGCACCAAGCATAAGCATATTAATATAACGAACCTACAAACATAGTTTAAGTAGATTATAAATAACAATTTTGAACTTCCCTTCCTGGTTGAAATCCTAGTTCCATTAATAATATAGTAGACCGACACCAGTGCAAGACGGCCTGCTGACTAAATTAGGATATAAGAACCAGGAGGGAATCTCGCTTTACAATACCCGAGGGCGCCAGCACAGAAAATTTCACAGCTTTGCCGTCAGCGCGCCCGGTACACTAATAAATCTGACCATGTCAGAATGTAAAACATAATTAAAAAGAGCACAGTAATCATAAATGTTCATGGGACCAGCAGGTTAGAGAATTCCCTCCCTAGGCCCGACAAGACGCCTCCTGAGACGCGGCAAGGCAGGAGTAGGCAAAATGCAACAGGGAATAACAATATTAATGTGCTAATAGTAAACTGCAGGAGCGTCTATAGAAAGGTCCCAGAACTGCTCTCATTAATAAACGGCCACAACGCCCATATAGTACTAGGGACAGAAAGTTGGCTGAAACCACATGTAAACAGTAATGAAATCCTAAACTCAGATTGGAATGTATATCGCAGAGACAGGCTGGACAGTGAAGGGGGAGGCGTGTTTATAGCGATAAGAAGTGCAATAGTATCGAAGGAAATTGACGGAGATTCTAATTGTGAAATGATTTGGGTGAAGGTCACGGTTAAAGCAGGCTCAGACATGGTAATTGGATGTCTCTATAGGCCCCCGGGCTCAGCAGCTGTTGTGGCTGAGCACCTGAAGAATAATTTGGAAAATATTTCGAGTAGATTTCCCCACCTTTTTTTAGTTCTGGGTGGAGATTTTAATTTGCCGGATATAGACTGGGAGACTCAAACGTTCATAACGGGTGGCAGGGACAAAGAAACCAGTGAAATATTTTTAAGTGCTTTATCTGAAAACTACCTTGAGCAGTTAAACAGAGAACCGACTCGTGGCGATAACATATTAGACCTTCTGGTGACAAACAGACCCGAACTATTTGAATCAGTTAATGCAGAATAGGGAATCAGCGATCATAAAGCGGTTACTGCATCGATGATTTCAGCCGTAAATAGAAATATTAAAAAAGGTAGGAAGATTTTTCTGTTTAGCAAAAGTGACAAAAAGCAGATTACAGAGTACCTGACGGCTCAATACAAAAGTTTTGTCTCAAGTACAGATAGTGTTGAGGATCAGTGGACAAAGTTCAAAACCATCGTACAATATGCGTTAGATGAGTATGTGCCAAGCAAGATCGTAAGAGTTGGAAAACAGCCACCGTGGTACAACAACCGAGTTAGAAAACTGCTGCGGAAGCAAAGGGAACTTCACAGCAAACATAAACATACCCAAAGCCTTGCAGACAAACAAAAATTACGCGAAGCGAAATGTAGTGTGAGGAGGGCAATGCGAGAGGCTTTCAATGAATTCCAAAGTAAAGTTCTACGTACTGACTTGGCAGAAAATCCTAAGAAATTTTGGTCCTATGTCAAAGAGGTAGGTGGATCAAAACAAAATGTCCAGACACTCTGTGACCAAAATGGTACTGAAACAGAGGATGACAGACTAAAGGGCGAAATACTAAATGTCTTCTTCCAAAGCTGTTTCACAGAGGAAGACTGCACTGTGCTTCCTTCTCTAGATTGTCGCACAGTTGACAAAATGGTAGATATCGAAGTAGACGACAGAGGGATAGACCAATTAAAATGGCTCAAAAGAGGAAAGGCCGCTGGTACTGATGGGATACCAGATCGATTTTACACAGAGTACGCGAAGGAACTTGCCCCCCTTCTTGCAGCGGTGTACCGTAGGTCTCTAGAAGAGCGAAGCGTTCTAAAGGATTGGAAAAGGGCACAGGTCATCCCCGTTTTCAGGAAGGGACGTCGAACAGATGTGCAGAACTATAGACCTATATCTCTAACGTCGATCAGTTGTAGAATTTTGGA
The DNA here is from genome assembly GCF_023897955.1 of Schistocerca gregaria. Taxonomy (NCBI): domain Eukaryota; kingdom Metazoa; phylum Arthropoda; class Insecta; order Orthoptera; family Acrididae; genus Schistocerca; species Schistocerca gregaria. The sequence goes on from NC_064923.1 coordinate 756,205,574, forward strand.
ACACGTATTATGTTCGAGTATAATGTCTTTTCTGGAGACTAGAAATCTACTCTGTAGGAATCAGCATGGGTTTCGAAAAAGACGGTCGTGTGAAACCCAGCTCGCGCTATTCGTCCACGAGACTCAGAGGGCCTTAGACACGGGTTCAAAGGTAGATGCCGTGTTTCTTGACTTCCGCAAGGCGTTTGACACAGTTCCCCAAAGTCGTTTAATGAACAAAGTAAGAGAATACGGACTGTCAGATAAATTGTGTGATTCGATTGAGGAGTTGCTAGATAACAGAACGCAGCATGTCATTCTCAATGGAGAGAAGTCTTCCGAAGTAAGAGTGATTTCAGGTGTGCCGCAGGGGAGTGTCATAGGACCGTTGCCATTCACAATATACATAAATGACCTGGTGGATGACATCGGAAGTTCACTGAGGCTTTTTGCACATGATGCTGTGGTGTATCGAGAGGTTGCAACAATGGAAAATTGCACTGAAATGCAGGAGGATCTGCAGCGAATTGACGCATGGTGCACGGAATGGCAATTGAATCTCAATGTAGAGAAGTGTAATGTGATGCGAATACACAGATAGATAGGTCCCTTATCATTTAGCTACAAAATAGCAGGTCAGCAACTGGAAGCAGTTAATTCCATAAATTATCTGGGAGTACGCATTAGGAGTGATTTAAAATGGAATGATCATATAAAGTTGATCGTCGGTAAAGCAGATGCCAGAATGATATTCATTGGAAGAATCCTAAGGAAATGCAATCCGACAACAAAGGAAGTAGGTTACAATACGCTTGTTCGCCCAATGCTTGAATACTGCTCAGCAGTGTGGGATCCGCACAAGATAGGGTTGATAGAAGAGATAGAGAAGATCCAACGGAGAGCAGCGCGCTTCGTTACAGGATCATTTAGAAATCGCGAAAGCGTTACGGAGATGATAGATAAACTCAAGTGGAAGACTCTGCAGGAGAGACGCTCAGTAGCTCGGTACGGGCTTTTGTTAAAGTTCCGTGAACGTACCTTCACCGAAGAGTCAAGCAGTATATTGCTCTCTCCTACGTATATCTCGCGAAGAGACCATGAGTATTAAATCAGAGAGATTAGAACCCACACAGAAGCATATCGTCAATCCTTCTTTCCACGTACAATACGAGACTGGAATAGACGGGAGAACCGATAGAGGTACTCAGGGTACCCTCCGCCACATACCGTCAGGTGGCTTGCGGAGTGTGGATGTAGATGTAGATGTAGATGTAGAATCGCCTCTTAGGCTGCCGTCACATTGCCACCGCTTGCACAGACGGTGATAGTAATTGTGTTAGGTATCATTTGCAAGGTAGAAGATTCGCCACTGCAAAAGTGACTCCGCTACCGGAGGTATCTTAAAATCAAACAGCAAAAAAACTACCACCGCAGTCGTCACAGTCGAGGGTTACAACTAAGTTGTTTTTCAGCAAAGCAACACAGGCTGCTGAGCGAACACCGAAGTGGGCAGGCTCAAACGGTCATACACCTTCTATAAGCCACACGGACCACACTAACGGCGGATCCGAACTTCCCGGAAAGCACAAGTGCACAACTCGGTAAATAATCATATAGGCCAGGCTAGTAACAACAGGTTCTGCTAACACCGCCAAATTAGATCAGACAACACCTATCAAAGTCGTCCCTGTTCACTCGTCCGCCTCACGAAACGTACCTAAGCGGAAGACGCGGTGCAAGAGCAGCGTCCAGTGACCAGAGGGAATTCAAAACAGAGGGTCGATCTACAAACCGAAATCGATACGGGCCGATAGGCCTCAATTATGAAATGGTTTTTGGGGATTTTCACATTCTAGTGCACAGAAAGTCTAAACAACTATCTGTATCTGTAAGATGGGCATGTCATTTTGATTTTTGTAAGTTGTCAATGTGCACGTCAGAAAGAGAGAGAGAGCAAGTTATGTTACTGTTAAACAATATTTGGTTCTGTTGTGACAGCCTTTGACTCTGTGAACTCTGATACATTCTTATTTGAATTGTTCTAGGTGATAGACATATTAAGTAGTGCCGTATTGACTTGTGATTGTATCTCTCACATGAAGAGAAATTTAATGTAAAGGACAGAAAATATGAATGTAATATACGTACTGGAAGGCGAAATGAATATCGATGTTGAATTTATTTTATTTTATTTTATTTATTTTCTGTTGAGAGAAGACGTTCGAGGTACCACTGTACCACTAAGCAGCTAGTTTGTCGGAATGCCTGTTATCAGCCAGTTAACCTGGTCAGAGCTGCAAGAAAGACCACCCCACTTCCCTGAGTCATGCATTAAGATACCAACTGATTAAGCTGCATGGTTGTCATATAAATTCTCTGTTAACATTGTATCCTTTTTAAATCATTGCTCACTTTGTTAAGCATGATACTGTTCAGACCAATGTTATGTGTGAAGACCACTTGAAATTTTATTCTGTCAATTTGAGTAAATACTTCATTCAAAAAATAGTTGTCTTGGAATATCATTGTTTAAAGAAGATTCATCATTACACGTTACCAAATTGCACTAAATGGTAAACAACAGTTTGAATATTATTTGGAAATTTTACTTAAAAGTAGAAATCTAGCTTAGACGCTTCCTGCTTGCTGTTTGCTGTCGGTCTTTCGAGAAATCTGCAACAATATTGTCAAGATGCAAGATAAGTGAAAATTTTGATTAGGGCCAGGTAATTGCTTTACTTCACTTGTGCATTTAACATAAAGACAAGGTGTATACAGACCACTTACAGATCAATTCAAATTAGGTTCTGTTTTGTCAAAAGTTAACATACGATTTTGACTTGGATGAGAGTTTGTGCATACATAGTTTTGGTAGTACGCATATTTTGTGTAGAGTGGGAGGGCAAAACTTCACACAGCAACACGCAGTGAGGGTCTCTCATATTCCCTAGATCTTTCTGTGTAGTATTGGAATTGCAACGAAAATATGTTGTTTGGAAGTTGAAAATCCTGTTGTTTACTGCAAAATGTGCCCAATCCTGAGGTCTGCTGTGCTTAGCTCATGAAGACATGATATCCTTCGTTTCTTCAACTACGACGCAATTTAATTGCAAAACCATTTAAGAAATATTATATTTGCAGATCAAGATTTATGTGGAGGGTAGATGCGATAAATTCTTCTCCATATACAAACCACATTAATCCATGAGTGTTCGATACGTATTCCTAAACGATTTTATTGATGAAATCTTATTGTTTCGTCTGAACAGCTTTTACTCGGCTTGAATGTTGGAAACTGCCGTAAGTCGTTAAAGTTTTCGATTTCGATTTAAAAATAGAAATTTTACAGTGAGGAACTTCGTATTTAGGTACCACAATTTGCTGACGTAGTAACGCGGCAGTAGAATTTTCTGAAGAGACCAGCATATTGATCACGACATTCTTCCAAAAGACAACTAGTAGAAAGTGAACTTGGCGTAGACTAACCGGAAGAGAAAGGAAACTGACTCTGCTTTATCAAATATTGAAGAAAGTCTGCAGGAGAGGGCTTTCAATACCGCTGTTGATCATAGATTAGGAAGATGCACACTAAAATAAATTAAAAAACTGGAAGTAAATATACTCATGAATCAATAACTCAGAAATGTAAATTACGAAAATTCGTTTAAGAATACCCAGGTGTATCAGATTAAATTAAGCAAAAAGAACAGCGTCCTATGTAAGAAAGAAATATGTAGCAAGATGTTATTTAAAAGTAATACTGTTATAAATAACAAAAGATGTTGTTGATATGTAAAAGGTAAATGAAAAATCTCAAATGCAACAAGACTGCTATTTGAGAAGAGGTGAATCTTTCAAGAAAACGGAACTAGGAACATGACAGAACATACTGGAATAAACAAAAAAATCGTAAACGTACAAGTGAGAAAAAAAGAACACAGATTTCATATGATTAACAACTGGAAACAGAAAGTGATTGAAGAACACAGTAATGAAAGTTAGGTGCGGTACGAATCATACTTCGTAGGTTAAAGTCAGAACGCACTGTTACTATCAGTAGCGGGAAAATTTGTCGGGCTTCCAAGGTCTCTTTAAATATTTGAATAGAAACACAGATAATTAATGGTATGCCATGCTAAATGTGAAGAAACTAAATACGCCAAGCGTCTCTATAGGTACAAATGAAACCGGTGAAATAGTACTACAAAAGGAAGTCACAAACTGTGTGCAGAGTAAGACAATTATCTCAAACCAGAGACAGCGAAGAGTTTTCTCGTTCACAGGAAAGGAAAGAGGCAAGAAATAAAAAAAACTACATTCCTGTCAGCCTACTCCCCGTAATGGATAAGACATTCTCTCAATTTACCGGCAGCCGTGTGAAAAAGATCATTTTATATTGGTCAGGGAAAGGAACAGGCAGACCTTAGCAGTGCAGTATCTGTAAGTAGCAGGGGAAGTTACAGAACGGAACAGTGAATATGGATTATCGCTTCGTTAATTAATTCTTGTAATTTAAGAAGGCTCTGGACTGTATTTCAGCAATACACACTCCGAAGTGCCAAAGAAATTGGTGTAGACGAGCGTTTTCAAACACAGAGATATCTAAAGAGGCAGAATACGGCGTTTCGGTTGGCAACACATATACCGTATAGGACAACAAATGCCTGGCGCAGTTGTTAGATCAGTTACTGCTGCTACACTGGCAGTTTATCAAGATTTAAGTGCGTTTGAACGTGGTGTTATAGTCGGCGCACGAGCGATTGGATACAGCATCTCCGAGGTAGGGATGAAGTGAGGATTTTCCCGTACGACCATTTCACGAGTGTACCGTGAATATCGGGAATCCGGTAAAACATTAAATCTCCCACATCGCTGCGGCCGGAAAAAGATCCTGCATGAACGGAACCAATGACGACTGAAGAGAATCGTTCAACTTGACGGAAGTGCAACCCTTCCGCAAACTGCTGCAGATTTCAATGTCGGGCCATCGACAGATGTCAGTGTCCGAACCATTCAACGAAACGTCGTCGGTACGGGCTTTCGGACCCGAAGGCCCACTCGTGTACCCTTGATGACTGCACGACACAAAGCTTTAGGCATCGTCGACGCCGACATTGGGCTGTTGATGACTGGAAACATGTTGACTGCTCGGACAAGTCTCGTTTCAAATTGTATCGAGCGAATAGACGGGTAAGGGTATGGAGACAACCTCATGAATGCAAGGACCCGGCATGTCAGTAGGGGACTGTTCAAGGTGGTGGGGGCTCTGTATAGTGTGGGGCGTGTGCAGCTGGGGTAATATGGGACCCCTGATGCGTCTACATTCGGCTCTGACAGGTAACACGTACTAAGCATCCTGTCTGATCACCTGCATCCATTCATGCCCATTGTGCGTTCCGACGGACTTGAGCAGTTCTAGCAGAACAGTGCTACACCACACACGTCCACAATTGCTACAGAGTGGCTCCAGGAACACTCTTCTGAGTTGAAACACTTCCGTTGGCCACCAAACCGAAGACACAACCCAGATATTTTACCGAGTATGATAACCGGACTTTTATTTTGAAGCATAATTTTTACTCAAGACAATCTATTATCCACTCGTTGAAGAAATCGATGGAATTGTTTGAAATTGGCAAATAGGTTATTCTCAACCGTTTTTTTTTATATAGGATGGGGCTCCTCCACGCTCGCACCAACGTGGTGACCAAACCAAAAGTTCTACTGTCACCTCTGTGAGCATGTTAGTTTTGAATCAGGCGTCACAGGATGCAGGCTGTGATGTTGTCCATGCGTCTGGGTAAGATTACTCATTTACATGGTCCATCAGGAGATAGAAGTGGTCGAAAGCGATCGAAGGGTAGCGGTTGTAAGGGCAGAGGGAAAAAAAAGTGCCAAGGCCAGCGCCAAGGGAAAAAAAACCTCTGCGACAGTAGGACGGGTAGTAAGGGCAGTAGCGGCTTGCTAGCTGCGATAGAGCATGCAAGGTGCGGTCGGTTAGCGTGAGGTATCGTGCATCGTTACCCATGTGCTGCGTGTCCGTTAGCTGGGTCAGTCCGGGTGCTGCGGCTGGGCTCGCTTGTAGTCCCCTGGGCCGGCTGCAGTGGCTTCCTCCCTGTAACATAAGAGTTCGGCGCGGCAACGCATGCGTTGCTGTTAGGCCCTCAGCTGCGCCTTGTCGTCGGTGACTTGGTGCAGCTTCATCAGGCTGGTGCAGAGCGGCAGCGATCGGCTACCGTTCAGCGTCCTCCTCTACTGCACGCCGCAGCCCTTTCGCAATGTAGCTTCCATGAGCTCCGATTGTTCGAAGAGCTGCGACAGTTCAGCGTCCGAGGAAGTTTTGCCGTTCGCTCGCGCCTGGGCGATAAAGGCTGCCCTTTTGGCTTCTCGATCCCTTGCGGGACCCGCTCCCGTAGCGGTCGGCGTTGCCACCGGATCAGCTGGGGCGGAGGTTTTCTTCTTAGCACCTTTCACGTGCGGTGCTGCTGGGGCAGCCGCCGGCTCAGGCGCGCGGACGTCCTTCTGCGAGGTCGCAGGAGTGTTCGCAGTTACTACTGCGTTGGGGCATCGGGCGAAGACTGCTCGCAGCTGCCTCAAGGCCTCTTCTTTCTCTGCAGCCACGGCGGCTGCGAAGGCAGCCCTCTCTGTCTCAATGACGGCTCTGAGGGCTGCAGTGGCCTCCTTCACGGCGGTGCCGAGTTCGAGGTCACGTATCTTCTCGGGAGCGCGGGCTGCGTCCTGGCCGCCCGTTTCCAAGCGGTCTTCCCTGCTCCTGGCAGGTGGAGCTGCTGCTGCGCTGCCCCTCTGCTGCGCCGGGCTGTTCTGCGCCCTACGTCGTTTCTGACGTCGTCTTCGCTTCTTCCGCTGCGTCGGTGCGGCCGCGGCCGCCTCGCCGCCCCCGACACGGCTGCGGCTTACGAAAGCAGCACAACCGCGCCAGCTGGCGACGTGCGGGCCGCCACACCGGACGCAGGTCGGCAGAACGCTGCTGCCGCGGTCGCAGGCGCGGCTGTCGTGCTCCCCTGAGCACTGGACGCACCGCACCGCGTTGCGGCAATACTTCGCAACATGGCCCTCGCCCTGGCACCTGAAGCACTGGGGCAGGGGGTCCGTGGCGGTCGGGAGAGCCTCTGACGTCACCGGGATGCCCAGCAGCTTCCGCAAGTCGAAAATGTCGCTCCCGCCGTCGACCGTATGCACGGTCACGGCATAGAGCGGCGCCCTCTTCTTGTTGGTCCGGTTGTGCAGCCTTGCGGTTACACCACCAAACCCGGCTCGCAGCAGCCCTTCCCGGACCGCTGCCTCGTCACAGCACCAAGGTAGCCCCCTGAGGAGTGCCTTGGTCGTCTTCATCCTTCCTGCGGAAGGTGCCTTCTCACGCGCCGGTGGCGCGTCGACGATGTGGTCGGCCACTGCGACCTTGATCGCCCTGTGGTCGGCCACGTTTGCAGCTCGAAAGCAGATCAGCGAGTCTGTATCGACAGACTCGTAGACCACTTCGTTCCGTGCGCAGTTCGTGATGGTGTCGAACAGCGCTGTCCACCCACCTTTACACTTGATGTATAAAGGGGGGACAGGCCGCGACTCGTCTTCTCGGGAGTTCCTTGCATGGTCAGCAGACTCAGTGAGTTGCGCAACCGAAGGACCCTTCGTAACGGCAGGTTTCCTCTGCGCACCCTTCTTTCCCATGCTGTGAGGCGCGGAACACGACAATCTGCACGCGTTGTGAAAACAACGCACGACAATTTGCTCTGCGCGGCTCCCACAGCACAGAAACCTCTTCACGAGCTCTCAACCAACCGAATACAGTTTCGCCGGCCGCGGTGGTCTCGCGGTTAAGGCGCTCAGTCCGGAACCGCGTGACTGCTACGGTCGCAGGTTCGAATCCTGCCTCGGGCATGGATGTGTGTGATGTCCTTAGGTTAGTTAGGTTTAGGTAGTTCTAAGTTCTAGGGGACTGATGACCACAGATGTTAAGTCCCATAGTGCTCAGAGCCATTTGAACCATTTTTTTGAATACAGTTTCATCGACATCTGTTGATGCAGATCGCACACCAAAGAAACACACCCTGCAGTGCACAGACACAGTTCCTGGTCACTCACTACGACGCTGCTGAAGAGGGGCACATCTCCATGGAAGGTTTCCATGGAATCTCAAGAATGGATACCGTGAATATGGGGCTACGTGAAGACCACTCGAGACACACGGCAGCATATGGATACGGAGAAACACCCGCTGCGCATTACTGAAAGCAGTGGAAGAGAGTGCAGGAAGTATTTAGAAGTCTCGGTACTTCAGTACCAGACGGGACGTCAAGTCTGTCCAACACTATCCGACAAACACATTGGTGTGACCTCTAACGGACCGTCCCGCACGCAGATGCTAACTCTGAAACCATCCCAATGAGGAGGCATTACAACAGTCTTTACCAGTATTTCCCCTGACCGCCCAGTAATGTCAGCAAAGGCTGTAGTATAGATTAGTCGCACACAAGCCGGAGCGACGAAACCCTCTTGTGGCTGGGTGGGAATCACCAATTAATCTGTATATTCAGGCGGTCAATACCAAGTGCTCTTCTTGCTGCCAAGCAACGCACCACTCAAGACCTGTGACTATGTGTAGTATTTCGTTGGAGTGGAAAGTCACTCTCGTTATTCTGTCCAGGAATCTTAACAGTATCTGCCAAAACTGATAAAATCTTGAATCCCGACTGGTTTTTTCCGTTGGACGTATGCTTCATCATAAGAACGCCAGATCTCTCACCATCTTTCCCCTGTATAACAAACGGAGAAATTATTTAGATGCCTACAGATTCCAGTACATATGTCATATCGTACACATGGAGAGCTTTTGATGGAATGGAGGACGTAGCACTCAGTGAGAAAGATTTGAAAACATATAGGTTACCCACAGTGTTGCAGACATCTTACTCTAACTGTCATCTTTTCTTAGATTACCTCCGTTCTCTGTTTTACTCCACTTGAATGCGTCTTGAGTACATCTGAACTACCAAGGAGAATACTGTGCTCCACACACAACTGTGGCATTCGTAGTGCAGATATTAACTACGCTTGTTTCTGTTTTTATCAGCTGTGTACCCTTGGCACTGACCACGGGCAACTACATCATTCTCAATGAACACACGCCACTGCACCTGTCTGCGCTAGTGTATCCAGGTGTTCGCACCTAGGGACTCTGTGATCACTCATCCCAATGATAAGAGACTTCTTGTGTGTCCATCTCAAATGTCTGTATACACAGAGGATTCTGTACGTTATACGATACGAACTAACACTGCAAAGGCTCCCATATCTGGGTCACTTGGACGACTTCAGAAATCAGCCTACGAACTAACGAACGTTCCTGCATTACCGTTGAGAATTTTTTCTAATTTAGCCTGGTCTTCACCTGGGGGGGGGGGGGGGCGGGAGGAGGAGGAGGATGAGGGGGGATAGGGAAATGAGTGCAGCTCCATACTGCAGCGATACATTTCTGTATTTCCTTTCAGTAGAGTACACATCAAATATCGACTCCAAGAGAATGTTTCTACAGGGCACACGTGCCACTAAACACAGATGCGTTTTCCTGTGATTCCTTCTCTGCACAGGCCCTACATGAAAAATGAAGTCCATCATACTGTTTTTATTTTTGTTTACATTCTTCAACCGCAATCTTCGCAGTTCAACTGACGGGCTAGTGGTTTTCATTAAAACACCAATGTACATTCACACCCAGACATCGAGATGTTATTCCCAGCTCTACTGTGTACGGCAAAACTCGTTTGTTCTCTAACGATACTAAATCAAAATCGTCTCTAGAGATTTTAACTTCAAGTCTTCTTTCCTTCCTTTTCCTAAATGAAAATCACATGTTTCGTTTTGAAATTTTTGATCATTTAGAGAACTATAACGAATTTTAAACCATTTGTTGTTGAGACGCAGGTAGTACTAGGTATCTTTTTTTCTGTTTACAGCTTCTAGGATAGTATGCTGTATCGTTGCATACTAACTGCGTACAAATGTTAAGTTTCATGATAGTTCAGAAGTTTCACGACAACAAGTAATTCGTGATGGCAGAAAAGTTCTCTTTGACGGATGAAGCAGCTTGTTCTGACATGTATCGATGGCTGCTCTCTGATCGGAGTGACGTTTAAGTGTTCAGACATGCAGCAACGGTTATTTCAGGATCGTGGAGTCATGTAAACCTCAATTATTTGAACTTTGAATTTAATTTTTGTCCTTATTAAGCTGATGGCTGAAATAAACAGCAACACCAGAGGCTGATAAATTAGAGTTGTGTGAAAGTTGACTGAGTTGCTGCATATATTATAATAAACATTTATCATCCCGACTTTCATGACGCTATTAGTGTTATTTTAGCTGCACTAAGAAAGTCTTTGGGACCCTGTCCTGGCGTGTGGTGTTTTTGTTTCTGTGGATAAGTTGGTCAGAGAATGTGACGTCCGCTTCTCGTGGAGGAAACGCTGGTAGAAATCCTTGTGTGAGTGGACACTTGTCTGCTGAGTGTGGGAGTGGGAAAACAGGTTACAAGCGCGCCAGATGGGCCATATGCGACCTGTGGAGTTGGTAACGAAAACTTTCATTATTCTTGGCCTTCATGCCTACCTCTCATTAACTGGGAATGGACAGATGCCGACTTTTTTTGATGATGAGTACTTACTACGGCTGCAGACCAGTTGTAAGCCGCTTCGTGAAAACCATCTGTGGTTCTGTAGCGCAGGGGTGTACAGACTTGCCAGTACCCACGCCACGAACCCCTTACTGCGACTACGTAAGGGCCGGAAATTTCGAAAGTATCGTTGCGCAAGACAAGTTATTACTCCAAATTTGGCTCCTCCCTGCTTCAGTTACAGCTAAACTGGGCGCAAAAGAATTAAGTTCTACAAGGGCAAGGGTTGGCTCTCTCCAATTCTGGAGGGACCGAAAGTGATAAAAAAAATCAAAAACGAATGGTAAGGGACGGGTCACAATCAGATCAATGGGGGGCTGCATGTGGCTCGCGGGAAACGGTTTGGCATCCCTGCTCTCGCAGAACTACGCGTTTCGCAGGCACAATGTCTTACCTTATAACCTCCATTACTTGTGTTGATTATCAGTCGGAACTAAAGCCGCAATTGGGCCCTTTTATGACCACCGAATTTTGTTACTTGACTTCTGCCGGTACCGCAATTGAATATTAACGTGTGTGATAAACAGTTTGTAATTCGGAGCTTGTTTAAGCCCACAAGGACGTTCTTGTTCTTTCTTTACAACCTTTCATATTCTTTCTGCCTGCGTTTTTTCTTAGAGCTTTTCGCAATGATTCTTAAAGTATGAGTTCGTGAGACTTTTACTTCGAGTTACACATGCTCACGAATACTATGTGATCAAAAGTATCCGGAAACCCCCAAAAACATACGTTTTTCATATTGGGTGCGTTGTGCTGCCAGTTACTGCCAAGTACTCCATATGAATGTCCTCAGTAGCCATTAGACATCGTGAGAGAACCAAGCGGGGTGCTCTGCGGAACTCTCGGACGTCGAACGTGGTCAGGTGATTGGGCGTCACTTGTGTCATAAGTCTGCACGCGATATTTCCACACTCCTAAACATCCATAGATCCACTGTTTCCCATACGATAGTGAAGTGGAAAACGTGAAGGGACACGTACAGCACGAAAGCGAACAGGCTGAACTCTTCTGTTGACTGACAGAGACCGCAGACAGTTGTACAGGGTCGTAATGTGTAACAGGCGGACATCTATCCAGACCGTCACACAGGAATTCCACATGCATCAAGATCCACTGCAAGTACTATCACAGTTAGGCGGGAGGTGAGTGAACTAGGATTTCATGGTTAAGCAGCTGGTCATGAGCCACACATCACGCCGGTAAATGCCAAACGACGCCTCGCTTGGTGTAAGGAGCGTAAAAATTGGACTATTGAACAGTGGGAAAACGTTGTGTGGAGTGAACGAATGACGGTACACAATGTGGCGATCCGAAGGAAGGGTGTAGGTATGGCGAATGCCTGGTGAACGTCATCTACCAGCGTGTGTAGTGCCAACACTAAAATTCGGAGGAGGTGTTGTTATGGTGTGGTCGTGTTTTGCATGGAATGGGGGAGGGGAGGGCCTTGCACCAATTGTTGTTCTGCGTGGCACTATCACAGCACAGGGCTACACTGATGTTTTAAGAACCTTCTTGTTTCCCACTGTTGAAGAGCAATCCGAGAATGGCAACTGCATCTTTCAACACGATCGAGCACCTGTTCATATTGCACGGCCTGTGGCGGAGTGGTTACGCGACAATAACATCCCCGTAATGGACTGGCCTGCAGAGAGTCCTGACCTGAATCCTACAAAGCACCTTTGAGATGTTTTGGAACGCCGACTTCGTGCCAGGTCTCACCGACCGACATTGATACCTGTCCTCAGTGCCGCACTCCTTGAAGAATGGGCTGCCATTCCCCAAGAAATCTTCCAGCAACTGATTGAACGTATGTCTGCGAGAGTGGAAGCTGTCACCAAGGCTAAGGGTGGGCCAACACCATGTCGAATTCCAGCATTAGCTATGGAGGCCGCCACGTTCTTGTAAGTCATTTTCAACAACGTATCCGGATACTTTTGATCACATACTGTATGTGCCCCTTCAGTATAGTGCCATGATTGTACAGAATGCTTCAAAAATCCTATGATAGCCGTCTAAGGGTTGTAAGCAGGGCTTAGATGAAGTTTTGACGAGGAATCCATGTCCGAAAGTGTGCTGCGTGGATGTAAACTAAGTCCGAAGATGTGACCACTTTCAAATGTCTCGCTTCATGGTACGCACACAGCTGAGACTATTACGTCTGTCTGTCCTGTATGCTATACAGGACACCACGGCGTGGACACTGTGTGTTGTTCTCGTCGTCGTGTTCTCTTCTATGTGACGGAGGACGCACTCGTCAATCTTGTGGAGCAACACAGTCAGCCCTCAAAGCTGCGAACGCGCCAGTTCCTCGCAGCTGTTGCTGTAGTCTGACGAAGGCGTTATGTGACGCCGTAATTACAACAGGGGTTGACGACGCCGCCCTTCTCTCAGCTTGTGTGCTCACCGTGAAGCTGGAAATTGGAATCCGATCTTCAAATTTATTCTTTATCCAAATATTACGTTTCCTCACAAGGGATCCTGATCAAAAGTTTGTCTACTGAGACCCCTCTACAACTCTTACATACCTTTGACAGTAATTGTAGAACCACCTACATATCTACTGCAAATGGAGGCTAGTTTGTGTTCCCGGGTGGTGTCCTCAAGGTCCGACTACCTCAAGACTTAGACGCAGAATTATATGCGATCTTGCGGGCACTGGAACAGATGCGACGTTCCTCCAGTTGTAAATTTCTTGTCTGTTAGTGTACTGCGAGTACTCTTCACTCTGTGAAACATTTGTAGTCAGCAGATAAAGTAGTCCAGAATATCCAGGATGCCCTCCTCCAACTATAACGGCCAGGGAAGGAGGTGTCTTTCGGCTGGGTGCCAGGGCACACGGGTATTGTGGGGAATGAAAAGGCAGATCGAGCCCCCAAGGAGGAGTGTCGTAATTCTCAGCTACTTCAGTGCCCCGTCCCGCTGCATGCTGTAGCCCCGCTATTGAGTGCAGAGGCATGCGTCGGTAGGAACGTGATTGGCTGGAAGTGACAGACAACGAGCTCCTTCTAGCAAAACTCACAACGCGGCCGTGGCGTACATCGAGAGGATGAGGTTCTCCTCAGTCATCTTTCTAAACCCCACAGCCCTATGGCGCGTGGCTTCTAGCTCCGGTGAGAAGACCCTCCAATGTGTGTGGTGCTTGTAGCGTACATATCACTGTGCACGACGCCTTATTGGACTGTGTTTTATTTTCCGACCAGCGGGTCGCGGCGAATTTCTGGTGGATCTGCTCTCTATGTTAAGTAACGCTCAAATGAATGTGTTTCGAGCTTTAAGGTTTTGCCAAATGTCCAAAATTTTACCCAAGATTTTAGGGAGATGGTTTTAATGTGTTACCAGGGTGACTGCCTAATCCATATTTTTTTGTACGTAGTAAGTCAGCGACGCTTACCCGTGCATTTCCATTACCTCCCTTACCGTTTTACTTGTGTTTTAATCACATGTACCACTGCTTCTGCTCTTCCTCCTTTGTATTACAGCATGTGAGGTAGAGTGATGGTGTGGTCGATTCGAGAGCACGAGTGTGGAACAAATTTCGAGATTTTAACCACCATTCGTTTGTTTTAAGGGCCCTGATAACCTCGCCTTTGAGCGCCCATAAGCTCCAAACAGAGCGACAGGATAGTTTAACGGTTTCTCTAAACTAAGCCAACAATTTTGCACTTCTTTCCTCCCATGGCTGCCCAAACCTGTAATTCTGCATCTATGCAACAGCTAACGCTATGCCTGCTGCGAGTGGAATTGTAAATGCATTTCTTTTCAGTGTACCAGATAAATTCGTCACTGCAAGATTACTCGAGATGTAAGTCAGCCAGAGCACAGACATCGTGCTTTGCGCATTATCACATTTCCAACAAGAAAAAATTTCAGTTTAATGGTGTAGCTGTGGCAGTAGATTCACATTAAAGTTAAATCATTCCAAAGAATAATTTCAGTACATTCAGATAACGCAGAGTTCATAACAGATGGGGTCTAAGTTGCAAGTATTCTATTCGCACGATTTTTCTGCAAGAGGTAGAATAATGTTAGGACATCACAGGGCAGTAACTTACAAGTATTATCTGAGATACAAATTTCAGCTGGCGACTTTCATTTATTTACATTCGAATTACAAGCATAACAAAGTCGGAGGTAATTAAATGTTACATGTGTTCCGGCTGTAAATTTCTCTTCTCATCAGTAAACGACGGAACTTGTTGGTTTTGAGCGACAACACACATGAGGACTAGGACGTTATTCTGGGCCTAACTGCAAAGAACACATCAGAGCATACGGTGAACTTACTTCTACTAGCCGCTTTACTCTGTTACGAAAATACGATATACTAAATAACGTTGTTGGGGGCCATAGGAACGACATATTAGACTGTAGATATGCCACGCAATATGCTAACGTGTATGAACATGAGTACATTCAGGCACCGCTTGTCCAAGGCGTCTGGTGGGGTCCGGAACCAGCGAGAGACTACCTCGTCCCCCAAGCTGCAACCAGCTATTCTTCGCAACTAACGCAAGTTTTAGGGAGAGACGTATTTGATCGTCCTACCACCCATAATCTGTAGTTCTGCTGTTTCTTAGCGAAAATACGAGGATCGTCCAATAAGCAACGCCCGCATTTTTTTCTCAGAAAATATTTATTGTCAAGAGTTAGAATTTGGTGACGAGATACATCAATATGTCTTATCCATGTCTTATTTTTCTATGTAGCATTCATCATGTACTATGGTCGTACGCCAACGACGTGGAAGAGCATGTATTCCCTGCTGGTAAAGCTCTTGTCCTGCAGGCGCAGCCATGTGTTCACTGCATGACTGACACTCTCGTCATCTTCAAAGTATGTTTCCCGTAGACAACCTTTAAGCGACCCAAAGGAATGAAAGTCCGAGGGTGTCAAATCTGGACTGTAGGGTGGACGAGGCAATGATATCCAACCCAATTTGGGGATCTATTCGCGGATTCTCAGACTTGTGTGTGGACGTGCATTATCCGGTTGGAGCAAGATTTCAGTTGGAGTCTTGTCCGATCGAACACGTCGGAAACGGTTCTTGAGTTTATTCAGAGTCTTCACGTATGCCTCTGAATTGATGGTTGATCCTCTTGGTTTCACATCCACGTCACAATCCCAGAACAGTGTCACCATGGCTTTTCCGGCAGATGGGGTTGTCTCGAGTTTCTTCTTTTTAGGTGAACGAGGATGATGCCACTCCATGGACTGCCTTTTTGATTCCGACGCGAAGTGGTACACCCAGCTTTCGTCCCCCGGTCGCAAAACGCTCTAACAATTCAGATGAAATGGCCTTCTTGTGGTCTGCTGTGAGCATTCGTGGAACGCATCGTAAGGACATTTTTGAATATCCGAGAGTCTCGATGACTGTAGATGCAGTTCCAGTGCTAATCGACAACTGTAGAGCCAATTGTCAGGTTGTGATGTCCCGGTCGGCACGAACAATGGCAGCCGCACGATTCAGCATGTCTGGGGCAGTGGCTGTGACAGGAAGTCCCGAGCGTGGCGGACCATGGAGCTCTGTTTCTGCATTTTCTGAGCCTTTCATTTCTCATCGCCCAACTGTACTCCTATCAGCTGCAGCATCGCTATATGCTGCACACAAATATTTATGGATGTTCACCACGGTTTCTTTTTCTGCACACATGAATTCAATAATAGCACGCTGCCTGTTATGTGAGCCGTATGTAGACGCCATTTTTTATGCTGTACTACAGCTCTGCCATCTGCCAGAACGCTTTGCAACTTCACCGGTATACAGAACAAATATCAAATGTGGAGCACCAACAGAGGCCTTTGTCTAGGTATATTAATGGCTTCTTTTTTTTTAAAAAAAAAAAATATGGTGCATTTCTTATTGAACGATGCTAGTATATCCCAGGTTGCACGCACCACGTTATGAAACATTGTGAGTAGCACCGAGCATATACGTTAAATTGCATGAAGTGATTTACTCAATATTACGTGGAACATTCCCTAATGAACACGTTTAGACGCTAAACGTGTGTAAAAATATGTACTTTTGCTGCTGCATAGCTTCACTATGCTTTGCGCAATCAGTACTGAAGAAAATCAGTGCGTCCGCAACTACTTTAGCACCATCATATTTTTTTAAAAAAGGGAAGCTGCCGACGATAAGGGAGTAATACCTTTTATTCCTTTAATTTTCATATGGAATTCTTAAATTCAGATTTATAGTGGAATTCGTGCCAAGTTCAGAGTATGTGTACAATTGCGTAGTACCCACAGTTTCGTTTGTTTGGTGCCAAGTAGCTCTGGAAAGGTAGCGAGGATGTGTCCCACGCATGTCACGCAGAACCGCTTCTGTAAAGGGTTTCAAAGGTGGGCCAACGAGGTATTGAGAAGGTGATCGTTGACATTTTGGCTCATCAGTGTGTGTGCTACTATTCTGATACATTTTTTTATTTATAGATGGGGTATTCAATAAGTAATGCAACACAGTTTTTTTCTGAAAACAGGTTGGTATTATTCATGATTCCAATACACCATATTATTCCTCATTCTTTTGGCTGAGAAACCCTATTTTTCAACATTATCTCTTTCAACGCGACAGCATCACTCCACCTTACTGGGAAGGCCCATATACTATGATGGTACACGTCGGTGTGAACATCTTGCTGCACAAATAATGTTTCTATCATCCACGTACTGATTCCCGCGGAGTGCATTCTTCTCTGGAGCACACAGATTGAAGTTGGAAGGTGCAGATAAGTGAGAAGTGTGATGCATACTACTCCTGTTCACGACATCAGCGACGTCTGTCGCCATAACAATCGTGCAGCTGTTTGACACGACCCCCATGTCACAAAGCGGCACCGCCCGCCCCTGTCGTGACCTCTTAGTGCTCCCTTGAAGCACATAGCATCGTACCGTCAGTCTGCACAGTGTACTCCTGTATCACGTAACCGATTAACAATGCTTTACTTGACCTGTGTTCACAGGACTGTTTTGTCTAGTCTTAATTCTACGAACGATCCTGTTCCCAACGGCGTTTGTTGTAAATGGTTAGATACGTATTGTATAAATAAAACTATATGCAGCGTGAGATTAAATTGACTAAGGAGCTTTCTCGTCGAGAGTTGCGCCAACATCATACCACCAGCACTATAAACGCGTAACGTAAAAAACCGCTTTTAAATATGTCATAAGTCTAGCCATAAAAGAAAATGTACTCACGTTCAAAAATTTCAGTTTTTCAGCGACAGATAGAAAAGAAAACCGCACTAACAAATTAAGATAGTAAAACTTGAACCGAGGGTAAATCCAAGTAACTGACTCTCGTAGACAATGAAAAACTGAGAGCTATTAAGGGCCACTTGTTCACAGATTTTAAGACAGATATTGGCTTCGAAATTCAGTTTTACAGAGTTGGAACCCACGAATCGAATTGCAGTACGTATAGATACACTCCTGGAAATGGAAAAAAGAACACATTGACACCGGTGTGTCAGACCCACCATACTTGCTCCGGACACTGCGAGACGGCTGTACAAGCGATGATCACACGCACGGCACAGCGGACACACCAGGAACCGCGGTGTTGGCCGTCGAATGGCGCTAGCTGCGCAGCATTTGTGCACCGCCGCCGTCAGTGTCAGCCAGTTTGCCCTGGCATACGGAGCTCCATCGCAGTCTTTAACACTGGTAGCATGCCGCGACAGCGTGGACGTGAACCGTATGTGCAGTTGACGGACTTTGAGTGAGGGCGTATAGTGGGCATGCGGGAGGCCGGGTGGACGTACCGCCGAATTGCTCAACACGTGGGGCGTGAGGTCTCCACAGTACATCGATGTTGTCGCCAGTGGTCGGCGGAGGGTGCACGTGCCCGTCGACCTGGGACCGGACCGAAGCGACGCACGGATGCACCCCAAGACCGTAGGATCCTACGCAGTGCCGTAGGGGACCGCGCCGCCACTTCCCAGCAAATTAGGGACACTGTTGCTCCTGGGGTATCGGCGAGGACCATTCGCAACCGTCTCCATGAAGCTGGGCTAATGTCCCGCACGCCGTTAGGCCGTCTTCCGCTCACGCCCCAACATCGTGCAGCCCGCCTCCAGTGGTGTGACAGGCGTGAATGGAGGGACGAATGGAGACGTGTCGTCTTCAGCGATGAGAGTCACTTCTGCCTTGGTGCCAATGATGGTCGTATGCGTGTTTGGCGCCGTGCAGGTGAGCGCCACAATCAGGACTGCATACGACCGAGGCACACAGGGCCAACACCCGGCATCATGGTGTGGGGAGCGATCTCCTACACTGGCCGTACACCTCTGGTGATCGTCGAGGGGACAATGAATAGTGCACGGTACATCCAAACCGTCATCGAACCCATCGTTCTACCATTCCTAGACCGGCAAGGGAACTTGCTGTTCCAACAGGACAATGTACGTCTGCATGTATCCCCTGCCACCCAACGTGCTCTAGAAGGTGTAAGTCAACTACCCTGGCCAGCAAGATCTCCGGACTGCATTGAGCATGTTTGGGACTGGATGAAGCGTCGTCTCACGCGGTCTGCACGCCGAGCACGAACGCTGGTCCAACTGAGGCGCCAGGTGGAAATGGCATGGCAAGCTGTTCCACAGGACTACATCCAGCATCTCTACGATCGTCTCCATGGGAGAATAGCAGTCTGCATTGCTGCGGAAGGTGGATATACACTGTACTAGTGCCGACATTGTGCATGCTCTGTTGCCTGTGTCTATGTGCCTGTGGTTCTGTCAGTGTGATCATGTGATGAATCTGACCCCAGGAATGTGTCAATAAAGTATCCCCTTCCTGGGACAATGAATTCACGGTGTTCTTATTTCCAGGAGTGTATAACGAATAGAAGTCACCTGATGGTTCTGCTAAAAAAAATTGTTTTCCATGCCCTTAGTCACAAAACACACCATTTCAGTTGGAGACATTAAACGTCAGCGTTGCTGCTGTTTTTCCAGTTCAACAACAATGTGTACCTAATGTCATTGACGAGAGGAATAAGAAAGTTACATACCATACCAGGATACAGAGTATTCTTAAGAAACAAAAGAACATTACGGTTTAACGGCCCTTCGACGATGAGGTAATTAGAGACGAAGTACAAACTCGCATTGGGGAAAGATGGGGAAGCAAATCCACCGGGCCCTTCCAAAGGAGCAGCCCGGCGTTGGCCTTAAGCGATTTACCGAAAACCGATGTCTGGATCACCAGTACGTTATGTTAACAAATGTTCAAATGTGTGTGTGAATTCCTATGGGACCAAACTGCTGAGGTCATCAGTCCCTAGATCTACACACTATTTAAACTAACTTAGGCTAAGAACAACACACATATCCATGCCCGAGGGAGGACTCGAACCTCCGGCGTGAGCGGCCGCGCGATCCGTGACATGGTGCCTCAAACCACGTGGCCACTCCGTGAGGCTTATGTTAACGATACGCTATTCTGCTGAGTCACATTCTTAAGAAAGTCTGTCTGTATTTATTTGGTGCCATCGCGGACACGACCTCGGGTGACAACACACCTGAACGAACTCGGCTGTACCAGTGTATGCAGGTGTTCGCGCCTTGACACACCTCCGTGGCTCATCGTAGTGAATGGGATTCTTCATAAGTGCCGTAAATTCTCTTTTCTTAAACGTTATCTATTTTTTAACCGGTTTCATACTGTCCTTAATCTTTTGCTATCTTTTGTTGACCACTTCTCTCTAATGTTAGTACACAAACGAGATTTTAAGTTTGCGCACTACCAACGACCGGAAGCCTTCAAGTCTTGTCACAAATCGCTGATTATTTCTTCGAGAAGAAAACGAGATTCACAGCCGTCGGTTTGATAGTGCTATTTTTGGAATGAAACCGATGATATAGGACCACGTATGTGAGGTATCTGTTCTTTCGGTCATGTCCAAAAGAACATACACCATTTTTGGTTTAGCGACAGTATACACAAGTATACATGACGTAAGATTTCCCAGGCGCAATAGAACATTGAAATAAAACCAATAACGACGAACGAAAATTTTTACTGGACCGGGACTCGAACCGGAATTTCCCGCTTTAAGTGTACAGCCTTAGCCGCTTTCCCCCCCCCCCCCCCCCCCCCTTGCAGATAACAAAAAAGTAAACACCTACAACATGGCCAAAATATCGCAGGTAACAAGAAAATAAAAGTCTCTGTTGTTTGAATATAGAAGACGACGTTCTTCAGAAAATAAAGCGATATTTCTTGAAAACGTATAACGCAATTAAGTATATATCCTTCCTTTTTTATATAAACGTAAATAAGTATACTTTACCAACATCACTTTTTTTTCTTTTTTGTTAGGAAAGCACATGAGCAAGGAAACAAATAGGCTCCAGATACAGAGCCATCCGTGAACAAACATGTGTAAGGAGAAAAAAAAAACAGTGAAAGAAGACCTGCTGCGCCATGCTCCACTTTGTCGAACCGTCAAACCAACGTCCATTCTATCATTGATAAATAGAAGTGGAATGTGGGATCTTGGCCGACACATTTCGTCGAGATTCCAGTTCCAAGGCGCGTTGGCGAAAATACTCTGTAAATAGTTCGCGAAAGTGGCCCGATAGTGTCGATGTCGGCGAAACATGTGGTGATGTACTTGGAGACGTGTCCAAGTGCATCGGATCGACGACGTCTTCCCGGAAGAGGTAGTTGACAGCCATGCCACTGATCCATGTGATGGCGTGCCACTGAGCCGGTGGAAAGTAGTCGTGTCAGGTTATATCAGCACGGTAGGAGAGGCGCGGTATGGGGGTGCTCGGAGACAGAAAGCCACAATCTTCTGTACGAGGCTCCAGACAGCTGCTGCTGCCCGAAACTCAAAACGGAGTAAATCTGTATCTGCGAGATTGCACGAGGCAAGCGGGCGAGTCCACCAGCGCGATGCGATGCAGTTTCTGCCTTGTAGTATATTTACCATTGACGAGAAGGTACCACCTCGCGGTGGTGACAGTGGTGTGGTGTGGTTGACGGATCGTTTTCGAAACTGTAGTCCAGGAAACCTGGCGGTGAGGTTTCGGGTTGGGTACGTTCGTAGACATTGCGGGTCGTCGTCTTCCTGGTCTTGGGGACCTCGGTTCATATGTAGCTGTATTCCAAAAAGAAACGGCCGAGGCGCGACATCGGAGGTGGGATGTGTGCCAAAGACGTCGGTGGGGGTCTCGAAACAGGTGCGAACTCGGTGGTCAACCTTCCAGTAAAACTAGCATTTTGGCTTTTCCATAACCGGAGCACAGTATTGGTGTAAAGTGCCGTGGTCCTGGCTCTCACGTTAACCAGATCGAGGTCACCATCCCCCTTCGGTAAGGTGAGGGCATTATACAGGACTTTGAAGATAAAATACCCGAAAGCCGCCTGTAGTCCGGCCACCATTGTCGCAATGATGGGCAGAAACTGCGCGATTTGGGGTGTCCGGGTTGCCAGATGGGTATTGACGAACGTGACATATTCACATAGTAGGTGATTCTGTATGTTTGCCTTGATGCGTTGAAATAGCGCCCGAAAATTTATCGCCGACGCGCGGCCAATGTCTCGCGTGTAAACAAAGCCGAAACAGCGAAGGTTCTACACCAGTTGAAAGGGGGCTACGCTCTCTCAGGGAAGGCCATGGCCTATCTTCATGGCTCATGATTCTGCGACGTTCATAGCGCTCCCTGTCCCTGCACTGTAACGGGTAATCCGCTGCATCGCAGCTTGCACGTCGGCCGCTGAACGTACGACCAGAGCTAAGTCGCCCGCGTGGGCTCAGCAGCGGAACACATGGTCCCAGGGTGGAATATCTGCCAAGTGTCGTCGTAATCCGCAAATGAGTGGTTCCATCGCAATGGCATAAAGCACCGTCGACGTGGCGTACTGAGCGTTCGATCGGTATAGCTTCTGTAACTCTGCCATTGATGAGAAGCCTGGAAGTTGCCCCTCGAAGGAAACACACAATAACCTGCGTGAACGGCGGGGGAATCGGCATCCGGTCCATCACTCCATTGAAGAATGAATGATTGACGCGGTCAAACGCTTGTCTGAAGTCGATGGAGATTAAAGCGCCTGGCAGTCGCGAGTGTGTTGTTACAGCTTTCACGTTTCGATATTCACTGAGGCCAGTCTGAATATCATGATCAGCGCCTATGGATTTTTGTTCGTGGGAAAAAATTTCTCGTAATATATGTTTGAGCCGCACACCTAGAAGCCGTCCGAAAATGTTGAAGTCGGAATTGAGTAACATGATCGGCCGATAACTATCGAGTCGTGTTCCTCGTGCAGGTTTCGGGATTGGTATGAGTAAGCCTTCGAGGAACGTTGTTGGCGGGAGGACCGCGCCGGACAAAAGTTCCCAGTGCATGTGCCTTCATCGTGGCACCATCAAATCATCAAAGCTTCGAAGGTTCTATAAAACTCTAGCGGTAAACCATCCAGGCCAGGAGACCGATTGTTTTGGAAATTTGTGGTAAGTTCATATGGGACCAAACTGGGTCATCGAACCCTAGGTTTAGACACTACTTAATCTAACTTAGGCTAAGGACAACACACACACCCATGCCTGAGGGAGAACTCGAACCTCCGATGGGGGGAGCCATGCAAACTGTGGCAAGTGGCAAGGCGCCTCGGTCCGCGCGGCAGACACCGATTCACAGCGCCAAGTGCGTCGTGGTGGTCACTTCCGCTGTCAGAAGGGTTGCTGCCGCGGCGTTTGGTGTACAATGGAGCTCCTGGGCAATCTCAGCAGTGGCCTCTGCACCGGCAGGTACTTCTTGATAGAGTAGTCTGTCGTGCGTTGGACGGCATCGGCAATGGAAGCTTGCGAAGTTAGCCGTCGTCCATCAGGTAGTCTAAAGTTGTCATTAAGGCCTGCCCGCATCGGCGAACATTTTAAATAATATGAGGCATAGAACGGTCTTCACCGTTAATCCTATCTTGGTCGCGTGCTCGTATAATGGCCTCTTCCAGACGGCAGCTGGTCAAGTTAAAATCTTTTCCTTGATGCGTTGAGCTCCTTTTGGACGGTCCGTGGACGGGGGATGGTCCATAAGGTCGCGTAGAGCACTATAATGGAAATCTGTTTGGTGATTCCACCTGTCCCAGGCTCTGCCACAGTCTGTCAAGGCGCGCCGGATGGCCGGTTTGGCGCACAGCAACCACCACTGCAGTGTGGTCTCGTAACGCATGATGTGCTGAGCACAAGCATGCCACGTGTCGGTACATGTTGTCGACATTCAGGCTCCCGCAGTTGCGGGTGACGTTGACATTCCAAGGTCCTTCACTGCAGCACATAGACTATAGATTGTCGACGTAGGTTGATGGTACAGATGTAGATGTTATGATCCGAAAAGGCAAACGGTCAAAGTTCCGCGTCGAGGAGAACAGGTTTAGAACGTCAGAGTTATATATTCTATCGAGTCGGTTGGTGGACTGCCTCGTGATGTGTGTATACCTCGGACAATCATCGTGTACCACTCTTCGTGTCGAGGAGACGAAGACGGCAGACGAGGAAGCGAAGTTCCGGACATGTGGTGAAATGGCGGCACGCTCGAGAACACAGTGGAAATCTCCGCCTACGATGCGCTGGTCGTATGTTCCGAGAAATAAAGGCGTAGAACTGGGAGCAATCCCTTCCTATATCTGTGCCCGATGGGGCGTAGAGATTTAGGGCTTTGATTCTCTAAACTGCTATGGCCATCCCTCGCGCCGTTGGGAGATAGACGACATCGGAAACTGCAATCCCTTCTCGGGGGAGGATGGCTGCGGCTGTGTGTTCCATAGGTACCGGGGCGGCGTATGGACCGTATCCATAACACCCGGGCCAAGTTGTTGTCCCCAGGTCTTGTAGTAGGGCGATGTCGATATCCGCTGCTCTTAGCGTGTCGCGGAGCAGTTGAAGTTTAACGTGCGAGCCGATATTATTGGTGTTGGTGTCAGCTATTCGGTATGCATGGTGGGGGATCCGTGCTGTCGATATGTTCGTAGCTGGAGAAGGTTGCCGTGGAGGATAGTGGAAGTCCGTAGCAGCCGCAGGAGCCGTATAAACTGTTGTGTTGGCCGAAATGCACGCGTTTTAGCTCACGAAGGCTGGCGTGAGGAGGGAAGAACTATACTGACGTGAGGTCTGGAACATGACAAGGAATTAGAATTCAGAAAGCGGTTGATACTTAACAATGATGAACGTCGCTCTGGACGGTGCATGATTCACAATATTATCTGTTCAGAATAGTAACTGAATATGGCGGCTTGCTAGGTCTTAGCAAATGACGTAGCTGAAGGCTATGCTAAACTGTAGTCTCTGTAAATGAGAGCGTTTGTAGACAGTGAACCAACGCCAGCAAAGTCGGCTGTACAACTGGGGCGAGTGCTAGGGAGTCTCTCTAGAATCGACCTGCCGTGTGGCGGCGCTCGGTCTGCAATCGCTGATAGGTGGGTCCGACGTATGCTAACGGACCGCGGCCGATTTAAAGGCTTCCACCTAGCAAGTGTGGTGTCTGGCGGTGACAACACAGAATCCTCCCCCAGTTTAGAGTTAGTCTAACGGAGGAACAGATCTAATTTCCGAGTCGGGTGGAGGTGGTAGTTCCGCGTCATCCGCCCATGAAACATGTTGGTCAGCTTCAACATTGGTGAGAGGTGGCAGCGCTGGTGAAGTCGGCTCCACTGCTTCGGTGACGACGGGCGTGCTGTGTTCCACGGCATGTGGGGCGGGTCTCGCTCACGATCTCTGCTGGACGGCTCGCCGTCTTGTGGATGACGCGTCTCCATTGCAGGGGAAAAAGAGTTATCGTGTGCGCCGTCACATTTGTGAGTCACTTCTTCGTCCTGCTGAGGGGCTCAGTGGTCTTTCTTTCGTTGTTTGGGCGACTTTTGCTTCCGGTAATGTGTATCAGTGTCCGAGGAAGGAAGAGATTCGCGCCGTTCCGGTACGAAAGCCGCGGGTGCTCTGATGCGGTCTTCAGTCTCCATAAAGCTCTCGCTGGTACCTTTGTGAACTTCTAGAGTGGGTGTGACCGGCTGTAAGTGATGATCGCGGGCGGCATTACCGGTGGTGGGAGGCCTCCGAGTGTGTCGGTCCAGAGACTCGCTCCTGAACTGCGTCTTGTGAGGGCTGGACGTGCAGTGTCGCCGCATAGGTGACTGGAAGGGCAGTTGTGGTTCTGTCGGTGTTCGTATCGTGGTGCCTTAGATGTGTGATGCTGCGTTGCAGGCACTCATTACGGACGTGGCCTTCTTGGCCACAACCGGAACATTTTCGAGGTTGTCCGTCGTAAATTACTACCGCATAGCAGCCGCCTGTAGAAATGCACCATGGGACGTGCCGTATGAGATCTATTCTGACTTTTCTCACACCATTAAGCACGAGATAGATCGTAAACTGTGCCCATGTCTCGGCTACGTGACTCTGCACTTTTCCTTACGGGCTTAGCCCCGCGATGTCTTCATCTTCATTCACCTCGAAAGGCTATTCGAACACACGGATCGTTCGAATGCCAAGTCCTGCATGGTCGACATCCACAGGTCCGACGTTTCCGTCGGAGTTCCGAAATTTTAGTTCATGTCGCGTCCGTTGAATAATCTCGTTGCAGGCAGCGTCGGAAGTCAACGTAAAGGACGCTGCTGCTGGTGGATAGGTGTATGCCGATGAGACCGACACGGGGATTTTCACAACATCGCGTAGGAATCGTTCGACCACCAGTGCGTTGGGCCGTGCGTATTCATTTAAAAACGTGAACTGAAGAGTGTTCTTCCTGTAAGAGTGGGCCATTATAGTTCGTTCCACTGAGAAGCGTGGTGACGGGAATATAAACAAACACTCCGTGCGCGAAGGGCGTGGATGGCGGATCGCGGTCCACACGCCATTTTTGTTTTAGCGAGCGTATACACGAGTATACATGACGTAAGACGTCCCAGCCGTGTTCTGGCATTGAAATAAATCCAATAACGACAAATGGCAATTTTTTGTGGACCGGGAATCGAACCGGGATTTTCCGCTATACGCGAGCATGTCCAGACAACGTGCTCGTTCAATTTACCAACATCTTTCAGACTACAAGAAATGTCGGACTATTGACACGAGAGGCCTGGTACCATCTTACTGACACATCGCGCAGTGAAGTAACTGCAGAACTAATGGTAACGAGATGTACTCAAGGCAACAAAAGGACGGAGGGTAGGCAGAAAATGTACACCACGAGAGGTTCGTAAGGAATCCTTTCTACCGAATCACGTGAGAGACTATAACAGCTGAAATTCGTGCAGAGGTTATAGACTGAGAGAAAATCGTAATTAACACCGAATAAATTTTCAATTGCTGAAGATGGCAACAAATAATTGCAGAAACCGGTCATCTGTGTGAATATTAATTTTAGCGATCTTGGCAGTTTATTCAGTGTTCACAATTCTACACATCATCCTCACGCTGGCGTATCATCAATGTGTATCACGTCGAAATGTTAGGGAAGATTACTGGCAGATGGGTTAAGATATCGAGCTCCAAGCGTTACTTACCTCTGACACCACACCGCACGCAACACACACATGTATGCTGTAGACCAAAAGTGAAATGGGATACTTAATGGGTTCTGCGGTGTTCGGCGGCGAGTCTCGCTTCAGTCCAAAATGGTCAGGTCGATGCAACGTGACCGTACACGATCCGATGGAATATAAGGGGAAACAGCCGTTGGATATGACGGCAGGACCGATTTGGTAATTATTGTTAAAGGGAGGCTGTATGCTCATCACTATGAGGCAAGCACGGTAAACGGTTTAATGCCTTTCACGACCAAAATACCAAGCGGGAGATTAAAACAGGGTAATGGAAGGGCCCTCACTGCAGTTCAGTTCACACCAAAAATGGCTCCTGGAACATACGGAAACTTGTTGTCCTGTCTGATGCTCTGATTCATCACCCATCCAGAATGTCTTGGGATGTGGCAGGAAGAGGTGTACGTCAATAAAATCCTCTGCTTTGCTATTTTCATGAACTGACATATCATGTGTGTCAGGCATGGCAAGAAATTCCTCAAGCTGACACTGGGGATGAAAGAATGTATTTGAGCCCGTGGGTATGACATTTAACACTGATGTTGACGATAGACGTCAGAAAGGAGGAACTTAAAAAAAGAAAAAACTTAAGTAGGTGTAGCTGCAGAACTTTTATTTATAGGAAAAACACTTCGTCAGCTACAGGCTTACACATAAAAAACCTCCATGTAAAATACTGAAGAAGAGAAAGAGTAACCATGTGAGTCAATAGAAGAAATGTGTCGATAAGAGTACAGCATGGACTACAATACATAAATAAATGGATGGAAAAATTGAAAGTATCACGTGAAAAGTATGGACCCCACAAGACTAGCTAAAATTTTTAAACGTGGACGATATCAAGGGAAACGACTACCCAGACAACCACCCAAGAGATGGGCAGCGGTTGATCCACTACATCCATGGAACCAGGCAGACGAACGGAGGCAGCACTAGTCAGCAGAAGAAGATGAAGAAGAAGAAAAAGGAGATAAGGAAAAATTGGAAAAGTTGTAGAGAAAACTAGGTGTCTCAAGCTATACAAACAGTTTAGAAAGTGCTCTTCTCAGTGTAGCACAATAAATATCTTGTACACAAAAGAACACCCACTCAATTGCATCTTGAAAGACATCGTGTTTACGCCAGTGACTGTTAAACTTTTTATTTCCACTATTGCAATTTCAGCCTTAGGTCATTATCAAGTGCAGATGTTTTGGCTTTAAGCCATGTCTACTTTATACAAGCTGACACATTTATATGTCGTTGTTAGCTTGTATAAAGTATCTCTCTCTCTCTATTCGTTTAGTCGGTTCCAACTCTTCGTGACCCCATGAACCAAATCACGCCACTTTTTCCTGCCTTGCACTTTCTCCCGTAGACCTTCCAGGTTGGAACACATGGCTTCTGTGATGCCATCGATCCATCTCATCCTCTGACGTCCTATTCTTCCAGTTCCTTCAATCTTCCCCAGCATTAATGTTTTTTTTTTTTTTTTCAGCGAGGCATGCCTTCGCATTGTGTGTTCAAGATAGTTCAGCTTTTGTTTTAACATAAGACCTTACAGGGAGAAATCTGGTTTTATTTGCTCCAATATTGATCTGTTGGTTCTCTTTGCAATCCATGGAACTCTAAGAAGTTTCCTCCAACACCACAATTCGAAGGAGTCAATTCTTCGCCTTTCAGCCTTTCTAATGATCCAGGTCTCACATCCATGCATCACAACTGGAAAGACCATAGCTCTCACAATACGGATCTTTGTTGCTACTGTTTTATCTCTGGACCTTATAGCCTTGTCAAGGTTTGACATCGCCTGTCTACCGAGCAACAGGCGTCTCCGGATTTCATGGCTGCAGTCGCCATCAGCAGAGATCTGGGAACCGAGATAATTGAATCTGGTCACTACCTCCATAGTTTCTCCTGCTATATCTCACGAATTTGTAGGTGTAGTTGCCATAATTTTCGTTTTCTTCACATTCAGTCTAAGACCGGCCTTTTCACTTCCGTCTTTCACCTTCAGCACTTGATAATGGCTTAAGGCCGAAATTGCAATAGTGGAAAGAAAAAGCAACAGTCACTGGCGTAAACATGATATCTTTCAAGAAATTTTAAATGACTGTGAATGCCAGCTACAAAAAATTAATGAATTCACTCAATTGTAGTTCGAAGAAAACCAGGTGCATCTATTGGAGTAGCTTACTTAATGTCCCCATTTCGAACCAACTAACGTTTTCGGAAAGATGTGCATCTGCAGCCGTTACTCACCTAACTGCAGAAAAAATGAAAAAATGTCTCGTTTCCAAGTCGAAATTTAGTGGAGATTTTTTATTTATTCTTCGCGTTACAACCTATTATCTAGAATGCTAACATCAGGCACACAGTTAAATATTTGTGGATAGTAATAAATGTATGTAGTAATTACTTATTCCTGGTACTTAGAAACATTTAGAAAACATGCTACTTCTACAAAACTGGTATTAAAATTGCTTCCTGCCACTGAAAGTGAAATGTCGTGTCACGAGGGCCTCCCGTCGGGTAGACCGCTCGTGTGGTGCAAGCCTTTCGATTTGACGCCACTTCGGCGACTTGCGCCACTACAAAGCAACAATAAAAACCCATTAATTCATTACCCGATTACCGATATTGCTGTTAGTGATACAGATTCTGTTCTGTTATTTTTATTTATAAGGGCGCTAAACTGTCGATGTTTGTTTCCTTTGCTGGGTCCGTCCACATGCTTCCTCCAACATACACTGTCTGCTGGAATGCGTTTCCACTTCACAGGCGATTCAACAGATGTCTGTACCGTCGGCGACTAAAAGACTGTCTGTAACATCTTCCAATTCACACTTCCGAGGTCCTTTGCACCAACGCAATGAAAGTTTTTGAACAACAAAACAAAGAAAAAAAAGAACATTTCATTCGGTGGTCGCTGATCTCCGCTCCCTTCTCTCTATATGTACGGTTTCTCGTCTAGCCGGGATGGCGGCATGTTCCCGTGCGGTTGATTGCCTCGTGGAGTCTTGCTTGGCCTTCTAGATGCTGTGGCTGCAGTGCAGGATGTACGGTACGTATTAGTCACGCACTTGTCACTTTTGGAACAAAGAGCAATAGGGTATCTGCAAACGTTTTGGACGTGTAGCTTCAGTGGCAGAAGCCGTATGCTGTTGTCAGCCACTGTATAGCTGTGAGACATTTCACGTCAACTGTGAACTTCTTCCTTCGTCCCAGTCACCACAGAACGGGGACCATTCAACATTATTTCCTTCGTTTTGTAACGAGACATGCTCCTCCAGCATTACTCTTCCTCAACAGTAGTTGTCGATACCAGTATTATTTTTCGAATTTTGGTCAGGACAGCACTATCTCAGTTGCTTTCCTGGAAACTTTCATAAAATTTTATACACAGTACGCTATATTTCAAGCTAAAATTTATGAAAAGGAATTACTTTACGAACTATTTTAATTTTGGTGTTATAATCGATAGTACTGGTTCTGAATGAACAGTTAATTTTTTTTAGAAACATTAGGAATTACAAAATATTAGCACATTTAAAATTTCTTTTATTAATTACTCAATCCTGTTCTGTTTACTATGTTTATTTCAGGTTTCACTTTTGAAAAAAAAATCGAAATTAAAGCGAGCAGAAATTCATTTGTTAAGAAAAATTGTAAACCCTTTGGAATGTTATTTTTTCCGCAGTGTGTGAGAGCCGTAAGCTTGCCTCTGATGTGAACGGACGTATTTTTGAATTTTTGTGCGAATAATGTAATTTCGGCTTTGTTAATGTGAAAAATCAAGATACCGTATGATACACTAAATGTGAGAAAATAAATTTACGCAAGTTTATTGTAATCTAGGCTCCTCTCGAATTTTCGTAAAAGACTGCTTATTAATTATTTGAAGATTCCAGGTTCGAATCCTGGCAGGGTCGCCATATGAAACGTCCCCTTTGTAAAATTTATACACGACTGTGCTTAAACTGACATACAATAGTTTTTAGCGCAACGCAATCTGACTTTCAATAATCCCTACAAGAGAATGGCCCTGACTAACGTTAACCTATATGTTTCACAAATCACTTACCTCACAAAAATCTTCGTTACCTGAACTACTGCAATACAGCGAGCGCCACTACTGCCATCTAACTAAAAGATTCAAACTACGGAAGTCACTAACTACTGATAGTCAAAGTTAGGAAATGAAAGATTTTGATAGGGAACAAACAATGTATTTACCTTAGTAGTCATAATATATATATCACTTCATGACACCAATTCTTAGAAATTTCAAAACTCCGCCATCTCTCTCCCCACGTCCACCACTGCTGGCGGCTCACCTCCAACTGCGCAACGCTACGCGCTGTTAGCATCCAACTGCCGCTGCCCAACACTACAATGGCAGACAACAATGCAAACCAGCCACAGACTACACACGGCACAGCCAGTGATGTTTCATACAGAGCGCTACGTGGCGTTACCAATAAGAAAACGTAAACAGCCTACTTACAAAGACTTTGCTTATTAATTACTTGGACTGGACATTGTATAATGTGGACAATAGAAGGAAGTAACAAGGAGGAGGAGATTACAGTTTCTAGTCTATTAATTCCAATCAAAGGAAATACAGCATTAAATGTAGCCCGTCAGACGTTCGCAGTACCTTCGCACTCCGTTCCCCCACATTAGCTTTCTAAGTATCTTGAACGACAAGCACACACTATAAGAAACGGCCAAATGTCTCCAGCGAAGAGACACTTCAGCAGCTGCTTTCGGGACGAACTGGCAATCTTATTTGACATTTTGCTGGCATTATCATGTCTTCCGAAAACCACTGTTTTTTGGGTTTTAATGTTTAATTAATGACGAACAATGAGGGTGCACCTAGCATCAAAAGCTAAACTAGTATTAAAAACAATCTATTAATACATTGAAAGTACCGTTGCACAACTGACTGCGAACTGTTAGAAATTATATGAACTATCGAAGTCTTGCTCAGTCGCCATTATTGGTTCGTTGGCAGTAACGGCACCCAAAAGTCCCCTCATAATATCAAAGAAGTGTAAAACTTGGTGTATAGCGACGAAACTGGAGAGAAACTGCTCCATATGAAGCCTGGTTATTCCTGCAAAGAAGAAAACACCAACCTGCCATTCTTAATAACGGTATTTATAAACACAGATAACATCGCTACCGGTATCCAACCGAAAAGGTTTTCATACGCCTATTTATTTTTAGCTTACACTTGTTCTTTACATTAGTAGACGGCTGTTTTCCCCGCTGTGACGAAAGCTCCTTGGGGGTAGGTGTGTCATACAGAAAAAAAGGACGTGAGAAACGTCCTTTTTAGTTCAACTGTACCTAACAACGAACGAAAACAAAGTAAACAAAACTCTAAGGTGAAGAGATGTAGTTTCAGGTCATATATATATATATATTCTATTTTCTTATCAACATAATGATGCGGAATTTCGATGTAATATATACGTATGCACTGTGCAAGGGGTCAGACAAGCTGACATTTCGTGAATATAAACCAGTAACACTCACCCTGGTAACTGCACGCAAGTAATTTCCCAGACCTAAGCTACGAGACGCAGTTCAGAGGGAAGGAGAGTTTTACGACGGCAATGCCCGTCTCTTGTACGGCCAAAACCATCACAGCGGGACATCCAGTAAACACAATGCAGCGCTGCAGCCATTTCATAAACCTTAGCAACGAAACTCTAAGACTTTGACTTTTTGCTAATACAAAGTTAAGCCTGAACCCGTACACTGCTTTCTGCCAGTGATAACGTTTCCTTTACTGAGAGTGTAGTGGAACCGAGACAGAGAACATTGTCTGATTATATCACTGTCTATACCACTGCACTCTTGTGAACTCTCCATGATGAGCTGGTGTCTTCCTGCCTTGCAGGCTGTAGGTTCAACACCAAATTCCTAAAACAAACACAGGGCGTCCTTGCGCAATGTAGTAGGAAGATAGATCAGAACCAGTCTTACACAAGTCAGATCTCCTGCGCCCTTGCCTTTCTTATCGGAGACCCTAAGCTGCCAACACATTCCTCGACCAGAAGCTGACAGAGGCCGAGATGATATTAAGGATGTTTCCACCTTGGCCCTAAGGCGAGTCCAGCTGTCACACGAACAGTCCACTGTCCACTGCTCCAGGGATCTGGAAAACTGTTGACACAGGATAGACTGGAGGCCAGGTCGTCTCAGTGGTGACGCGGATTAGACCACGCCCCAGCCTGGAGCTACGCTGCTTCCAGGACCTACGCCATCACAACTGATGTCCTGACACAACTACAGTGGTGGAAATATTTATTACATCATTATGAATTACTTCGTCTTGTCTTTTGCAGCAGTTTGCTTCACGTTATATCAGTCCCATTGTTGCTAAACTTGGTTGCTATATTCTTGCCTCAATAATCTGACCACTTTACGCATGTTTTCCAACAATACACAACTCTTTGTTGTTGTTGTTTGGTTTTACAATGAAACCAGTGTTTATGCTGTTATTTTGAGTTGAGACTTTGCAGTGAGAAGATGGGCAGGTCAGTAGAATTAATGCCAGAAAAGAAAGCTGCTGTACTTGCTTATTTGTCTCTTGGTCTCAGCACCATAGAGATAGCCTCTAAGACGGGATTTAATCAGTCTACGATTTCGAGGTTAGTGAAAAAATGCAGGGGAAAAAGGAAATGTTGATCGTGAGATAGGAAGAAGTGCCAAACAGGACAGGGTATTGAAAAGGCTTTCACTCAGACGATCGTCGCCTGTCATCAAGTAAACTAAAGCGAGACTGAGAAGAAATGTGCGACATCTCAGTAACCAGTAAAACTGTAAGAAACTACTGGAGGCTGGACTCTCAGCCCGTCGTCCTAGAAGGAAGCCTTTATTGACGAAGATAATGCGACAAAAGCGACTACAGTGGGCAAAGGCACGTGTGACATGGGCACAAGAGATGTGGAACAAAGCAATCTTTTCAGAGGAATCCAAATTTAATCTGCATGGCTCAGATGGAAAAGTGTTCTTGCGTCGAAGAAAAGGTGCAGAATTTTTGCCATCATGCAAACACATACAGTCAAGCACCCACAAGGGCAGGTGGTCTCAGGATGCATTTCCAGTCACGGACTAGGTCATCTGGACTTCATCAATGGCACTGTCAACACAGATGCCTACATAAGCATCCTTGAAAGGAAGCTTATGCCGACCATTAGAGGCCAGTTTGGAAATTTTCCAACTGCATTTTTCAGGATGACTCCACTCCTTGCCATAGAGCTTTGAAGGTGAGTCCTATGACCAATATTTGTACCAAACACGAAGCATATTTCAGGTAAAATCTTCCCTTCGACAAAATGGGGTTCGAGTATTAGAGTGGCCTGGAAACAGCCCTGATCTCAATCCTATTGAAAACTGTTGGACGTTCATGGGAAATGCTATCACCAGAAAGAAGCCACAGAATAAAATGGATCTTTAGGAGACCCTTGTGCGTGTGTGGTTTCATGAACTGAGTGACAAGTACATTAAAAAGTTAATTCTTTCAATGCCTTCACGATGCCAAGCGGTGGTTAAGGCCCGTGGAGGAGCAACAAATTATAAAATGCAACAGTGTATTCATATGAGGCAATATAAACACTAAAATCCATCAGTGGTAAGTTACAACATTAATATGCAGTGTTTCTTTCAACATTAGTATTCACATTTCACATTAGCCAACAGAATAGCTGACATATCGACTTACACTCATTTTTCAAGAAAGCGTTAAATTATAAAAAAATATACATTTTTATAGAAACAAAAATTAAGACTAAGAAATTGACAAAATTATTGTGTATCTCTACTCCATGAACCATGGACCTTGTCGTTGATGGGGAGGCTTCCGTGCCTCAGCGGTACAGATGGCCGTACCGTAGGTGCAACCACAACGGATAGGTATCTGTTGAGAGGCCAGACAAACGTGTGGTTCCTGAAGAGGGGCAGCAGCCTTCTCAGTAGGTACAACGGCAACAGTCTGGATGATTGGCTGATCTGGCCTTGCAACATTAACCAAAACGGCCTTGCTGTGCTGGTACTGCGAACGGCTGAAAGTAAGAGGAAACTACAGCCGTAATTTCTCCCTAGGGCATGCAGCTTTACTGTATGGTTAATGATGATGGCGTCCTCTTGGGTAAAATATTCCGGAGGTAAAATAGTCCCCCATTCGGATCTCCGGGCTGGGACTACTCAAGAGGAAGTCGTTATCAGCAGAAAGAAAACTGGCGTTCTACGGATCGGAGCGTGGAATGTCAGATCCCTTAATCGGGCAGGTAGGTTAGGGAATTTAAAAAGGGAAATGGATAGGCTGAAGTTAAACATAGTGGGAATTAGTGGAGTTCGGTGGCAGGAGGAACAAGACTTTTGGTCAGGTGAATCCAGTATTATAAATACAAAATCAAATAGGGGTAATGCAGGAGTAGATTTAATAATGAATAAAAAAAATAGGAGCGCGGGTAAGCTACTACTAACAGCATAGTGAGCACATTATTGTGGCCAAGACAGACACGAAGTCCATGCCTACTACAGTAGTATAAATTTATATGCCAACTAGCTCTGCAGATGAAAAATTGATGAAATGTATGATCAGATCAAAGAAATTATTCAGGTAGTGAAGGGAGACGAAAATTTTATGGGTGACTGGAGCTCGAGAGTAGGAAAAGGGAGAGAACGAAACATAGTGGATGAATATGAATTGGAGGAGAGAAATGAAAGAGGAAGCCGCCTGGTAGAATTTTGCACAGAGCATAACTTAATCATAGCTAACACTTGGTTCAATAATCATGAAAGAAGGTTTTATACATGAAAGAAGCCTGGAGATACTAGAAGGTATCAGACTGATTATATAATGGTAAGACAGAGATTTAGGAACCAGGTTTTAAATTGTACGACATTTCCAGGGACAGATATGGACTCTGACCACATCTTTTGGTTATGAGCTGTAGATTAAAACTGAAGAAACTGCAAAAAGGTGGGAATTTAAGGAAATGCGACCTGGATAAACTGAAAGAACCAGAGGTTGTACAGAGTTTCAGGGAGAGCGTAAGGGAACAATTGACAGGAATGGTGGATAGAAATACTGTAGAAGAAGAATGGGTAGCTCTGAGGGATGAAGTAGTGAAGGCAGCAGAGGATCAAGTAGGTAAAAAGAAGAGGGCTAGTAGAAATCCTTGGGTAATAGAAGAAATATTGAATTTAATTGATGAAAGGAGAAAATATGAAAACGCAGTAAATAAAGCAGGCAAAAAGCGATACAAACGTCTCAAAAATGAGATCGACAGGAAGTGCAAAATGGTTAAGCAGGGATGGCTACAGGACAAATGTAAGGATGCAGAGGCTTATCTCACTAGGGTTCAGATAGGTACTCCCTACAGGAAAATTAAAGAGACCTTAGGAGAAAAGAGGACCACTTGTATGAATATCAAGAGCTCAGATGGAAACCCAGTTCTAAGCAAAGAACGGAAAGCAGATAGGTGGAAGGAGTATATACAGGGTCTATACAAGGGCGACGTACTTGAGGACAATATTATGGAAATGGAAGAGGATGTAGATGAAGATGAAATGGGAGATACGATACTGCGTGAAGAGTTTGACAGAGCACTGAAAGACCTGAGTCGAAACAAGGCCCCGGGAGTGGACAACATTCCGTTAGAGCTACTGACGGCCTTGGGAGAGCCAGTCCTGACAAACTCAACCATCTGGTGAGCAAGATGTATGAGACAGGCGAAATACCTTAAGACTTCTAGAAGAATATAATAATTCCGATCCCAAAGAAAGCAGGTGTTGACAGATGTGAAAATTACCGAACTATCAGTTTAAAAAGTCATAGGTGCAAAAAACTAAAACGAATCCTTAACAGGCGAATGGAAAAACTGGTAGAAGCCGACCTCGGGGAAGATCAGTTTGGATTCCATAGAAATGTTGGAACACGTGAAGCAATACTGACTCTACGAATTATCTCAGGAGAAAGATTAAGGAATGGCAAACCTACATTTCTAGCATTTGTAGACTTAGAGAAAGCTTTTGACAATGTTGACTGGAATACTCTCTTTCAAATTCTTAAGGTGGCAAGGGTGAAATACAGGGAGCGAAATTCTATTTACAATTTGTACAGAAATCAGATGGCAGTTGTAAGATTCGAGGGGCATGAAAGGGAAGCAGTGCTTGGAAAGTGAGTGAGACAGGGCTGTAGCCTGTCCCCTATGTTATTCAATCTGTATATTGAACAAGCAGTAACGGAAACGAAAGAAAAATTCGGAGTAGGTATTAAAGTCTATGGAGAAGAAATAAAAACGTTGAGGTTCGCCGATGACACTGTAATTCTGTCAGAGACAGGAAAGGACTTGGAAGAGCTCTTGAACGGAATGGGCAGTGTCTTGAAAGGAGGATATAAGATGAATATCAACAAAAGCAAAACGAGGATAATGCAATGTAGCCGAATTAAGTCGGGTGACGATGAGGGAATTAGATTAGGAAATGAGACACTTTAAGTCGTAAAGGAGTTTTTCTATTTGGGGATCAAAATAACTGATGATGGTCGAATTAGAGAGGATATAAAATGTAGACTGGCAATGGCAAGGAAAGCGCTTCTGAAGAAGAGAAATTTGTTAACATCGAGTATAGATTTAAGTGTCAGGAACTCGTTTCCTAAAAGTATTCGTATCGAGTGTAACCATGTATGGAAGTGAAACATGGACGATAAATAGTTTGGACTAGAAGAGAATAGAAGCTTTCGAAATGTTGTGCCACAGAAGAATGCTGAAGATTAGATGGGTGGATCACATAACTAATGATGAGGTATTGAATAGAATTGGGGAGAAGAGGAGTTTGTGGCATAACTTGACAAGAAGAAGGGACCGGTAGGTAGGACATGATCTGAGGCATCAAGGGATCACAAATTTAGTATTGGAGGGCAGCGTGGAGGCTAAAAATCGTAGAGGGAGTCCAAGATTAGACCAAGATTAGATGGGCAGATCATATAACTAATGATGAGGTATTGAATAGAATTGGGGAGAAGAGGAGTTTGTGGCACAACTTGATAAGAAGAAGGGACCGGTAGGTAGGACATGTTGTGAGGCATCAAGGGATCACAAATTTAGCATTGGAGGGCAGCGTGGAGGCTAAAAATCGTAGAGGGAGACCAAGAGATGAATACACAAAGCAGATTCAGAAGGATGTAGTTTGCAGTAAGTACTGGGAGATGAAGAATCTTGCACAGGATAGAGTAGCATGGAGAGCTGTATCAAACCAGTCTCAGGACTGAAGAGAACAACAACAAACATTGTGTATCTTCATTTCTGACAGGAATCAAGAGAAATCAGG
This sequence comes from Schistocerca gregaria, assembly GCF_023897955.1. NCBI lineage: Eukaryota > Metazoa > Arthropoda > Insecta > Orthoptera > Acrididae > Schistocerca > Schistocerca gregaria. Next base: position 756,244,116 of record NC_064923.1, read on the forward strand.
CAAATTTATCTTAATTAATCAATGATCGTAACAAAAAATTGTTAACTGTAAGAGGTGACGTAATAAATATTTCCACCACTGTAGGTGGGTCGAGCAACCACAAGTACAGCCCGCCCAAGCAGTACAGTATCTGTCGTCGCCCGCCGGCAGCTCCGAGAAGTATATCACGCCAGTTGACGATCTGGTGTGGGTGGTCCGGCCTAAGTCCTACCGGACGCTGCCTCCACCTGCTGTGTTTCTGCGGCTGTGCCTAGTCACGATGCCGCCAGGTGTCGAACTCGCGCCTTATGGCTGGGAGCCATCTGTTTTTCGACTTCGAACGACTCCAGGGCGCCCCCACAGGAGTCCGCGGTTTGGAGCCCGTGCGCACGTGTCAGCCGCAAGCGAGTGCTGCCGAGCGGCAGCTTGCCCTGCGTGGACACACTGTGCTACCGCAGACTTCCGTCCAGGTCTTCTGAAGCGGCCTCCTCCGTTGCATCGTGACAATATGACGTGTCACCTGGACACAGTTGTTCGCGATTGGTTTGAAGAACCTTCTGGACAGTGTGAGCGAATGATTTGACCACCAGATCGCCCGACATAAATCCCAGTGAACATATATGGGACATAATTGGGATGTCAATTCGTGAACAGAATCCTGCACCGGCAACACTTTCGCAATTACGGACGGCTGTACATGCACTATGGCCCAGTATTCCAGCAGAGGACTTCCAGCGACTTCTTGGGTCCATGCCACATCGAGTTTCTGCACTGAGCCGGGTAATAGGAGGACCGATACGATATTAGGAGGTATACCATCACTTTTTTCCCCTCATTGTAGACTGTAGAGCACCACATACACATACATACACCGAATTGAGTTTGCTGCATTTCACACAAAACTGTTGATATCAAGATAAAACAGTGCCAGAAAATTTCTCCCTCATAGATGGTGTGATATGTACCCTGAGATGACAAAAGATAATTTATGATATACACTCCTGGAAATTGAAATAAGAACACCGTGAATTCATTGTCCCAGGAAGGGGAAACTTTATTGACACATTCCTGGGGTCAGATACATCACATGATCACACTGACAGAACCACAGGCACATAGACACAGGCAACAGAGCATGCACAATGTCGGCACTAGTACAGTGTATATCCACCTTTCGCAGCAATGCAGGCTGCTATTCTCCCATGGAGACGATCGTAGAGACGCTGGATGTAGTCCTGTGGAACGGCTTGCCATGCCATTTCCACCTGGCGCCTCAGTTGGACCAGCGTTCGTGCTGGACGTGCAGACCGCGTGAGACGACGCTTCATCCAGTCCCAAACATGCTCAATGGGGGACAGATCCGGAGATCTTGCTGGCCAGGGTAGTTGACTTACACCTTCTAGAGCACGTTGGGTGGCACGGGATACATGCGGACGTGCATTGTCCTGTTGGAACAGCAAGTTCCCTTGCCGGTCTAGGAATGGTAGAACGATGGGTTCGATGACGGTTTGGATGTACCGTGCACTATTCAGTGTCCCCTCGACGATCACCAGAGGTGTACGGCCAGTGTAGGAGATCGCTCCCCACACCATGATGCCGGGTGTTGGCCCTGTGTGCCTCGGTCGTATGCAGTCCTGATTGTGGCGCTCACCTGCACGGTGCCAAACACGCATACGACCATCATTGGCACCAAGGCAGAAGCGACTCTCATCGCTGAAGACGACACGCCTCCATTCGTCCCTCCATTCACGCCTGTCGCGACACCACTGGAGGCGGGCTTCACGATGTTGGGGCGTGAGTGGAAGACGGCCTAACGGTGTGCGGGACCGTAGCCCAGCTTCATGGAGACGGTTGCGAATGGTCCTCGCCGATACCCCAGGAGCAACAGTGTCCCTAATTTGCTGGGAAGTGCCGGTGCGGTCCCCTACGGCACTGCGTAGGATCCTACGGTCTTGGCGTGCATCCGTGCGTCGCTGCGGTCCGGTCCCAGGTCGACGGGCACGTGCACCTTCCGCCGACCACTGGCGACAACATCGATGTACTGTGGAGACCTCACGCCCACGTGTTGAGCAATTCGGCGGTACGTCCACCCGGCCTCCCGCATGCCCACTATACGCCCTCGCTCAAAGTCCGTCAACTGCACATACGGTTCACGTCCACGCTGTCGCGGCATGCTACCAGTGTTAAAGACTGCGATGGAGCTCCGCATGCCACGGCAAACTGGCTGACACTGACGGCGGCGGTGCACAAATGCTGCGCAGCTAGCGCCATTCGACGGCCAACACCGCGGTTCCTGGTGTGTCCGCTGTGCCGTGCGTGTGATCATTGCTTGTACAGCCCTCTCGCAGTGTCCGGAGCAAGTATGGTGGGTCTGACACACCGGTGTCAATGTGTTCTTTTTTCCATTTCCAGGAGTGTATACACGTTTCATTACATGGAATTCACAGTGAATAAAGATCGGCGCTACGGTAGCAGGTTCGAATCCTGCCTCTGTCATGGATGTGTGTGACGTCCTTAGGTTTGTTAGGTTTAAGTAGTTCTAAGGCTAGGGGACTGATGGTCTCAGATGTTAAGTCCCACAGTGCTTAGAGCCATTTGAACCATTTTGAAAGATCAGCTACAATTACAGTAATCAAGGAAAGAAACCATTTTGATAGAAAATGTTACCGAAGTAGATATTATAAATATTTTAGTACACAAATCGAAACTAAACAAATAATGAGAAAGTTGTACATGAAGAAATATTACGACAGTGGGTACTGTTAAATCACAGTAGCCAGATGAGAGTTTAAATTAATTTTACTGTTGTATTAGTGAATGAAAAAGCAGTATTTCATGTTGGCTTAATGTCTGCATATTGTCATCGTCATACGGAGTAGTGCTTACTTATCTTTCAAAATGGGAAACAGGTAAATGAAATTCTGTAGAGGGGCTGCACTGGCTAACTAATTTTGTTTATTAGGAGCTGATGTGGTTTGATTTAAATATGTATCATATATTTCTACATCTTCGGATAAATTCGTGAGACTACTTTCCGTAGCATGGTGCAATATCTGAATGTGGTCTTCGATGCTCTTTACTCCATGTCTGTTGAGAGTTGCGTCCATTTTAAGTGAGGATTTTGATATGTTGTTCATACGTACGGCATCCACATGCTCTTTGAACCAATTTCACGCAGATTGCTCTATACAATACGAGGACAACTTTGTCTTCTGAGTTTCTACATGCCTGATCTTTTATGTGAGGGGATCATACTCCTTAATCTATGAATGGCTAGTTGCTGATGTTTGGTGTTTGTGTGGAACCTTGTTATGTTTGCATTTTTAAGCAGATTTCGTATTTTATACGACACCAAACTAAGAAAGGAAGTGTATCATCTTTACTGTTGCTTTCGACTGTCTTTGAAGTTAGCTACACGTGTATCTGGTGTAAGGGTAAGTCGTCTGACTTTTTGTTTCGTTTTGTTTTTTGATAGGAAAACTATCGTTGTATAAAGATATGGCTTTAATTTCGAAATTAATTCGCTGACTGAAGTCTATGACGTCAGTTGTGTTGGGTGTAGATCTACTACAAAATAGCAATACACGAAAATTAACGCTGGACCATAACTTAAACCCAGATTTCCCATTTGTGGCGAGCGGTCGTCTTAACTAATCTGGCTGTCCACACAAGATTCCAGGATCAACCCACACTGTCTACATCCTTCTCTTGTGCTCAACTAAATTCATCAACTAATGCTTGCAACACTGCTTTGATTCCCGCAGCAGGCAGAATGAGAGAACGAAGACTCGCGAGCAATATTGTTATCCTAGTGTGCCCGCCTAGGTTTTGAACAACTTAAGGAATGTCTGAAAGCACAGACACTGTTGACAAAATACTTTAAAATTCAGTTCGCTGACTGGGTAGTAGTACCTTGTAGCTGTACCTTGTACAGCTGATGTTAAAGAATTTGCGGTCAGCGAATTAATTTCGAAAGAATTTCGTACAGCTGTGGATCGTCGGTATTGTTTGTTTTTCAAACGTGCCTTTACGTATAACAAAGCCTGGGTGGGCAACCTGCGATAACGATAATGGTTTCGATTCATCGTTGTCTCATTCTACCTGTCGCTAAAATCCAAGTACCGTTGCGAGCATTAGCTGACGAATCTTCAATTTCATTACGATCTATTCGTAACTGATATCAGTAGAATGTTGTTGAAGAGGGCTTTCACCGCTTGCACTTGGTGCTTGCATTGTCCCTCTTTTTTTCGTAGACAGAAGAATAATTTCAGATCTGTTCTTGTAACTGAACTACAAAACTAATAATTACATTTTGGTCCAATTTTTGTGCGAAAGTTTATTGAATTTTGATAATGATGAATGCTATAAATGCAGGCGTGAGGATTTCGATATTCGAGTGTGCCTGCTGTGAGACGTCATTAGGAACGGAAGAAAACAACTTACGATAGGACAAAGGTGGACAAACATCGAGCTTGTTGTTTTCAAGATATACGTCCGGTGACCAATGTATGCTAGTTAGACAAACTAAAGCTGATTTTATCTCGTACGGTCAGATCAATATTTGCCCTCCACTCCTTTTAAATAGATCCGCAGAACTTTAAGCGTTGCGGCATCTTCGAATATGTTGTAATGTGACGCTCTTCCTCTTGTAATGTGACGCTCTTCCTGTGCTGATCTTCGTTTCTTCTCAGCGTGTTATGGAATTCTCTGCTCTTTGAGGCTGGGCATCAAGGATCAGAGTGTCCAGATTCGAATGGTAACAATTGATGCAGAGAGCCACAACAAGTTTTCAAATGCGCTGGTCTTTCAGTATTATTTTATGTTGAGTCCATATGACTCAACAACGTAGTAAAATTTTAAGAAAGCCGAGTAGCGGCATATGTAATTATGTAATAGGCGTATTTAAACTGTTTTAACATGTAATTATCTGAACTGTTTCTTATTTAAATTGTTTTGTTAATTAAATTGCATTGTGTATTATTGAGAAAGAGCGGGAAACCGCGCATAGATACATTTTGAGAAAGAGCGGGAAACAGCGCGCAGTAATACATCTGTAATGGTAGCAGGGATTGTCTGCACCAAAAACCATTGTTGGCGGCGAGACCGCACTTTTGTAGCATTGAGCGTTGGAAGCGAGCAGTTGCGAGTAAGATGTGAGACGAGGCAGTCGTAGCTAGCGAGACATGAGAGGAGGTCGCTGTAAGCGAGGTATGAATTAACACTTTGAAAGAAGCGGTGTGCTCGCCAGCCACTCGCTATATGTAGCGCAATGCTAGTTTTTAAGAATTTTTGTAAAGAACTATGCCCCTTGTAATTGTTTGTCAAGATCGTTCTCAGAATATAGTTATGTAATTTTGATGGAAAATTAGGTATGTAGCGCAACGCTACTTTTTAAGAATTTTTGTAAAGAACTATACCCCTTGTAATTGTTTGTCAAGATCGTTCTCAGAATATAGTTAACTTCTACCAGATTAAATGCATTAAGAATTTTCTATCCCAAAATCATTCACGTAAATGCTTTACGGAATTTATTGTTATCTTAAAAGAAAAGTCTAAACTGAGCTTCAGCTTTTATCAAATCTAAATTAACTTCAACTTAAAGAATTCCAGTCACAAAGTATTATGAAACTCCACCAGCAGCTTATAATTATGTTAAAGAGAAGTAAGTATATTCATTCCACAGTTTGCTGTAGCAGTCAGATGGCGATCCAGTATAAATAATTAAAGGTAAGAATCAGTCTTAATAATTTCAGGTAACGACTGAGGGCCACGGCGACAACACATTTTATGTTTCGTCGTAATAATCAGCAGGTAGTCTTGACAGAGCAGCAGTTAAAAGATTTTAAGAGACGCAGCGTTCAGTCAGCAAGCAAACGTTCATCCAATATTAGACGGGAAGGTTTCAAGGTACCCTCCAACATGTGGACCATCTGTAGAATCTCATACTGCATGCAATTTTTCACGGCCTCAATATCATACATAAGATATTGTTTAGTAAAACAACAATCGGATTTCGAATACGGGCCTCAAATTTAATAATCCGCCAAGCTGAGAACGTGTTCCCTTATTTTGACCCCTCTTCCACTGAGCAAAGTTCCTGGGAAGTCGGGTTATGACGCTTCTCGTCTTCTCGTCAGTATCTCGTTCCCCAATGACAGTTGGTTCTTCGCCTTTTTTGACGGTGGTGAACCCACACGTTTACATGGATTGCTTTGTTCCTTTGTCTGGGATCATACTGGTACACCCAGAACTCGGCCATGGTGCTAAGGCTGTGTAACATTGCTGCAAACAGACGAGAATTTCATTACGTGACTTTGACCTTTCGAGGTGATAGCTAATACATGATTTTATCACTGCCACTCCTATAGGGAGCGAATTGTAAATACTCGAAGGATAAAACTAGGGCACGGGTTTGTAACCTACCTTCAATTAATAATAGGTCCCGCAAATATTGGTTTTACTGCACTAGCTCACTGCTCAAACGGCAATTTAATGTAATTCTTGGGACATTTCTTACATTTGAGAGACCATAAATGACTCTACTGTTATATAAATAGAGAAAAGCTTTTGTGGGATTTCAGATGAAGGAATCTAATTGACCGCAATTTTTATTTCTCCCAATCTGGGGAATTAAAGCAACTCAGAAAGTTATATCTTCATCAAACAACGGTTTCATGTAAAAATTCCAATAAATGCATTGTGCTTAGTGATCATCTAACCAAGTTTCTAGGTTTTGAGTGAGGAAATTTTATCTCATCGGTAATTATTTCAAAATATTGACAGAATATGCAGTACGTTTCATAAAATTGACTGTGGTACGCTTCGTTTACTATGCACAGAACAGCGAATATACCTGAGATTTATCGCGATATCGCGAACAAGTACAGCGAGAGAATGTCGGTATATCAGCCTATGGCCCGATGCTGACATCAAGACTGGAAACACTTATCTCCGTCCATTCCCATGGCCATCACCCACGTCGCCGGTGCTTCTGCGACCCAACAAACACTTCACAATATCTTATCTGCAACAGTGAAGTAAAGTGGCTCTCCTTCAACAAGTCTGGATCCGTGTGAGTCGGCACAGTGCTTATCATACTGGACTCGCATTCAGGAGGACCACAGTTCGAATCCGCGTCGACAATTGAGATGTAGGTTTCCAGGAAAATGCCAAGATGGTTGCTTTGAAAAGGATCTGGCCGATTTCCTACTCCCATTCTAGAAATATTCACGGCTTGTGCTCTGTCCCTAATGACCCGATGTCGATGCTACGTTAAATCCTGATCTTCCTTCCGTCCGTCCGTCCGTCAAGGTGTGGACTAATCTGTTCCCGTTTTAAACAGCATACAGTCTTATCTACCCATGTCTGTAGAAGATTATTACACGAATCTTTCTTATCAATTTAGGGGATGGAAGGGGGTTATATTAATGGTAAAATTTAAATTGGATTTTACACACTATCTAAAAAAAATGTTTCAAATGGCTCTGAGCACTATGGGACTTAACATCTGTGGTAATCAGTCCCCTAGAACTTAGAACAATTTAAACCTAACTAACCTAAGGACATCACACACATCCATGCCCGAGGCAAGATTCGAACCTGCGACCGTAGCAGTCGCTCGGTTCCGGACTGAAGCGCCTGAACCGCTAGTCCACCGCGGCCGGCACTTATTATCTCTACATATAAGAGGCGTTGTACCAACTCACTGACTCACTGACCCACCGTCTCCCAGCCCAAACCATTAAAGACAGAAACTTGAAATTTTGAGAGGGTGTTGATCTTATACTGTAGGCGTCGTTTAAGAAGGGGCTGTTCGAAATTACACTTCTAAGGAGGTAAAAAACATTTTGAAAATGTGTCGCCATTAAGGCAATTTTGAAGCTAATTTCTCAGTCAGGAATTAAAAAAATACGTAATTCAGCATTTTTGGAAATTCAACGCAACGGTGGTAAAATAGTGGCTGAAAGAAAGATGTCTGGATAATAAATCGTTATTAAAAATGTTCAAATGTGTGTGAAATCTTATGGGACTTAACTGCTAAGGTGATCAGTCCCTAAGCGAGCACACTACTGACTTCTGTAACCAACGTCTGGAACGTATCATCCACTGGGAAGAATATGTCTCATCAAAGGGTGAATATATAGTGAAAGGCTGCCACGACCACCAAGTTTCAATGAAATGATAATTAAATGTGTGCCCCGATCGGGACTCGAACCCAGGATCTCCTGCTTACATGGCGGACACACTATCCATCTGAGCCACCAAGGGCACAGAGGATAGTGCGACTGCAGGGAAAATGTGTGCCCCGACCGGGACTCAAACCTGGGATCTCCTGCTTACATGGCAGACGCTCTATCCATCTGAGCCACCGAGTGGACAGGGGATATTGCGACTGCAGGGATTTATCCCTTGCACGCTCCCCGTGAGACCCACATTCCCAACTTAACGTCCACACACTACATTCATAGTGCCCCTACACTCATTACGCGCGGCAGAAAATCTTACCGAGTCCAGTAAGAGTTCGGGCAATGTGTGTGCGTCCAGCACAGAAGAAGAAGGTCAATGGCCGGTTAGCCTTAACTATATGAAAATAGCATCTGTTCTTTCGGAAAGTCCGAATACCATCTTCATATCACCAAGTTTCAAGGTTGCGAATTGATAACTGGATGTGCGAATCAAAATTTTGTGACTATCGTGAAGTACAATCAGAGACATTGGTAAAAGATGGCGCTGAGCACTATGGTACTTAACAACTGAGGTCATCAGTCCCCTAGACATAGAACTACTTAAACCTAACCTACCCCATGGACATCACAGACATTCATGCCCGAGGCAGGATTCGAACCTGCAACCGTAGCGGTAGCGCGGTTACAGACTGAAGTGCCTAGAACCGCTCGGCCACACCGGCCGGCCAGACATTAGAATTTTTTTATTTTTTATAAATACTCTTCAGGCACAGAAGTAAACCTTTTGAGTTTCCAAGAAAACTAAATCCACTCTGAATTGTTGTTTTTTTTTCCTAATGCTTTTATCAATTTTTGTGTCTATGGCGTAGGTCATGCATCAAGTCACTGTTTACGAGCTCGACCATCAATTGCAGTAAACGCTGAGTCTGTTCATGACGTAAGCATTGCCGTAACATGCTGATGTTGCAACTAGTGTAACTGTTAATGAGGCACAGATGGTTTCTGTGACGCACACTTGGTGCCTCTTCTGATGAGGGTGAGGGGGGAATAATAATTTTGAGAGCCAAAGGGACATGGAGCAGCAACAGTCGCCGTGTCAGCCTAGTAGTACGTGTGAATGGCGATTCGAGACGTCTCCAGGGTGTTGCAGCCACTGCTCGCACCACGTGTAGTAATGTGTTAGTGAAAAAGCTTAGTGCGTCCCACACGGTGGTGGGTGGGTGTAGGATACCTCGGTGTTAAGTTTTGGAGCATATTTTGACCGCCTTGTGTAAAGCATTCAATTTTGCAGAAGACGGTCTTAAGAAACGTAAAAAGAAAAAACAAAGATTTTATGCAAGCAATATCAAAAATGTTCATAACAGCTTGAATATTGATCAAGATGATCAATATTTTCTCCGTATTCACGCATTTCTGCTTTCTATAGGGGCACAATACCTGCCATTGACGTGTTAAGATATTTTTTGTTACTACTGCAGTCATGTGGAACACCTGGTCCCCACTTGCGGCTCATTAAAAGACTCCTGGAAAACGCAAAACAGAATAACTGGTGGATGAAAAAGATCGGAAACGTTAAATAAGTTCTCATAACTCACGAGAAACTGCAGCGCAAATATCGTCACAGGTCGTATAACGATCTTCCGAACAAAGTATTTTAATCAACAGAAGTGCCTTATCAAAATATTCATTAGGTGAGTTATAGCCCATGGGCTAAGGGCAAAGGACTCACACCTGTTAACTGGAGCGAAGTGTGCGAGAATCTTGGGAACACGTACATAGAAATAAAAAGATAGTAGCAGGAACTTAAACGTGTAATCATTTCTGCTCGAGATCCGCGGTGGAACAAAATTACTCACTCACAGGCCGCACCTGGAACATTTGTGTAACATGCTGTATGAAGCTCTTCCACAATGAATCGTACCCAAAACAAGCCGTACTTCCTACCCAACTATGCACGTCACTCTACAATCGAAAAGCCGCTTTAGGCACCGTCTCAGCTCTAATCATAAAAAATATTTTTCCCTGAACATCAAAAAGTCATGAAGACGTCTGCAAATTCAACTATAGCTTATTAAATCCTCTATTGCTATGTGCGTTCAGCTATTTTGAAAACACAACTTCCTCGGGAAACATAGCGAACATACGAAACTTCGATTAACTCATTTAATCTAAATTATTCTAAAGAATATTCGACATTTAGACTTCACACGGCTGACGCTAAGGCAGGAGTAGCAATCTTAATTAAAGATAGCTTTTGGCTTAGGTAGTTTGACATTACTCTTATAATGACAGTCATGTTACACGTACTGTTGAGATTGTCCTGGAGACACTTTTATAATTGCAGTAGTCCACAAACCTAAGAGGAAAATGTGAAACCTGCATCTAAGAATTACGCAACTTCAAGCGACATTTATTATGTAAGCTGACTTCTCGATTTGGGTTGTGAAACAGATAACGTAGAGACGAAGATTCGCTTGAGATCATAGAAAATTTCTGTTACCTTCTGTAATTGTAAATAACGCTAGCTAACGCATCCAGAAGGGCAGTCGGCCTTGTATATGACGCTGTGATCTGCTTACTTTCACCGTCTTATGGACTGGACTCCGAAAAGTCACTCTCCCGGCTCAGATTATCTTCCTCTGGAAATGCCAATAGATTCATCATTAAATTCAGTTAAACGCATCTACCCAAACAGGAGGTAGAAAAATCAGTAAAATAGACTCATCAAAACACAGCTACAATTTTGGAGAATATCAAATACATAAAAGTGAGATCAGATGCAACAGTCTTGATTGCACAATTGCGGTGGCTTTTCAGTTTGGAACACCTCGACCGCTACGGTCGCAGGTTTGAATCCTGCCTCGGGCATGGATGTGTGTGATGTCCTTAGGTTAGTTAGGTTTACGTATTTCTTCTAAGTTCTAGGGGACTGATGACATTAGATCTTAAGTCCCATAGTGCTCAGAGCCATTTGAACCATTTTTTGCGTTGGCTTGATCTCAAATACATTTTTTATCCAATCAATTCCGCTTTTCATCTTCAAAGGGCTGTTCAACAACAAAAATAAACTATGAGAAAAGCTGCAGCTAAACCATGTTAACTTTTACAAGTTCAAAAAAACCATGAATCCAATTCCATACGAAGCACCCCGTCACAGTTACCGACGCCGAGCGTAAACATAAGCGGAAAGAACACAATAAGGAGTACACAGTACAAAAAAAAAAAAAACTAAGAAGTATACGCCAGACGGGGATGTAGAACACTCGCGGAGAGAAATGCACATAGCAAAATAATCGACAAACGCTGTATTCGTCATATGTCGACATACAGTACACTGCAAATGCTCACGTCGTCTGCGAGAAGTAATCAGTTACGCAGAAACAATGAAACAATTAATGCAACAATAGAACAGGAAATCGCCTCACAAGTAATATAATCGTGCCAATCACTGTACAATACAGAACTAGTTACAAATTATGCGTGCTGTGTCTGAATATTAAATAAATTACCAAACGAGAGCTCAATTAAATCATAAATATTTTTCACACATCATGTGAAACGTTCCGTTTATAGGTTCGCCATGATAGGCGATAACGGGCAACCTATCTGCAAGCCGTCGGTTTGTTCATACTATTTTCGATCAGACAGGAAGGAAGTTGACGTGAGAAAGTGCCAAATGGGTTCTGTGAAACAAAAGTCGAACTTTTAAGCGATTACCGTATCTCACACCGCCCGTAACTATGAGCCAGAATTGACTGAGACCTTGTAGAAAGTCAGCGCAGTTGCTCAGGTATTCTCTGTTAATTCGTTTAAGGCATTTTCCAACTTATATGAGGATGTGCCAGTACTACTAACTAGGCCTTAGAGAAATTCCTTTTTTCCGGAGTTTGGAGAGGTCATGTAGTCATGGTGGCACACGGGCTCCTGTTCAAAGAGGATTAATGACTTCACGCGGCAAGCTCACGCGAGTCCACATCATCTGCTAGATTTAGTAGGATCAATGTTCAGCTGCATGTAGCGAACGTCATTCAAAGCACAGACACTTTTCTTCTTGTAGTCAACTTGTGACATTACGACTGTAAATCAGTAAACAGATCCAAGCCACCTGTCCAGACACCCTGTGAGCACAGTGGCACCGAAACGGGGGATGACACCGAAGGGAGAAAACCTAAACGCCTTATCTCACAACTGTTTCACTGCGGAAGGTTACCTTGCAGTTCCTCCGTTAAAACGTCGCAACTAGCAAGTCCGACTTTCTTACCGTTTGTGACATCTCGTGTCGGACGCCTTTCGACCTAATGGCGTAATCACACAGGTATGAAACGCAGTGCTTAGTTGGATGACCTTGAAAAGTAATTGAAGGTAGGTAGTTTAAAGCGTAGGTACCCTCGCTTCCTACCTATAGGATTGATTCAGTCTATCGATTGATGTCGTCGCTGGTAAGGATGACATCACTGATAACAGCGACAGCTGATTCTTATCTTCCATTTGACGACTGCCTTACCGCTTTAACCGATTTAATAAATGATTTTAATACTGACTAAAGTGAATAATTGATCAAAGGAGAAAATTTAAAAATGCAGCAAATGAAGCAGGCGAAATGGAATACAAAGGTTTACAAAAATGAGAGTGACAGGAAGCGCAAAATGGCTAAGCAGGAATGGATAGAAGATAAATTTTAGGATTTAGATGAGTATTTCACTCGGAGAAAGATAGATACCGCCTACAGGAAAATTAAAAAGGCCTTTGGGAAAAAGAGAAGCAGCTGAATGAATACCAAAGGCTCAGATGGTAAACAAGTCCTGAGCAAACAAGGGAAAGCTGAAAGGTGAAAGGAGTATATAGGGTGTCTATACAAGGGAGATGAACTTGAAAGTAATATTATGGAAAGGGAAGTGGACGTACATGAGGTTGAGACGGGAGGTACGATACTCCGAGAAGAATTTGACAGAGTACTGAAAGACCTGAGTCGAAGCTAGGCCGCGGGAGTAAACTAGTGATAGCCTAGGGAGAGGCAGCTCCACAAAACTCTTTCCTCTGGTGTGCAAGGAGTATGAGACAAACTAAAAACCGTCAGACTTCAAAAAGAATGCAGTAATTCCAATTCAAAGCATTCATTGACAGGTATGAAGATTACCGAACTATCAGTTTAACAAGTAACGGCTGAAAAATACTAGAAAGAATTCTTTACAGAAGAATGGAGAGGTTCGGTGAAGATCAGTCTGGATTCCGGACAAATGTAGGAACAAGCGAGGCAATCCTGAGACTACGACTCATCTTAGAAGATAGGTTAAGGAAAGAGAAACCTACATCTGTAGACTAAGAGAAAGCTTTTGATAATGTTGACTATAAGAATCTCTTTGAAATTCTGGAGATATCAGGGGTAAAATACACTGAGCTAAAAGCTATTTACAACTTGTACAGAAACCAGATGGCAGTTATAAGAGTCGAGGGACATGAAAGGGAAGCAGTGATCGAGTATGGAGCGAGACAGGGTTGCAGCCTATCCTCGATGTTATTAAAGCTGTACCTTGAACAACCAGTAAAGGAAATCAAAGAAAAATTTGGAGTAGGAATTAAAGTTCTAGCAGAAAAAATAAAAACTTGGAGGTTTGCCGATGACATTATAATTCTGTCAGAGACAGCAAAGGACTTGGAAGAGCAGTTGAACGGAATGGGCAGTGTCTTGAAAGGAGGATATAAGATGATCGTGCACAAAAGCAAAACAAGGATAATGGAATATAATCGAATTAAATCAGGTGATGCGCAGTGAAATAACTGATGAAGGACGATGTAGAGAGGGATGTAGAGAGGCAACCGCAAGAAAAACATTTCTGAACAAGAAAAATTTGTTAACCTCAAATATAGATTTAAGTGTTAGGAAGTCTGGAGTGTTGGCATGTATGGAAGTGAAAAATGGACGATAAACAGTTTAGACAAAAAGAGAATAGAAGATTCCGAAAAGTGGTGCTACAGAATAATGTTGAAGATTACCAGGGGCGGTCGAAAAGTTTCTGGTCCGAAATAGCGTAATGTCTCGCGGAAAAAACACCACCTACTTTTATGGTGACCCTATGCGGGTATGCAAGTCAAATTTTGCAACTGCAGCTCCGTTCGTTTTAACGCGTTGTAAGTACCGTATTGTAAGCAAAACGGCAAATATCGAAAGACTCAAGAACCGTGCTGCGACTGAATATCTTCACTTGAAGGGAATGACGCCCAAGTAAATTGCGGAGGACATGCGGAATACACTAAAGGACAGTGCTCTGTCTTATGCAACAATGAACAACTGAGTGCTCGACTTGAAACGTGGAAGAAAGAACGAGTGTGGGAGATGCGCCAAGGAGCGGAAGGTCTGTCACCGCTGCCACTGGTGAAACAGTGACTGCAATTCACGGTACGATTTTACTGGATCGTCGAACAGCATTGCAGAACATTGAAACCACATTTGGACTCTCCCATGGGCGTGCTCATGACATATTTTCGGAATGCGGAAAGTTTCATCTCGGTGGGTCCCGAAAGACTTGAATGCAGATCAGAGACGCGAGCGTTGCTGGCCGGAGTGGCCGAGCGGTTCTAGGCGCTACTGTCTGGAACCGCCCGCCCGCTACGGTCGCAGGTTCGAATCCTGCCTTGGGCATGGATGTGTGTGATGTCCTTAGGTTAGTTAGGTTTAAGTAGTCCTAAGTCCTAGGGGACTGATGACCTCAGCATTTAAGTCCCATAGTGCTCAGCGCCATTTGAACCATTTAAACGGGAGCGTGTGCAGTTTTGTGAAGAAATCGTCTCCGATTTGAAGCGGCGTTCTTGTAAATATGTGATAATGGACGAAACGTGGGTTCACTACTTTAATCCGGAGACAAAACAGCAGTTATAACAACGGAAACATCCTTCATCCCCTCCCCAAAAAAATTACGGATGCCAAAATCAGCCGGTAAGGTGATGACATCGGCATTCTGGGATGCAGAAGTAATTATAGTGGATTACTTGCAAGAGGGTTTAACTATCAATGCATGGTAATAGTGCAACCCTCCTGCGCCGTCTGAGGGATGAGATCAAGTTAAAAAAAATGGCGCAGAAAATTGGCCTGCTGATTATTTTGCATCAGAACAACGCAGCGGTTCACAAAGCACTCGCAGCACTGGAAACTGCGTGGCTGCTGAATCGAATTGTTACGTCATCCGTCATATTTTCCAGATTTGGCTCTATCACACATTTTTCTTATCGCAAACCTTAAAAAAGACGTCAAAGGATAACGATTTGACTATGGTGATGCAGTGATAGATGCTGTGACGCTTGGTTGGACTCGAAATCGAAGACCTTTTATTTGAACGCAGAATTTTTCAGAAGATATCTGAGTGTGCCCTGGAAGTGTATTAGTGTAAACGGCAATTATATTGAAGAATAAGTTGTTATTATGAAATTTCTGTTATTATTTAAGCTACAAACTTTTCGACCCCCCCCCCTCGTAGATGGCTCGATCACATAACTAATGAAGAAGTACTGAATGGAATTGGGGAGGGAAGAAATTTGTGGTACAGCTTGATCAAACTAAGGGATCGGTTGAGACATCGAAGGATCACCAATGTAGTACTGGAGGGAAGTGTAGGAGGTAAAAATCGTAGAGATGAATGCAGTAAGCAGATTCAGAAGTATGTAGGTGGCAGCAGTTATTCGGAGATGAAGAGGCTTGCACAGGATAGAATAGCACGGAGAGCTGCACCCAAACAGTCTTCGGACTGCAGACCACAGCAACAACGTGGTGATTATCACCAAGACTTGTAATTCTGACTAATGAGGGCTCCTCGGTCTTTTCGATGTATTTTTGCATCCATGCACCATTAGCTTACTGTGTCACTTCATGGTTAACATAGATTAATTAGCGAATCAAAACCTTCGTGTAATAATGACTTTACCACGCTTAGCAGTTAATATGATGATGGTGCGAGACGCTTTAGTAGTCAATAAACGTTGCAACAGAAACTGTCTTTTGTTTGGAACATATTGAAAGAGAAGCACAGAGAAGGAAAACGTGTTCAGTTTTATCGCTGCTTACCTCATGATGAACTTATCAAACTGAAGAAATTCGCCTGTGGTACGTCATCAGTGTTTGGAACAACTTATGTCTGTGAACATAAATTTTCAAAAATGCAGCACGTGAAGTCAGTACATCGGACTAGATTGACTCATAAACATTTGAAAGCAGTTCTCTTGGTTGTATAAACTAATACCAGACCAAACACTGACGATATATAAAAGGCAGACGTCAGCTCCACAAGTATCAGTAAGGTTTATTGCTGCTTAGATTTTGAGTTTAGTATACCCTCATACCAGTTCTCATTTAATGTTCTGATGTAGTTTTCTGTTCTTTGATACCTTTTTTATTAACTAAACATGGTTGACCTCGTTTTGGTACGTTGCAGCTGACTCACCTGCGAGTAACACGAAATGATGAACTGGCTTTTTACTATTGTACAGTACGGGCTAACTCCATTTAATTAAGAAATGGCACGTTCTAATGGGCAGCCGTCGGTACTGCAAGGCATTTACAATGACTTTCAAGTAACGTGGGAAGTCACCGAGGTACAAAGGATTTCAATTTTAGGGCATCGGAAAGAACTTCCTAACTCTGTCTTCCCACGGAAAGAATGGGGCACGTCCAAAGTTTGTGTTACACCTGTCAGCCGGGTTGCGACTGCAAACGTGATCGTTTGAGTTTCTTACTCTGTGGTCTTACCTCATGGCAAAACTGTCTATTCTGAAGTATGGCATGATCTTTAAAATGTGTAGATCATCACAAGATGAAAGAGATAAGCCATCTGTTAATTAGTCAGCTAAAAAGAGAAAAAGTCGTGACAGAAGGAGTAACATTTGTAGAGACCTTATGACTATGTCTCGTGACTTAGGCAATGACTGTAAATGCTCGTTATTTGAGAATTTCAAACAATTGAAACCTCACGTAATAAACCGCTTATCAAGAATTTTGACTTGTTCGGTAACCAGAATGTACAGCCTCCCTATTCAACCAGCTTAATTTTTGTGACATTAATTGCTCGTAGAAGGCCTACGCATGGCGATTACAGTGCCAGAGTCTGCTCATTCCGATACATTGTAAACTCAAACGGAATAATGCCATGAGAGAAATTCCTGTTTGCGTGAGGGCCTTCATTGCTTTACATGGAATATCAAAGCGCCGGTTACAGACTGGACATTCGGGTACGGAGGATACCAGAATATCTCCCCAAGACAAAAAAGGCATACGTACCAACTGGCCTTGGAAACTATCCAAAGAAAGAGAGGCAGAAGTACTGTCAATAAAAAAATGCCATGAGTTACATAAATAAAAATACCCAGAACTTGCTGCAGTATCGAGACATACCGGAAAATACTGAACAAGAAAAATTCAATTTATCATTTGAGTATCCGCGTGTCAATACCAGCTCAATATGTGAGAAATTTTAAGCAGAATTCAAAGGGTTGAAAGCAAAACTTCCACAAAATATCTCTGAAGAAGCAACGGTAGAAAATACAAATAAAGTTAA
This sequence comes from Schistocerca gregaria, assembly GCF_023897955.1. Taxonomy (NCBI): domain Eukaryota; kingdom Metazoa; phylum Arthropoda; class Insecta; order Orthoptera; family Acrididae; genus Schistocerca; species Schistocerca gregaria. The sequence continues at coordinate 756,261,823 of NC_064923.1, forward strand.
AGACCAGGTTCACAAGCTAAGGGATGTTAAATTTTATTAAAAAATCCGAGCCGGCCAGTGTGGTCGTGGAGTTCTAGGCGCTTCAGTCTGGAACCGCGTGACCGCTACGGTCGCAGGTTCGAATCCTGCCTCGGGCATGGATGTGTGTGGTGTCCTTAGGTTACTTAGGTTTAAGTAGTTCTAATTTCTAGGGGACTGATGACCACAGATGTTAAGTCCTATAGTGCTCAGAGCCATTTGAACCATTTTTTAAAAAAATCCGAAAAGTATGTAAAAATATAGCGGAAAATGAAGCAGTTTGTATGGACTATAAAAAAACCTACGCTTGACAAATGTCATGACTAATGACGTCCATTACAAGCGTTAGTTATCGTTGTACAGTTTAAACATTCATCGAATCTGCCACCGTGAGGCAATTTTCACACTTACATACAAGGTTTAGGGAATAAAGGAGCGAATGAAGTTATTATTTTTTTGCATAGTTATGTGAGTGAAACCCTCGGTTCAAAAATAAGGGCTTCTGTAATATTCTGTGATATGTGCTCACGACAGGATTAGAACTGTACAGTATCCTTATGCCTTCACTATTTCGTTCATACCATTAAGACATTAATCAATTTCAAAATAATATTTCCAATAAGAGGAGTCTCTTACTTACAAACTTTTGTTTGATGAAAAATGAAACTACTGTAGAGTTATTAAAATACTGGGTTCATGCTTTTGAAACCGCAAGAGCAAGCCCACGGCCTTACAAAGTAACTCATGTTCTACAAGACATTTTCGAGACTGGACTAGCTTTTTAAAAGCATGTTACAAACCGGGAACATTACAAAAACAAAAAGAAATCATCTGCAAAGTTTGTTAGAGTTTACGACAATAATTAATTGTAACAAAGCCTTAAGATAATTGTAACAAAGCCTTATAACACGTAGCTCGGGATGACTGGATTCTAAACTCTCGAAGCGGACAGTGTATTTTTAGCCCATATGTGTACGAGACGATGGTTTGTAGTGATAAGAGATAAGTGTGGAGTGTTTGCAGAACCACGAAAGTAGAGGGTACTTCATCAGATTGTTGCATGAGAGATGGACGCGGGTATTGAACTTATCGTATTTCTAAGTAACTGAACTTCAAGAAAAAACTCATTTTCCCACACTCCTTCATCGTGTGTCTGCTAGCCGGATGCCGCAATTAAGCACTAAAATCAAACAGAACGAAAAAAATTACAGTAAATTTACAGCTTTGCAGAAGTGAGACAAAGTTTTTGCGAAGAAAAATCAGACGATTATGTTCCTATTCTGAGATCAGTAGGGATGTAGTACAGACAGAAATGTAATTTTGCAAAAGCTGCCGCGCCGAGTGGCCGCCATGTTTAAGGCGCCGTGTCACGGATTGCGCGGCCCCTCCCGCCGGAGGTTCGAGTCCTCCCTCGGGCATCGATGTGTGTGTTGCTCTTAGCATAAGATAGTTTAGGTTAGTTCAAGTAGTATGTAAGTCTAGGGACCGATGACCTCAGCAGTTTGGTCCCTTAGGAATTTACACACATTTGAACATTTTTTGCAAAAGCTGCGTACCATACGTCAATATACCTCATATTGCGGGCAACCAAAGCGGTGCATTTAAAAGTACCTTTATTTTGCCAATCTTACTTTTTGTAGCAAAGTGGCAGTTGGATCCTATTCTTTCTTTCTGCTGACTTCCGCTACTCATTAAATTACCTCTTTCACCGAGTGATATGAACTTGTTGAAAATTCTGTTCTCTCGCTGAACGGAAAGAAATTTACTCATCCCCTTTAGGCTTATTGTCATTTACGATGAGTGCAATGTAGAAAAATTGCAGAACTAATTTTCAGTCTGCAGCAGAGTGTTCGCTGATATGAAACTCTCTGGCAGATGAAAACCATATACCGGACCAAGACTCGAACGAGGGACTTTTTGCCTTTCTCTGCCAAGTGCTCTACTAACTGAGCTATCAAAGCACAACTCACGACCTGTACTCATAGTTTTACTGCTGCCAATACCCCATTTTCCACATTTAAAATTTTACAGTTCTCCTGCGAAACGTTGCATGGCTTGCACTCCGGGAAAAACGGAATAATTCTGCCAACAAATTTCATTTCAGCACACACTCCGCTGCAGAGTGAAAATTAACTTCGGGAGCAATCCTCGAGGCTGTGGCCAAGCCATATTTCAGCAGTATCCTCTTTTCCAACAGTGCTGTGAAGTCTGAAAGGTGAGAGATGAGGTACTGGCGGAAGTAAACGTGTGAAGACGGGTCGTGGATCGTGCTTGGGTAACTCAGTTGGTGGAAACTTTTCTGCGAAATGCTAAGGTTCCGGATTCGAATCCCAATCCGGCATACAGTTTTCATTTGACTCTAGGAAATACTAGAAGTGGAGCAATGTAATGGCTTGCTGTAGAGAAACAAATTTCTGCTGTTACCAACTGCCCTCGCTCAGCTGATGTCAAGACTCCCATCTGCCTCCTTCCTTTTCGATTATGATCTTAAATGCGACTTTGATACTGTTGACTGTCTCTTCTCGGCATAGTTATAAAGTTTGCTGGGTGAGAATTTGTACTCACCGAAGCATTGGGATAAGACTTCAATAAAAGCTGTTTCATTGAAACCAACTACAGGCGAAAACAAAGTTGGCTGAGGTTCTCTGAGTGTGAGAGAGTGGCGCTTTCTTTTCCGTATCAGAACTGTGCTTCAGATGATTATTCTCCGCCAGTTCATACGGCAGACGTCTGATGTTTTTCGTTGATAATCAAAATGAACGATATTCTGTTACCTTGATGTAGGATCAAAAAATATAAGACGATGAGAGAATACAATTCTCAAACGCTTGACGTTATTTTAATAAACACATATGGGTATTTCAATTGACAAAATACGCCTACCTCTTTTTGGTGCATCCTCTATAGGTGTATCATTTTTTACTTTCTTAATTCGATGTTCTAATGTCGACTGAGGTGCACCAAATTTCATTGCATCTTTTTCGTAGCCAAGCTTTTCTTCTAAAGTTCATTATTTGCAACTTCCTGGCAGATTGAAACTGTGTGCCGGACCGCCACTAGAACTCGGGCACTTTGCCTTTCGCGGGAAAGTCCTCTACCGACTTTTTTTTCCCATTCCTACCAATTTCGAAACGGAAAAATACAAATAAAATAAACTACAGAATGTAACTGGGAACAGAACACTGGATCTCCGGTCAGTAGTCAGAAGACCTTATATGAACACGTTAGTTAGAAAACTTAGACTCTATTTCTCTCAGTTTTTTTCTGTTTCCTTCCAGGAATGAGCGCACGCAGTCAGCTTCAGGCTGGGTGAAGACAAGGAGGGCACGGGTCGAATACCGGGGTCTGGCCACGATGGTAGTGGCCTGCTTTTTAATTCATTTTTTGTCTCTTTATTTATTTATTTATTGTGAAAATATTACTTGATAGACACAAATTTCACAGTCTGGACCTCAAAACAAAACACATTTTTTTGCCCTAGGAAGAACACAAGGAGAGAAGGCTGCACTGTAGCACGAGGGAAAAAACTATCCAATACCTTCACGATTAAAGACAATGTGCAACATATTTGAAATAAAGCAAGGTAACTTGGAAGCCCCTGTCATTTCCAATGAGCGTTCACCATGTATTGGTGAAAAACACGAAGATAGGGTTCGTTGCCACAGCCGACTACACACTGGGCGTAGTGTCCAAGGAACCTTACGATAGAATTTGTCTCTGGCAGAGGGAAAACTGGAATCGAGCAAGCAGCTCCAGCTGATCGTGTAGGGAAAACCACTTGCGGGAGAGTGCAGTGCCAATGTTCTCGTCCGCAAGACACAAACCCAAGTTGACAAGATGTGTCCCAATAGCCAGTGGAAGTAACACCAGTGCGATGGAGGCGTTCGTTGGTGAGGATCACACGGTGAATGAGTCTGCACCACGATGAGGCGACTTCCATCAGGACGGCAGGAAGACTAACGTGACCCACACCGTTTGCCAGGCTTTCAATAGCATGGCCACTTCAGTATGGGAGAGGGATGATTATATACCCAAGAAGGCAAAACTCTGGTGCTAAGGTGTGTCACTGATCAAAAACTTTTTATAATATATAAATTCGCTCATGTTCCGCAATTTAGAGGTGACCCGCTCAATATCTGCAGGGGAGTCAGACTGGCCAGTCGAAGACGCGTGAATAAGCGAGATGTTACGTAGTGATTAGTTAGAGTACATGTTAAAACGCTACGCCGTATGAACAATACTGAAGTCTTTGATATTGGGGAATTCCGAATCTCAAGGGGACGGTGCCTCGATACAACTTTATACCCCAGTCGAGACCTATGACTCTTCCATAGGAAACGAGCGGAATGCATCAATTTGTGCGACATCATCGCGAGGAGCTGGAATATTTGTGCAACGTAACACACTTTACTGAAAATGAAGGAATCTAAGACCCACACTTTGTGAAAGAGGGTGAGAGAATGGCACGTGTGTTCATGAACTGCCCCTTGTGAATAGTATCTTCCGTCTCCCGCCAACAGAATGCAGTCATTTTAATCGGGCAGCAACCTACGGTGGCCCGCATCTCGTGGTCGTGCGGTAGCGTTCTCGCTTCCCACGCCTGGGTTCCCGGGTTCGATTCCCGGCGGGGTCAGGGATTTTCTCTGCCTCGTGATGGCTGGGTGTTGTGTGATGTCCTTAGGTTAGTTAGGTTTAAGTAGTTCTAAGTTCTAGGGGACTGATGACCATAGCTGTTAAGTCCCATAGTGCGCAGAGCCATTTGAACCATTTGAGCCAACCCACGGTGATTCATAACAATTTGTGGCGAGCAGCCACCGTTGGCAATGGGATGACAACTCCATGATAATCTCGCAGTGGCAACAGGGTACATTTCGGTTAATTAATACACACCACAGAGAAAGAGAAAAAAAGAAACCTAATCTGTCCATGAGCAAGGATATGTCAAGGATATGACTTAGAAATACCATAACATCATCTGTGTACGTTCGTACCGAGAAGAATTCTTCCAATTTCTTGCAGCTGCATTGTAAGGTGGTCACATCATTTTGATTTTTGTAAGTTATCGATGGGCACGTCAGATAGTGAGGAGATCGTGTTACTGTTGAAGAATCTTTGGTCTTGTCATGGCACAGTCTTTGCCTCTGCGCAGTCTAACACATACTTAGTTGAAGCCTGGTAGGTGATGGACGTATTTAGTACTGCTGTGTTGACTTGTGTTCGTATCTTTTAGATTTAGGAAGACTGATTGTTAGGGACAGGAAACGTGAATGTGATGTACGTATTGAAAGACGAAAGGAAATATTTTGAATAGTGGTTTTTTTTCTAATTTTCAGAAATGATCACTGGCAGTTAGTTAACTTTGTTCGCTTGTTGAGAACAGAGAGAGAGACCCCTCCACTTCCCCGAACCATCCATTAAGACATCAGCTGATTAAGCTGTTTTTATAGAAATTCTCAGTTAACATTGTACCCTATTTAAGCCATTCTTCATTGGTGTTAAGCATAGTATTGTTCAGACCAGTGTAATGTGTGAAGATGACGAGAAACTTTACTCTGTGTTTCTGAACACGTACTTCATTCTAAAATCGTTATCTTGGAATATAATTTCATACGAATAGTTACTCTCCCCATCCTAGCGTTTATCATTACTCATTACCATATTGCACCCTGCGATATGAAACAGTTTGAATATAGATTGAAATTTTAATTAGAAATAGAAAGCCAGCTTAACCGCTACCTGCTTGCTGTTTTGCTGTTGTGCTTTCGAGAAATCTGCAACAATGTTGTCAAGAGAGAAGGTAAGTGGAAATTTTGATTAGCGTCAGATAATTGTTTTACTTCAGTTGCGCATTTAATACAAAGACAAGCTGTATTGAGACCAATTACAGTTCAGTTCATATTAGGTTCTGTTTAGAAAAAGGTTAGCACACGAGTTTAAGTTGGATAAGGAAACAAAAGTAGTGGGGAGGTTATAACACAACTAATGAGCAATACGGCGAAGCAGAAGTTCTAGGGAGAAGAGAAAATGCGATATGGAGAGGAGGCTCCCGTGCGGTAAGCGCGTCGATTCTTATTTGCGGAGTGATTCGTCCATTCACTACCACAGATGCTTCAGTACCAGTAAAAAGACTGGATAACACCTGACACACAGCGTGAGTGAGACCGGTTCCCTCGAGCACCTGCTTCAAGATATCGTGACAGGCCCGGTCAAATGCCTTATCAGAATCGATGAAAATTAAGGCTCCAGAAACAGAAGTGGCCGCAGCGTCCGAGACGACTTCCCAGCATTCGGCTACAGACGTCAGGACCGTGCGCCAGGCACACAGCTTTGGTGAACAGCACGAATTTTCTGTAGCATTTATGACAAATGGCTGTTAACCGCCCGGGCGACAGTTTTGTAATCAAAATTAAGGAGTGTGATCGGGTGAAATTTATCAATGTCTGGACGTCCAGTTTTCTTCGTAATTAGAACGATTTTGCCAACCTTGAAAGGGGCAGGAATAAAACCCTTACGCGTCACCTAATTTACCAATGACGTAATGGAATCACCTATAAGAGGCCAAAAATGAACATAAAATTGCTTGGGCATTCCTTCGAGTCTTGTCGATTGTTACTATGCTGAACCAACATAAGGCAATATACACTGAAGCGCCAAAGAAACTGATATAGGCATGCGTATTCAAATACAGAGATATGAAAATAGGCAGAATACGGCGCTGAGGTCGGCAACGCCTATATAGGAAAACAAGTGTCTGGCGTAGTTGTTAGATCGGTCACTGCTGCTACAATGGCAAGTTATCACGATTTACGTGAGTCTGAACGTTATGTTTTAGCCGGCGCACGCCCGATGGGACAAAGAATCTCCGAGGTAGCGATGAAGTAGGGACGACCATTTCACGAATGCACCGTGAATATGAACAATCCGGTAAACATTAAATCTGCGACATCGCTGCGGTCGTAAAAGATCCTGCAAGAACGGTACCAACGACGACTGAAGAGAATCATTCAACGTGACAGAAGTGCAACCCTTCCGCAAACTGCTGCAGATTTGAATGCTGGGGCATCAACAAGTGTCAGAGTGCGAACCATTCAAGAAAACATCATCGATATGCGCTTTCGTAGTCGAAGGCCACTCGTGCACCCTTAATGACTTCACGACACAAAGCTTTACGCCTCGCCTGGGCCCGTCAACACCGAGATTGGACTGTTGATGACTGGAAACATGCTGTCTGGTCGGACGAGTCTCCATCGAGCGGATGGACGTGTACGGGCATGGTTACAACCTCACGAACTCATGAACCCTGCATGTCAGCAGGGGACTCTCCAAGCTGGTGGAGGCTCTGTAATGGTGTGGGGCGTATGCAGTTGGAGTGATACGGGATCCCTGATACGTCTAGATACGACTCTGACAGGTGACACGTACGTAAGCATCCTGTCTGATCACCTGCATCCGTTCATGTCCATTGTGCATTCCGATCGAGTTGGGCAGTTCCAGCAGAACAATGCGACACGCCACACGTCCAGAACTGCTATAGAGTGGCTCCAGGAAAACTTTTCCGAGTTTAATTACTTCCGCTGGCAACCAAACTTCCCAGACGTGAACATTATTGAACATGCCTTGCAACATGCTCTTCAGAAGCGATCTCCACCCCCTCCCACTCTAGGGATTTATGGATAGATCTGCAAGATTCATGGTGTCACTTCCCTCCAGCACAACTTCAGGCATTAGTCGAGTCCATGTGACGTCATATTGCGGCACTTAAAGGTGCTCGCGGGGGCTCTACACAATATTATGCAGGCGTACCAGTCTGCAGTGTATATCATCTCGAGTAAAGTCACATAGAAATTCATCATTTAATGCAAGAGTAGCCGGGCAACTTAGGAGTGGAGTAAATGCGTCAGAGAAAATCGTACGTCATAAACGTCGGTAAAGTAATTATAGATCGCTCTGGAAACGTCACGTTGGTGTGAGTGAAGGACTCGATATATGCTCTTTTTCGAGGTGCCTTCAACCAGAGGAGATCAACAGCGGCCTGCGACTTGCTTTCATCATACGGCGGAACATAAGGAGGTATGGGATGCAGTACACACTCAGTAATGCCCGGAAAGTTCGCCGATATAATACGGAACTCAGAAGCAGATCAACGTTCATGCGATCCCGAAGAGATGGTCTCGGACTCAAGAGATACATTCAGATGTTGAACTGCAGCTGTAATGTTATCGTCAGGTCTCAGCTCTGTGAGACAAGAGGACTCCTCGAACGGAATCTTTTCAGTAGAGCAGAGAAGGGAAGAGGAATCGTCTCTCTAGGCTTGTTTTGAAGTGGAGGTGGATGTGACGCAGAAGCTACAGCGGCAAGGACCTACGTGAGGTTAACGGCCGATCACAGTCCTTAATCCCAATTATAGTTCATAAGGGCCATTAAGCAATGGCTCGCATTGCCCTTCAGGAACTTGGTTAGACACGATGGCCGTCACTTGGGGAACAAGGTGCATTGAAGTTAGCCTTTTACAATTTCAAGAGTGGTTTTAACACCGTGACACGACGAGGGTAGTTGGTACGGAGTGGTCCAGGTCACTAGATATAAAACAACTTTATGTTCTGTGTAAATTATAAGTACTCGGCATCCACACACCTGCAAATGAAAGGTGATATAGCGTTTTATCACAATGTCCATGGATCAAACACCACCATAAACTTGTAATCCACGTTGAGCGGGCCAGCGTTGCCACAGTCTATTCCCTATGTCTCCATACGGAAGCAGGACGGTCTTGAGAAAACTGTCAGTAACTTAGCGTTGGGAGTTAACCACCCTCACGTTTGTGTATTCCTCCCCCGCGTTCACCAGAATAAGCATTGTATTTGAACCATGGCGTTGAGTGAAAGCGACTTCTTGTCTGTGCCACAAAAGGAGCCTGCCAGCCTGAAGCGGGCCCCGAGACTAGACATGGAACACATACTATTCGGTATCGACATAAGCCACGTGACGCTGTTATGAAGTTACCTTGATCATATCTACAAGCCAATCATGAATTTCTAACGACCATCACTGCGCATGCCGAGCGGACTTTTCAAAGTTAAAACTAAGGCTACTTGCACAGGGTGACAGTTATTGAACTATATGAAATAAAATCATCACAACATCTGAACGGTTTGCGTTATAACATTCAAACTACGCGGTTGGCTGAGAGGTGCGACAGCAAGCATTATGTGCATGGTTTAGCGACGAAGCCCGATTTCTGTTGTATGCGTTCACCAATAAGCAAAATTGGCGCATTTTGGGGACTTAGAATCCGCATTCCACGATAGGTAAGCCTCTTCACCGTCAACGGGTGACTGTGCGGTAGTCAGTGTCTGGTCACGGCATAATCGGTGCGATATTCCATATTGCATGGTGACTGCCAAACGGTATCTGAAGGTTTTGGAAGATGATTTCATCTCCATTATCGAAAGTGACCTTGATTTTGACAAGATGTTGTTCATGCTGAACCCCATCGAAGCAGGAGAGAGTTTGATGTCCTGGAGGAAAACTGTGGTGACCTAGCTGTGGGGTACCCAGAGGCCACTGGCATCGGCCTCGATTCTCCGCCATATTCTCCGGATCTGAACGCATGCCGTTCCTTCCCGTGGGGCTGTATTAAAGATAACGTGTACAGCAATAATCGGAAAACCATTTCTGAGCTGAAAACAGCCGTTCAGGAGGTCATCGATATGAGTCATGAACGCGATATGATGAGAGACAAACTACAAAGCGACGCACACAAGGACTCTCACGACTTTGAAGAGAAACAAGGAAGCTCTCGCGACACTGCTGTATAGCGGGAACTGCCAGAAAGTACTCGCCTGACAGGTGAAGCGACAATTCACCATCGACTGAGCTACCCAAGCTGCTCATGAACCATTCCCACACCTGCGCTGATCTCCTTCCTTCCAAACTTCACAGAAGCGCTCCTGTCAAACTTAAATAGCACTCTTGGAAGAAAGGATATTGCGGAGATCCGGCTTAGCCACAGCCTGGGGGATTTTTACTGAGTGAAAATTTCACTCTGCAGGGGAGAGTGCACTGATATGATGTCCTGTAACTTGAGCGGGAGAGCGTCTGTGCAGTTTAGAAAGTAGGAGACGAGGTACTGGCGGAAGTAAAGCTATGAGGAGAGGTTGTGAGTCGTGCTTGGGTAGCTCAGACGGTAGAGCACTTGCATGCGAGAGGCACAGACCCCGAGCTGGAGTCTTGGTCCCGCCCACAGTTTTAATCTGCCAGGAAGTTTCAGACCACTGAACATTCCACTACAGAGTGAACATTTCGTTCTTTATCATTTCCTCTTTCCATATTATGCTCTTCCCAACTCTGGAGATTGCTTTTGCGGCTTTACGTTGTTTTCACATTGAAATTACACTACTTATTCTGATGAAATAATAGTAACATAGAGTGACACATGTCACACAGAGGGCGTTCCAAGCCCTGTCACACCGAGGTCTGCTGAACAGGTGCATGTAAACAGCGGTCTCACTTTTTATGTGTTCGCTCTAAGCTTGTTGATACCAGTACCTACCAATTTTAATTGTATATTACGGGTATGCTCCTACCAACTGTAATGTTCATACGCAGGTGTAGTTGTGATTTTTTGTTTTATACTCTCTGGTCGTTATGTGAAATTTTTAACTTCTAGCACTGAGGATGGTCTCTAAGTGACCGAAAATCGATTTTGCGGATAATAAAACAAAAAAATACGACCAATGCTGTTTCTCCTTCCAACAGAGACGAAGTTGCGAATTATCCCTTTGATACCTTATCTCAAACGAAAATTTATCTCTTCAGTAAGGGATAATTAATCAAATTTTAATGACAAAAATAATCTAAAAGTTGGTGTAAAATAATTGTAAACTCTATATGTAATTTGCCCCCCCCCCCCCATGACCCATGGACCTTGCCGTTGGTGGGGAGGCTTGCGTGCCTCAGCCATACAGATGGCCGTACCGTAAGTGCAACCACAACGGAGGGGTATCTGTTGAGAGGCCAGACAAACATGTAGTTCCTGAAGAGGGGCAGCAGCCTTTTCAGTAGTTGCAGGGGCAACAGTCTGGATGATTGACTGATCTGGCCTCGCAACATTAACCAAAACGGCCTTGCTGTGCTGGTACTGCGAACGGCTGAAAGCAAGGTGAAACTACAGCCGTAATTTTTCCCAAGGACATGCAGCTTTACTGTATGATTAAATGATGATGGCGTCCTCTTGGGTAAAATATTCCGGAGGTAAAATAGTCCCCCATTCGGATCTCCGGACGGGGTCTACTCAGAAGGACGTCGTTATCAGGAGAAAGAAAACTGGCGTTCTACGGATCGGAGCGTGAAATGTCAGATCCCTTAATCGGGCAGGTAGGTTAGAAAATTAAAAAAGGGAAATGGATAGGTTAAAGTTAGATATAGTGGGAATTAGGGAAGTTCGGTGGCAGGAGGAACAAGACCTCTGGTCAGGCGACTACAGGGTTATAAACACAAAATCAAACAGGGCTAATGCAGGAGTAGGTTTAATAATGAATAGGAAAATAGGAATGCGGGTAAGCTACTACAAACAGCATAGTGAACGCATTATTGTGGCCAAGATAGATACGAAGCCCACACCTACTACAGTAGTACAAGTTTATATGCCAACTAGCTCTGCAGATGACGAAGAAATTCAAGAAATGAATGATGAGATAAAAGAAATTATTCAAGTAGTGAAGGGAGACGAAAATTTAATAGTCATGGGTGACTGGAATTCGAGAGTAGGAAAAGGGAGAGAAGGAAACATAGTAGGTGAATATGGATTTGGGCTAAGAAATGAAAGAGGAAGCAGTCTGGTAGAATTTTGCACAGAGAATAACTCAATCATTGCTAGCACTTGGTTCAAGAACCATAAAAGAAGGTTGTATACATGGAAGAACCCTGGAGATACTAAAAGGTATCAGATAGATTATATAATGGTAAGACAGAGATTTAGGAATCAGGTTTTAAATTGTAAGACATTTCCAGGGGCAGATGTGGATTCTGACCACAATCTATTCGTTATGACCTGTAAGTTAAAACTGCAGAAACAGCAAAAAGGTGGGAATTTAAGGACATGGGACCTGGATAAGCTGAAAGAACCAGAGGTTGCACAGAGTTTCAAGGAGAGCATAAGGGAACAATTGACTGGAATGGGGGAAAGAAACACAATAGAAGAAGAATGGGTAGCTCTGAGGGATGAAGTAGTGAAGGCAGCAGAGTATAAAGTAGGTAAAAAGACGAGGGCTGCTAGAAATCCTTGGGTAACAGAAGAAATATTGAATTTAATTGATGAAGGAGAAAATATAAAATTGCAGTAAATAAAGCAGGCAAAAAGCGATACAAACGTCTCAAAAATGAGATCGACAGGAAGTGCAAAATGGTTAAGCAGGGATGGCTAGAGGACAAATGTAAGGATGTAGAGGCTTATCTCACTAGGGGTAAGATAGATACTGCCTACAGGAAAATTAAAGAGACCTTTGGAGAGAAGAGAACCACGTGTATGAATATCAAGAGCTCAGATGGCAGCCCAGTTCTTAGCAAAGAAGGGAACGCAGAAAGGTGGAAGGAGTATATAGAAGGTTTATACAAGGGCGATGTACTTGAAGACAATATTATGGAAATGGAAGAGGATGTAGATGAAGACGAAATGGGAGATAAGATACTGCGTGAAGAGTTTGACAGAGCGCTGAAAGACCTAAGTCGAAACAAGGCCCCCGGAGTAGACAACATTCCATTAGAACTACTGACGGCCTTGGGAGAGCCAGTCGTGACAAAACTCTACCAGCTGGTGAGCAAGATGTATGAGACAGGCGAAATACCCTCAGACTTCAAGAAGAATATAATAATTCCAATCCCAAAGAAAGCAGGTGCTGACAGATGTGAAAATTACCGAACTATCAGTTTAATAAGCCACGGCTGCAAAATACTAACGCGAATTCTTTACAGACGAATGGAAAAACTGGTAGATGCGCACCTCGGGGAGGATCAGTTTGGATTCCGTAGAAATGTTGGAACACGTGAGGCAATACTGACCTTACGACTTATCTTAGAAGAAAGATTAAGAAAAGGCAAACCTACGTTTCTAGCATTTGTAGACTTAGAGAAAGCTTTTGACAATGTTGACTGGAATACTCTCTTTCAAATTCTAAAGGTGGCAGGGGTAAAATACAGGGAGGAAAGGCTATTTACAATTTGTACAGAAACCAGATGGCAGTCATAAGAGTCGAGGGACATGAAAGGGAAGCAGTGGTTGGGAACGGAGTGAGACAGGGTTGTAGCCTCTCCCCGATGTTATTCAATCTGTATATTGAGCAAGCAGTAAAGGAAACAAAAGAAAAATTCGGAGTAGGTATTAAAATTCATGGAGAAGAAGCAAAAACTTTGAGGTTCGCCGATGACATTGTAATTCTGTTAGAGACGGCAAAGGACTTGGAAGAGCAGTTGAACGGAATGGACAGTGTCTTGAAAGGAGGGTATAAGATGAACATCAACATAAGCAAAACGAGGATAATGGAATGTAGTCAAATTAAATCGGGTGATGCTGAGGGAATTAGATTAGGAAATGAGACACTTAAAGTAGTAAAGGAGTTTTGCTATTTAGGAAGTAAAATAACTGATGATGGTCGAAGTTGAGACGATATAAAATGTAGACTGGGAATGGCAAGGAAAGCGTTTCTGAAGAAGAGAAATTTGTTAACATCGAATATAGATTTATGTATCAGGAAGTCCTTTCTGAAAGTATTTGTTTGGAGTGTAGCCATGTATGGAAGTGAATCATGGACGATAACTAGTTTGGACAAGAAGAGAATAGAAGCTTTCGAAATGTGGTGCTACAGAAGAATGCTGAAGATAAGATGGATAGATCACGTAACTAATGAGGAGGTATTGAATAGGATTGGGGAGAAGTTTGTGGCACAACTTGACTAGAGGAAGGGATCGGTTGGTAGGACATGTTTTGAGGCATCAAGGGATCACAAATTTAGCACTGGAGGGCAGCGTGGAGGGTAAAAATCGTAGAGGGAGACCAAGAGATGAATACACTAAGCAGATTCAGAAGGATGTAGGTTGCAGTAGGTACTGGGAGATGAAGAAGCTCGCACATGATAGAGTAGCATGGAGAGCTGCATCAAACCAGTCTCAGGACTGAAGACAACAACAACAACAATATGTAATTTGAAACTTCCTGGCAGATTAAAACTGTGTGCCCGACCGAGACTCGAACTCGGGACCTTTGCCTTTCACGGGCAAGTGCTCTACCAACTGAGCTACCGAAGCACGACTCACGACCGGTACTCACAGCTTTACTTCTGCCAGTATCCGTCTCCTACCTTCCAAACTTTACAGAAGCTCTTCTGCGAACCAAGCAGAACTAGCACTTCTGAAAGAAAGGATATTGCGGAGACATGGCTTAGCCACAGCCTAGGGGATGTTTCCAGAATGAGATTTTCACTCTGCAGCGGAGTGTGCGCTGATATGAAACTTCCACAGCCTAGGGGATGTTTCCAGAATGAGATTTTCACTCTGCAGCGGAGTGTGCGCTGATATGAAACTTCCTGGTAGATTAAAACTGTGTTCCCGGCCGAGACTCGCACTCGGGACCTTTGCCTTTCGCGGGCAAGTGCTCTACCAACTGAGCTACCGAAGCACGACTCACGGCCGGTACTCACAGCTTTACTTCTGCCAGTATCCGTCTCCTACCTTCCAAAGTTTACAGAAGCTCTTCTGCAAAGGTCCCGAGTTCGAGTCTCGGTCGGGCACACAGTTTTAATCTGCCAGGAAGTTTCATATCAGCGCACACTCCGCTGCAGAGTGAAAATCTCATTCTGGTAATATGTAATTTACTACAGCATAGTTCCTAAAACTTGTACACACAAGTAGCATACCGTTAAAAAGCGTGTCAGCGTGTAAGTTGCATGTAACGAAGTCATGGGCGTAATACCAGGTAGTTACGGTTTTCTCCCTTTGCCTGTACCCAGTTTTACCGCAAATCTACTTTTTCTGTAAAATACAATCCGCATAAGAAACCATCTGAGCTGTCATTTAACGCTGCACATATTCGTAAAGCCTGTTAAAAGTAATATTCATTGTATTTAATACTTTCAAATTTATAATAAGACAACATAAGTTCCTTACTGGAATCAAGATAAAAAACACACAAATCTAACGAATTATTCAGGTGTGACACCAAGAAACCTCATGGTGGTACTGAACTAGCCGGCTTCTTTCAAAGTCTAACGGGCGAGAACCATTGTTACCAACTCGCAGAGAGAAATATGAGGGTTCCTCGTTTCTCCCCCTCCCCATATACCCGAATATACAACAGTTCTCCATACATCTGGAATCGTAATGCGGCAGGGGAAAGGAAGAGGTTGGTTCATTTGAAAATAAACAAGATGGCTCTGTTGAACTCGTTTCCCTGGTACTAGTCATAAGCACAACTGGACAGCAGAAAAAAAAAATACTTGCGAGACTTCAGATTCGAGGTAAAAAGGCATGAGACGAAATAAATATTAAAATGTGCTTGAACACACACGTTTCACACTTACTCATCGGCCGTTGCAAGTGGTTCAAATGGCTCTGAGCACTATGGGACTTAACATCTAAGGTGATCAGTCCCCTAGAAGTTAGAACTACTTAAACCTATCTAACCTAAGGACGTCACACACATCCACGCCCGAGGCAGAATTCTAACCTGCGACCGTAGCAGTCGCGCGGTTCCGGACTGAGGCGCCCAGAACCGCTCGACTACCGCGGCCGCGTTGCAAATACTAAGGTAATGCCTGATAAGTAAGGGACACACTGGATACCAGCTTCACTCTCGGAACATGTTTTAGAGGAAAAAATAAATAAGGGCAAAAGTAAATACTTTGGTACAACTGTTAATCGATTAGCTTGCCACTACGAGTGTAAATGGCAGGAAGATCTTCCACAACACTGTGAAGCCTCATTTCTCTGAGGAATAAGGAGAACAAAGGATGAATGGAAATTAACAATTTTAAATATTTGTTTAATAATTCATATAAATTGATGGGCTAATTTTGCGGTATTTGAAAGGATTAAAATTGCCCTAGAGATATCAGTGTGTCGCTGAGAAACCAAAGAATTATCCTACAATTTCACAGGAGACAACGGACTACCCCTCGCAACTCCATCTGTCTGCTCGTAATACGGGTCATTAAATAAAAAGTAAGTGGATGTCAACACATACCGAAAGAAATTAGTTAATTCAGCACCAAACCTGGCCTCAATTAACCGCCACGAATCAGACAGAGGAACACGAGTGAAGAGAGAGACCACATCGAAACTCACTAAAATATCATTCAACCGCAGTCCCCCCAAACGACGTAAAAAATCAGCTGAGTACCTGATATGATGTTCACACCGACCTACTTGTGGGCTCAACAGAGAAGCAAGATGCTTGGCTACACTATATGTCGGAGTGCCGATGTTACTCACTATAGGACGGAAAGGAACCCCTTCCTTGTGAACCTTTGGAAGGCCATATAACCTAGGGGGAACAGCACTATAGGTGTTAAGACTCTTGATAGTGTCCTGCGACAAACCACTTTTCTTCAGGAGGCTGTTGGTCTCTCTCTCAACACTTTTTCTTGTGTCAGCGTATCGCAGAATCCTTGTTTGGCCTCATGGTAAGGAGAATTTGAATGTCTTTCTAGAACATCTGAACTCGATCCACCCGAATATTCGTTTTACGATGGAGGTGGAAGAGGATGGTTGCCTTCCCTTTCTTGACGTGTTGGTTAGGAGGATCATTGGGACATGCAGTCTAGAGGAAACGTAGCCACACCGACTTGTACTCACAGGCTAATAGTTGTCACCATCCGGCTCAGCGTGAAGGGGTACTTCGTACCTTGCTACACAGGGCACATGTCGTTTCTGACGCTGAGACTTTGCCAGCTGAGCTGTCCCATCTTGAAGTTACATTTCGTCAAAATGGTTATAGTGATAGATTGAACGTGTGTTGCGCTATCGACCAACTGTACATCTGGTGATTGATGATAATTTGAGTCAACACCTAAGTCTACTGCCCTTTTGCCTTACGTAGGAAACACGTCCAACAAGATCGATCGTATTTTACGGAAATACGATGTGAAATGTGTTTTCCGACCTCCATCTTAAATTAGAGCTCTCTTGAGTTCCGTTAAGGATGATCTTGGACTGCCTAAGGCGGGTGTATATCATATTCCTTGTAGCTGCGGCTTGGCATATATTGGTCAAACTATCAGGTCCGTGGAGGACCGATGTACTGACCATAAACGGCACGCACGGTTACAGCAGCCAAGTAGATCTGCTATTGCCGAACATTGCTTGGATACGGGTCACCCCATGTTATTATATAACCGAGATATTGGCATGCACGTCCAGCTATTGGGACAGTGTTATTAGGGAGACAGTTGAGATTAAATTAGCGCGAGCAACAGGCATGGAGGTTTCTGTTTAAACTTGTTTGGAATCCAGCTCTCTCCCTTGTCAAAAAACAGAGGCACAGAGCCAATGCTGCCTCACCTGCGAATTCATAGTCTCACTATCGATAGCTTTGACTTAGGTCATCTTTGGTGGCACTAGTGTTCAGTGGGTGTGTTATCTTTCCTGCTTCAGTCCGAGAACCGAGGTTTTAAAATTGCATGTACGCCCCCTGTCCGTTGCAGTTTGCCTTGAAAATGGCGGGGTGTTCTCCCGCCGAAATATCGGCGGTCGCTGAAAGTGTTACCTGGCTGAATTCCCAGAAGTTATTTGAAAGTACCTTACTGTGTTTCACCTGCCCACTTTCTGACGGACGCCCCTTCTGTTGTTCCCTGAGACCCTCTAACCTAAAAAACCGCACAGTCCCTTCCACACAGCCCCCGCTACCCGTGTAACCGCCTTTTGTGTGTAGTGGACTCCTGACATATTAAGCGGAACCCTGGAACCCACCACCCGATGGCGCAAGTCAAGGAATCTGCAGCCTACACGGTCACAGAACCGCCTGAGCCTCTGACTCAGACCCTCCACTCGGCTCTACACCAAAGATCCACAGTCGGTTCTATCGACGATGCTGCCGATGGTGAGCTTCACTTTAATCTCGCAAGCAAGACTGACAGCCTTTACCATTTCCGCTAGCAGCCCGCAACCAGAGAGAATGTCCTCCGATCCAAAGCGACACACGTCATTGGTACTGACATGAGCCACCACCTGCAGATGGCTGCACCCTGTACTCTTCATGGCAACCGGAAGCACCCTTTCACATCCAGAATGAATCGCGCAAGAATGTACATTGAGTGCACACTGGCTTCCGTCCCCTCCTTGGCAGCCATGTTCCTAAGGGGCCCCATTATGCGCCTAACGTTGGAGCTCCCAGCTACCAGCAAACCCACCCTCCGTGAATGCCCAGACTTTGCGGGCCGAGAAGCGTCCTCTGGAACGGGGTGGACGACTTCATCCGGCTCAGAGAGATCGTCAGCCACAGATAACCTCCGAAGCCTGTTCGTCAAACGAACCGGGGAGGCCTGACGATCAGCCCCACGGAAAGGTTTTCGCTACCTGTCAGACTTTGGAATGATCTCCCACTCGACCACGGGTGAGGGGTCAAGCTCAGCGCAGGCAGTACCCGGGGCGGCCACAGCAGTGGAGCGATCGGAGGACACGTGGGACGTGCCCGACGTCCCTCGCATCCCCTCGTCCGACTCCCCACAGTGACGCCCCCTGACAGCAGCCTCAAGCTGTGTGACGGAAGCCAACGCAGCCTGGAGCTGTGAGCGAAGGGTAGCCAGCTCAGCTCGCATCTGTACACATGAATCACAGTCCCTATCCATTACTGCACTCCTCTTGTTTGATTCTCATAAAAATAATTAACAAGCGAACGGTGAACTCACCTTAGTAGTAGCAGGAACTAGCGGTGCGCTCTCGCTGATGGTCTAACTGACACGGAGCTGTTCTAACCGTAAATACAAGAAAAAAAATTCAAAACCACACCTTCTGCTGAAAAAATTATGGCTACAGTGTTTTTCAATTCCGAACGACTCTTGCTTGTGGACATCATGCCAAGTGAAACAACCATAAATTCTGATGCATATGTGACGACACTGAAGAAACTTCAAGCTCGACTGAGTCGTATTCGACCACATCGGCAAAAGTAGGATGTTTTGCTGTTGCACGACAATGCACGGCCACATGTCAGTCAAAAAACTATGGAAGCCATCACAAAACTCGGATGGACAACACTGAAACACCTGCCTTACAGTCCTGACCTGGCCCCATGTGTCTATCATCTCTTTGGGAAACTAAAAGATTCTCTTCGTGGAACAAGTTTTGAAGATGGTGACACCCTTGTGCGCGCTGCCAAACAGTGGCTCCAGCAGGTTGGTCCAGAATTTTACCGTGCGGGTATACAGGCGCTCGCTCCAAGATGGCGTAAGGCAGTTGAGAGGGATGGAGATTATGTGGAGAAATGAAAATATTGTTCGTAAAGGATGTATCTACACACTATAAAACTTTCAAACATGTCCAATAAAAGATGGATTTAAAAACATAGTGTGCATTTCTTTTGGAGTTACCCTCGTAGAAACTTCAGAATGTGGTGAAACTTTTTTTTTTCAGTTTCCTAGCCAAATACAAAGTGGAAGAAACCGGATGAGGTATGTATTCATAGTCGTTATTTATTACAGTCGCAGAGCAATTAGCACTAATAAATGTACCATTCTGAATGTGTACCAAAGATCTTTTGAAAGCTGCTTCATACTGCTGGATTGATATTCTGCTCCCCCACGGCCTATCACAGCACTGGAAAACAGTTTAGTCAGATCGTGACTGAGTTTATATTCCATTACAAAAGTGCTTCATGGTGCATATCTGCTTCTGGCACCATCATACGCAACTAAAGACAAATACAGATTGTTGATTATACCTATGGAACCAGTTCTTGTTGAGTGGACCAGTAAAGTTCCCACAGGAGATTTATTAAACGTAAACTGGCAATCATTTGCTTGCTTTACATACTGCATCACTAAAAGTGACGAAACAAATAAAATACAAACCCTTATTTTGGGTGAAAACCGGAAACTATCGATATAAATGGATTTCCTTTCATATAAGAGCGTAGCAGAACATTTCACACGTTTGGTCTAGGAATCGTTAGAAACGTAATGCCCCCTGCCCACCTGATATTTTGTCTTCCTCTTCTCTAGAAGCGGTGGGCTAAAAGTCTCACAGTGCTACGAAAACAAGCATTCACTGAACAACTGTAATTCTGTTAGCTGTTAACAAAACTGTCAGTGCGTTTCAGGTGGCCACATATAAAAAAAGGTAATTATCGCATTAATATCAGCGGTGTATGAGAAATTAGGTTAACTGCACTATTACTTGTGTAATAGCAGTAAGACAAACTGACAAACTGTGTTAATGTTAAAGTCATTGCTTCATTTCAGCTATAAATGAGAAAAGCTGTAACTGTCGACTCCAATCCATACAGTACGTAATAACAGAAACTCGGCTTTGTGCTCCGAATCACGTGACTTACATATCGGTCTCAGTGTAATGCCGTCACGCGCAGTCTGTATTATTCATGGTCTATGGGTTTAGTCATAGACTATGATACAACATAACCCGCGCATGTCCGTATCTCTGCCGTGTTAAGGCTTGAAACCAACATCCAAGTCGAGTGACTCTAGCAGGACGTCGAGTTCCTGCCATTATGCGCTGTATGAAGCGGAGCTGGCAATTACAGTTTTTCTCATTTGTAGCTGAAATCAAGCACTGATTTTGACAATTCAATGAACCGTAGTAACACTGATACACTAGTAGCAGTGCAGTTGACCTAGTTTCTCCGAAATTTCTGGTAATAAAACAATGGTTATCGTTGTTACATGTGGTCAAGTTGAAACGTATTGAAAGCTCTTTTTAACAAGCGAAAGAATCACTGTTCTTTAATGAATACTTTTTTTTCACTGTGAGTTCTTGTAGGTCACCACTTCCACAGGAGTCGAAGAGAAAATAACAGTTTCTCCATCATCATTAGTTTTTTAACGATTCCACAAGAATGTATGTGATATGTTCTAATACGTTTTTATAAGAAAGGAAATTCGTTAATGTGGATAATGTCAGGTATTTACACAAAATAAGCGCATATATTTTCGACTTTTGCTTAATGCAGTACAGATATGGAAACGATAGCAAGATAGCTATCGGAATTTATTATAAAACGTTGATTACACTTGTGTAGTGAGGTAGATATTAATGATATGTAGTCTCAAAATTTTATTCATTCATCAAGTTTTACATCCAGGGACCAACATCCATCCTAACTTTCAACTCATGGAAATACATATGCGAGGACTTTTAAATAATTCCCTTTCACAATTACGATTTTCATCCGTTTGTGAAGCGTGTAGCGTCAAAGGACTTCTTCGGATATATACGAAGCTCATACATTATGCTGCTAATACAAAGTACAAAATTTGATCTGGAACAAAACTACCCTGTAGATGGAGAGCCCTCACGGACGTGGAATGAGTCAAGATCCACAGCAACAACAAGAAAATCTGTATTAACATTCATGTACCTCTCTCTATACTCCATAATTATATTCATACCTACAGCAGCTAGTTAATTAAAGTATAAAGAACGTTGCTGCTTTGAAAAAAGCTGCTGCATCCTCGGTTACAATCGATACTGGCTATTTGCCTCCCACTGATAGCTTAATACTAACTTGATTACACTTGAATTTTTCATAGAAAATAATTACTGATATCTGCACAAACTGAGTCTTGCTTGCAGCCCATTACTATTTTAAGATATAGTTCTCAACACACATTTGTACCTACCAAGTAACAACAGAACTTTTTAATTACTGAATCTAGATATTCAAGCAATAAAAAGTGTGGTTAATTTCAGTATTGTTTTCTTTTGAATTAATAGAAATTCCCTGTTGCTTGGTTATATTAGATGGGAGGTTGCTGAATACCTTACCTCTGCAACAGAATCCATTACTCCTCTTGGAACACTGGGCAAAAATGCAAAGTGCACATGAAAATGAGTATGATTGCCTTGTATTGTGTTAAGTACATCACAGTTCAGCTGAAACTTGTTTTTGTTGTCAGTAAGAAAAACCATTAAGGAGTATAGATATTGGGAAGTAAGAACTCCAAGAGCCTTAAAAAGCACTCTGCACAATGTGTGGTCAGCTTCCATAGCTTTGGACGACTAAAGTGCTGAAGTATGTGTGTAAGATCCCACTTCTTTAACGATAAATCTTACTTGAGATTGGCAGCCGACTTTCCTTGCTGGTTAGCTTGCTGCTCCAACCTCCTTTTCTCTTCTTCTCCGAAGTATGTTTGCTAGGAACAGGAGTTTTTCAAGACTCTTTACACTTATAAAAATAATCAGTCATACGCAGTTTCTTTTGCTTCACTCAACAACGTATATTTGTACATCAGACTTATACAAATCTCAGTCTCCACACAAACAAATACTATCAAGTAAGTCTCTTCACGTCTCCAAAGGTTTGAAACAAATTAGATTTACATATAAGGTAAGGTTGGCTTGATAACCTTGTACTTTCCCCAATACACGTCTTATCCTCTCTATGTCCATAACATACGTTAATTTAAAGTCTTTTTCCAAATTCAGTGGTCTTTTGTCACTACAATAGACAAAGTTACAGAACAGCACTAAATACATAAACATTCCTTGTTCTTTCACTACAGCTTTCATGGATCGACACGCAAACGTTTTTCGGTGCCGTTCGACCGCCGAGTCTACAGTTGTCTCATGATAAACTTCTAACTTGCACACACAGACAGGTGATGCGCAGTAAATAGGCTCTCTCACACTTATATTTAAAATACCGTGTGTTCGAGATGGTAGAAGGCCGAGTGGTTCTAGAATTTACGCGGAAATTCTCGAAGCACTACAAGATGCTTTACACAATAATCTTTTCTGGTCAATAAATACTATTTACTACACATGTCTAAACACTTTATTCAGTTAAAGTTCCCTGCCCCAGAGTATTTATTTACAGTAGAGTGAAAATATACCAACACTAATGTCCTACACCACCCACCCCAAAAAAAATCATCACTTGCATGATAGCAATGTATACCCCGAACACTTTACACATACATTAATCAAGCTTTATATCACTGCATTTGTCTTAGTATCATTGTATATTTCTTATAGATTAACTTCTATGGGATCTGCAATAGGCTATATTATGTTTGTTAAGGTTCCAACTTTTTCTAATAGAGTGTCAGGGGAGTACATTTCACTTCATGACCTGCTGCCAAACAGTTGAACAGAATTCTAAAATCAGTATTTAGTACAAAAGAAGAATGAAAGTACTGATGGTAATAACACAAGCACTTAATTTATCGTAGAAAAACAGCACTTACACAACATTAACATCCTTATACTGTAGAAAGTTATTGCTGTATCACGTAACACAGATCTTTTATATTCAACTTTATTTAATCCAATTTTTGCTGCAGTCGAAACTTTGTATGAGTGGCAAGAAGAAAAAAATAATTCTTAAAAATTAAAATGATAACACAGTTTTAAGGCAAAGAGATTTGGGGAATGCTATTCTGAATTACACACACTAACAAATATAAGGTATTATGTTTGTCGCTTGTCAGTGACAGAGCTTAAGACAAATACAGATAAGGTATACTGAATGGGATTTAAATTCATTAATTTATTTCACACAAAGAACAGGAAACTGCAATTCAGCTGTAGGTGATTTGACTTCTGCAGCTATGGGTGTCTTCTTCCTGTGGAGTCTCACGTCATCGTCTAGTCTTATTTTAGAATACTCAACAACTGCAACTTCTTTTTAGTTGAAGAATGTGATTACCAAGGAGAGGACAGTTTGAAACATGTTTATTCAGCTAAAGAGAAACATTATTCCTAACGTCCTGCAAAGGTGAGGTAACCGATTTCCTAAAAGGGTTCTCCACATAACAAATGGACATTTGTTTGTTCTTTTCTGGCCTATTTTTCACAAATAAACATGATCATTGGTAATAATAGATAAACCACTCCTGTATTTACTGTTCAAGATATTGGTATTAGTAATTTTAGGATATGGTTAAATTTGACAAATGTAACACTCCAGCTTTTTGTTCTGTTCCCTAGCCAAATACAATGTGTAAGAAACTGGATGACGTATGAAAACGTAGTCGTTGTTTATTACAATGGCAGATCGATTAGCACTGATATGTGTTCCAATCTGAATGTGTATCAAAAAAACTTGGAAGCAGCTTCAGGCTGCTGGATTAACATTCTGCCTCTCACAACTTACCACAGCACTGAAAAACACATGCAGCAGGTTTTTATTTAGTTTATTTGGCAGCACGAAAGTCCTTTGTGGTGTTGATCTGCTTCTGATGGCATCATACACAACTATACACAATGAATGTATACTGTTCCCAGAATGAGATTTTCACTCTGCAGCGGAGTGTGCGCTGATATGAAACTTCCTGGCAGATTAAAACTGTGTGCCCGACCGAGACTCTAACTCGGGACCTTTGCCTTTCGCGGGCAAGTGCTCTACCAACTGAGGCACCCAAGCACGACTCACGTCCGGTACTCACAGCTTTACTTCCCTCAGTAGATTCTTTTAATGTAAACAGGCTCTCTTTTACTTGCTTTATGTGCTGGCCTCACCAAATTGCTAAAGTGTAAAAATATGAATACTTATTTTGAGTAAAATGGGACCTTGTCATAATAACAGGGTTTCATTTCTTATAAAAGCATAATAAAATATTTCACACGTTTTGTTGAGGAATAGACAGAAAAGTAATGTTACCTGCCAAACTGATAGTTCGTGTTCCACTCCAGTGGAAACGGTGGTCTAAAACACAATGCAACAAAAGCAAGTATTTACTGAAGTACTATATTTTTGTTGTTTATAAACGTGTCAATACGTTTCACCTGGCCACATGTAATAATGGTAATGATCGCATGAATATTAGGAATTTCTGAGAAATCAAGTCAACTGCGCTACTGAATGTGTAATAGCAATAAGACAAATTATATTCTTCTTAAAATCTCTGCTTGATTTCAGCTATAAATTGAGAAAAGCTGTAACTGTCAACTCCACTCCCCACAGTGTATAATAATAGAACCTTGGCGTCTTGACTTAGATGTTGGTTTCAGTGTAATGACGTCATGTGGCGTCTATGTTATCTATGGTCTACGGTTTTAGTCACAGAGAACCAGTAAGCAAGATATGACTTTGGCCAAGACGGAACCTGCAAGGAAAATACACTCCTGGAAATGGAAAAAAGAACACATTGACACCGGTGTGTCAGACCCACCACACTTGCTCCGGACACTGCGAGAGGGCTGTACAAGCAATGATCACACGCACGGCACAGCGGACACTCCAGGAACCGCGCTGTTGGCCGTCGAATGGCGCTAGCTGCGCAGCATTTGTGCACCGCCGCCGTCAGTGTCAGCCAGTTTGCCGTGGCATACGGAGCTCCATCGCAGTCTTTAACACTGGTAGCATGCCGCGACAGCGTGGACGTGAACCGTATGTGCAGTTGACGGACTTTGAGCGAGGGCGTATAGTGGGCATGCGGGAGGCCGGGTGGATGTACCGCCGAATTGCTCAACACGTGGGGCGTGAGGTCTCCACAGTACATCGATGTTGTCGCCAGTGGTCGGCGGAAGGTGCACGTGCCCGTCGACCTGGGACCGGACCGCAGCGACGCACGGATGCACGCCAAGACTGTAGGATCCTACGCAGTGCCGTAGGGGACCGCACCGCCACTTCCCAGCAAATTAGGGACATTGTTGCTCCTGGGGTATCGGCGAGGACCATTCGCAACCGTCTCCATGAAGCTGGGCTACGGTCCCGCACACCGTTAGGCCGTCTTCCGCTCACGCCCCAACATCGTGCAGCCCGCCTCCAGTGGTGTCGCGACAGGCGTGAATGAAGGGACGAATGGAGACGTGTCGTCTTCAGCGATGAGAGTCGCTTCTGCCTTGGTGCCAATGATGGTCGCATGCGTGTTTGGCGCCGTGCAAGTGAGCGCCACAATCAGGACTGCATACGACCGAGGTACACAGGGCCAACACCCGGCATCATGGTGTGGGGAGCGATCTCCTACACTGGCCGTACACCTCTGGTGATCGTCGAGGGGACACTGAATAGTGCACGGTACATCCAAACCGTCATCGAACCCATCGTTCTACCATTCCTAGACCGGCAAGCGAACTTGCTGTTCCACCAGGACAATGCACGTCCGCATGTATCCCGTGCCACCCAACGTGCTCTAGAAGGAGTAAGTCAACTACCCTGGCCAGCAAGATCTCCGGATCTGTCCCCCATTGAGCATGTTTGGGACTGGATGAAGCGTCGTCTCACGCGGTCTGCACGTCCAGCACGAACGCTGGTCCAACTGAGGCGCCAGGTGGAAATGGCATGGCAAGCCGTTCCACAGGACTACATCCAGCATCTCTACGATCGTCTCCATGGGAGAATAGCAGCCTGCATTGCTGCGAAAGGTGGATATACACTATACTAGTGCCGACATTGTGCATGCTCTGTTGCCTGTGTCTATGTGCCTGTGGTTCTGTCAGTGTGATCATGTGATGTATCTGACCCCAGGAATGTGTCAATAAAGTTTCCCCTTCCTGGGACAATGAATTCACGGTGTTCTTATTTCAATTTCCAGGAGTGTATAACTTTGGTAAGAAATATAACTTTCCTATGTAAACAAAGATGTTGGCAGCATGGCAGATACTGTGCTGTATCCGTGGAAGGTGAAAGCAGAAAAGTGTTTTTGTCACATCTGTAAATGCGAAAATCGGAACAAGAAGCACAAAAGAAAGGAAGTTCGCCTAAAGAGCAATAAATGGTAAATATACAACTCGCGAAGTGTAGTAGTTAAACAAAATTGTTATCTCACACAGGTCAGCTGCAGCATTCAATTTGCCATCAATATTGCAACAATGTAGACTCAACATTAAAATATGTATTATGCTATATGAACATGGGTGAAAGTCCGAAACGCGCATTTGCTTAAATAAAAATAGATAAACAGTGTCTGGTGGCTCTTTTTCCCAAAATAATAGAATTTTAGAGTACTAGAGGATATTTGTCTCCTAGGCTATACAGACCATGGAGTCGGCTGTTGTGTGGCCTTGACGTGGTTCTTTCATCTAAGCCCAAAGGTGTAAAAATGTTCTAAATTGTTTTTAATCTCAAAATTATTTCAGTAGAGATTCCTTGAAATACCGGGAAAGTGAACACATGTAGTGCAAGAAGTAATGCTTTCCTTACAAGTGGTCTCTTCATCACTGTTCTTGTTCACTCACGTTTGCCAACAAAAAAAGTACAAACAAATGATTTCACAAAACATTAGACTATCTTTTTTAACTTATTTTTTATGTCAAATCTAACCAACAGGTGAGAAAACGCAATCTGAAAAAGATGTTTGAAATTTGGGAGCGGCAAGAATTTTCAGAAAGCGCGTCAGAATAAAAACCGAAACAAAACTGAAATTAGAATCCTCTCTGTAGCCCTCACGTATCTACTAACTATATGTAAGTAGCTGTATCATATAAACATTATCTGTGAAATGCAAATGTTTTTGTCATCTATGCCCTATGCTATCTAATAATCTGGAAAAAAACTGATCTAGTGTAGTAGAAGATATTACATTCATCTCTCAGTCTCTGCTGGATAGTGTCTCGATGTTGCACAACAGTACACACTTACCAGCGTAGGTGAAATTCTGATTAATATATTTTGTAATTATGCCCAAGGCAGGCAGCTTCACTCCAGCTGTGAATACACATCAAATGAATGGGCTACATTTCGAGAACGTTGTTCTTAAGTGAACACAAGTGGGAGTATGACACATGTGAGAAGATTCATTAAACAAAGGTCATGGAGAACGATAGCAAATTTGTAAGGTAACATCTTCAAATTTGGTATGATGATCAATAACCACATACAGCTCTGTGGAGCCTGTGCTTTTAAATTTCTGTCGTACAAATAGACACGACAAACGGAAAGCATATTATTACTGA
This sequence comes from Schistocerca gregaria, assembly GCF_023897955.1. Taxonomy (NCBI): domain Eukaryota; kingdom Metazoa; phylum Arthropoda; class Insecta; order Orthoptera; family Acrididae; genus Schistocerca; species Schistocerca gregaria. Next base: position 756,289,900 of record NC_064923.1, read on the forward strand.
CAAGCTTCGTGCCTACCACTTTGCTTGCGTAGACTGTATGGTCTGCAGAATTTGTTTTTCTTTAAACAAATGTAACTCTACATATTGTGCAAATAGTGTATCGAATCCACGCAATCTAAGCTGCAGACAGTGTATTAAAATTTAATAGAGGGGTTGTTTGTACCAAGTGGCTGTAATAAAAGTCCAGCTACTCACATAGCTCCAGTGTGGGCTGTAATTATCGTATGGCAGCGAAGCTTGGTCGATATTGTAATGCGTTAATGCGAATCCTATTTACACTGGAAAAAAAGTTCCAATTTCGGCCACCAGTTGCAAATCTTGGACTGTGCAGCATCTCGACGCCGTCTGCGGTGCTCATATTCAACAGACTGTGTGAGCAGCGTCTGGTAATGACATCAACCGCATGCCTTTCACAGTTGTTTTACATTTTATGCCCACATCCAGTTCCTAATGCATTACGTATGGAAACATTTCTATGCGTCTTTCTCCCATTCACAATGCCAGATTTGCACCTTGTAGCCAAAACTGGAAGTCAAATACCAATATTCATAGGCTTATCTTTAAAACTATTTTAATATACTCAAATACTTTCATAAAAATTTTTTGGACACCTGTTTCACCCACTTAGGGGTTGAATTTCCACAAACACTGAGGGACATTCTTATATCTTTCTTTATTTTTTTAACTCACTTCTGATTTTCGAGGTAATATTTCCTGTATAAACAAACAGCATGTTGTAGTTAAGGTACAAAATTAACTAAAACTTGTCAAATCATTTTTAAATCAGGTTATGGAGCCCTGCTATCGTTATGTAGGGGACAGGACTTAAGTAAAAAACTGAAAAAAGTCGAATTCGTCTTTCTTCCAGTGACGTTCTTAGCTCCAAGCTGTTGTTTGCAAGTCGCTTACACCTGACTCGTGAAGAACGCCCTTGTGTAGAGAACGCTGTCAGAAACCTCTAAGTTTGCCTAACGCTAGCTCTCAGTTACAGAGGCAAAATTAGTTTCCAACAAATGCAAATCCTGTAAAAAATGTATTCAATTAATTCCGTAACTATTCATTGAAAGTCATAGTGACGTTTAGGTATATGATAGCGATAGAACAGATGCATGAAAACGAATGTAAGTCAGATTATTGCGGGTGTAGAACTTTCAGTTATGTTAGATAATTGTGCCAAATGTAATACACGAGTTCTCCCGATTTTACACCAGTGGCACTGGGGGATATTATGACCGGAAAAATATTATAGCACAATGACTCCCATCTCCCAGAATAAATTTCTTCGCCAACAGTTAGATTTTTTGTAAGGAATACCAGTTTCAACAATGTGAAAAAAAAAACAATTTGTGGAAGCCATGTCAGGGACGTTGTGGAACACATTTTTTTCCCACGATATAGAAATTTCCCTCACATTCGTTGGCCAATTTCACAAAACAACTGCGACAATAATTATTAGTCACACGTACAGGTTGTATGGAATTTCTGGGGAGGTAGGAACACAGTCAGTTAAAGAACGAGGAAAATATTTTGCCAAGTAATCCAGCACTGTGTTTTTTCTTCTCGCGGGGTCCCCAGCCAAACATAACAGTTAGAGATCTTCTGAAGCTTTCCATGTCCATTCCACCTTCTTCTAAAATGTCTGTAAGCTTCTTGTAACCTTTGTGTTGCATTGCTGCGAGTACCATGTCCTGTAACAAATATTTTCATCGGATATTAGCCAGTGATGTGATTGTTGAAATCAAACGAAAATAAGTACAGACCAAGGTAACTAAATGATTATATGGGGTGTGGCAATAACGTTACGGGACTGTTGCTGTAAAACATTTTATTTTAAAAAAAAAGTACTTACTTACTGTCGCCCTCAATACACTCCCTTCTTCTATTCTTACAACAATTCATGAGAATTTTCCATTTATGAAAGTGCTGGCATATTCCTCTGTGACCTCCCTGAGGACACGTGCCGCTTATATCCTCATTGATTCAGCGGACTGAAATCTTGTTTTTTTTTAGTGCAGATTTGAACTTGGGGAATAGATAAAAGTCTCAAGGTACTAGGTCAGAAGAATAAGGTAATGGATCCAACAGTGGGATGCTGTACTTATACTTGATGTAGAACCCTTGTCTAGCCCTTTCACGATTAAAGGCGCTTCTTTCTCTTATTTCTGACGGAGTTGAGCAAGAACCTGAAAGTAGTAATGATCATCAATATTTTTACCTTTAGGGATCCAAGGAAAATACACAACTCCATAAAAAAAAGCAAAAATCATTGGTTTGTATCCTGAATTGCTCATTCGGGCTGTTTTCGCTCTTTCTGATGTTGCGCTCTTCCACAGCACATGTTGGCTCTTAGTTTCTGGATCATGACTGAAAAAGCAAGATTCGTCACATGTTACCACTCTTTCCAAGAAATTAGGTTCATTTTCACTGGTATTCAAAGTGTGAGTAGGAACATTCTCACAACCTTCTTTTTAATGGACCGTGAAAATTTTCGGCAGCAGTTTCGCGCACTCTTTTCTTATGTTAAATTGGTGACGTAAAATTTTCCTTAAGCATTGTTTGTCAATCCCTCCAATTTCAGCAATCGATCGAATAATCGACTGACAATCAGGTCGAATCAGGTTACCGCCTTTATCGATATTTTTATCCGTTTTCATATTGAAGGGCGTCCTGGGCGTGAGTCATTTTCAACGTCTCTTCCATCTTGAAAATGCCTGATCCTCTCCAAAACCCGCGTAGGTCATGAACAGTCTTCACCATACATTTCTTTCAGTAATAAATAAATTTCGGTAGCAGCTTATTTTTCTGGCATAACAATATAACCGATCTTGACAAATGAAGTAACGGCCATGTTGATTTGTCTGTAGACATGACAGATGCCCGAATTCGACTGAGAAGGTTTCACCCTTTACAGCTCTTGGTCGTTAATTTTTAGCGCATGCGCACTTACGACGTGATAGCATTAGATCCGTTATCTTACAGCCACACCTTGTAGAATTAAGACTAAGAAGGTAACAGAAACACTTTCGTTTTAAAGCTTAACGATTCTTTTTATTTCCAAGGAAGTTAAAACATGTCATCTGTACTCTAGAGGCGCTTGGAAATGCAGCCAAAGAGGTCAGAAAGGCGCAAACTGCCTTTCCCCTACAGGCTGTGAATTCGTATTAAATCAGAGAACCATGCAGCTGTCGGAGGAGGAGTGGTTTACAGTGAAGGACGATAAAATGCGGTCACTGTACAGCGGTAGCGTCCGTCCTGCCTCTCACTCCAGCAGGATGGAGTTTCTCTGACCAACTTACAACCACGGCTCCATCCGCTAACACATGGCTGCATGCTCCCTTGAAAGCCTCCCAGACATGTGGTTTCTGGGATTGCAAACAAATTTTAGTAGAGACCTGGCCTCTGTTGTAGCTAATGACGAGACGAGCGGGCTAAAGCTTGTAAAATTTGATATAGTATCCAGCCTCGAGCTTTTAAGAGGCTGATTTTAGCACACTGAAGAGTGCTGGCTCATTCTTTTTATTCCAGTCATCGGCCAGGCACAGCTATCTACTAGACTATTTTAATTCTTTGCGCGGAATTCCTCTTCTTTTACCATACACTTTAAAAATGAATGTCACTGATTTTCGTATTTCTGTACGCGGGCGCCCGCGCACGCATGTGCGTGCGTGCTTGCGTGAAAACTCGCACACGCGTTTCTGTGTGTCTGTGTGGTGCATCTGTGTGTGTGTATGCCCTCGCACATTTTAGGGCATTTTTGATTTTAGATTATTGTTTAAGTTTTGTTATTGTGCACTTTTATCCACACTCGTCACATAATATTTTAGTATCGGCATCAAAGCCTTTCTGCCTTGCACCCTGTCCAAAACATTATCATCATCATCATTATCATCGTCGTCGTCATCATCGAATTCTGTTAACATAGTACATAGCTCAGTGCAGTAATACAGTTGCTTTAATACAACAATGAATAAAAAAGTTATGAGTGTTGTTTATACAGCAGAATATTAGCCCAGAAAGTCATCTCCAATCCCTATTAGGATTTTTGTGGTTTATTCATGCAACAGATCACAGACAGTTCCTTCTGCCATGCTTGTGTGCTAGAAATAGTGTTCCTACATGCAAAGTTATGTACGAAACAAGGGAAAAGATAACGTGTAAATGAATGGACAAACTGGCAAGAACTGTCTCCAGTAACTTGGAGATCAACTCTAATAACTCCAAGATCAAAGGGGCGTAAAATCAGAAGAATTGCGAAAAGAAAACAAAAATGTATAATCGAATAATAGTATCTTTCAATATGTACTCCCTTAAATGAGAGGAGGTATGAAATCAACACTATGTATTTAAAGGGGATAAATGGATATTTTTATCACTCTAAATGGCATAGCAAATATTCAAAAGAAATTACAAAAGATTAACGAAAAGTTAATCTTTGTTGCTCAAAGTGCAACTTGTGGATATCTGTCAACGAATTAATCAATGGGAAATTGCTGATATTTGTGTTATGGGTATACCTTAGGCCAGGGCCTAATCCCCATCATACAAATATAAGCAATATCGCAAATATGAGGCATTGAATTACATAATCAATTCAAAATTTATCTATTAGTAATAGATAATACAAATAAATTTGGTAACTAAAATAACCAGGAAACTTTTTCATGCTACAAATGCTCATAATGAAGTAATTGTAAATTTACTTAAATGTGATTTGCAGAGTATCCATGTAGATGTAGATGTAAATAACACCAGGAAACACTTTACTCTTCTAAAAACCGTTTACTGTTGCTTTGTCACTAAACTTTCACCTATTGAAGAAGGGAGCAGTTTAGAATGTCTGATTCAGTTTGGTTTCGAAATTTATTCTTTTAGGCTTTTTGGCAAATATCATAAGCTATTTAATAAATGATCAAAATTTATTATACAAGCACTTTCTGAGATATAGACGTCTTCTGTTAGGTTTGGTGAGTTTTCATTCTTTTTGTTGTGTCTTTGGGTGTTACTATTCATTTAAATTGTTATGGTCTTCATGAATAATTTCATTAGCAAATTTATTTGTCGTGGTTATGTGTCTGAAACGCCTAATTTGTTAAGAAGACGTTTGCAAGATGTGTTTGTGTACTGTCTCACATTGGTTGCACAATAGAACACAAAAAACTTTCTTTCTAATGAACTGCTTAGCAAAAATGTCACACAACAAACCACTATTGTGTATTAATTGTACCTACAATCTGAACTTATGTTATTTTCCACCCTTGAAGGTTTAAAAGTGGGGGGCCAGACTTATTTCCGGTTTACAAGACAGTCATTTTGTTTACATATCAAAACTAAAGTTTACATTCTCTGTTTTTACTTTTTTATTGGTTTACTTTGCTGGTGGTTATGTTTTTCTTCTAAATGTAAACATTTACTGATGATTTTGTTGAGATTAGAGTATATAATTTATTAATATTTATTTTTCATAATTTATTTATAATTTATTTTTTATAATTTTTTATAATTTATTTTTATAATTTATTTATTGAATTTGGTTATTTTCTGTCTTTTTTAGTTTCTTTTGTTCCTGAGGGAGTCTTAGGATTTCTATTTTGGTTTAATGAGTCGGTCTCATGCAACAATTTTTTAAATTCTTTTGGATTTTCATTATGTTAAAATATTTATTTATGACTGTTTCTTTCATCCAACTTTGTTTATTAATTAATTGTTGTTGGTTGTTTCATTTATTGATGTTCCTGTCAAATTTTACATCAATGATTTGTGTATTCTCATATGCAGATATGAATATAATTAAATATTACTTTGGTATTGACTATTTTCCTTTTAGTTTTTTATTGAGTTTTTGGATTTGTTCATTAATAAGCATTCTAATGTTTTTGGTTTTTATGGTTTTGATTTTAATAATTATGCTTCTCGTTAATTAGCTACTCTTGTTAATGTGGGTGGTTTATTTATTAATTCTTTATAGACCAACACCAAAGACTTATAATTGTGGTTGGTTTAAGTTTTTAAGTGGTTGTATATCTATATTTATGGTTGGGTTGGGAGCAAATTATGAGTTTAGTTTAAAAAAAATTATTTCTCTTTCTACTACAAGACAACTTGGTTTAATTGTGAGAATATTGGCTATGGGTTATCCAAAGCATTATTTCTTTAACTTTTTGGCTCAAGATTTATTCAAGGCATTATTATTTGTGTGTGCAGGTTTCATAATTCATAATTTAAAGGATTCTCAGGATATTCATTTTATAGGTTCTATACCTTTATACCTTTAACTTCTGTATATTAATGTTTCCAGTTTGTCTTTGTGTGGTATGCCTTTTCTGGCTGGGTTTTACTCAAGGGAAAAAATTCTTGAGATGGATTGTTTGAGTTGAATATACTGTTTAATTTTTTCTTATTTTTTTCTACAGGTTTAACTGCTTTTTATTCTTTTAGTTTGTTTTATTATTCAATATCTGGGCATAATAATATTTACTATAGATTTTCTGTTGATGATAAGCACTATGATATGTCATTTGGCATAATTGGTTTAGTATATGATGCTGTTCTTGGTGGTAGTATTTTGTTTTGATTAATTTTTCCTATTCATCATGTGATTGCTTTACCTTGTTGTTTGAAACTTTTAACAGTTACTGTTGTTGTTTTAGGTGCTTATTTAGGATATCTTATTTTTTGTTTGATTTTTCATAAAACTTATTTTCTTTGAATATTTTGTCTTTTGTTAGACTTGATGGCTCTATATGATTTACATCTTTCCTATCAACTAAGTTTATTAAATATATACCTTTGAAATTGGGTTATTATTCATAAAAATCTTTTGATTATGGTTGGTCTGAGTTATTAGACCATTTATTTATTCAATTAATTATATTTAAGGTTGGTACAACTCAAATCTTAAGATTTATCTTTTAAATTTTTTATTATTTATTTTAGTGACATTATTTTTCTTATACCTAAATACCTTATAATTAGAGCTTGACACTGAATATGTTACGGAGATAATTTTCTTTTTAGGTATTTATAAGTATAATTTATACAATTTTTACTATGAAAATGTAATGTTTTATTTAAACTATATAAATGTTAGAAATGTTAACGGAGTTTAACGACTTATATAAAAAGTTAGCAACTTTCATACTGGCGTTACATTTCCTTAATTGGTACTTTATAGTTCAGTTATATTATTGGCAGTAATATGCCTCATTTTTGCTTCAGTTAATGAAGAATAAGAGTAATTATTTACCATCCTTTCAGGTTGAAACTGACTGCAATATTTCGCTTCTTATTCTGTTTAAGGTTGATTAATTATATAAATACATTTTGAATGCAAACCCAATGTCATAGTTAATTGCAATCCTTTTATTCTGCTTATTTTAAATCTCCTTATTTTTATTCTTAATATAGTCCTCCTAACACAATGAAGAATATTGTTGATACTGTTCAGATTACAATGTCTGATGTTTTATAATAATTACAATTGGTAGAATTAATGTGTTTTTATATCAAAGATTAGAAACATTACAACAATTAGAAAGCCTCAGAGGGAAAATGGTATTTGTGACAAGCTTTTTGGGTCATATCCACTTTCAAATGGTGATCTTTTTTCTCAGTCATTGATTATTATTTTTGATACTGTTCTTGTGAGGAGTGTAACGATTACTGGAATAGTAAATCTAATAAATATTCTTGTAGATAATACTAGGAGTGTTTTTATTGATTTATATCAGCCTTTCTGATTAGAAGTCAAATGTACTATTTATACAAGGAAAACAATTATCTTTGTCATCAATAAGTTGAGATACATAGGAATAATCACACTACCCCTATGAAGTGTCAGTATCACATTGCTGCTTCATATCCAAATTGGTGTCTTTGTGACAACTGGTTTATTGAATGTCGAAGTAGGCACGTTATTAGGAAGATTGTTCTAATAATCACATGAAGTGCATGGAACCCAAATGTAAAAAAAGGGTATTGATCCATATACTGCGTCTGCATTAAAGGAAGGTGCTTCTTAATATTCACATGCTTGAAGTATTGTGAAATATAGTCCTAATAATACTGTAAAGAATAATCCTTGTATTTCTTGAGTGGGATTAGATTCTATAAGTCTGAGGTGTGCTCATGTTACAGTTACTCCTGAAGCTAAAAGAATAGCTCTATTAAGTAATGGAATTCGTATGGGATTAAAAGTTGGAATTCCTGTTGGCGGTCATAATATTCTGGTTTCAACTGTTGGGGCTAGTCTTCCGCTGAAGAAAGCTCAGGATAATGATACAAAGAATAAAACTACTGATGCAATAAATAAAATTATTCCTGAAACTTCCTGGCAGATCAAAACTGTGTACCGGACCGAGACTCGAACTCGAGACCTTTGCCTTTTGTGGGCAAGTGCTCTACCACCTGAGCTACCCAAACACGACTCACGCCCCATCCTCACAGCTTTACTTCTGCCAGTACCTCGTCTCCCACCTTCCAAACTTAACAGAAGCTCTCCTTTGAAACTTGCAGAACAAGCACTCCTGAAAGAAAGGATAATATTTCTAATCTTTGATATGCGCTCTGCTGCAGAGTGAAAACCTCATTCTGAAAATTATTCCTCATTGTAATCCAATAGATAAAAATCCTGTATGTAATCCTTGATATGCTCCTTCATGAACTACATCTTGTCATCACTGAATTATTGTTAATGAAGTAATTCAAAATCCAATTACGAATAGGTTAATACTGAGTAGATGAAACCATTTTGCTAATCCTAATAATACAACTATTGTTCCATTTGCTCCTGTCAATGATGAAGGTCTATAATCTATTAAGTGAAATGAGTGGTTTGAGTGGTTTGTTAACGCAAGTTCAGTATACTTCTCTAGAATATGAAGATTTTAAAATCGAGAAATCGTAAGTCTGGATTATGGCTACTGCTGATTCTAGGATTAATAGAAGTATTTGTCCAATAATTAATAATGAAATTAATTTATTGCTGTAGATGCCCTTGTATTTCCTAATATTGCTCCATTTGCTCCTATTAATGATCATAGTCTATAATCTATTAAGTGAAATGACTGGTTTGAGTGAGTTGTTAATGTAAGTTCAATATACTTCTTTAGAATATAAAGTTCTTAAAACTGAGGAAACTTAATTCTGGATTATGGCTACTGCTGATTCTAGGATTGGCAGAAGTATTTTTCCAATAATTAACAATGAAATGAAGTTTATTGCTATAGATGCACCTGTATTTCCTAATAAGGTTAATAATAAGTTTCCAGCAATTATATTTGCTGCTAGTCATACTGCTAAATTATCTGATTGAATAGGTTAGGTTAGGTTAGGTTAGTGGTGTTTAACGTCCCGTCGACAACGAGGTCATTAGAGACGGAGCGCAAGCTCAGGTTAGGGAAGGATGGGGAAGGAAATCGGCCGTGCCCTTTCAAAGGAACCATCCCGGCATTTGCCTGAAACGATTTAGGGAAATCATGGAAAACCTAAATCAGGATGGCTGGAGACGGGATTGAACCATCGTCCTCCCGAATGTGAGTCCACTGTGCTAACCACTGCGCCACCTCACTCGGACTCTGATTGAATAACATTTCTAATTGATTCAATTAGTACTATAAATGATATTAGTGTAGGTGGTGTACTTTGAGGTACAAGGTATCTAAATATGTGATTACTGTGTTTTATTCAGCCAAATAATATAGATCTTAATCATATAGGCAAAGCAATTGCGAAAGTTAGTACTAAATGTCTTGTTCTTATAAAAATGTAGGAGAATAGTCTTATGATTTTATTGAATGATATCATAATTAAAATTGAAATAAAGGTGAATGTTGTTCCATTAAATGATTATGGTTCTAATAATATTTTAAATTCAATATGTAAAGTTAAATTAAGTTTATTTCAGAAAATATTAATTCATGATGGTGTAATTCAAAATAATGATGGGATTAATAACAATCCTAGGTATGTTCTATTTCAATTTAATGATAAGTTAAAGATATTTGTACATGAATCAAATGTTGAGAATAAATTTGTTATCATTATCAGGTTAGATTTTTTATCTCAATTGTTCTTTTCTCTGCTCATTTAATATGAATACGTTAAAAAGAGTTTATTTAATTAAATAGAATTAAAGTGGCTGAAAATATAATCAATAGAAAGAATCATTTGACTGGTGATATTTGAGGAATTTGGATTAAAATTCCTCATCAGAAGTAGATGTTAATTTACTGTTATTTGGTTTAAGAGATCATTACTTAGTTTAAGTCATCTGATGTTTCAAGGTGTACTAATTATTTAGTTATTTTAGATTGCCACTAACTCCTTAAATTATCTTACATAATCACTTGATAAGTCAATTCACTGATGTTCTATCAATAACAATTGGTATGGTTCTGTGGTCTGCCCCACAAATTTCTGAGCATTGACCGAAAAATAGTCTGGGCCGACTTATTGTAAATGTTCCTTGATTTAGTCAACAAGGTGTGGCATCAGTAAATAATAGAATAACGTTCACAACAAGTATTAATATAATAATACTGTCCAATGTAATAATAATAGAACCCAACATCTTTACACTCAGTCATCCATGAACCCCTCCACAGAATACTGAAACGAAAAGTCAAAACAGCTGTCATCAAAGTTTTCAGCCACTCTCTAACGGCAAGCACACCCAACCCCCCCCCCCCCCCCCCACAAAAAAATTGGCTCTTCTCCCCCCTCTCTCTCTCATACACACACACACACACACACACACACACACACACACACACACACACACACGCGCGCGCGCGGTATAAACGTCATAGTTAGAAGTTCGTCACGAACATACAAAACGTTAGGTTGGCAACAAGTAGGTAAATATACCAAAGAAGATGAAACATGTAATGGAGTCGCAATATTTACGCCGTGAAAAGAAGTGAACGACGAAATAGTTGTATCGAGTGACAAAAGAACAATAGTGCACCACAAAAAAGAGTGAGAAACATGGTGGACAGTGTGTGGAAGGCGAGAACAAAAAGATGTGATTATACGACAGTGATAAAAGTGGTAGTGCGACCTCCAGCCCAGATGTGAGGAAACGCAGATCAGCAAATCGTAAGCATTTACTTTTTTTACAAAAAATCGCGAAGTGAACCGTTTATAATCTATAACTAAGAAAACTGTATCGTTATAGATCCCATTGATGATGTCTTAGAACAGGAGAAGGTGAAACGCGTATGGGATACATAAAGTAACTAGCAGCAGGAAAAGGCAGTTTCATTTACAAAACAAGTATTTATATGCTTGTGCGGAGGATGGCAACACAAACAAACTTGTTATTTACGTACGTTGAACTCGTCGGACCGGAGTATGTGGACGAATCTTTTGAAGTCCTTGCTGGTCCTCATCTTGCGGGAGAAGAAGCTGAAGAGGTCGAGCGGCGGGATGGAGGCGCGCACCTCCTGCGCCATCCGGTGGACGGAGCGCGCCGCGCGGAGGTGGGCGGCGGCGGGAGGCTGCAGCGGCGGCCAGCCCAGCAGCGACGTCACGTTGCTCAGCAGCGCGTAGCCCGGCACGCGGTGCCGCTCCAGGAACGACAGCGCCTGCGCACAGCGGCCGGTTCACAGTAAAGGCGTAAAGTGCCGATACCTTTCCACTGGCACAAAAGCACGGTCAAAAATAACCAACTGCTGGCCATTCAAATTGCTACACCACGACGGTGAAGTGCTACAGACGCGAAATTTAATCGACAGGAAGAAGATGCTGTGATATGCAAATGATTTGCTTTCCAGAGCATTCACACAAGGTTGGCGCCAGTGGCGACACCTACAACGGGCTGACATGAGGAAAGTTTCCAACCGATTTCTCATACGCAAACAGCAGTTGACAGGCGTTGCCTAGTGAAAAGTTGTTGTGATGCCTTGTGTAAGGAGGAGAAATGCCTACCATCACGTTTCCGACTTTGATAAAGGTCGGATTATAGCCTATCGCGATTGCGGTTTATCGTATCGCGACATTGCTGCTCGCGATGGTCGAGATCCAATGACTGTTAGTAGAATATGGAATCGGTGGGTTCAGGAGGGTAATACGGAACGCCGTGATGGATCCCAGCGGCCTCGTATCACTAGCAGTCGAGATGACAGGCATCTTGTCCGCATGGCTGTAACGGATCGTGCAGCCACGTCTCGATCCCTGAGTCAACAGATGGGGACGTTTGCAAGACAACAACCATCTGCACCAACAGTTCGACGACGTTTGCAGCAGCATGGACTATCAGCTCAGAGACCGTGGCTGCGGTTATCCTTGACGCTACATCGCAGACAGGAGCGCCTGTTAACGACGAACCTGTATGCACGAATAGCGAAACTTCATTTTTTCGGATGAGTCCAGGTTCTGTTTACAGTATCATGATAGTCGCATCCGTGTTTGGCGACATCGTGGTGAACGGACGTTGGAAGCGTACATTCGTCATCGCCATACTGGCTTATCACCTGGCCTGATGGTATGGGGTGCCATTGGTTATACGTCTCGGTCACCTCTTCTTCGCATTGACGGCACTTTAAACAGTGGACGCTACATTTCAGATGTGTTACGACCCGTGGCTCTACCCTTCATTCGATCCCTGCAGAACTCTACATTTCAGCAGGATAATGCACGACTGCATGTTGCAGGTCCTGTTTTGGCCTTTATCCTGCCCTGGACAGCACATTCTCCAGATCTCTCACCAATTGAAAACGTCTGGTCAATGGTGACTGAGCAACTGGCTCGTCACAATAAGCCAGTCACTAATCTTGATGAACTGTGGTATCGTGTTGAAGCTGCATGGGCAGCTCTACCTGTACACGCCATCCAAGCTCTGTTTGACTCAATGCCCAGGCGTATGAAGGTCCTTATTAGGGCCAGAGGTCGTTTTTGTGGGTACTGATTTCTATCTATGCACCGAAACTGCGTGAAAATGTAATCACATGTCAGTTCTAGTATAATATATTTGTCCAATGAATAACCGTTTATCTCTTGCATTTACTCTTGGTGTAGCAATTTCAATGGCCAGTAGCGTACTTCATATCTTTACACCAGCGATACTCAAAGTGTGCTCGGCGGAGCCGTGGGGCTCCAGAAATCCTCTGGGAGGGTTCCGCCAAAATAATAGCAACCTAAGGAAAAGCCACGTCTTGTCACATATGGAAAAAAAAACATCCCTTACAAATACAAGGGACATTCAATAACTACTGTATTACAATTTTTTTCTAAAAGCAGGTTGGTTTCATTTAGGAATCCTATACTATATTATTCCCCACTTTTTCCGCTACGAAACCCTATTTTTCAACATAATCTCCGTTCAGTGCGACAGCCTTATGACTCCTTCCAGACCGGCCGGTGTGGTCAAGTGGTTCTAGTCGATTCAGTCTGCAACCGCCCGACCCCTACGGCCGCAGGTTCGAATTCTGCCTCGGGAATGGATGCGTGTGATTCCTTAGGTTAGTTAGGTTTAAGTAGTTCTAAGTTCTAGGGCAGCAAAGGACTTGGAAGAGCAGTTGAACGGAATGGACAGTGTGAAAGGAGGATATAAGATGAACATCAACAAAAGCAAAACGAGGATAATGGAATGTAGTCGAGTTAAATCTGGTGATGTTGAGGGAATTAGATTAGGAAATGAGACGCTTAAAGTAGTAAAGGAGTTTTGCTATTTGGGGAGCAAAATAACTGATGATGGTCGAACTAGAGAGGATATAAAATGTAGACTGGCAATGGCAAGGAAAGCGTTTTTGAAGACGAGGCATTTGTTAACATCGAGTATAGATTTAAGTGTCAGGAAGTCGTTTCTGAAAATATTTGTATGGAGTGTAGCCATGTATGGAAGTGAAACGTGGACGATAAATAGTTTAGAGAAGAAGGGAACAGAAGCTTTCGAAATGTGGTGCTACAGAAGAATGCTGAAGGTTAGATGAGTGGCTTACATAACTAATGAGGAGGTACTGATAGGATTTGAGAGAATAGGAGTTTGCGGCACAACTTGACTAGAAGAAGGGATCGGTTGGTAGGACATCAAGGGATCACCAATTTAGTACTGCAGGGCAGCGTGGAGAGTAAAAATCGTAGAGGGAGACCAAGAGATGAATAGACTAAGCAGACTCAGAAGGATGTAGGTTGTAGTAGGTACTGGGAGATGAAGAAGCTTGAACAGGATAGAGTAGCATGGAGAGCTGCATCAAACGAGTCTCAGGATAGGAGACCATAACAAGAACAACAACAACAAGTTCTAGGAGACTGATGACCTCAGATGTTAAGTCTCATAGTGCTTGGAGCCATTTGAACCATTTGAACGCCTTCCTGGGAGGTCCTGTATACCCGAATGGTATCACTCTACTGGTCTATGTCGGTAACCACGTCTTGCTGCATCAATAACCTCTCCACGTTCCACATACTGCTGTCTCCAGGGTGCATCCGACATTGGGTCTAGCAGGTGGAAGTCGGAAGGTGAGAGATCTGGCCTGTAGGGTGCATGAGGACGAACAGTCCAATGAGCATTCGTGAGCTCCTCTAGGGTGCGCAAACTTGTGTGAGACCTTGCATTGTCATGAAGAACAAGTTCGTTTGCATTTTTGTGGTGACGAACACGCTGAAGTCGTTTCTTCAGTTTCCTGAAGGTTTCGCAATACTCTTCCGCGTTGATCAATGCACAATGAGGGAGAACATCAAACAGAACGCGCCTTCAGAGTCCCAGTAGACTGTCGCCATGACTTTACCATCCGAGGAGGTCACTTTAACTTTTTCTTCGGACAAGAGATGGTGTGGCGCCACTCCACCGTTTGTCATTTTGTTTCCGGTTCGAAGTGAAGAATCTCTTTTCCATCGCTTGTGACGATGTTCGGTGAAAAACTGGCACCATCAGCCTCATAACGTGCAAGAAAATAGGCAGAGATGGTCCTTTGTTGCTCTTTACAGTTTTTTGTCAGGTGCTGAGGAACCAGGTGGGCAGACACGTTTGAGAATCCCGGCTGGCGGACAAGTGTGTCAGCACTACCAACAGAGTCGTCCAGGTGTGCAGCGATGTGCCTGGTTGTGATCCGTCGATCATCTCGAATGAGCTGTGTGCGGCCAGCCGGAGCACGGGAGATTGGACATATTTCTGCGACCTAGTTGCGATGATAACAGACGCCTCGCCTGCCGATTCAGCGTGCTCTTGTTCACTGCCAGTTCTCCGTAGGTATTCTGCATGCATTCATGTACAGTGGCTACTTTGCTGACACGTCTTTATGCAGTATCGGAGCAGCGGTAATACGATCTCGTTCAAACTCTGTGGGGTGCTAATAATGGCGTCTTTGTTGCCTTAAAGGCATTCTTGACTAACGTCATCTCTCCACGTCTAATCTCAGAAGTAACTGACGTCATAAATGATGCAGCGTGTTTTTGAAGGTAAACGTGGAGTTACTAGCACCACTCTTATGTGACTGGCACGAAATTTGAAATGGCTCTGAGCACTATGGGACTTAACATCTGAGGTCATCAGTCCCCTAGAACTTAGAACTACTTAAAACTAACTAACCTAAGGACATCACACACATCCATGCACAAGGCGGGATTTGAACCTTCGACCGTAGCGGTCGCGCGGTTCCAGACTGTAGCACGAAATTTGAACAGACATCATCTGTCAGATGCGGGAACGCGTCCACCAACCTTCGTTATGTCGCACTGTGCTTCTTGCGGTTGCGATATTTTTTACGTCACTATATTTGGACGCAGCGAATCGAAAATTTAATGGTCACGTAGATTGTCAAACAAATAAACTAACGTCTAAATAATCGTGAAAAGTCACTCTCTCTCTAGCTGTCTTGCCTCTGTGTCACAGCAGCTTTTTCACACGTAACATCAAATTTGTAGTTAGTTTCTACATTTGGGTGACGAAGTGGATGGCCACGCTGCTGGTGCTATTCTGATTGTTATATACAGAAGCGGTTGTTCTGCGTAGAACAGTGGTTACAGCATACTGATCTTTCGAGCGCTGCAGCAAGTACCTACAAACAGCTCCTGGCCCGTTCATTGTGAAGTGTAGTATGAGCCCCATTAATGATCCTCTAGCATTCCGCACAACAGTGCACCACGTCAGTCGTAATTACCACCTGTCAATGGCGGACAGCACGACTAGGGTTCTTGTAACATGCCCCAGGTACACCATGCAGACGTTCATTATCCTTTCTGCCGCTGTACCACATGTGGGGGGACAATGGGTTTACGTATTACATAGCGATGAGGAGCTTCCGGATTGCAAGACTGTTCAGTTATTGTTACTGTACAGCAGGGCCGCACAAACACGGAAAACCGTACGCGTGCAAAGCGCGGTGCAGCGAGTGCCTGCACGGTGCATCGCTTCAACTCGGCATACTTCGCCTCAACTCGACTTTCTAGGGAGGCCGACGCTGTGCGCTGCCGAATGCGCTGCCAGACGGCTTAGTCAACATTGGAACACGTAAGCGCAAGACAATTACCGGAATAATGGAACCATCTGCTCCAAAAAAATGGAAAATTGCCGAAAGTCAATTTAAATCGGAATGGGAACTCTCCTACTTTTTTGTGCGTTGCGACGATAAAGCCAAATGTCTAATCAGCGGTACACTAATTACGTGTGTCAGAAAACCGTCTATTGAAAGGCACTACAGCAAATTGCATTCAGAAAAGTACAGTAATATAACAGGGGATGCCAGAGAGGAAGAATTACGGAAGTTGCAAACTCTTGCAGAAGAGAATTCTGTATCTACAAACGAGGTTTGTTGCAAGTACTTTAGCATGTATATTTTGGTTAAAGGTCATGCGAAACGAAATAACATTTGTTTAGATTTTTTAGTTTCCGTTTTCGCATAAATTATTTCTAAAATATCATTTTTCTCTGCTTTAGGGTGAAGAAGATGAGGGGTGTTGCGAAAGAACTCTCTGAGCTAGTTACAAAGTTTCTCTTCGTTAAGCAAGAGCTGGGAGGCCATTTATGGACGGGCCATTAATAAAAAACATTATGTTGGACGTCGTAGAGACAATGAATCTCACATTAGCCCCCGCGTACAGCAGAATACCACTCCCAGAATGACAATACATCGGAGAATCAACGACATTGCTGAGAATTTGCGTGAACAACTGGCAGCCAAAATTGAAAACTTGAAAACTTGATGAGTCCACGGATATTAACGACACGGCTCGGTTAGCAATATTTTTGCGTGGCGTGGACGACGACCTACATGTACCGGAAGAGCTCCTGGATATGATTTCGTTGAAGGACACTGTTACAGGGGCGGATATTTTAGCAGCTGTTGAAATGGCAGCTGAAGGAATAGGACTCCGTTGGGAAAAGCTGTTTTCCGTAACCACAGACGGGTCACCAGCAATGTGCAGTAAAGCAAAAGGGTTTATTGGCCTACTGCGGAAAATACTTAACATGCCGAATTTACTTTCCGTTCATTGTTTTGCACACCAAGAGGCTCTTTGTGCGATAGTTGTCGGTCTTCAAGATGTGATGAAGGTGGTGGTGCGTATCGTGAACTACATTCGTCCTCATGGACTCGCTCATCGTCAATTAAAAGAATTTTTGATTTCCTTTGAAGAGGAGTATCCAGATATTCCCTACCACGCTGAGGTGCGTTGGCTGAGCAAAGGGAAAGTGATTTCTCGACTTTTTCGACTACGCCACACTGTGGCTCAGTTTTTGGAGAGCAAAGGACGTCCGGAGCCACTTTTTCATGACCCTGAATGGGTAGCTGATTTAGGATTTTTAGCTGACATTATGGCTCTCCTAAATGATTTAAGTCTGAAACTCCAAAAAGGAAACAATCTCATCTACGATAAGATCAGCAAAATAAACGCTTTCCAGTATAAACTGAACCTCCTCAAAAACAGCCTTTCAGAGAAAAATACCCAACACTTTCCTGGACTAGGTAAGCGAGATATAAATTGTACCTTTATGAAAACAGCTTGATTTTTATAACCGCTCTAATCGAAACGGTACTATGTTTTTGTTTGACAGCATCTGTGAAGGAAGGAGCGTGCTTTGAAAAATACGTCGAGGTGCTACAATCCCTTGAAAATGCGTTTAACGACCGATTTCAGGTAATGTGCCGGTATATGACATACAGCTAAATAAAGGAGATTTCGTTACATATGCAAGTGTAACATTACATTAAAACCAATAGTACACATTACATGTTTATTAAAATCTACCGCATTTTAGTACTTCGAAACAACGGCTTACATTACTTTCATTTATTAACATTGGCGTTGTTATTGTTTCGGGAAATTACCTACCTGCAGCCAATTCTCGATGTTTCCGGGGAAACCTTTTTCGTTGGATATTGAAAGTGCGCCTTCAGATTTACATTTCGAACTAATTGATTTGCAAAGCGATGTTCACCGATAGGATGTGTTTTACAATACAAAAGGTGTACTCCAATTCTACCAGAATTTGCCGAAGGAAGAATTTCCCAAGTTACACAGAGAATCAGCAAAGATTATTTCTATGTTTGGTTCCACTTGTGTATGTGAAAGGTTTTTTTCTGTTTTATATTGTACAAAATCTAGATTGCGTGCGAGTACAAAAATGGTTCAAATGGCTCTGAGCACTATGGGACTTGACATCTATAGTCATCAGTCCCCTAGAACTTAGAACTACTTAAACCTAACTAACCTAAGGGCATCACACAACACCCAGTCATCACGAGGCGGAGAAAATCCCTGACCCAGCCGGGAA
This sequence comes from Schistocerca gregaria, assembly GCF_023897955.1. Classification (NCBI taxonomy): domain Eukaryota; kingdom Metazoa; phylum Arthropoda; class Insecta; order Orthoptera; family Acrididae; genus Schistocerca; species Schistocerca gregaria. Next base: position 756,308,609 of record NC_064923.1, read on the forward strand.
TCGAACCGGGGAACCTGGGCGCGGGAAGCGAGAACGCTACCGCACGACCACGAGCTGCGGACTGCGTGCGAGTATTTATAATTGTAATTTAAAGAAATTATCTCAGAATTGCTGTCAGCCAATCTCTTGTTCCAGATCTTAGTAGCATAATTGCAAACAAAATAAGGAGCTCATAGAAAGATAAATTTGTGTTGAAACCAAATTTAAAGTTGTTACCATTACAGTTATTATATAAATCTCTTTCGTGCCGGTACACCAAACTAAGCTCTCCACCTAGTGTACATTAGTATTTGGCAATGAGGAAGACAACAGGGTAAAAGCTTTGAAACACGTCGAGACAGGCGGCGCGAGCGACGCAAGCTAAGGAAGTGAAAGGCAGCGCTGTTGCCCACTGTGCGATGCACCGGTGCAAGCACCTTGTGCGGCCCTGCTGTACAACTATAGCCAGTGAAATAACTTACACACCATGGCGTTTTTATATCTTTCACTCCGTAAACTAGCAACGGCGGCGAGCTTAATATGAATCGTGATCTTCAGGTCCCTTATACTTCGGCGTGAAGAAATCCACGTATTCACATTGTGTTTCCCTTGACAGCTGAGAGTCAGAAAGACTTTCATTTGACTCCACATCGGCGGCTGCACTGTCGTTTAAGTAATCATCCACTGTAGCAACTTCGTCATATGGCACCTCAAACTAAGTTGATCCATATTTGGTGAATCCCATCCTACAAGAATCCGAAATAGCATTCGTGAATCGAATCTAAAATCTCATTATGGTTCAAATGGCTCGAGCGGTTCCAGACTGTAGCGCCTAGAACCGCCAGGCCACTCCCGCCGGCAAAATCTCGTTAGCCAAAGTCATTAACGACTAGACAACGGTGGTAGAAAGTCCTATGGTTGCAGCATTGAAATCGGAAATTTTATCAGATTATTATCCAGTCATCCTCAGTTACATTTCCCGAGAATGAATAATACGGATACCGCACCGCATCGTTTGGTTTCGATACTCTTCGATTTTGGTGTCACAAGGATTAACGAGCGTCTAGATGGATAACTTAGGTACGGTGGATTGATTTCACCTCAGGCCAAAAAGTCTTTCGGGTTTTTTGATAAAGCGGCAGGTAAAGATCCCATACATGACTTGAGGCTGGACTGGAATGATTATTCGAACGTCATCGAAGGACAGCTGAACGCTAATCATGACTGACAACAGTCGTCACAAATGCAGCTCCGAGAACTTCGCAACTTCCAGAAACATGTATTGACAACCATTACCATAACTAGTTACGCATATTTTGCGATTTATGATTATTAGATAATCGTACATCACTCTTTCATCTGGAATCCCTTTTTCTTTAGTTTCTTACGGATGTCCGGGATGCAAGAACGAAACTGACTTTTGCGCCATTTTGTCATATGACGGTTGGCAGCCGTGGATTTTTCATGTTCTTTATCTGCGATCCTTCCCACTAGTAGCCTGATAGCTTTTGTGTTGTGAGCATTGTTGTTTGATGTTTATTTTCGTCATGGAGCAGACGACAATCGCGAAACGTATCCTAAATGATAAAAAGTTATTACGAAAACAGTGAAAGTCCCACGGCAACCCTTCGTGAATTGCGTGTGACACTCGGGCGTAATGCTGCTCAGACAGAGCCGTCAGTTCGGAAGTTGATCGGGAAGTCTGAGACACGGATTCTGTTTAAAACGTTAAGAAAACAGGACTACTGCGTTCTGTCCGCACGCAAGAAAATATTGCTGTGCGGTGACCGTATACCCCAGAAATTGGGCTCGGCGACTAGCTCAGCAACTGAATTTGTCACAAAGTTCACTGCATGAAATCCTTTCAAAAGATCTGAAAAATGCATGTGCATAAGATTCAACTTACACAAGACTAGAAACCTGCAGCTCATGGAAAGAGACATCGATTTGCTCAGTGGGTCTCTGCTCGACAAGCGGAGAACGAGAACTTCACAAAAAGAACCATTTTCTCGTATGAGAGGCACTTGCACCTCAGTGGGTACATCAATAAGGGAAACTGCAGAATTTGGGGTAACGAAAATCCACGAGTGACTGTAGTGTAAGTAGGCTGTTTAGGTTTTTTTATTGGTAATGCCACATAGCGTTCTGTATGAAAGGTTTTTTTTTGTTGGTAACGCCACATAGCGCCCTGTATGAAAAATCACTGGCTGTGCTGTGTGAAGTCAGTGGCTGGCTAGCATTGTTGTAATACTCGCCATTGTAGTGTTGGGCGGCTAGATGTTGACAGCGCGTAGCGTTGCGCAGTTGGAGGTGAGCCGCCAACAGTGGTGGATGTGGGGAGAGAGATGGCGGAGTTTTGAAATTTGTAAGACTGGATGTCATGAACTGCTATATATATTATGACCTTTGATGATATTAAGGTAAATACATTGTTTGTTCTCTATTAAAATCTTTCATTTGCTAACTATCCCTATCAGTAGTTAATGCCTTCCGTAGTTTGAATCTTTTATTTAGCTGGCAGTAGTGGCACTCGCTGTATTGCAGTAGTTCGAGTAACCATAATTTTTGTGTGGTAAGTGATTTGTGAAACGTATAGGTTAATATAGTCAGGGCCATTCTTTGTAGCGATTACTGAAAATCAGATTGCGTTGCGCAAAAAAAAAAAAAAAAAAAAAAAAAAAAATGTGTGTCAGTTTAAGCACAGTCATGTATAATTGTTCAAAGGGGACGTTTCATAGTAGAAGATGAGACGCATCCACAACGCACAACCGAGTGGTGTGAGTTCTGTACAGGAGGAACATGCTTCCTGATTAGTTTTCTCTCTTACTTATGAAAATGACGATCTTTGGTTTCAACAAAATGTTGCGACGTGTCACACTTCCGGTGAAACGATTTCTCCGCTGAATAAAAAGATTCCTCAAAAAATTATTTGTTTGTTTCACAACCAGGAATGGCCTGACACATCATTTGATCTTACGTCTTGTGACTTTTTTTGTGGGGTTTGTGATACGAAAAGTGTAAGTGAACAAACCACAAACAGAACACCAATTGAAAAATAAAATTAAAAGGCTTATTAACGGCATCCCACCATCGAGAACTTCAGTGAACACAACGCTCGTTGTCGGGGCGCATTATTTGGTCATATGGGGGATATAAGTTTTCATACATAATGGGAGAAGTTATTTACTGTGTTAGTAAAAAAAGCATTACATTTTGAATAAAATTTGTACGTTCTACAGCACTTTAATATTCCTCCCTACTTCCCAGATACACTCTACATTATTGTACACGCATTTATTGCACATTATGAAATGCCACAAAAAGTTGCTGTGAAAATCAGACCGCAATTGAGTGTTCAAAAAAAGTTTGGCCTAATGTATGAACATGTTAAGAGCACAGGAAGCGTCAGCAGTGAAAAAGGAGAAATCCTATCAGTTTTTTCTTCACTTCTGTGAACTGATTATCGATAGGTCAACAGTTTAAGTTTTCGGCTACAGCACCAATATTTACACAAAGTTTCATATAACATCTCCCAGCAGACAATAATCGCGTATAATCTTTCGTTTGCTTGAGTCACGTCATGTTGTTTCCTGCACGCAGGACTTACCTTGTGCAGCGGCGCCTGCTGGTACAGCCAGTCGCCATATTCTGTTATGTCAGGGTCCTGCAGGCGTTTTAGGAACTCCCTCACATCGGCGCTCGTCTCGTTATAGTGGTGGATAGTCTCGACTATTTTGTCGAATGGCACGATTTCACACAGTTCCGTATAATCTTTGTATAGCGTTGTCTCCGACACAGCACCTGCAATAAATACACGACCGAGGCAATAGGGGCCAAGTAAAGAAATAACACTTCAGCAAGTATTATCTAGGTGCTCGTGTTAGACATGTGAAGTAATTTCCAAATATCAGTCAAATGTTTCACACTATATAGTACATGAAAAAAGGAAATTTCGATTCTAATCTGCGACAAATTTTCTCAAGTGAAATGGAAGTGGTATATATTAATCAGTGACCATATGTGAGGAAACGTATAAAATTGTCAAGACATGAAACGAGTAGTATGTAAGAAATTATTTAAGAAAAAATTAATAATGGACTATTTCAAACCTATAAGTAACATATGTTAACATTATACCGAACGTTTCCCCAGAAAAAATCATTGATGTGGCCATTGATACAATAACTAATAGTAAAACCACAGCAACAAAAAGGCGTTTGGTTTGTAGATTAATAGTTGTGTAACCAGTAGGAATATTAGGATTTTAAGTGATTGCATTATAGAATGAGTTTTAATGACTATTTTAAATAGCAATATTATTATTGTTTTCTGTATACCATGTAGTTTGTGATGGAGTTTTTGTTTTAATTTACGATGTTCAGCGGTCTTAATGCTGCTCCTGGCATCTGAGGCAGGCGGCTTATTAAGGATTATTTTTACAGGGTTTCGCTGTACTATCATAACTAGTAGTTTGGCAAATACTGTTGTCACTGCAAAGGAGTTTAGTGTGTGTACAATTATTAGAAACCCGGTTTCACAGAGAAAATGTTACACTGGTTTAAAAACAGCCTAGTTTCGTGTAATGTTCGAGAGCTCTACATTCGTGAGGGTGTGTTGCCTTCCAATGATGGACTTCCTGTTATCTCCAGTTCATGCGAATGTATCGTTCTACGGATCTCACTTATCTATACGCACATATATCTGACGAATATTGAACACTTCTGGCGAAAGTCACACTGGATGTAATACCTGTACAATCCGGTCTCATTCTCAGTTTCTGACACTCGCAGAAATGAAAAACACTGCGCTGATGGCTCCGATATTTAAAAGCTATTTTTCAATCTAAATACAAGTCATCCCAAATGCCTACTTCAGTATCTACCGTCAATAAACTTAATTAAAAAACCATTACAATCTGTATCTCTGTTGTTCTGCCTTATGGTGTTGTTATGACATATACACTGAAGCGGCAAGGATCTGGTGTAGGCAAGCGTATTCAAATACAAAGATACGTAAACACGTACAAACGCCTACATAAGACATCAAGCGTCCGACACAGCAGTTAGATGTGCTACTGCTGCTACAATGACAGGATATCAAGTACAGCGCGAGTTTGAACGTGGTGTCGTGGTTGGCGCACGAGCGATGGGCACAGCATCTCCGAGGCAGTGATGAAGTGGGGATTTTCCGAGCAACCATTTCACGATTGTACCGTGAATATCAGGATTCGGGTAAAACATCAAATCCCTGACGTCGCTGCGGGCGGAAAAAAGATCCTGCATGAACAGGACAAACGACGTCTGAAGAGAGTCGTTCAACATGACAGAAGTGCAACCCTTCCACAGATTGCTGCAGATTTCAATGATGGGCCATCAACAAGTGACAGCGTACGAACCATCATCGATATGAGCTTGCGGATCCAAAGGTCCACTTGTGTACCCCTGATGACTGCGCAACCCAAAGCTTTATGCGTCCCCTGGGCCCGTCAACACCGACCTTGGACCGTTGATGATTGTAAACATGATGCGTGGTCCGACCAGTCTCGTTCCAAATTGTATCTAGCGGATTGACGTATACGGGTATAGAGACAACCTCATGAATCCATGGACGCTGCATGTCAGCAGGGGACTCTGTAAGCTGGTGGAGACTCTGTAATGGCGTGGGGTGTGCGCAGTTACAGTGATATGGATGCAACCATTCATGTCCATTGTGCATTTCGGCGGACTTGGGCAAATCTAGCAGAAATACGCGACACCCCACACGTTCAGAATTGCTACAGAGTGTCTCCAGGAACACTCTTCTGAGTTTAAACACTTCCCCAGGCCACCAAACTCCACACACATGAACGTTACTGAGCGTATCCGAGATGGCTTGCAACGTGCTGTTCAGAAGAGATATCCAACCCCTCGTACTGTTACGGACATAAGGACAGTCCTGCAGGATTCATAGTGTAAATTTCCTGCAGCAGTACTTCACACATTAGTCGGGTCCATGTCATGGCGTGTTGCGTCGCTTCTACGTGCTCACGGGGGCCCTACACAATATTAGGCAGGTGTGCCATATTCTTTGGCTCTTCTGTGTAAATGATACAGGACAGTGTACGAGGACATTAAAAAAAAAAACATACAAACAGTTCAAAGTTGAAGTAGCTAATCAAGAACAATGGCTGCAAATATTACCAATATTATAACAATATGAACAATAAAACAAATACAAAATATTAATCATTATAGTTCACCGACACTGTAAACTCAAAACTGTAAACAACACGTAGGATAATTCTAAGTAAGTCACAAAGAAAATCTCAATGAAAGTAGATGTAAAATAGCTTTAAGCAAACTTTGGAGACCTACAGGCTAAATAAACCAAACGAAATTGTAATTGCTATTAGTTGGGTGTAAGTTAAGTGGAAGACAGAATAAGTAAAATTGTGAAAAAGAAATAAACTAAAATTACTATGTAGTGATCCAAAAGAGTTAAAAAAAATCTGTCAGAACCAAAATAATGTGTCGTTGGCTGTTGTTGAAACATCTCACCAGTCTGTGAACCTTCAGGGAACACAAAAAAATGTTTGCTACACACACCGGGTTTAGCCGTCCTGTAACACGTGAAGCCCAGGCATGAAGTTTTCATCCATATTCGGGTCTCCACGCCAGTTTAGTCGGTGAAATAGAAAATGGGGCCATTACGTTTACCGGTGATAATTCTACACATCGTTTAGTATAACAACATGTCCTATTAACAGAAGTCCTCGTTAGGTGCATTTTGAGTTAGAGACGGATCCATGTTCGACATACAAGCAAATAGTGGGTATGTCCAATAAGAAAGAAGAAACTAGACGATACAGAGAAAATTCTTCAGTACGTACCTGAGAAACAGAAATAATTTTATAACGGTATCTGCCAGAGGCCAGCGAAGAATGGACGACGTAAATATGAAGCATATCCACCACTGTCTGCTTTGCTCTATTTTGATTATCATTACATTTTGAGAACATAAAGAATAAACCTGTATGCTCGTCAGAAACTCTTTTATGGCTACAATGATTATGAATCATCTATACTAGCGTAACACAATAATTCCACTGCAAACGGGACGCTAATTGCCTCATCAACAACATTATAAGGTTCGAAAAAGGGTTGTTTTCAATACTTTGATACTGGATTACTGAGCGCAGTCGATGGCTAAAGTGTGTTGCAACGGTGTGTATTTTTTCACGCTGGGCCCATTGCCACATAGCAACGCCGCAACGCCACACCATGCTTAAACCGTTGTCTAATACAACATTTTTTTGCGTCCCCTGAAAAATTTACCTTCTCGGACATGACCCCCTTTCCAACACTCCAATTTTTCTTTGTTTTTACTTCCGTAGTGACTGATCTTAGGTCTAGGCGCTTTAAGTTAGAAAACATTGGTGAATTTCCTTACATTTGGACTATTTTCAGTTTGAAGAGCCCCTAGTTTACACAATTAACCTCCGGCTCAATAGTTATTACCTTTAAGAGGAAAAATACTGTGTCATTTCCGCCTTCATTTATTTCCTCACTGTCGTAATGCAGAATATTCTCAAAATGGATTTTTTCTCAGACCTCTAGCGCACGTCTTGATGAAGTCATCGACTTTGCTGTGTACACTCATATACTTTCACGTACACTAGACTTTCAGTTTATGTATGGGACATGTTTTTTCGATGATTAAATTGAAAATAGCTCCTATCCCAGGCAGTAGCAGATACAGAAAATCCTCAAGGAGGGGGCGCTAAAGATACCTTGAGCTAACTTTACTTATACCATAATAAAAAATAATCAAGTCACACGCAAAGTTTAACAAAGTGATATGAAAAAGCTACAGTTGTGGTTCTCTTCCTTAAATGCTGAATTCTATGCGCCTATTCTTCCTGGAAAATTGGTTGATTACATCGTCAATAGGACAACCAATGTCAGGGTGGGTGTCCAACAGAGCCAAGCCATTAAGTCGATCCTCCTTGATTGTCGACCTTAGCCATGTCTTTGAACGCAAACTCATTTTTAGCTCATGGTAGAATGCTAAGAGCATGTTCTACTTCTGTCAGAGTTGTTCGACGAAAGATACACGCCCAAGACTGGAAAGTTGCACTTGCTACAACTAGGTCGTTTAACTTATTCATTCTTCAGTCTAATATTTCTGCTCCTGAATGTAAACTAGCATCCTATCAGGCCAATAGTCCGTATTTCTAACGCTACCTATCGGAGGTTCTCTGTACAAGAAATCAGTAGAATATTCGCGACTTTTCCCGAACAAATGCCAGACAGAATAACGTATCGATATCACTAGAATGGCCGCGACTTTTCTCGTAGGTATGTGCTAGCTATCCATGTTTCAGAGAGAAACGTATAAAATACGATGACGCGGATGCGAGTGCTGCATAGGAAAGTACAACTACTCGATGACTCGACGCAGTCGAGTCGACTGACGAAAGAAACGAGCGGATAGCGTGCCGTCTGATTGGCGGGGGCGGCGAGGGTGGCAATGTTGGCGGCCCCGCTAAGGGGAGCGGGGCAGCCCCCCCCCCCCCCCCCCCCCATATGTATCCGCCACTGATCCCAGACCTAACAAAGGTTTTCAGATGTTTCCATTGGTTGTGAAACAAATGCCAGAACTGTAATCTCGCCCCCCCCCCCCCCCCGCTCCCCAACTGACCCTTAACATAGACAAATGTAACGTATTGCGAATACATAGAAAGAAGGATCCTTTATTTTATGATTATATGATAGCGGAACAAACACTTGTAGCAGTTACTTCTGTTAAATATCTGGGAGTATGCGTGCGGAACGATTTGAAATGGAATGATCATATAAAATTAATTGTTGGTAAGGCGGGTACCAGGTTGAGATTCATTGGCAGAGTCCTTAGAAAATGTAGTCCATCAACAAAGGAGGTGGCTTACAAAACACTCGTTCGACCTATACTTGAGTATTGCTCATCAGTGTGGGATCCGTACCAGATCGGGTTGACGGAGGAGGTAGAGAAGATCCAAAGAAGAGCTGCGCGTTTCGTCACAGGGTTATTTGGTAACCGTGATAGCGTTACGGAGATGTTTAGCAAACTCAAGTGGCAGACTCGGCAAGAGAGGCGCTCTGCATCGCGGTGTAGCTTGCTCGCCAGGTTTCGAGAGGGTGCGTTTCTGGATGAGGTATCGAATATACTGCTTCCCCCTACTTATACCTCCCGTGGAGATCACGAATGTAAAATTAGAGAGATTCGAGGGCGCACGGAGGCTTTCAGACAGTCGTTCTTCCCGCGAACCATACGCGACTGGAACAGAAAAGGGAGGTAATGACAGTGGCACGTAAAGTGCCTTCCGCCACACACCGTTGGGTGGCTTGCGGAGTATGAATGTAGATGTAGATGTAGATCCCCACCTCCACCCAAGTTTCCCAATTGGGACTCTATCTTTGCCATATCAATCCGCTTGATATTTCACTGTAGACTCTCTATTCGACAATGGGTCATAACAAAAGAAAACCGATGTACCTATAAAATGAAAAGTGAGCTGTTCGACAACGACTGGAAGAATACTCCGATTTATTCACAAACTGAAACACAGTCACAGTACAAAAGGTACTATAGTTCGTACCTCGTTCGTGCCGAATCTAAGTTCACTAGAGCCCAAAACAAAACAAGACAACTCAACCAGAAAGTCGAGGAATCTAAAACCAAGTCGTCGCAGGAAATAACGAAGTCTTCCGAAGAAGCAATCCGATAAAAATCCAAGTCCACCACGGCAGGTTCACAAACAATTTCACAAGCTGCTAGACGTTTCGAAGTGAAGCTGCACGGCCAGTGCTCATCCTTATAGAGGATGGTCACAAACAGTCTTAAAACCTTGGAAGGGTGCTGCAGAGTAAGCTGCGCCGAGAAATAATTGTTAAGATAAAATTCTGACGTCAGACAGTTTCCAAGTTAATTAGCACTAAGTTAGCCAATGAGACAGTTGCGAGCGCAAATTCACGCGGTCCGCAAGAAGCGTCTCGCGCCAGTTGTTCTCATAGCGCACGAGGGTGCTCAGCCCTTTCCTCTGGTTCCATCCTTCCTATTGTCCCATGTACACCTTTTGTAGCGGTCTCTTCTTCGATTTTAGGCTACCAAACGAAGCATTCGTTTGGCGACACCGTCTCTGGCGGGTCGCTTGAATTTGCACTCTCAACTGTCAGATAGGTTAATTTCAGTGCTAATCAATTCGGAAATGGCGCAACATATCGATTTCATTCCTGACCATCATTTTTCAACACAGTCTACTCTGCAACATTCTCACAATTCTCTAGCATTTCTATGTTGGATTTTCTTATCGCCAGTCACCTTCCTTAAGGCTGTGTTTGTATAAAAGAGCTTTTCATCAACGAAAACATCTTCTTTGGTGTATGAAATCAAGGTGAAAAATTATCAGCCTGGTAGAAAAACGGCGTTGAGCGATAACGTTATACAGTGAAGCTTGGATCTCTGTAGATCAGCCGGCCGCGGTGGTCTCGCGGTTCTAGGCGCGCAGTCCGGAACCGTGCGACTGCTACGGCCGCAGGTTCGAATCCTGCCTCGGGCATGGATGTGTGTGATGTCCTTACGTTAGTTAGGTTTAAGTAGTTCTAAGTTCTAGGGGACTAATGACCACAGCAGTTGAGTCCCATAGTGCTCAGAGCCATTTGAACCAATCTTTAGATCATATTGATTGATTTTCTGCGCTCATTTAGTACTTTGAATGAGACGTGGAGCCACTACTGCACCCCGAAAACAGTCAGCAAACAGAGACGTGGGTGGACATCGGCGGTTTCGCATCCAGATAGGACGAAGTCGATTTCATAACATGGAATGGTTATAATTGGTGTTCAAGAGGAATTGCACTTGCTGATGAAGTTCCTAACGACAAATTAATAGTGGCGAACGCTGCACAAGTGTTCTAGTCAGTCTGGACGGAATAATGGGGGCTGAATCATAAGTGGATCCACATTTCATTCACTAATTGCACACGCCTGTGATACTGATTGGTAGTGGGATAACTGAGTAATTTGAATATCCGCTATGTTAACTAGTAGAGAGAGTGTGGCAGATATGATACACGAGTTGGGATGTAAGTCATTACAGCATAGACGTTTTTCGTCGCGGCGAGACCTTTTTACGAAATTTGAGTCACCAACTTTCTCTTCCGAATGCGAAAATATTTTGTCGAGCCCAACCTACATAGGTAGGAATGATCATCAAAATAAAATAAGAGAAATCAGAGTTCGAACAGAAAGGTTTAGGTGTTCGTTTTTCCCGCTCGCTGTTCGGGAGTGGAATAGTAGAGAGATAGTATGATTGTGGTTCAATGAACCCTCTGCCAAGCACTTAAATGTGAATTGCAAAGTAGTCATGTAGATGTAGATGTTTTAGCACTTTATGACTGGAACTGCCATCGACACCAGTAAAGAGATTATGATAACCGTAGATTGTCTACACATCGGGAAAGCGTACGATGAAGTGTATCGACTTAAAGGAATCACGTCGAAATGTAAGTGCACTTTCGAATTTCAGAACAGAGTCTTCTAGAATCCGGCACATAAATTTTCTCCTTGCATTTGTCCCCAAACTAACTAAATAAATAATTAGTAATGGACTGAGAAAACTTCGGGATATGGAGGGTATCAGTGTCCATTCTTTTCTCCACAGCTCAATAAAGTTCAACAAATTTTACGGTTGTCTTTATTAGGTTCCCCTCATTGCTCTAGGTGATCCAGTAGATTTCTAAGCTCTCAGTCTGTTTTCCAGATACAGAATGACGAAACAAAGAAGCAACACCAAAAAAAATAATGTAGAGTAATGAAAGTTCGCGAATACATTCGTTTATGCAACAGATTTGCGTGATAAACATTGCAAGCTCACAAGTTAATGTAAGCGCGAGATAAGCCATTGCAAATGTGAGATGCTAATAGGTTAATAACCTGTGTAACAACCAGAGCGCTGAACGCAGGCATGCAAACGAGCATGCATTGGTTGGACAGGTGCTGGGCGTCACTTTGTGGGATGGAGTTCCATGCTTGTTGCACTTGGGCGGTCAACACAGGGACGGTTATTGCTAGTTGTGGCTGACGCTTGAGTTGACGTCCGATGACGTCACATATGTAGTAAACTGGATACAGATCTGGTATCGAGCAGGCCAAGGCAACATGTCGACACTCTGAAGAGCGTGTTGAGTTACAACAGCGGCATCTGGGTGAGCGTTATACTGTTGGAAAAGACCCCTGGGAACGCTGTTTATCAGTGGTAGTACAATAGGTCGAATCACGAGCTTAAGGCACAAATTTGCGGTCAGGATGCGTGGGATAACCTCGACAGTGGTCCTGCTACCACACGAAATTGTACCCCAGACCGTAATTGTAGGTGCGTCTCCAGTGTGTGTACCGCGCAGACAGGTCGGTTGCAGGCCCTCAAACGGACTCCTAACCAACGCACAGCCACGACTGACAAGGCAGAACCAGCATTCAATAGAAAACACAGCAGTTCTCCACCCTGCCCTTCAATGAGCTCTCGCTTGACACCACTGAAGTCACAAATGGCGGTAGTTTGGGGAAAATGGAATGCATGCTACATGGCGTCTGTCTCAGAACTGTTCTCTAAGCAACCAAGATGTAACAGCTCGTTGTGTCACTATCGTGCCAACTACAGCTCATATTGCTGCTGCACATGCAGAACATTCGCCAGAGCCATGTGCACATTACGGTGGTCTTACCTCTCGGTAGTGCTGTGCGGTCATCCGGAGCCCGATCTTCTTCCGACAGTACAATCTCGTGATTACCGTTGCCTGCAATCATGCGCAGGATAGAATCTCATAGGTCATTAACTCTCACGACCTTTATAGCGTGTATTTAAAGCAAACTTGATCTGCAGCCTCACAGAGGAACTACTAGCGCCAGTCTTATACGACTGGCGCGAAAGTCGAATAGACATAGTCTTTCGGATTTAGAAACACGCCTACCAACTTCCGTTTTATCGTACAACTCCCTCTTGGTGTTGGCATTCCTTTCAGTGTCAGTGTAGCTGTGTGTCAGGAGGATAATCAGTCAAAACATTAACAGAGCAACAACAAGCCTCCTGCAGCAAAGCTCAGTGACACTAAAATTAACTTTCAGTTACATTATTAGACATGATGACACCACCATTAGCACGTAAGCTTACTTTCGATCTTCTCGACTACACTGAGACAGTTGTCATCGCTCTGCACGGAGAAAGCTCTATGGGATACACTGTAAAAGGGTTCAGTTTAAAAGGACGATCAGAGCTCGGCATCATTATGTACATCACAATGGAGAAAGTTTCACCTTTCGAAAGCAAGGCTGCCGTTGCTGCGAGGAAGTAGACCAAACACGTAGGTGGTAAATGCTGTCTTCCGAAATCCATTGGAGATGAAAAGATTATTTTCTCCTTCTGAAACAGACAATTAATTGTTAATATTAGCTTGTTACGAAGGGAGCACATAATTGGCATTGCTTTGAAAGCAAAATAGGATCAGCATGTTACGTAGAAGTATAGCAATTGCACGACCACTTGTTAAAATTAGCATGTTAGATAGGATAAATATAAATGGCATTTTACTGAAAATAAAACGAGTTCTTCACTGTTATAATTACAGACTGATAACGGGTGTATTGTAGCAGCGTAATGCTGATGCACATTTCACGTCTATAGCAAATGTTCCATACAAAGCATAATACAAACTTCCTTAATTTCATAATCGATTGAAGATACCGACGAGAAATTTTCAGCAAGTGATAGCATGCAAGGTCCATAGTTTGCTCTGTTTGTATTTACAATATTTTATATTCCGAAATTTTGTCGCAATATTCTGTTGATGCGATGAAGGAAGAAGGTAGGAAGATGCGGGTTCCACATCTCGTCGACAACAAGCCATTACAGAGGAAGTACGAAAAATGGAAGGGGAAAGAGGGCGTCCATGTTCTCTTCAGAGGAGCCATCCCTGCATTTACCTCAAGTGATTTAGGGAAATCTCGAAAAAGCTAAACCAGGATGACAGGACAGGGATTTAAAGCGGTGTCCTAACGAATAGAGGTAGGCTGTGTTTGCTGCTGCGTCACTTCATCTGGTTTTCCGGAGAACGGGTCCCATTGGGAAAGGGATATAGTGATACAACGCTTGTTAATGCAAGCAGAGAAACTTTAAAAAATTAGACGGGACAGTGTCATGTGCCACGATTCTAGCTATGAAAAAATAGCATAACGGGGTTGCAAGACTGATCGACGTATTGCTTAAAAAACTTCATATAGTTGGCTGCAATGTAATCGGTACGCATGCGACATCATGCATTATCTAATAGGTTCCGAAATTCCGCACATAGAAATGCTGTTCTGCCGGAGCTGATACCCCGGGTTCTGTTAGTCATAGGAAGGTAGGGTCATGTGCTCTGGGTAGCTATTGGGGGTAGGACCATCCGTATACCAAACAGAAGGACCGTCTTAATGTCACTACAGTGCAGTACAGCTGTACAGTGTGAAAGTTTAAACATTACACTCTTCCTCCTGCTGAGGCAAATGGAGTAAATCGGTTGACTCTTTTTGCATTCGATGTTGCCTACGATGTAGAGAATGGGAATAAAGAATGAAAGAGGAAGCCGCCTGGTAGAATTTTGCACAGAGCATAACTTAATCATAGCTAAAACTTGGTTCAAGAATCATGAAAGAAGGCTGTATACATGGAAGAAGCCTGGAGATACTGGAAGGTCTCATATTGATTATATAATGGTAAGACAGAGATTCAGCAACCAGGTTTTAAATTGTAAGACATTTCCAGGGGCAGATGTCAACTCTGATCACAATCTATTGGTTAGGAACTGTAGATTAAAAGTGAAGAAACTGCAAAATGGTGAGAATTTGAGGAGACAGGACCTGGATAAACTGAAAGAACCAGAGGTTGTACAGAGTTTCAGGGAGATTACTAGGGAACGATTGACAAGAGTGGAGGAAAGAAATACAGTAGAAGAAGAATGGGTAGCTTTGAAAGATGAAATAGTGAAGGCAGCAGAGGATCATTTAGGTAAAAATACCAGGGCTAATAGAAATTCTTGAGTAACAGAAGAGATATTGAATTTAATTGATGAAAGGAGAAAATATAAAAACGCAGCAAATGAACCAGGCAAAACGGGATACAAGCCTCTCAAACATGAGATCGATTGGAAGTGCAAAATGGATAAGCAGGGATGGCTAGATGACAAATGTAAGGATGTAGAGGCGCATATCACTAGCGGTAAGATAGATACTGCTACAGGAAAATTAAAGAGACCTTTGAAGAAAAGAGAACCATTTGCATGAATATCAGGAGCTCAGATGAAAACCCATTTCTAAGCAAAAAAGGGAAAGCAGAAATGTGGAAAGAGTATATAGAGGGTCTATACAGGGGCAATGTTCTTGAGGACAACATTATTGAAATGGAAGAGGAGGTAGATGAAGATGAAATAGGAGATATGATACTGCATGAAGAGTTTGACAGGGCACTGAAAGACCTGAGTCGAAAGAAGGCCCCTGGAGTAGACAACATTCCATTGGAACTACTGACGGCCTTGGGAGAGCCAGTCCCAACAAAACATTACCATTAGTGAGCATGATGTATAACACAGGCGAAATATCCTCAGACTTCAAGAAGAATATAATAATACCAATCCCAAAGAAAGCAGGTGTCGACAGATGTGAAAATTAGCGAACTATCAATTTAATAAGCCACGGATGCAAAATACTAACATGAATTCCTTACAGACGAATGGAATAACTGGTAGAAGCCGACCTCGGGGAAGATCAGTTTGGATACCGTAGAAATGTTGGAACCCGTAAGGCAATGCTGACCCTTCGACTTATCTTAGAAAATAGTGCGTTTCTAGCATTCCAGTGGAAGAATCTGCAGGAGAGACGCTCAGTAGCTCGGTACGGGCTTTTGTTAAAATTTCGAGAACATACCGTCACCGAAGCGTCAAGCAGTATATTGCTCCCTCCTACGTATATCTCGCGAAGCGACCATGAGGATAAAATCAGAGAAATTAGAGCCCACACAGAAGCATACAGACAATCCTTCTTTCCAAAACAATACAAGACTGGAATAAAAGGGAGAACCGATAGAGGTACTCAGGGTACCCTCCGCCACACACCGTCAGGTGGCTTGCGGAGTATGGATGTAGATGAAGGTGTAGATGTAGACTCTCTTTGAAATTCTTAAGGTGGCTGGGGTAAAATACAGGAAGCGAAAGGCTATTTACAATTTGTACAGACACCAGATGGCAGTTATAAGAGTTGAGGGGCAAGAAAGGGAAGCAGTGGTGGGGAAGGGAGTGAGACAGGGTTGTAGCCTATCACCGATGTTATTCAATCTGTAAACTGAGCAAGCAGTAACAGAAACAAAAGAAAAAATCGGAGTTGGAATTAAAATCCATGGAGAAGAAATAGAAACTTTGAGGTTCGCCGATGACGTTGTAATTCTGTCAGACACAGCAAAGGACCTGGAACAGCAGCTGAACGGAATGGACAGTGTCTAGAAAGGAGGATATAAGGTGAACAGCAACAAAAGCAGAACGAGAATAACTGAATGTAGTCGAATTAAATCCGGTGATGCTACCATAATTTGATTAAGAAATGTTGTTGTTGTGGTCTTCAGTCCTGAGACTGGTTTGATGCAGCTCTCCATGCTACTCTATCCCGTGCAAGCTTCTTCATCTCCCAGTACCTACTTCAATCTACATCCTTCTGAATCTGCTTAGTGTATTCATCTTTTGGTCTCCCTCTAAGATTTTTACTCTCCACACTGCCCTCCGATACTAAACTGGTGCTCCCACGACGCCTCAGAGCATGTCCTAGCAACCGATCCCTTCTTCTGGTCAAGTTGTGCCACAAACTTCTCTTCTCCCTAATCCTATACAATACTTCCTCATTAGTTATGTGATCTACCCATCTAATCTTCAGCATTCTTCTGTAACACCACATTTCGAAAGCGTGTATTCTCTTCTTGTCCAAACTCTTTATCGTCCATGTTTCACTTCATACATGGCTACACTCCATACAAATACTTTCAGAAAAGACTTCCTGACACTTAAATCTATACTCAATGTTAACAAATTTCTCTTCTTCAGAAACGCTTTCCTTGCCAGTGCCAGTCTACATTTTATATCCTCTCTACTTCGACCATCATTAGTTATTTTTCTCCCCAAATAGCAAAACTCATTTACTGCTTTAAGCGTCTCATTTCCTAATCTAATTCCCTCAGCATCACCTGACTTAATTCGACTAGATTCCATTATCCTTGTTTTGCTTTTGATGATGTTCATCTTATACCCTCCTTTCAAGACACTGTCCATTCCGTTCAACTGCTCTTCCAAGTCCTTTGCTGTCCCTGACAGAATTACAATGTCATCGGCGAACCTTAAATTTTTATTTCTTCTCCATGGATTTTAATACCTACTCCGAATTTTTCTTTTGTTTCCTTCCCTGCTTGCTCAATATACAGATTGAATAACATCGGGGAGAGGCTACAAACCTGTCTCACTCCCTTCCCAACCACTGCTTCCCTTTCATGTCCATCGACTCTTATAACTGCTATCTGGTTTCTGAAGAAATTATAAATAGCTTTTCCCTCACGGTATTTTACCCCTGCCACCTTCAGAATTTGAAAGAGAGCATTCCAGTCAACATTGTCAAAAGCTTTCTCTAAGTCTACAAATGCTACAAATGTAGGTTTGCCTTTCCTTAATCTAGCTTCTAAGATAAGTCGTAGGTTCAGTATTGCCTCACGTGTTCCGATATTTCTACGGCATCCAAACTGATCTTCCCCGAGGTCGGCTTCTACTACACTCCTGGAAATGGAAAAAAGAACACATTGACACCGGTGTGTCAGACCCACCATACTTGAAACGGACACTGCGAGAGGGCTGTACAAGCAATGATCACACGCACGGCACAGCGGACACACCAGGAACCGCGGTGTTGGCCGTCGAATGGCGCTAGCTGCGCAGCATTTGTGCACCGCCACCGTCAGTGTCAGCCAGTTTGCCGTGGCATACGGAGCTCCATCGCAGTCTTTAACACTGGTAGCATGCCGCGACAGTGTGGACGTGAACCGTATGTGCAGTTGACGGACTTTGAGCGAGGGCGTATAGTGGGCATGCGAGAGGCCGGGTGGACGTACCGCCGAATTGCTCAACACGTGGGGCGTGAGGTCTCCACAGTACATCGATGTTGTCGCCAGTGGTCGGCGGAAGGTGCACGTGCCCGTCGACCTGGGACCGGACCGCAGCGACGCACGGATGCACGCCATGACCGTAGGATCCTACTCAGTGCCGTAGGGGACCGGAGCGCCACTTCCCAGCAAATTAGGGACACTGTTGCTCCTGGGGTATCGGCGAGGACCATTCGCAACCGTCTCCATGAAGCTGGGCTACGGTCCCGCACACCGTTAGGCCGTCTTCCGCTCACGCCCCAACATCGTGCAGCCCGCCTCCAGTGGTGTCGCGACAGGCGTGAATGGAGGGACGAATGGAGACGTGTCGTCTTCAGCGATGAGAGTCGTTTCTGCCTTGGTGCCAATGATGGTCGTATGCGTGTTTGGCGCCGTGCAGGTGAGCGCCACAATCAGGACTGCATACGACCGAGGCACACAGGGCCAACACCTGGCATCATGGTGTGGGGAGCGATCTCCTACACTGGCCGTACACCTCTGGTGATCGTCGAGGGGACACTGAATAGTGCACGGTACATCCAAACCGTCATCGAACCCATCTTTCTACCATTCCAAGACCGGCAAGGGAACTTGCTGTTCCAACAGGACAATGCACGTCCGCATGTACCCCGTGCCACCCAACGTGCTCTAGAAGGTGTAAGTCAACTACCCTGGCCAGCAAGATCTCCGGATCTGTCCCCCATTGAGCATGTTTGGGACTGGATGAAGCGTCGTCTCACGCGGTCTGCACGTCCAGCACGAACGCTGGTCCACCTGAGGCGCCAGGTGGAAATGGCATGTCAAGCCGTTCCACAGGACTACATCCAGCATCTCTACGATCGTCTCCATGGTAGAATAGCAGCCTGCATTGCTGCGAAAGGTGGATATACACTGTACTAGTGCCGACATTGTGCATGCTCTGTTGCCTGTGTCTATGTGCCTGTGGTTCTGTGAGTGTGATCATGTGATGTATCTGACCCCAGTAATGTGTCAATATAGTTTCCCCTTCCTGGGACAATGAATTCACGGTGTTCTTATTTCAATTTCCAGGAGTGTAGTTTTTCCATTCGTCTGTAAACAATTCGCGTTAGTGTTTTGCAGCCGTGACTTATTAAACTGATAGTACGGTAATTTTCACATCTGTCAACACCTGCTATCTTTGGGAATGGAATTATTATATTCTTCTTGTAGTCTGAGGGTATTTCGCCTGTCTCATACATCTTGCTCACCAGATGGTAGAGTATTGTCAGGACTGGCTATCCCAAGGCTGTCAGTAGTTCCAATGGAATGTTGTCTACTCCCGGGGTCTTGTTTCGACTCTGGTCTTTCGGTGCTCTGTCGAACTCTTCACGCAGTATCATATCTCCCATTTCATCTTCGTCTACATCCTCTTCCGTTTCCATATTATTGTCCTCAAGTACATCGCCCTTGTGTAGGCCCTCTATATACTCTTTCCACCCTTCTGCTTTCCCTTCTTTGCTTAGAACTGGGGTTCCATCTGAGCTTTTGATATTCATACAAGTGGTCCTCTTTTCTCCAAAGGTCTCTTTAATTTTCCTGTAGGCAGTATCTATCTTACCCCTATTGAGATAAGCCTCTACATCCTTACATTTGTCCTCTAGCCTTCCCTGCTTAGCCATTTTGCACATCCTGTGGATATCATTTTTGAGACGTTTGTATTCCTTTTTGCGTGCTTCATTCACTGCATTTTTATATTTTCTCCTTGCATCAATTAAATTCAATAATTCTTTTGTTACCCATTGATTTCTACTAGCTGTCGTCTTTTTTCCTGCTGCCTTCACTACTTCATCCCTCAAAGCTACCCATTCTTCTTCTACTGTATTTATTTCCCCCATTCTTGTCAATAGTTCCCTTATGCTCTCCCTGGAACTCTGTACAACCTCTTTTTCTTTCAGTTTATCCAGGTCCCATCTCCTTAAATTCCCACCTTTTGCAGTTTATTCAGTTTTAATCTACATTTCATAACCAATAGATTGTGGTCAGACTCCACATCTGTCCCTGGAAATGTCTTACAATTTAAAACCTGATTCCTAAATCTCTGTCTTACCATTATATAGTCTATCTGATACCTTTTAGTATCTCCAGGCTTCTTCCATGATTCTTCTTTCATGATTCTTCTTTCATGATTCTTGAACCAAGTGTGTTAACTATGATTAAATTATGTTTTGCGCAAAATTCTACCAGCAGGCTTCCTCTTTCATTTCTTAGCCTCAATCCATATTCACCTACTACGTTTCCTTCTCTCCCTTTTCCTACTGACGAATTCCAGTCACCCATTACTATTAAATTTTCGTCTGAATAATTTCATTTATTTCATCATACATTTCTTCAATTTCTTCGTCATCTGCGGAGCTAGTTGGCATATAAACTTGTGCTACTGTGGTAGGCGTGAGCTTCGTATCTATCTTGGCCACAATAATGCGTTCACTATGCTGTTTGTTGTAGCTTACCCGCATTCCTATTTTCCTATTCATTATTAAACCTACTCCTGCATTACCCCTATTTGGTTTTGTGTTTATAACCCTGTAGTCACCTGACCAGAAGTCTTGTTTCTCCTGGCACCGAACTTCACTAATTCCCACTATATCTAACTTTAACCTATCCATTTCCCTTTTTAAATTTTCTAACCTACCTGCCCGGTTAAGAGATCTGACATTCCACGCTCCGATCCGTAGAACGCCAGTTTTCTTTCTCCTGATAACGACATCCTCTTGAGCAGTCCCAGCCCGGAGATCCGTATGGGGGACTATTTTACCTCCGGAATATTTTACCCAAGAGGACGCAATCGTCATTTAACCATACAGTAAAGCTGCATGCCCTCGGGAAAATTACGGCCGTAGTTTCCCCTTGCTTTCAGCCGTTCGCAGTACCATCACGGCAAGGCCGTTTTGGTTAGTGTTACAAGGCCAGATCAGTCAATCATCCAGACTGTTGCCCCTGCAACTACTGAAAAGGCTGCCGCCCCTCTTCAGAAACCACAAGTTTGTCTGGCCTCTCAACAGATACCCCTCAGTTGTGGTTACACCTACGGTATGGCTATCTGTAACGCTGAGGCACGCAAGCCTCCCCACCAACGGCAAGGTCCATGGTTCATGGGGGGAAGTAGTAAATGTGTTTTGCTATTTGGGGAGCAAAGTATCTGATGATGGTCGAAGTAGAGAGGATTTAAAATGTAGACTGACAATGGTAAGGAAAGCGTCTCTGAAGAACAGAAATTTGTTAACATCGAGTATAGATTTAAATATCAGGAAGTCGTTTGTGTGTGTGTGAAATCTTATGGTACTTAACTGCTAAGGTCATCAGTCCCTAAGCTTACACACTACTTAACCTAAACTATCCTAAGGACAAAAACACACACCCATGCCCAAGGGAGGACTCGAACCTCCGCCTAGACCAGCCGCACAGTCCACGACTGCAGCGCCTGAGACCGCTCAGCTAATCCCGCGCGGCAGGAAGTCGTTTCTGAAAGTATTTGTATGGAGTGTAGCCATGTATGAAAGTGAAACGTGGTCGATAAATAATTTAGAGAAGAAGAGAATAGAAGCTTTCGAAGTGTGGTGCTACAGAAGAATGCTGAAGATTAGATGGGTAGATCACATAACTAATGAGGAGGTATTGCATAGAATTGGGGAGAAGAGAAACCTGTGGCACAACTTGACTAGGAAAACGGATCGGTTGGTAGGACATATTCTGAGACATCAAGGATCAGCAATTTAGTATTGGAGGGCAGCGTGGAGTGTAAAAATCGTAGAGGGAGACCGAGAGATGAATACACTAAGCAGATTCAGAAGGATGTAGGTTGCAGTAGGTACTGGGAGATGAAGAACCTTGCACGGTATAGAGTAGCATGGAAAGCTTCATCAAACCAGTCTCCGGAATGAAGACCACAACAGCAACACACGATGTAGGCACCATTAGTTGATATGCGATTACTTATGAACACCCCAAAAATGGATTTTTTTTATCATTGTTTCGTACCAAAACTGAGCTGCGCCCTCCAAGACGGCTATGCTCAACAAATGGCTAAAATTTTGAAGATTTATTCCTAAGATTTCGATCTCGATAAAATCCCTAAAGCTTTATTGATTTATTGATCTCCACCAGACTACTACGAAAGTTGGCCCATCACTCCATACTATGCTTTTCTCTGTGCTCGATATTCCTTCTGTCACCAGACCGTGCTACTCTACTCGATCTTGGTCTTGTCCACACTAGATTACGGTAGTCAGGTTTGTGGCTCAGCGGCTCCTTCTGCTCTGAAATTACTTGAGCCTGTTCATCATTATTGGGTGCATCTGGCTGTTAGTGCCTTTCACACTAGTCCCATCGACAACCTCCTCGCAGTAGCGGGGATTCCTCTGCTACAAATACGTCGGAGCCAAATCCTGATTTCTTACGCAACTGTCAGTCGACAAACGATTCCCTGATCATCCCACGTGCGCCATCCTCTCTGAAAACAAGGGATGTGTCCCTCCTGATACCCGCCCGCAGCTCGTGGTCGTGCGGTAGCGTTCTCGCTTCCCGCGCCCGGGTTCGATTCCCGGCAGGGTCAGGGATTTTCTCTGCCTCGTGATGGGTGGGTGTTGTGTGTTGTCCTTAGGGTAGTTAGGTTTAAGTAGTTCTAAGTTCTAGGGGACTGATGACCATAGCTATTAAGTCCGATGTGCTCAGAGCCATTTGAACCATTTTTGAACCCTCCTGATACCGATCTCGGGCGGGACTGCTGGGAAGTGCCCCCCCCCCCCCGCCCCCTCCTTGGATGATGCCTCGACCACCTATTACGAACGACCTATTCCACGGTTCCAAGATCTCTGTCACCCCTATGATATTCCGGTGACTTTTACATTCCATCCTCTGCACTGATGGTTCTAACACGATGGATAAGACAGGATAAGCTTCTACGTTTCCTTCTGGCATGGAACACCATTTACTGCTGGGATCACGTAGTGTGTTCACAGCAGAGCTGCTAGCAATTAACGAGTCAGTCCATTTTGTTACTTAGGACTCCCTCCACAGTGTTTTAATATGCACCAGCTCAGTAAGCAGCCTGCAGGCTACAGACCGATGCTACCCTCGTCACATGCTATTCATGACCTTCTCTCTGCTCTTGGCCACGCCACCTACTCAGTTGTCTTTTTTGTGGGTCCTAAGGCATGTGGGTATCCTAGGGAGTCAACTGGATGACCATTCGGCTAGAGAGGTAGATATTTATCCCCCATTCCCTTTCATGATTCCAGGTGCAGATATGCGGATTCAAATCAAATCTCTTTTTTTTCGCAAAAGTGGAATGACATCTGATGCACTACCACTCTCAGTAATAAACTACACACAATGAAGCAGACTACTGCAGTTTGGGGCTCTCCTATCCGCTGTTCTCTGAAACAGTTCACTGTCTTAAGCCATCATACTAGACTCGCCCATTATTTTCTCTTGCCTCAGGAACCACCCCCACAATGTGGCTGTGGAACCAGGCTGATGGTACCCCATATATTGGTGCAAAGGCCAGTTCTCTTCGCACTTCGTACTAAGTATAGCGTTCCAGATTCCTTGCATTTAAGTTTAGCAGACGGTTCACGAATGGCTGAACTGGCCCTCAGTTTCCTTCTTGAAAGTGGTTTTTATTTTCAGTTATATTTTTATTTCCTCATGGAGCAGGGGCAAGGTGGTTGTGGTCGGGACCTCTTCGTGTTTTATTGGGTCTGAGATCCATGACCACTTCCTGTATAGAGACCACTCTTTTATCCCTCTGTTTTTCCAATTTTTATGTTTGACCTACCGTTTTATGCCTTCGAGTGTGTTTTTAGGTCCCTCGATTTATAGTTTGACCCCTCTGACTGGATCCGACCAACTGATGACCTGTTCAGTCCCATAACACCACTCAATCAATCGATCAATCTATCAATCAACCAAGAACTAATTTTTTTTGGTTAGACAAACATACTGAATATTGCACCTTGTAGGTAAATTACAGCAGCTAGTTGTAAAGAAAAGAAACGATCGCAAATTCTGCATGCACAAATGAAACACTGAGGAGGGATGCCGTCTGAAGATAAGCTGGAGAGACGGAAGCGATCACAGCGTAGAGTGATACATTGTAGCCACACTTTAAATTCATTTGCGTTAAAGAAAATGGTAGTATTTCGTAATTAGTGGGACTGTTTATAACTTGACAAGTTAAGTACATACTGTATTTGATTCTTTGACTAAATTTTGATATTCGCTTTCTTTTGGTATTAATGATATAGGAGCCTAAGGAAATGATTTTACTGTTTTCACTGTGGCTAGTGATGGTGTCCCTGCTCCACACTCAATTATTTACACAATTTTTTTAGAAAATAAAGTTATCGCTGACAATTCTAGCTCCGAATACAAAATCACCGCAAAATCTTATAATTTACCAGAATATTTTAGCGCATAGGAGACAATGTGTTTACATCTTTCGATAGTGTCAGTTTGTATAAATATTTTATGCTTTGATTTGGTTTATCATTTATATTTCATGGTGTAACTGCGAAGTCACTGACTCTTTTGCTGATTTGAGATATGATCTTTTACCATTCCCCGAAGAAATTCAAAAACAAGAACATCCTGTCATTCGAAACACTTGGTCCAGCGTTCCTCAGACTTTTTCCCTCATTTCATGTGTTCTCCCGACTTGTTAGCAGAACTACCCGAAGGCGAAGATGAGCACCGAGTGAAGTACGTCCACTTTGTTCAAAATGGCTCTGAGCAGTATGGGACTTAACATCTGAGGTCATAAGTCCCCTACAACTTAGCACTACTTAAACCTAACTAACCTAAGGACATCACACACATCCATGCCCGAGGCAGGATTCGAACCTGCGACCGTAGCGGTCGCGCGGTTCCAGACTGAAGCGCCTAGAACGCTCGGCCACACCGGCCGGCTCCACTTTGTATGACAACACCAAAGTTCACTTATTTCCGAACAAAACCATGTATTTCTTCTAACTGCGTGTACCAGAAAGCTGGAATAGATACTGCAGATAGTGTCTGTCTGTGTGCGTGTGTGTGTTTGCATGTGTGTTTCAAAGTGGCACTCAAGCTGGGCAATTGTTCCTAAGTATCGCAAAAAATAAAACAATTTCTAGTTAATATTTCAGGGAGTATTTTAAATTTAAAGTAGTATACACAGAATGTATCAGAGGTAGTAGCGGAAACTCGCAGGGGTGAGGATATACGATAACAGGAGGAAGAACCGTTTGCAAGAAAAATTGCGAATGTCTGGTTTATGAGCCGTCCCTGACTTCAGTGCAAAATACTCTACTGGTTAGGACAAAATTGTTTGAAATGTAGGCTTCCGATTAAGTCCCCGTTGAGCTGGGCTTAAATTTAGCCCATTACGAATTTCAAACATTAACGGTGAGAACAACACTACTCCTGTACGTTACATGTTACGAGGGTTTGCTGAAAAGTAATAGCTCCGAAATTGTTATGAGAAAAATCATAAAGCTTTTTAAACAATACAAACTTTATTAACATTCTAAATTATTATTCTTAATTTCTAAGTTTCTTCAACATAATCACTCTGGAGAGGAACACATTGCACCCAACGAGAGACCAGTTTGTTGACAATGTCACCGTAGAACGTTTGACTTTGTTGACGGAGCCACAACCCCATTTCTGCTTGCAATGCTTCATCACTATCAAAGTTGTCGAAGGTGTTCTTTAAGTTTTGGAAACAGATGAAACTCGGATGGGGACAAGGCAGGACTGTATGGAGGACGATCGACGACAGTGAAACCAAGGCGTCGGATTGTTTCTGATGTCGCAGCGGTCGTGAGTAGTCTGGAATTGTCATACTGGCGCAGACGGCGCTCCATGTGTGGACGAATTCTTCGAACTCGCTTACAGTACGCTGTTTCCCACGCACCGACATGGTTACACTGCACCTCGCCATGTTACACTCTACAGTTCGGAGCCCTCTAGCGGCGGAGGCTTGCAACTTGCATCAGCGAAGCGGGAAAGTCGACCCTGTGGTATGCATGACATGTAGGACAGGCGGGGTCAGAGGTGCGATTCTTGTGTTTTTTCCTACTCGTGAGTCTAGTCCGGCAGCCCTGCACCTTTAGCTGACAGCTTTTATGGGGAAGAGACAGGTGTCTTGTTTTAGCGATTTTGAAGCTTTCTAGATTTGAAGTGAGTTAGTGTTTTGGAACTTTCGATCTCAGTATTTACCTTGTAACTGATAGACATCTGTCTGCTGTAGCAAAATCCTAAAAATTACCAATTCCTCGTTTTTAAGTTCATAACCTAGCTCACGCTTTAAGGTTGGTTGTTTGTTAAACAAGTTCCCATATATGGCAGCTGATACCAGAAGTTCAGAAATCAGCGCCACGGGGAAAGGATCCTTCGAAATAGCTGGGGCAAATGTCCGCAAGCGTAGCTTTTCCCCACAACATTCGTCTTTTCTTTCTTTAGTTTCAGTACTGAACGAATAGGTGTACTTAAGATGTTTAATCGACATTAATTTATAGTTCACAATTTTGCAGCGACTGATTCAATATTAATAAGAGTAGTTCGACTTCGCCGGCCGGTGTGGCCGAGCGGTTCTACGCGCTTCAGTGTGGAACCACGCCACCGCTACGGTCGCGGCTTCGAATCCTCGGGAATGGATGTGTGTGATGTCCTTAGGTCAGTTAGGTTTAAGTAGTTCTAAGGTGTAGGCAACTGATGACTTCAGCTGGTAAGTCCCATAGTGCTGAGAGCGATTTGAACCATTTTGGAACTAGTTCGACTTCATGTAACAGAAACTAGGAGAGAAAAACACGCTCACACAGTTGTCGTGTATCAAGTGAAAGGAGGCTAAAAAGCTAGTAGAAAATACATCTTCCGTTAGAAATGCAACTAAACGGCTTGGATGTAACGAACCCGCATTGCGTAAAATAATTAAAGTAGGATATGGAGTGGCATCATTGAGGTGTTTCAAGACAGTATTTTCTGAGACAAACAATTGACGGGTTACTACATCAGCCTCAATCGTATGTTCTATGGCTTTACGCTTAAATGCGTCCGGCATTTTATCATTTCAGCTTGCCGAAAGTAATGGTGTAAACCAACCATTTAATAAAGAAATTCAAGTAGCAGCGGAAGACTGGGGCAACCGGAGAAAATCAGTATCAGGAGGATAGTAGAGTTCATTAAAACACAAGTGGAACTTTTTAGGCAGAATCTTGGAAACTTTGCAATCTATAGGGAAGACGAAACAGGAATACAGACTTTAGCGGGAAAACTGCAAAAGAGAGTGGCAAGAAAAGAGGAAATAATAATAATAATACAAGCTGTTTCCTTTCCTTGTGTTAAAATGTTTTGTATTTAAACTAGTTATGGCAGTGTCATGACTTGATGTTTAATAGGATCAGTAAGATGGAAACAATGATGGTGATGACTGTGATGATTTTGATATAGTAAAATATTATACAAGTTAATAGCGGCAGTACCCGACAAATATTATGATTTTCCTTTAGTCTACTCTAATTACAATAATTTCTTTTTGATGATGATGATGATAATGCTGATGATGAATTTCGTTTGTAGGGCGCTCAACTGCGCGGTTATCAGCGCCCATGCAAATTCTCACTCTTTTCACCGTCTAGTTTCGCCACTTTGTCGAATGATGATAAAACGATGAGGTCAACACCAACATCCAGTACTCCGACAATTGCTTTTTGTGTGGAATTTTGCTCCATAACAGTATGATGTTTACCCCAGGCTAGGGGGAGAGATCCATTTCCTTCATTTCTTTGATAAATAAAGCATTAATGCATTACACAAGCAATCTTGAACTTCGGCTGCCATGTAAAGTATGATCCTAGGTGTACTATGTACAATTTTCGTTGTAATTTAACCAGAAAATCAGAAGAAAAAAAATAGAAAAGTGTTAAGTCCGCACCTTTGCCTCGCCTGCCCTAATAGTTCGGAACAAAATAAAAAAATTCGGAGGCATAGCTTTTGAGCCCGCCCTCGTACCTACAACGCTTCCTTGGTAAAGGAGCTCGTTCTCTCATTTGGATGCAGCATTGCAGTCGCCCCTGCAGTGAACCACAAATTCCTTCAAACACTCCCGATCCTCTCGTGAAGCTTGACAAGACTGGACAAGTAGATGCTCCAATTCTTAAACCGTATCAATGGAATTGCTGAAATCTTCACTTTTGAGATGACCGCAGACAGAAAAATCTGAAGGATTAATATCAGGTGACCCAGGAGACGGAAGTCCGTGCCCTGCCCCACCTTTCGGAACATAGTTGCGCCTAAGTACCTTACATCAGCAGAACGTGCTCGTGAAAAATCGTTTACGTACCACATCCCCCAATCGTGTCCCACACTGTACTGTATGGGGACGTTTCCAACAGTTCACATTTCACTTTTATACTTCCCAGGAAGAACACAACACACTGGAGTCACTGCCGGCTTGTAACCTAACGTTCGCAGTTTTAACTCACAAACGGCTCGTTTGCACACTCCTGTCTATTAGAATGTCTCAGCTTACGTGGACTTGCACTTCCACCAGTGTCAGTTTTAGCTGTTAGCTCTGGTACACAGTGGGTACTGGTATGCACAATGCTGAGGTCAGTGATACTCCAAATGAAATATCCTTAAAGTACATCACGGTTAATGATAACAAATGACAGACCCTCAACAGCAGATAATACACCTTATAATAGGAAGTTGGTTCCAATTGTTACAGTTTGCTACTACACTGACGGGAAAAAAGTCACAACACCAAGAATAAGTTGTGCGACATAAAGTTTGCGAGAGTGTTTGCTTATCTGATGTTTATTCAAGTTTCGCGCCATTCGCTTATGAGATGCGCCAGCAAGAGAATGCTGATCAGGTTTGCTTTAACTGCCCCCTGTAGCGGTCGTGAGCGTTAGGAACCTTTGAGATGAAACTTAGGATTGGAGAGTTGATGTTAGTCATCTACATCATCATCTACATCTACATTTATACTCCGCAAGCCACCCAACGGTGTGTGGCAGAGCGCACTTTGCGTGCCACTTCATTACCTCCCTTTCCTGTTCCAATCATGTATGGTTCGCGGGAAGAACGACTGCCGGAAAGCCTCCGTGCGCTCTCGAATCTTTATAATTTTATATTCGTGATCTCCTCGGGAGATATATGTAGGGGGAAGCAATATATTCGATACCTCATCCAGAAACGCACCCTCTCGAAACCTAGGCAGCAAGCTACACCGCGATGCAGAACGCCTCTCTTGCAAACTCTGCGACTTGACTTTGCTAAACATCTCCGTAATGCTATTACGCTTACCAAATAACCCTGTGACGAAACGCGCCGCTCTTCTTTGGATCTTCTATATCTCCTCTGTCAACCCGACCTTTAAGGCGATAAAGAAGCCAATATCAGCACCTCATTTAGTTTGAACGAGGTCGAGTAATTGAGCTACGAGAAGCTGGACGTTCCTTCTGCGATACTGCAGAAAGACTTGGTAGGAATGTAGCCAGTCTACATGACCGGTGGCAGCGGTGGTCACAAGAATGTACGGTCGCAGGAAGACCGGGCTCCGGATGATCAAGTGTCAGTACCAAAAGTGAAGGCCCTCGTGTTCAGCGTATGGCTCTGGCGCATCGTAGTGCATCTGCAGCAGCAATTTGAGCAGCAGCTGGCACCACTGTGACACAGCGAACTGTTACAAATCGGTTACTTCAAGGACAGCTCCGATCCGGACGCCCTGAAGCGTGCATTCCACTGACCCCACACCAGCGCCACTTTCTACGTCGGTGGTGTCAAGCGAGAGCTCACTGGCGGTCAGGGTGGAGGTCTGTCGTGTTTTCTGATGAAAGTTGGTTCTGCCTCGGTGGCAGATACGGCCGTGTGTTTATCAGCACGAGGACAGTTCAGGGCGTGCAAGCACCCTCTCCGTGTGCTAGACACACTGGACCTAACCTCGAGTTGTGGTACGTGGTGCAACTTCGTATGCAGCAGAAGCACCCTCGTGGTTATCCCACGCACCCTGACTGCAAATCTGATGATTCGACCTGTTGTGCTGCCATTCATGAGCAGAATTCCATGGGGTGTTTTTCAACAGGAAATCACTGCGCCACATGTCGCTGTTGCAACACAACATGCTCTGCAGTATCGACACGTTACTTTGGCCTATTAGACCACCAGGTCTGTTTAAATGGCTCTGAGCACTATGGGACTTACACTACTGGCCATCAAAATTGCTACACCAGAAATAAATGCAGAGGATGAACGGGTATTCATTGGACAAATATACACTCCTGGAAATGTAAAAAAGAACACATTGACACCGGTGTGTCAGACGCACCATACTTGCTCCAGACACTGCGAGAGGGCTGTACAAGCAATGATCATACGCACGGTACAGCGGACACACCAGGAACCGAGGGCCAACACCGGAGTTCCTGGTGTGTTCGCTGTGCCGTGCGTGTGATCATTGCTTGTACAGCCCTCTCGCAGTGTCTGGAGCAAGTATGGTGGGTCTGACACACCGGTGTCAATGTGTTCTTTTTTCCATTTCCAGGAGTGTACTAGAACTGACATGTGAATATATTTTCACGCACTTTGGGTGTATAGATCCTGAGGAATCAGTACCCAGAACAACCACTTCTGGCCTTGATACGTCTGGGCTTTGAGTCAAACAGAGCTTGGATGGCGTGTACAGGTACAGTTACCCATGCAGCTTCAACACGATACCACAGTTCATCAAGAGTAGAGACTGGCGTATTGTGACGAGCCTATTGCTCGGCCACCATTGACCAGACATTTTCAATTGGTGAGAGATCTGGAGAATGTGCTGGTCAGGGCAGCAGTTGAACATTTTCTGTATCCAGAAAGGCCTGTACAGGAGCTGCAACATGCGATCGTGCATTATCCTGCTGAAATGTAAGGTTTCACAGGGATCGAAGGAAGGGTAGAGCCACGGGTCGTAACACATCTGAAATGTAACGTCCACTGTTCAAATAGCCGTCAATGCGAACACGAGGCGACCGAGACGTGTAACCAATGGCACCCCATACCATCACGCCGGGTGATACGCCAGTATGGCGATGACGAATACACGATTCCAATGTGCGTTCGCAATGACCCCTATAACTTAGAACTACTTAAACCTAACTAACCTAAGAACAACACACACACACACCCATGCCCGAGGCAGGATTCGAACCTGCGACCGTAGCGGTCGCGCGCTTACAGACTGTAGCGCCTAGAACCGCTCGGCCACATCGGATGGAGCCAGATCTGTCTCCAATCGAACACATGCGGGAAATCATCAGACGATAACTCCAGCGTCATCCACAAACAGCATTAACCATCCCTGTATTAGCTGACCAAGTGCAACTTCATCTCAGAAACTGACATCCGGCAGGTGCACAAGACAATGCATGCTCGTTTGCATGCTTACATTCAAGAGTCTACCGGTTAAACCGGTTACTAATGTACCAGCACTCAACATTTGCAGTGGTTTACCATGCGCTTGTCTTAACCTGTGATCTTACCGTGTTTATCACTTAATTATATTACGTAGACAAATTTATTCCCGAAATTTCATTAATCTACATTAAATATTTTTTGGAGTTGCGATTTTCTTTTTCGTCAGTGTATCTATGAGGACATATGTGTTGTATTGTGTGCTAACCTAATGTCATTGCAGACTAGTCTTAATGTTACGCTGCGGCCGGTACATACCTGGTACAGTGAGTTGAGGCTGGGTGAGCTGGTGAGTGTGCCCTGGTGGACACTCCACTCTGCCACTGCTGCCCGCAAGGTGCTGCGAGCGTGCCCCTACTGTCAACAAGCCCGCTGCACGCGCTACCTGGTCCAGCATACGTGACGCTTCCTCCCTTGTAGCCGAGCGTGTCAGCAGTAGCTGTACTGGTGGTAACGGAAAGAGCCTGACGTGCTGCAGCCATTAACTGAGGTCGCCGACGATCCGTAAGTATTTGGCGCTTTGCATCACAATAAATAAAGCACGGCAGAAAATCGTTTTCCCCGTATTGCGATGCGCGGAAAAAATAAGAAAAAAATTCAGGAAGTATCTCAAATTAAATTCTTACAGACATTTATTAAAACTCCATCTATTGCCGTCTAAACCACCTATGCCATCCGTTTCCTTAGTACTCTGGTATTAGTTTCTCAAGCGCTTCTCTAATTACAAAAGAATTGCCCAGGCGCGAGTAGGATTCGAGCACCGAGGGCCGTACAAATTTAATTATGTGTACAGACTGCCCATCCATTCCGAGAATTGAGAATCTCGACAATTTTGCCTGTTATCGACGTTGATACTGGCGACATATCGGTCCCAGGGATTTCAAGACCTTCCAGAATGCTTTAATTTCAAGTTTGAAGTCAGACAACGAATCGCAAAAGAAATATTTTCATTCTGATATAGTTACAAATTGACAGTTTTCAGTTTTATCCTTTACGTTTACTGTAAAATCTTTCTTCTTGCCAAATTTCATTATTCTACGTCAAGCGGAAGTACCCGTAAGTTTTTCATAAGTGACCATATATTTTTATTGCACTAACTTAGAAGCTTCGCTTTTTTACATCGCCAAGGGTTCGTAGACCTTAATATGGGACCTAAATTTCAAATTTGTAAGTCGACCCAGTCCAGAGAAAAATGGTTTTGAAAAGTCGGAAATACAGAGAGACGGACAATCCGAAAAACAATGAAAAATTCATTTTTTGTTTCAGAAATGTTGCAGGTGATAATCTGACTGAGTAATACAGAAGCATTTGATCAATGTGACACAACTGTTTTTCACATTATCATACAATTTGATGGACTTAAAGACCTGATACGCAACGTAAACGTCACTGCAAGACAGATTCTAAACACCCACTGCGACCCATTTTCATTCCCTTATTTGTGTATTTATTTACGTTACGAGAGTATCACTGGCCATGGAAGTGTAGTACTGTCGGATTGCGTATTTCGTGCAATGAAATTTGAAGGATACTCGTTGTGTGATAATACACACATCAAAAACAGGTTTGCATCACCTCGGTTCCGAGAGTTCCGGAACCTGTACAGAAAAATGTAATAGAGATCAAGATAAAGCTAATTTCCCCCTTTTTATTGCTCATGAACACGGACACCACACATTGCCTGTTGTACCACGACACAGCGAGACCTTCAGAAGTGGTGGTCCAGATTGCTGTACACACCGGTACCTCTGATACCCAGTAGCACGGCCTCTTGCATTGTTGCATGCCTGTATTCGTCGTTGCATACTATCCACAAGTTCATCAAGGCACTGTTGGTCCATATTGTCCCACTCCTCAACAGTGATTCGGCGTAGATCCCTCAGAGTGGTTGGTGGGTCACGTCGTCCATAAACAGCCCTTTTCAATCTAACCCAGGCATGTTCGATAGCGTACATGTCTGGAGAACATGCTGGCCACTCTAGTCGACCGATGTCGTTATTCTGATGAAAGTCATTCAAAAGATGTGCACGATGGGGGCGCGAATTGTCGTCTATGAAGACGAATGCTATGCCAATATGCTGCCGATATGGTTTCACACCTCCCCCCATGAACCATGGACCTTACCGTTGGTGGGGAGGC
The DNA here is from genome assembly GCF_023897955.1 of Schistocerca gregaria. Lineage (NCBI taxonomy): Eukaryota > Metazoa > Arthropoda > Insecta > Orthoptera > Acrididae > Schistocerca > Schistocerca gregaria. The sequence goes on from NC_064923.1 coordinate 756,342,395, forward strand.
TTGCGTGCCTCAGCGATACAGATGGCCGTACCGTAGGTGCAACCACAACGGAGGGGTATCTGTTGAGAGGCCAGACAAACGTGTGGTTCCTGAAGAGGGACAGCAGCCTTTTCAGTAGTTGCAGGGGCAACAGTCTGGATGATTGACTGATCTGGCCTTGCAACATTAACCAAAACGGCCTTGCTGTGCTGGTACTGCGAACGGCTGAAAGCAAGGGGAAACTACAGCCGTAATTTTTCCCGAGGACATGCAGCTTTACTGTATGATTAAATGATGATGGCATCCTCTTGGGTAAAATATTCCGGAGGTAAAATAGTCCCCCATTCGGATCTCCGGGCGGGGACTACTCAGGAGGATGTCGTTATCAGGAGAAAGAAAACTGGCGTTCTACGGATCGGAGCGTGGAATGTCAGATCCCTTAATCGGGTAGGTAGGTTAGAAAATTTAAAAAGAGAAATGGATAGGTTAAAGTTAGATATAGTGGGAATTAGTGAAGTTCGGTGGCAGGAGGAACAAGACTTCTGGTCAGGTGACTACAGGGTTACAAACACAAAATCAAATAGGGGTAATGCAGGAGTAGGTTTAATAATGAATAGGAAAATAGGAATGCGGGTAAGCTACTACAAACAGCATAGTGAACGCATTATTGTGGCCAAGATAGATACGAAGCCCACACCTACTACAGTAGTACAAGTTTATATGCCAACTAGCTCTGCAGATGATGAAGAAATTGAAGAAATGTACGATGAAATAAAAGAAATTATTCAGATAGTGAAGGGAGACGAAAATTTAATAGTAATGGGTGACTTGAATTCGAGTGTAGGAAAAGGGAGAGAAGGAAACATAGTAGGTGAATACGGATTGGGGCTAAGAAATGAAAGAGCAAGTCGCCTAGTAGAATTTTGCACAGAGCACAAGTTAATCATAGCTAACACTTGGTTTAAGAATCATGAAAGAAGGTTGTATACGTGAAAGAACCCTGGAGATACTAAAAAGTATCAGATAGATTATATAATGGTAAGACAGAGATTTAGGAACCAGGTTTTAAGTTGTAAGACATTTCCAGGGGCAGATGTGGACTCTGACCACAATCTATTGGTTACGACCTGTAGATTAAAACTGAAGAAACTGCAAAAATGTGGGAAATTAAGGAGATGGAACCTGGATAAACTGAAAGAACCAGAGGTTGTACAGAGTTTCATAGAGAGCATAAGGGAACAATTGACAGGAATAGGGGAAAGAAATACAGTAGAAGAAGAATGGGTAGCTCTGAGGGAAGTAGTAGTGAAGGCAGCAGAGGATAAAGTAGGTACAAAGACGAGGGCTGCTAGAAATCCTTGGGTAACAGAAGAAATATTGAATTTAATTGATGAAAGGAGAAAATATAAAAATGCAGTAAATGAAGCAGGCAAAAAGGAATACAAACGTCTCAAAAATGAGATCGACAGGAAGTGCAAAATGGCTAAACAGGGATGGCTAGAGGACAAATGTAAGGATGTAGAAGCTTATCTCACTAGGGGTAAGATAGATACTGCCTACAGGAAAATTAAAGAGACCTTTGGAGAGAAGAGAACCACGTGTATGAATATCAAGAGCTCAGATGGCAGCCCAGTTCTTAGCAAAGAAGGGAACGCAGAAAGGTGGAAGGAGTATATAGAAGGTTTATACAAGGGCGATGTACTTGAGGACAATATTATGGAAATGGAAGAGGATGTAGATGAAGACGAAATGGGAGATACGATACTGCGTGAAGAGTTTGACAGAGCACTAAAAGACCTGAGTCGAAACAAGGCCCCCGGAGTAGACAACATTCCATTAGAACTACTTACGGCCTTGGGAGATTCAATCCTGTCAAAACTCTACCATCTGGTGAGCAAGATGTATGAGACAAGCGAAATACCCTCAGACTTCAAGAAGAATATCATAATTCCAATCCCAAAGAAAGCAAGTGTTGACAGATGTGAAAATTACCGAACTATCAGTTTAATAAGTCACAGCTGCAAAATACTAACGCAAATTCTTTACAGGCGAATGGAAAAACTAGTAGAAGCTGACCTCGGGGAGGATCAGTTTGGATTCCGTCGAAATGTTGGAACACGTGAGGCAGTACTGACCTTACGACTTATCTTAGAAGAAAGATTAAGAAATGGCAAACCTACGTTTCTAGCATTTGTAGACTTAGAGAAAGCTTTTGACAATGTTGACTGGAATACTCTTTTTCAAATTCTAAAGGTGGCAGGGGTAAAATACAGGGAGCGAAAGGCTATTTATAATTTGTACAGAAACCAGATGGCAGTCATAAGAGTCGAGGGGCATGAAAGGGAAGCAGTGGTTGGGAAAGGAGTGAGACAGGGTTGTAGCCTCTCCCCGATGTTATTCAATCTGTATATTGAGCAAGCAGTAAAGGAATCAAAAGAAAAATTTGGAGTAGGTATTAAAATTCATGGAGACGAAGTAAAAACTTTGAGGTTCGCCGATGACATTGTAATTCTGTCAGAGACGGCAAAGGACTTGGAAGAGCAGTTGAACGGAATGGACAGTGTCTTGAAAGGAGGATATAAGATGAACATTAACAAAAGCAAAACGAGGATAATGGAATGTAGTCAAATTAAATCGGGTGATGCTGAGGGAATTAGATTAGGAAATGAGACATTTAAAGTAGGAAAGGAGTTTTGCTATTTAGGAAGTAAAATAACTGATGATGGTCGAAGTAGAGAGGATATAAAATGTAGACTGGCAATGGCAAGGAAAGCGTTTCTGAAGAAGAGAAATTTGTTAACATCGAATATAGATTTATGTATCAGGAAGTCATTTCTGAAAGTATTTGTTTGGAGTGTAGCCATGTATGGAAGTGAATCATGGACGATAACTAGTTTGGACAAGAAGAGAATAGTAGCTTTCGAAATGTGGTGCTACAGAAGAATGCTGAAGATAAGATGGATAGATCACGTAACTAATGAGGAGGTATTGAATAGGATTGGGGAGAAGAGAAGTTTGTGGCACAACTTGACTAGAAGAAGGGATCGGTTGGTAGGACATGTTTTGAGGCATCGAGGGATCACAAATTTAGCATTGGAGGGCAGTGTGGAGGGTAAAAATCGTAGAGGGAGACCGAGATATGAGTACACTAAGCAGATTCAGAAGGATGTAGGTTGCAGTAGGTACTGGGAGGTGAAGCAGCTTGCACAGGATAGAGTAGCATGGAGAGCTGCATGAAACCAGTCTCAGGACTGAAGACAACAACAACAACAACAACATGGTTGCACAATCGGTCAGTGGATGGCATTAAAGTATGGTACAGCCGTTACGGTGCCTTCCATGACCAGCCGCGGCGTACGTCGGCCCCACATAACGCCACCTCAAATCAGCAGGGAACCTCCACCTTGCTGCACTCGCTGGACAGTGTGTCAAAGGCGTTAAGCCTGACCGGGTTGCCTCCAAACAAGTCTCCGACGATTGTCTGGTTCAAGGCACATGTGACACTCGTCGGTGAAGAGAGCGCGATGCCAATCCTGAGCGGTGCATTCGACATGTTGTTGGGCCCATCTGTACCGCGGTGCATGGTGTTGTGGCTGCAAAGACGGACGTCGCCATGGCCGTTGGCAGTGAAGTTGCGCATCATGCAGTTTATTGTACACAGTTTGAGTTGTAACACGACGTCCTGTGGCTGCATGAAAAGCATTATTCAACATGGTGGCGTTGCTGTCAGAGTTCCTCCGAGCCATCATCCGTAGGTAGCGGTCATCCACTGCAGTAGTAGACCTTGGGCGGCCTGGGCGAGGCATTTCATCGACAGTTCCTGTCTCCTTGTATCTCCTCCATGTCCGTACAACATCGCTTTGGTTCACTCCGAGACGCCTGGACACTTCCCTTGTTGAGAGCCCTTCCTGGCACAAAGTAACAATGCGGACGCGATCGAACCGCGGTATTGACCGTCTTGGCATGGTTGAATTACAGACAACACGAGCCGTGTACCTCATTCCTGGTGGAATGACTGGAACTGATCGGCTGTCGGATCCCCTCCGTCTAATAGGCGCTGCTCATGCCTGGTTGTTTACATCCTCGGGTGGGTTTAGTGACATTTATAAACAGTCAAAGGAATTGTGTCTGTGATACAATATCCACAGTCTTCAGGAGTTCTGGGTAACGGGGTGAGGCAAAACTTTTTTTATGTGTGTAAATGTTATATTCTGGGACTTAAATGATACTGAGTTTTCCGAGCAACTTTCAGGAATGAAGAAAGCAGTTATGAAAAGCATATTACACTTTTGTTATTTGTTATCCACGATGAACTTCCAAAAAACTCGATTTATAAATCACTTTAATTTTGTGGCGAATTTCGTAGTACCAAGTGCATCGCTGCCAGCTGTGCATACTGTAACTGCACCGTTTCTACTGGGGGCGAGGGGTTATTTCGGAGCCGAACATTCGATGGGTACAGTGCAGTATCGCCGATAATGCAAAGATTTAGACTCATGGTTGCTTCTGTTTTCAGGTTCGGGAGTCAGCGAATCGCTGCAGTCTAGAGAATATGATAAGAATTATGCGGAAACCAGTGACTAATGGATATGAAATGTTAAATTAGTGTCGGCGATATATGAGCAGGTGAAATCTCATTGGAAAAAGAAGATTAACAAGTAATACAGATGAAAGTGGGAGTAAAGTGTTATGAAAGCAGTAGCATTTCGAGTTTAAGTGGCTCAATTGCGTGGGAGTGATGACAAACAGTAAGTGTTCTAAAGGGTGTAAATTTTAATTTGGCAAACCAGAATAACTCGAAAAATAAGCTTCACACGAAAAAATGTGTGGAATCCAAAGTTGATTATTTTTGAAGGGGATATCTGCTGGTGCTAAAATTAGCCCGCCACCCCAACCCCCTGGGGGTAAATCAAGTTTTCATTTCTACGTGGAAAATGGTTACGGATAAATACAAATACTTATTTACTTTTTAAATTTTGATTCGCTAAAACTAAAACTCTCCCTATTGGGTGGTGTTTCAGAGAGAGGAATTAGTTTTACAAATGTTGACCCAGATATTAATTTTTTTCCGCAGATACGGGTAAGTGTGATCTGATTCTGATGACCTAAAGTCAACATATTGACCCAAGATATCCTCTAGATGTCTGTGAAAACTACATGAAAATCCGTCAAGTAGTTTTATAAATTAGTGTATTCAAACAGAGAAATTGGCAGATATTGTGATTTTAGGAAACCTTTAAATCAAAATATTTTTTCCGTGATATGATTTTGATGAAATAAAGCGTAAACGTTGCTCAAAGTTACTTTCAAGTTACTTTTGAAAACCTATTTAAAATTCGTCTAATAGTTTAGGACATTAGCTTGTTCATTCAGACAAACAGACAGACACAGCGGTTTCAGGAAAAACCTTTAAATTAGTATATTTGTTTCATGATCCGATTTTGACGCAGTAACGCCTTTATTTGGCCCCGCGCCAGGCTCTAGTTACCTATTAAAACCACAAGAAATTTCGCCTAGTAGTTTTTGGGATTATCGTGTTCAAACAGACAGAGACAACAGATTTATAGTTCTAATATCAGGATAGATTTTCCAAAGTGATAAATTATGATTTTTAAAGTATTAAATTCGTAAGAAGGACAAGAGTAATTAATGATCCAGTTTATTCACAGAAAGCTGCATGTGATTATATATGAAGTCTGTGGACGAGACAGTATAGACATTGTTGGTAGTTTCCATTGCCGGTACATATTATTGTGAGAACAATTATGAAAAGTCTTCCGTGAATTTTATGTGTGATCCTATTACGTTTTGAAGAACAAATTTGTTCACAGCGTGATCTAGAAAAGGCGTCAGAAAAGAACAGACAATATTACAATCTTGAACATGGCTAACGTTCAACAACTGTATGTAAGTTTTCATGAAGGATACAATCAGCGAACCGGTTGCACAAATTTTATAGCAATGACTAGGTTTCGATATCAGCTAAGCGTTGGAGTTGAAAAGGAAATATGTTTATTTATTAAATGGGATTATACCAAGTCAAGCCAAGTGGAGCAATGTTCCAGAAACTGTGTGTGTTTGTGTTTGTGCGTGTGTGTTGTTATGGGTGGATGTCGTTGTGGATCCCAGTGCAGACATGTAGCTTATTGTCCTCACCAACGAGGCCAATGATTTGAACGTTGCCGTGGATGACTATCAGATGCCACATGCACTAAGTCTGCAAGGCACATGGATTGACCGTGCGACTGGCAGTCAGGAAAGTTATTCCAAAAACTTACTCCACCTCCATGACATCAACTAGCATCAACTTCGCGGTCTAGTGCCACCACATGGGCTTGATTTAGTGATCTCAGATGCAGATGCTAATTGTGCTGTATTAATCTGTGCAGTAGCTAGTACTGTGCCGATAGTTCCACAAAAATTACATGGTAACCTAATCTAATAACGGAATAGTTCTCTTGCAGCAAACATTACGACAATGGAAAGCCATTTACAGTTGACGATAGTCATATCTCCATAAAATACACATAAGAAAGACAAATTACCCCCCGCTTCTTTATCTCGGTCACCAATCGTACGCAGCTTAATCCCTGTTATACGAAAATTAATTTCCCTGCTACTCAGAATTAATCTTCTTGTTTGATAACGAAATAATCCGTCTAAAGATGTGTTGTGGATAACATTATACACCCCATTCCTCTTCTGGCGAAGTATTTATTACCGTGCCGACGTTCTCTTTAATGGGATCTACTTCTCATTTTGTCATGACGATTGCTACCGTTTTTAAGATGTTTTTCAATTTCTCTGCCTAAGCTGGTTTAAAAACAGCGAAATTTGGGAGATAGTGGCTGATGAAAGTCGCGCAGATTAATTGTGATCACCTGCTTTATCTCGTTGGAGAATTATGTGTACTTAACATAGAAGCTCTGCACCTTTGGCCGACATTCATATTCGTGATTAGAAGAGCTGTTTACTAATAGAAACGTTGATTATGCGTTAACAATGTGCTACGTTTTTGATGGACGAAGATCTTTGTACTACTTAGGCATTCTATTTCTCCGTCAGTCCTGAGATAGTATCTAATCCTTTCCAGGCTTTGGTCGCCGTGACCTCGGGTAGCGAGAAAATTACATGGGTGTACCATTACTTTGAGTCTGTAGCATGATCCTGTGTGAACTTATCTATAAATATACAACGATAAATTAGTTTTTAATTTTTTTATTTTTTAAAGTGGGGCTTGTTAAATGCCTACCTATTGGAAAGCCAGATGTGTCTATACAGTGTTCAAAGGAATCAGGGGAACATTTGTCTGTTCTTGAAAGACTGCTGCGTTAACTTTGTTCTAGTACTTGTCCTTCTAGAAGTGTTTCGCGGTGGTCTCGCGGTTCTAGGCGCGCAGTCCGGAACCGTGCGACTGCTACGGTCGCAGGTTCGAATCCTGCCTCGGGCATGGATGTGTTTGATGTCCTTAGGTTAGTTAGGTTTAAGTAGTTCTAAGTTCTAGGGGACTAATGACCACAGCAGTTGAGTCCCATAGTGCTGAGAGCCATTTTTCTAGAAGTGTTTGTGCACAGCTTGGCTGGCACATGAGCTTCTCATGGGAGCACAGGTGTTCTGAGAGTGTTGTTACTGTGGTCGTAAGTCCGAAGACTGGTTTGATGCACGTCTCCATGCTACTCTATTCTGTGCGAGCCTCTTCATCAAATAATTACTGCAACGTACATCCTTCTGAAACTGCTTACTCTATTCATCTCTTGCTCTCCCTCTATTATTTTTACTTCCAGTACTTCCCCCCAATACTAAACTGGTCATTTCTTGATGTCTCAGAATGTGTCCTATCAACAGTCCCCTCCTTTCAGTCAAGCTGTGTCACAAATTTCTTGTCTCCCCAACTCTACCTCCTTATCAACTACGTGATCTTCCCATCTAATCTTCAGCATTCTTTTGTAGCACCAAATTTCAAAAGTCTCTATTCTCCACTTGTCTAAACTGTTTATCGTGCATGTTTCACTTCCATACCTGGCTGCGGTCCTAACACTTAAATCTAAATTCGACATAACAAATTTCTTTCTTCAAAAACACTTTTCTTACCATTGCTAGTCAACATTTAATATTCTCTGTACTTCGTCCATCGTCAGTCATTGTGTTGCCCAAATAGCAGAACCCATCTACTACTGTTAGTGTCTCGTGTCCTAATCTAATTTCATCAGAATCACTGGATTTAATGGGACTACATTCCATTATCCTTGTTCCACTTTTATTGATGTTCATCTTATATCCTCCTTTTAAAATTATGACCAACTGCTTTTCCAATTCTTTTGCTCTCTGCGATAAAATTACAATGCCATCGATGAACTTCAAAAGTTTTATTTCTTCTCCCTGAACTTTAATCCCTACTGCAAATTTTTCTTTTGTTTCCTTTACTGCTTGCTCAATATACAGATTGAATAACATCGGAGATAGGCTACAACCCTGCCTCACGCCATTCTCAACCACTGCTTCCCTTTCATACATCTCAAGTGTTATAACATCACACACATCCATGCCCGGGGCAGGACTCGAACCTGCGACCGTAGAGGTCGCTCGGTTCCAGATTGTAGCGCCTAGAACCGCACGGCCACACTGGCCGGTCCGAATTGCACGTCAGTTTGTATCGGACCTACTTTCCGCTTTTTTTGCAGTTGTATTAAACGTTTGCAGTTTTTATTGTTCTGTATTACAAGCGTTCATCACGTCTCAAATGCTGTAATTTCTGTGTTACATCTATCCGCACCAACTAGGTAAAGTATCCATTACTAAATGTCACGTAGCGTACAGCTTACCTCCAGTTCGACGTGTATGTTTACACGACTGTTGTCTTGTCACGGTCCGAGCGGCTGCCCCCGCCGGAGGTTGCAGTCCTCCGTCGGGCATGGGTGTGTGTGTTGTCCTTAGCGTAAGTTAGTTTAAGTTAGATTAAGTAGTACGTAAGCTTAGGGACCGGTGACCTCAGCAGTTTGGTCCCATAAGACCTTACCATAAATTTCCAATTTTACACGCCTGTTTTGTTTCACTGCTGCTGTTTATTTAGATGACGTCACATTTGTACAGATCTGTAAGCGTGGTTCTGTTTCTGCACTACGTCTGCTGATGCTGGTGTGTTTTAAGGTAAGATATGAGATTGCTGCTTTGGCTTCTTTGCGCTTTTTCTCCCTTTCACCTAATACTGTCAAAATTTCTTACCGGTTTATTTGTGTTATATGACTACGCCCTACCTCACACATTTTGTTTACCAATATTTATTAGCAAATATTACCTAAGCTTTCCATTTAAGGTATTTTCTAAATCACTTATTTACTCGTTGTAGAGTTCATGGTAGCAGCTTGCCCCTCCTCTTGTTAACGTTTTCTTTTTTTTTTTCCTTGCTTTGTAGACATCCAAAAAGGGGGAAACGCGTTCTTAAATTATCATTATTTTGCAACCGAAAATTTACGTATTACGTTATCTTTGTACACGGGATGTAACGTAATTAAGAGCGAAAACAGATATGGACGAAAGTATTCGATAACAGAAGCGAAAAAGTTCGAGAAACATGTACCCACGAACGAACCGTTTGCTTGACAGTTGCGAGTAAGTGTTTACAAACCGTCAGTGACATAAGTAGGAAATATTGTTCTTGTTGGTACAATTTGGTCTACAATTTGATACCCAGAACCCGTGCGTCCGCCTACTGTTGTGTCAACTAACACGCCGGGAGAAGATAACGAACGGTTTTGTCGACTGAGCGACAGCAACCGGATTTCTTGCTCTCTATGCTCAATCGCTAAAGTGTTCCGCCCTCCCTACAAGGCCGCCAACTCAACGTGAAGACTACTCGCCAGCTGGCAGATCTAGGGCAAGCGAAACTTGAGCGTGCCCTCCTTGTAAACAGCGGCAGCAGCTGATAGTTCCTCGGCAGCAGGAGCTGCTCTGACACGGGCACTTAACAGGAAACATGAGATTTCTCAAGACACAGCAACGACTTCTGCACAAGGCGAGTAGTCAACGTATGAATTCCATGTTCAGTTGTCCCGGTTTTTTATGGACAAATGGTTCAAATGGCTCTGAGCACTATGGGACTTCGCTTCTGAGGTCATTAGTCGCCCAGAACTTAGAACTACTTAAACCTAACTAACCTAAGGACATCACACACATCCATGCCCGAGGCAGGATTCGAACCTGCGAGCGTAGCGGTCGCGCGGTTCCAGACTGTAGCGCCTACAACCACTCGGCCACTCCGGCCGGCTTTTTATGGGCAATTCAAAAGCAAAAGTCTCACGAATAGACACGGTTCCTTGGAAAAAGTATTACCTATGTTTCGTTTAAATCATAGTTTCTTTGATTATGGTATGGTACTACACCAGATGAAACTCTTACATTATATGAAAAAATATTAACAGATGTTGCTTTAGTGATTTTCTTTCTTTTACGTCTGCCGCTCAGTTGTAGAATTTTGGAACACGTATTATGTTCGAGTATAATGTCTTTTCTGGAGACTAGAAATCTACTCTGTAGGAATCAGCATGGGTTTCGAAAAAGACGATCGTGTGAAACCCAGCTCGCGCTATTCGTCCACGAGACTCAGAGGGCCTTAGACACGGGTTCACAGGTAGATGCCGTGTTTCTTGACTTCCGCAAGGCGTTTGACACAGTTCCCCATAGTCGTTTAATGAACAAAGTAAGAGCATACGGACTATCAGATCAATTGTGTGATTGGATTGAGGAGTTCCTAGATAACAGAACGCAGCACGTCATTCTCAATGGAGAGAAGTCTTCCGAAGTAAGAGTGATTTCAGGTGTGCCGCAGGGGAGTGTCATAGGACCGTTGCTATTCACAATATACATAAATGACCTGGTGGATGACATCGGAAGTTCACTGAGGCTTTTTGCAGATGATGCTGTGGTGTATCGAGAGGTTGCAACAATGGAAAATTGTACTGAAATGCAGGAGGATCTGCAGCGAATTGACGCATGGTGCACGGAATGGCAATTGAATCTCAATGTAGCGAAGTGTAATGTGATGCGAATACATAGAAAGATAGGTCCCTTATCATTTAGCTACAAAATAGCAGGTCAGCAACTGGAAGCAGTTAATTCCATAAATTATCTGGGAGTACGCATTAGGAGTGATTTAAAATGGAATGATCATATAAAGTTGATCGTCGGTAAAGCAGATGCCAGACTGAGATTCATTGGAAGAATCCTAAGGAAATGCAATCCGACAACAAAGGAAGTAGGTTACAGTACGCTTGTTCGCCCAATGCTTGAATACTGCTCAGCAGTGTGGGATCCGCACCAGGTAGGGTTGATAGAAGAGATAGAGAAGATCCAACGGAGAGCAGCGCGCTTCGTTACAGGATCATTTAGTAATTGCGAAAGCGTTACGGAGATGATAGATAAACTCCAGTGGAAGACTCTGCAGGAGAGACGCTCAGTAGCTCGGTACGGGCTTTTGTTGAAGTTTCGAGAACATACCTTCACCGAAGAGTCAAGCAGTATATTGCTCCCTCCTACGTATATCTCGCGAAGAGACCATGAGGATAAAATCAGAGAGATTAGAGCCCACACAGAAGCATACCGACAATCCTTCTTTCCACGTACAATACGAGACTGGAATAGAAGGGAGAACCGATAGAGGTACTCAGGGTACCCTCCGCTACACACCGTCAGGTGGCTTGCGGAGTACGGATGTAGATGTAGATGTAGATGAACTTGTCTATTCCTTCTCACGTCATAGATGGCGACATCGTTGCATTATAAAGGGCCAGTGAGGCTAACTTTTCCATCCAAATGATATGACAACTTTATATGATACCGACCCTTCTATCTTTTCAAGGTGTAAAATGTAGTAATAATCAAGAGGGCAGAGGACAAAGACCCGACTGACCCTAAGACATATAAACCGATGTGTCTCATTAACATTCTGGCAGAGGTACAGGAGGGAGTGCTGGCTGTACGACAGACTTCAGTCGCACCGACAGCTCTTCGGCCATAGCCCGTCAGTTTGGTTTTCGACAACATAGATCCACTGACGACGCAGTAAAGAGGGCCATAGAAATGACACAGACAATACATGACAAATTCATAGTAGCAGTACTAATTGACATAGCTGGTGCTTTCGACAACCTCTAGGACATACCCATAGCTCCACTACTGAATACACTAGAACCCAACGACATTGCAAACGGGTTGATTTCGTTCGCAGATGACCTTATGGTCGTGGTATCTGCGAACTCCAGGTCCCACTTGGAGAGCAAAGCCACGCCGCCCTTCGCGTTCGAATTGGTTCAAGTGGCTCTGAGCACTATGGGACTTACCATCTGAGGTCATCAGTCCCCTAGAACTTAGAACTACTTAAACCTAACTAATCTAAGGACATCACACAACACCATCCATCACGAGGCAGAGAAAATCCCTGACCCCGCCGGGAATCGAACCCGGGAACCCGGGCGTGGGAAGCGAAAACGCTACCGCACGACCACGAGATGCGGGCACACTGAAAATAAATCCAATTATAAAGGTAACTAACATATCTATAAAAACGAAAGCTATGGCAATATACCTAGGCATTTATACTGACGAACATTTACGCATTAACGAAGATGCCACCCTGACAATTAATAATGCGACGAAACTCATGCATAAACTTACAAGACTGAACACTATAAGATACAGACTACCCCTGCAGACAAGGAGGACATGTTTCAGACTACTCTTTAAGTCAGTAATTTGTTTCGCGGCTAGTGATTAGGCACATCCATTATGCTCAGGTATACACAAAACCATTGTGAGGGGCGGCCAGAGGAATGTTCTTCTCAGAATCTCGGCGGCTTTCGCCACGACTTCGATTGAGTATGTTGTGTGTGGTATTGCGATTTCTCCCTATAGGTATTACAGTTCGTCACAAAGCAGCAGAATACTCGCTGAAGAGGGGAAGACGCAACAAAATAAGAGAAATAACTGGAAAAGGCTTAACCGGCTGACGGAAATTAAACAACAAGTGCAGAATTGATATACGGCAGACAAAATGATAAGGGAAGACGAGTCTACTCGTTCTTCCCCAGTATCTAAGAACGGATGAATTGAAAGTACAGGAATCCAGCACGCGGCATGGTGCACTTTCTCACAGGTATCGGCCCGTATCCTGTCCATCTCTACAGGTTTGGCCTAAAACAGGGTCACACCTGTGCCTGTCATGAGAATTGCACACCTGAACACACAGTGCTCATCTGCCAATCCCTAGGATACATGGGAACCAGTTTAGGAAACCAGGACACAGGACAGTTAATACGCAGACAAGATGACTGGAACTCTATAAACAACATCGCGAGAACTACATTCGGCATACAAACAGGAGAGACCATACGCTAGAATAAGACAGGCCCCACATATGACAGATCAGCAGTACACGATAAACGTCACAGATACAAACGCGGACACTGAATCCGATACTGCGTCACACACAGGAAGTGAAGACCAGATAAACGTACAAACATAGCAAAAGTGAAGTAAGGTTCTCTAACACTAAATCAAATCAATATGAAAATGAAAATCTGTATGTAGTTGGTTGCTATACCATTTCATAGAATGTAATACTATCTGAAATGTGACATATCTTCTTCTTTCGCTGCATCAAGCGTGACTGGCTCGAAGTTTTATCGAGCTCTCGCACCTTCTACAGCTGACTATGACATTTTATCTAAACTCTCAATATCCACTGTTACCTCAAGTTCGGAAACACATTGTAACCTAATTAATCAATATATTATTAATTAAGTATTACCATAGTCAAGACAAGTTACGTAACAGATGTAATTGTAATTACAGAAGGTAAGGAAAGAACTGTCACATCATAACTGCGTCAAACTACCATCTCTTGTTTCTTCCATTAAATACACTTTCAGTTTTAATTTAAAATACATTCACAACCTATTATGTATCTTATTTATTTATTTTTATGTAAGTTACCAACAAGTTTGAACAAAATTGTACCTTTTTATATATTTTTTATTTTTATTTTCAACCAAAAAATTACCAAAATTTAATTACCCTGTGAACTAATAAAAGCGTGAAGTAGAGAAAGAGAGAGAGAGAGAATCAGTAAAAAGTATTTTGTATCTTAACTCATTTCTCGTCGAATGTTATAGGTATCCGGGTTCTGTTTATCCATACATCAAAACAGTAGGCCATTATGCAGGAACATATTTTCTGATGAAAAATTATTTTAATTCATATTTTTCAGTTTTCACAAATTAATGCTCTTCTTAACAAGAACTGCTAAATTCTAACTGTAACATGTTACAACAAGAATTCTTTACAACACTTAGCTCCCGCCTAGATATGACTCATACTCCAAGTCAGTAAGAACAGAGATACATCAGTTTCAGTGTAAAGATAATCTCACATGATCGATATAATCGATGCCCTTGACCAAAGAATAACAGTTAGATTGATATTTCATGAAAGCAAAAATAAGTGCAATCTTCAGGAGAGAGCAGCGTAGAGAGCTGTATCAAACCAGCCTTCCGACTGGAGACTACAACAAGGACATAGATTTTATCTTTTTGAACAATTATGGAAAACAATAAGTATGATAATAATAATAAAGCTAAATGTTCTCGACGTCATAAATGAACGAAACTGTGAAGTACGTTAGAAATACAAAAACCGTTAATTTTATGTCAGCATTACGCCCGTATTTACGTCAAAATTATAGAAAATATACAATTTGCAATTTCGATCTTTTTGGATCGCGCTGTGAACTATCATGCATCGGTTCCTTCGATACTTGACGGAAAAACAGGTGTATTGAATAGTTCCGTTACATGATGTAGAAGGTCACTCAGGCAAAAATGTGGTTGAAGTGTGGGTGCACTTAGTTTTATGTTGCTCGTTTTTGCGTAGGTTGACAGACTGAGGAAACATGAGAACAACCTTTGTTACTTAGATGGGTTGCCACTTACCAAAAACGTAGTTTTCGACCGAAACTATTCATAATATATCATTGGATGTGTGTTACAGTCAATACTTCCATCAGATCTAATGTTCTCGGTGTCAGAGCCAACCGCGTCAAAAAACAATTTTTGCGTGAAATGTGCGTAGCTACGAGTTGGGATGCATACATCATTTGTTTATTTATTTTGCTTTCTAGTAATTTGTCTATTCAGCCACTTACAGTATTACATTTAACAGCTAACCAAAACGAGGTAAAATATTAGTTTATAATAAAAAAGTAACATCACATACAAGGTGACTCATCTAAGCTGTGCATGTCACATGTTTAATGAACCGTCTATGATATCGTAATTCTGTTTTTATCCAAATGAATTGTGAATAAGTCTTCACTTAAAGTCGTATGGTCTCTTTTCATAGCTACATCAATTGGAAGTTCGCTGGAAGTATGGTGACTTCTGGTGCCGTTACCGTTGTTCTAAAAGAGACGAATTCAACTGTGTTTCACTCTTCAAAATCTGATTTCTATTTCCATATTAATTACAGTACCGAGAACTTGGGATTTATTTGTTCTGAACATGAAACTTACTGCGTTGTGCGGAAGTCCGTCATTTCATACCCAAATAAGGAAGTACATCACCTCGGATAAGAAGAAAACTGAGTGGGTGCAAAATGCGGACACTGATAGATTATAGAGCACATATTGAACAAATTGAAAGAGAGATTCCATTTCTGAAAACGTCATCCAAAGTCACTACACAGCGTCGGAGTTACAGGGGACAGTGCCTGTGGCTGGACCACTCCATTGGTGGCGAACGTAGATCTGTTCGCTGACAGACCGCAAGCTAAACTTCTCAGAGTGGACGTTTGTCGTCTGTTTTTCAGTGACAGCTTTGATTCCTGTGATTTCGATACTACGTAGTGTCGTCGATGAAAGTTTCGGACGTGGGTCGCTTCCGGCTGTCTACTTTCCATTGTAGCCATAAATTCACTCCACGTTTGTCGCCATGAAGTGTGTAACACTATTACACCGACAACATCGATTCAATAGGGCATGTGCGCCTACACAGAACCTATCAACACATTCTCCACTGGACATTCACTCCGCTGGACTGCGGCAATCAGTGGCATTCAGTGAATAACAGACGTCACAATTTTCGAGAAACCAGTTGGTACGTACCCGTCGTTAGCGTACAGCGATCGGCTACCCATCAGACACTGAAGAGCCACGGGTTTGCTTATGTACAAAGCGTTACCTCCCTGGACTGCTTCGATCACAAGAACGACGACACGACAAGCACCGCAGAGGTCCTACGTGCGAGAGACCCACTTCCTTTGCCGTGTCGCGTCTGCAGAACTGGATCAGAACGAACACTTCCGCGTCCCGGCTATATAGGGCGGCGTAAGCCAACACGTCGGCGATTCTCTGCACCGAAGTTCTGGGCCAATTCACGAACCGGCTCTCAGTAGCCCATCAGTCCGATCGATAGCCACCACACCGGGAACTACCACATTCTAGAGATATCCCGAGACGTGCCTATTAGTCAATGTGCGGTGGTAAAAGCAAGCCGCAGCGCGTTGTGTGAAGCAGTCACCCTCCGTTCCTGGCGGTGGCGCTGCTGTTGCAATCGCAATTTTGGTGTCTCCCTCTGGTGGGGAAGGTTGCCTGTTCACGTGCATTTAAGGGCCGCTATGAGCTCGCCAGTCGGTCAGTTGGTCAGCCGGGTCAGTGTGGGGCAGTCAGTGTCTCTCTGTCGTCTGTCGGTCTGCCGTAGAATAATAGCTGCCTCTGTCATGTTTGTCGGATTCGGTGTCAGCGAGTTTATTGCTTGAAGTGTAACGGCCGAATTCCTTAAATATGATTTTATCTTGCCTATCATCTTGAGAGGCGGTATATGTGTAATGTAGAGCATGTTTGGCCAGCTTTGTGTATTTTATGTATGACTGCATTTCATGGGCTTTTATTTAAACGCTCATTTTAGTATATAAAGTTGCCACCCTTCCACCAAAAAATTTAAAAAAAAGAATCAACTTGCACATTGGGTGGCAAGTTAATCTTTTAATGTTAGTGTTTTGTGCCATTTCCATCCCTCCTAGGGGGTGCATAGTTTATGTGCTTGTGTGAGTTGTTAAAATTTTTAGTTTAAAGTAATCTGGTATGTTGCAGATTTGCACCAGTGTAGTCTTCCAGCGGTTGTTGCGGTCGTGACTACGGCCGTGTCAAAAGGGAGCGGCAAAGTTCTCAGACCGAAAGCTCATACAGTCACAAATTTGTTCTTTCTGCCTCTGAATAAATTGTAAATTGATATTTAGATGGTGCTTTATGATCATAATTTTAAATTTGTTTAAAAAAATAGGCTTTTAGGAATGAAATTTCCATTTGTTGAAAGAAAATTGATTTGTTTTCATCAGTCACCCACTGGCAACTACTTCCAGGCTCACATAGCGTGATTAAATGTGTTAATGTTCTTGGTTCACTAGTAAATAAAGTAAATTCTTAAGAAAAAGCGTGGAAAGTAAATTCACGGTTCAGTCAGCTACCTTAGGGATTATCAGTGCCATAGTCTTCACATCCTACTAAGTTTATTCACTGTGTTTTCCAGGCGTATACTTGTTCGTCTCTGAGAAGTTGTATTATTTGTTATTGAGAAGAGGAGTTTTCCTTTGTTATTTAATCTGTCCACTGTGGTTGTGACAAACACTTGTTCTTATTTACCTGTGGGTTGATATTTTTTATCAAGCATCTCCCCATCGGAGATACAGCAGTGGCGACGAGGTATTTGAACCCACGAGGTCTCGTGTGTGTTGTTGTTTTTCTGTGTCTTATTCTCCCAGGTGACCTGATATTCGGTTTCTTTTTCTCGTTTCTCCAGCCAGTATCCGAACCCACTGACTTGACGCCACAAATGTTGTCAGGTCATGCAAGGGTTGGTCGCCACAGTAGCGATCTTTCCAGCGGCGTGCGCCAATGGCTCCCAACGCCCTTCTCGGCCAGACCTCCGCCTAAAGAGCTTCGCGCCGTGCCTCCTCCCTTTCCCTCTTTCGACAGGAAAGTCGAACCTGGGGCGAACTGCGTGGCACGCCTTGAGCGGCATGTTCTGGCGTATGGTATCTCAGGCGACGCGCATCGTAGGAGATTTCTCCTCGCTTATGTTGGACCAGAGGCCTACCGCGGTCTTCAGCAAATTAAACATCAATTAGAACTACATGCCCTATGATACGAGGAAGAAAAATTTTACTTCCAAGAATGTTTTGAGTCGCAGGTACACGTTGCTGCAGCGTGGCGAAAATTTTTCAGCTACCATAAGCAACAGTATTCTACTGGGAATGGATCGTGACGCTCCAAGGTCTTTCTCGGGAATGCCAGTTTCGGTGTTCCAATGAAGCCTGTGAACAGTATCACGCACCGTCAATCCTTCTGGACATGATTCTGGTATACAGACCCAATGAGCGACTTCAGACGGACTTACTGAAATTGAACGATCCCACGAGACTTGTCTTCAGATCGTTCGAGCATTCGAGCAGTCCATCCGTGCATCAGCTTGCATACAAAACTCTTCTTCTATCTATGAGGCCTGAAGAACCCAACAGATGCCTTCCTGCATTAACTGTTTCATCGTGCATCCTCGGCAGCAGTGCCGGTTTCACTGCTCCAAATGTACTTCCTGTGGCAAGACGTGTCACAAAGCGTAGGTCTGGCTATCCTCCACCAAGATGGACGTGGATTCGGCTCAAGTGGACACTTTCCCGACGGATAAATCGGATTTGGCGGACTCAGAGGTGCTTAAGATCCATGCCGTTCCTCCAGGTGTTAGCCAATGATCGCCATGTCGACTTTCAGGAAGATACCAGTTCCAACGCCCGATCACCGTGGAGAAAACCTATCCGCAGATGGGCTCTCCGCCACTGCAACCATTCTCCCAGCACCTCTTCATGTCCAGCAGTGACATAGTGGAAGTCAGTTCGCGGCCCTCTTCCAACGTGGGACCACGACCTGTGAAGGGCTGATGACCCATGCGCGACTGACATGTACGGACTCGACCTCTTCACCGTTTTGGGACTGGAAGTGACTGATTCGACCAGTAGCGTCCAGCCAGGCACTGAAAATCTTTACTCCCACACTCTTCACGAAAAGAATCACTTAGTAGTTGAGCCTTCTACTCCAGGCATTGTGGGATCCAAAGCACATGTCAGCCTGCTCTCAATGGCCATGCCCACGTTTTCAAGTCTCGGAACGTCCCATTCGCCCTGAGGGATAAGTTACAGGTCGAGCTGCAACGTTTGCCAGACGCTGGCATCTTGACGGCACTCTCCAGTAGTCAGTGGGTGGCACACCTCCTGCTGGTCGACGAACCGGACGGCTCCATCTGCCTGTGTGGCGATTTCAAGAACACAACGCATGTCTGCGGCTTCTGATGGATCAGGTGTCCCGCGGTTTGCTGGCAATCAACACGCCTTTCGGTCTCTTCCACTCAATCGCCTCCCCTTTGGGAATACGAGGGTATCAGCTATATTTGGAATACTTTATGCGGAATGTACCGAGCATTCAACAACCTAGAGAACATCGTCACTGCGACACGGTCCGCACAAGACCTGATTGCTAACCTAGACGCTTTTTTCTATGTGCTCCACGTTGGAAATCTTCATTGTAACTTGGACAAGCGGAGTTTTTCGTTCCACAAGTGGAGTACCTGGAACATATTCTCATCGCCTCCAGCATCTGGCCGATGCCACAATACGTACGTTCAGACTGTGCAAGATTTACCACCATCGACAAATCTCAAGGAACTTCAATCCGTATTGCGCCAACTGAATTACTGTCGTGAGTTCATTACCCATGCTGCACCTAACGCTCCACTGCACATCTCTTACGCAAGAATGCCGTGGAATTGGGACTCGACTTGCGGCCGCGCTTTCCAGGCCCTTAAGCGGGATTTGCTTCAACCCCCCTGTCTGATGGTTTACAATCCGTCACTTCTCGTGGTCATCGCGGCGAACGCATCCGATAGTGGTACAGGAGCCGTTCTCGAACGACTGGTCGCGTTCATCTCGAAGACACTGATGTCGGCCCAGTGCCATTATCGACATATAGAAAAACAAGCCCTGGTCATTGTCTTTTCTTTTAAAAACAATTTCGTGACTATGCCTAAAATCGTCATTTTACCCTACTGACCTAACACAAACCATGGCTGCCACTGTTTCGCTCGATGCCAACATCCAACAAATTCGGTTCGTTGCCTTCAACAGGAGACTCTGTTTCTCTCCAGTTATTCCTACTAAATTCAGTATCGTTCTACGAATAACCATGCCAACCCAATCTCCTTTCCTGCTTGCTGGTGGGAGAGGACTCCCTCTTTGATTCACATCTGGAAGTATGTGGTCACTTACAGGTAGATAATGGAGACGAAGCAGCTCTCGTCTCACTCTCTATCAAAGCTCTATCAGTGGCCCAACATTCTGCAGAAAACCCAGTTCCTCACAAACTTCTCCTTCTGATCCCGCAAGGGTGGCCATGGGACCACTAGCAGATAGACAGTTCAGACATTCAAGGGTAAAGGCATAGATGGCATCAATTCTCTGCTCTCAATAGTGCCTTGTTGCTTCAGAGCGAGAAAGGCCCAAAATCGAGTGGTCATGCCATCTTGTCTTCAGCGCCAGTTCTGCATCTGCTTGCACCAAGGTCATTGGAGCGTTGTACTGACAACATTTCTGTCGCAGCAACATATACAATGGAAAGAAATAGACAGTGCTACCTTGGTGGGCACCTGCACATCTTGCCAAAGCAAAAAAGCATCCCCAGTGAGCCGCCACTTTCTGTGGCCAGAGACACAATTGCATTTCTTGGACCCTTTTCTCGTTCATTCGCAATTCATCGCAGTCGACGCCGGCTCTGGTTTTCCATTCATCTACTGGATTTCTTCTGTGTCATGTCAGCATGTCGTTCATGCCTTGACCCTTATCTTCATAACTGAAGGTCTTCCAGGAACAATAGTCACTGACAGTGAGCCTCAGTTTACATCCATTGTGTTCACGTATTCCTGCACATACAATGGCACTGCTCTTGTCCACACAGTGCCTTTCCACCCCGCACCCCACAGCGGGAGATCGTTGCCCAGGCACCCCCTTCGGTAATCCCTTCATCTTGCCCTGTGGAGGGTGGTCTTCCGCTGCCCACCCCAGACAAACAGCAATGGACGTCGACCAGAGTGTTCCACACTCACCAGGGGGCCCTACTGATGCCATGGAAATCGACTGTTACCCGAAAATCAACTACGGTCTCACTCATCCTCTAGCTGGGAAGGAAAGCCATGTACCCACCATTCGCCTACAGGGATCGCCAGTCACTCAGACACTGGACCATCATGAATTTGCTTATGTACAAGACGTTGCCTCGTCGGACTGCGTCGATGACAACACTCACGGCAGACGGCAAGACAAGCACCACCAGAGCTCCTGCGAGCCAGGGACCTACCTCCTCCGCCGTGTCACGTGTGCAGGCCTGGATCGGAACGAATTCCTCTGCGCCACGGCTGTGTAGTGCGGTGCAAGCCAATATGCTGGCAGTTCAGACCACTGGAGTTCTGGGCCAATTCGAGCACTGCCTCGTAGCAGCGCATCAATCAGAGCCTGGTGGAAGCCACTGCAGCGCGATCCACGACTTTCCAGCGATGTACCCAGCTGTATCTGTCAACCAGCTATCCCAATCGCTCAGACTCCTACCTTATGAATTATGAGTGCCGTAGTTTTCACATTCCGCTACGTTTATTCACTGTGTGCTCCTGTTTGTGTCCGAGGAATTGTATAATTTCTTTTGTTGAGAAGTGTTTCCCTTTGTTATTTAACCTCTCTACTGTGGTCGTGATAAACCCTTGTTCTTGTTTACCTCTGTCTTATTATTTCTTATCAAGCACCTCTCAGTGGGAGATATAGTACGAGTATTTTCATTTAACGTAAAAGAAAGACAATGTAAATACACACAAAACGAGAGGAAATATAAGAGCATTTGTTGACGCAGAGAACACACAACTTCAAAAGGATGAATGTTATTGTTTATCCTATTTTTACGAGAATGTAAATAAAAGTACAGGAGTTGTTCAAAATGCTTGCCTCCAGCATTGGAGCACGTTTGACATCTGCATGTCATTTATTGACTCAGGCACACAAGGACCCCGAGCACAGTCCAGACGTCTTCTCTTGCAGATATGTCCTTCGGTGAGTCCACAAGGGATTCTTGCACCACTTTCTTCAAATGAACCCGTAGGAAAATTTCCAGGGGGCTTCGATCACGCAACCCAGGCAGCCAAATTAAGGACCATTTGAACAATCTAGCGACCTCCAAACCAGTCCAATTTGATTTCTGGCAGATAGACAAAAATATATCATTGTCCAGTCATTCTGGAACCACGCACTCCGATCTACTGCAAGCGGCACCTCCGCCTATTGGTATGACTTTATCCAATAGCTGCCTTAAGCTCTGTGCTCCTCTAACTCCACCAAAAACGAAACAGGTATCACAGATGAAGTACCCGAGGACGCGGTTCAAACTACACGTGAGCACTTAGCTTTGATTGCATGTGTCTGACTTCCTACTCTATCGCAACTGCGCTTAGGCAAACCTAGATTATTGATATGTCCTATGTGGCTTAGATGCAGACTTTGTTATGCCATAACGTTTACATTTTGAAGTGGCGCTGAATTTTGTTTACAGACATAGATTCCATAACGAATATTTTTGTCTTTATGAGAGCCATTACAAACCTTCTAATATTGTTGGTATCTTTTTGGTACATACAGTATGGGCCGTACAAATTTCGGAATAAAAATGCTTAAGAATTAATTAAAAATTCTTCTGTAGTTATAATGTGAAGACCAGTGTAGCATTAAAATAACATTAAAAACCACTTGTAACATAAAATATATAAGCATTAACTTTATGTTAGCTGAATTGCTCTCTTATAAGAATGCGCAAATAGGTCTGTGCACAGACAGTCTGGTGTCTGTCGGAATAAACTTAACATATGTGGGGAAATATTTATTCAACATTTCTATGTTCACAAATAATTTTTAGTATGCATTTCAATCTTAAAAAAAACATTTAGTTTAAATCTCTCGATAAACTGATGTCAGTGTCACAATGACAGAGAGTGGTCTCCTTTATTTTCAGCTAATTAAGAGACGCCAGAAAATGACACGACTGAACCCCATCCTGATTACTGACAGTTTAATCTTTTAAGAAACGCCAAAAAATGACACGACTAAACCCCATCCTGATTACTGACACTTTAATCTTGCTTCTGAATCTAACGTTGTGGTACGTGGGGTATCTGCAGACATCAGATTGGATGCATCCATAGTACTGGCTTTCCCCTTTCCTACTTATGGCCCACTCGGACATCCATTTTGTATACGTTCTTTCTTTCCTACCTTAATGAAAATTGTAGTGTGAGAGTGGAACCTGGATAGTGCTTCCGTTTCCGAATGCTAGTTTGATAAGGTTATGAACTGTCTCATCAAGTTATCTATTACAGTGAGTCTTTATGGACATGATGTTTAGTGTTATAGCCCCTGTAAAACATTCTTCCACCTCTCACGGCATGCAGGTCTGTTGACAACAGCTGTAGTTTGCTGCGTGGAATGAGCTGAAGTTTTGTATGGATTGGTAAATGTCCACTAGGAGTTTCTTTTTCTTGCGCCTGTCCGTGAAGTATGTTCATTAACAAAGTGCCATAAATTACAACTATTCTACGTACGACTAAGTGAGCTGATTTGTTACATGTTCCGCAGATCACATGTATGATTTACATCGAAATCACGTGGAACAAATCAATTTCTAGGATACGTGTATATGATTTGTTTGTAATAGTAGCAACACGATGGCCATTTACAGGTTAACAAGTATCTCATCAGCTTAATCTGAATGAGACTGGATATGTTAACCTACAATACTACATACGTCATTTGCAACACACTTACGGTTTTTTAGTCACAAATGCTACCAGTCTTTAGTTAAAAAGTCGTCCATAGAAAGGAAAGTGTTCGACAGAAAAAAACACTTTGCGTTAGATTTAAAAGTTTCCTTGCTATCCGTCAGACGTTTTATGCTATTCGGCATTACATTCCTGCACATTAAAATTTCTGAGTCACTGACAAATTTAGTAATGAGATATAAAGATAATTTTTTGTTGTAGTGATGTAGCTGTGGACATCACCATTGTTCTCAGATTGTCTTGGATTATTTGGGACGACTTTCATTAGTGAATACATATACTGTGAAAAATGGTTGTAATGTCCTACTTCCTGAACAGGTATGTATAACATAATCTTGGATAATACGACATATTATTCTGACTCCTCGCTCTTGTGTAATCAATACTTCGTCATGTGTGATTGTTTACCCCCAATTGTTTGTTTCCAAAATTAGGCATTTTAGGAAGAACAAAAGTATTTCAACTTAGTGTCTGAGCAGTTCAGTAATATGTTCCTTTCAGTTAAAGTCTTCAGTAATATGTACAGTCAAAAATGTTGAGGATTCTCCACTGTTTACCGATTCCTACTCCTTAGGTACATCAACAGTTGTTGTTATTCCGTTAGTTGCAAAAAACTAAATATTTTTTTTAATGGAGGGGTGTTCATTTTGAGACAATTACTTAATAATTCTGTCCTGCCGTTCCTTTGACTCTTAAAACGTTAAATGTAACATTTAATTCATTTGCCGTAACTTCTCACACGTCTTGATGCGTGTAAAGCCGAAGGTCATTCACATGTGCGGGGTGAAACAGCTAAGACAGACACACTCAGTAATATCGACACGAGTAATTGTTTGTCGGGGAGTGGTTTTATCGAGTTACAGCGCACAATGTGGTGAGTTTTGCGACTTAAGACAGTGATTTTTAAAGTTTATAGCTGACAAATTATAACATCCATTTCGTTTTTAAAAATTGATGCATAATAATATTTTTCGTAAAGCGTTGCAGAGACCATTCGAAGCGGACTTCAACATCGTAATATGTGTGGAGCCTGATCAGGTAGTCACAGATTAAAACCGCAGAAAACCGGTTTCCCAACGCGGTTACGTGTGTCTTACTGAAACAAATGTAAACAAATACAAAATTCTGGTGTTTATCACTATGATTATCATATCAAACGCTCAAAATGTTGATCTTGAGCGCTGATACATGCCATGAAGTTATTCCTGGGAGACACATACTGCACGCTGGATAACATCTGGAATTATCACAGCACAGGTTCGTGTTATAAGACGTTCCATATCTTCGCGAGTCATCAGCGTTTGCACGTAAACCTCTTGTTTAGATTTTCCCCGCAGATGAAAGTCTAAAGGTGTTAAGTCTGCAGACGATTCTGCGATTTCAAAAAGGATCGATTCAATTGCGTCCAAATAGTCTGCTAAGAAGGTATGTGTGGAATAGGGCGGGGGGGGGGGGGGGATGGGGGAGGAGGTATCTGTCACGTTGCAACCATATGGATGTCAGGTGCAAACTTGCATCAGAATATCTACTCAGATTTGTAGATACTTTAGGGTATTTAGTTCACCGCCATTGCAGCGGGGACCAATAATGCGATTCTTGAAAACCAAGTTCAAGATAAAGATAGTTATTCGTCCACTTCTTTCAGCATTTATGGCTTGTCAATTGATCAGTAGCGTCTATTTTGAAGACTGACTTGCCCGTGGTTTGTGTACGATGCTTCTACAGTGAACTAAATCCTACCCTGAAACATCGCATTTCTTTACAGTTTTCATTGTCCTCATTCGAAGAACTGTAGCCGATTTTGAAAGCTAATTACCGTGAAGCTGTTGACGGAACGAATCGTGGAAAGAACGAAACGCAGCGGAGTATTGTATAGTATCCACAGAACACGTGTTTCGGCTGAACCCACTCACACATTCAAGCCGCCTCGCAGCAAAGCGTGAGGTGTGTCTTGCATTTCTCAGTTGCTGTTCTTCTCAGTTGGCGTACTAGTCTTCACACTTCCGGTTTTTTTAGTTTTTTTAAACTGATGCTTACAGAGATATATCCTTCTAGCATATAACCGCACTGTAGCACTTTCACGTTTGGCGACATTCGCCATAAACCAAAATCATATTCACAGTTTCGACTGATGTGTACGTTGTGAAAGTGAAAGACTCAGTAGAGTCACGAGCAAGTTGTCTGATCGCTACAATAGCAGAAACATACTAATGGGCCACAAGCGCACAGGTAAACACTTAAACCGAACCTGAGTTGCACGTTTGTTTACATTTGGTAAAGCAAGGCAAACATTTGGGGGATGTGTCTGTACTCGCAATGGCATGACACTACAGCGTTGTTATCTTGCCACTGTCTGATGAAGTCCGAAACATATTACATGTCTGTGCTTCGCCTTCGAAGGCCACTTGCAACGCCATAGAAAAAAAAATACAGTTTTGTTTTGAAAAAAGAAATTCAGCTACGAGGGTAAAAAAAACTCTTGCGAAGGTTGTAAAATTCGCCACGTTGTCTGCTACAATTTGGTGAAAACGTCCAGTAGTATATAAACACGTGGGCGGTATACCTGCATACCACTGTCCTAGTTGCCTCAGAGAGTATAAGAAATAGAAGCGGACCCAAAACTGAATTCTGTGGGACTTTCTTCGTCTTTTCGCCCGTCACTAGATTGATTATTCAACCAAATGTTTTGCATGTATTTTATTAAGTGTAATTTAAACACGTTGTTTGAAAAACCCGAAACATTGTCTTTTGCGAACAATGCTATTAATGACATTTTTTTAAAAAAATGAAAGTCTTTCATTCCACACAAATAAAATCAACTGCAACGTTGTGTAATAGTTGATGCAAAGCTCGCATTGATTATTGAACCAAACCTTTTGCATATATTTTGTTAAGTGTAATTTAAGCACATTGTTTGTAAAACCTGAAACATTGTCTTTCACAAACAATGGTATTACTGAACTTTTTTAAAAACATGAAAGTTTTTCATTCCACGCAAATAAAATCTACTGCAACGTTGTGCAATAATTGATACAAAGCTTACATGGATTATTCAATCAAACTTTTGGCATGTCTTTTATTAAGTTTAATTTAAACACGTTGTTTGTAAATCCCGAAACATTGTCTTTCACGAACAATGCTATTACTGATTTTTTTTAAATGAATGTCTTTCATTCCACCCAAATAAATTCAACTGCAACGTTGTGCAATAGTTGATGCAAAGCCTACATATTACCAATACATCGCTGGCAAGGAATTAAATAAATAAAAAATGTCAGTGTACGTTT
This sequence comes from Schistocerca gregaria, assembly GCF_023897955.1. Lineage (NCBI taxonomy): Eukaryota > Metazoa > Arthropoda > Insecta > Orthoptera > Acrididae > Schistocerca > Schistocerca gregaria. The sequence goes on from NC_064923.1 coordinate 756,369,618, forward strand.
TGCATCCACGGAAATACTGCTGTTTTTAAAACAACTTAAGTGTAAGCTACCCAGGTAGGCCTTACAACCCGCTCCACAGCTATTACAGGGTGATGTTTTCCACCAAGTAAAAACTCTAGAGATTGATCGATGAGAGGACTGGGAACAAAAACGGTCTAGAACTTAGGTCCGGGAATGCATGATTCCCATGCTAAATACCATTTATTCGGTCATACATTGTTACAGAGAGTGCGGTCTAATACGCGCTGTACCATGCAACCATAGTCACAGTATGGTTTCCATATGCCTTAACGCATGCCTGTACGTGCCATAGCATGTTTATGTCTCACACGTTCACATCGGCCAGGCTGCATCTAAACAGTGTTACAGGCAGCATGAATACGCTGCTCCAGTGTCTCCACATATGGAATGGGCTCTGCATGCACGATACTTCTGAGATGGCCCCATAACCAGAAATCACACGGGTTGAGATCCAGTGAGTGAGCAGGAGATGCAACTGGACCCTCTCGTCTGATCCATCGACCAGGAAAGACACGATTGAGATGCGTCCGGACGTTAATGGCGAAATGAACTGGAGCTCGATGATGCAGCGGCCACATAACCCTTCATATCTTCAAAGGCACTTCTTCCAGCAGGGGAGGCAAACTCATCCGCCAGAAGAGGCACTAGTTCTGGCCTGTTAGGCGACGTCGAAGGGGGACTGGTCCCAAGCTATGGTAACCAATTAGCCCATCACACGCATCTACATCTACATCTACATCTACATGACTACTCTGCAATTCACATTTAAGTGCTTGGCAGAGGGTTCATCGAACCACAATCATACTATCTCTCTACTATTCCACTCCCGAACAGCGAGCGGGAAAAACGAGCACCTAAACTTTTCTGTTCGAGCTCTGGTTTCTCTTATTTTATTTTGATGATCATTCCTACCTATGTAGGTTGGGATCAACAAAATATTTTCGCATTCGGAAGAGAAAGTTGGTGACTGAAATTTCGTAAAAAGGTCTCGCCGCGACGAAAAACGTCTATGCTGTAATGACTTCCATCCCAACTCGTGTATCATATCTACCACACTCTCTCCCCTATAACGCGATAATACAAAACGAGCTGCCCTTCTTTGCACCCTCTCGATGTCCTCCGTCAATCCCACCTGGTAAGGATCCCACACCGCGCAGCAATATTCTAACAGAGGACGAACAAGTGTAGTGTAAGCTGTCTCTTTAGTGGACTTGTTGCATCTTCTAAGTGTCCTGCCAATGAAACGCAACCTTTGGCTCGCCTTCCCGACAATATTATCTATGTGGTCCTTCCAACTGAAGTTGTTCGTAATTTTAACACCCAGGTACTTAGTTGAATTGACAGCCTTGAGAATTGTACTATTTATCGAGTAATCGAATTCCAACGGATTTCTTTTGGAACTCATGTGGATCATCTCACACTTTTCGTTATTTAGCGTCAACTGCCACCTGACACACCATACAGCAATCTTTTCTAAATCGCTTTGCAGCTGATACTGGTCTTCGGATGACCTTACGAGACGGTAAATTACAGCATCATCTGCGAACAGTCTAAGAGAACTGCTCAGATTGTCACCCAGGTCATTTATATAGATCAGGAACAGTAGCGGTCCCAGGACGCTTCCCTGGGGAACACCTGATATCACTTCAGTTTTACTCGATGATTTGCCGTCTATTACTACGAATTGCGACCTTCCTGACAGGAAATCACGAATCCAGTCGCACAACTGAGACGATACCCCATAGCTCCGCAGCTTGATTAGAAGTCCTGGCTACACCGATGCTGATGAATCGCTGTCGCCATATCAAAGGAGTTCTGCATACTGTCCCACAAATGACTGTTATAAAAGTTGAAGATACCACTCCACGTAAAGATGGCCTCATCTGTGAATAGCATGGATGACACAAATCTGAGGATCGTGGTTGACCGTTGAACTGCTGCTTCCGATGTCGAAAGTCTGTCGCTAGTAAGCCCTGCACATACTGCAAGTGATAAGGCAGTAACAGATGTCATGGAGAATGTTCCACTTGGTCATCTGGCTTACCCTCCGCTGGAAAGCCAACTGCCTGGTACTGACACGGCAGTCGCGTTACACAGTGTTAAATCACATTTTCCTCTAAGTCTGGTGTTCGATCACATCGGGTACGTCCTTCATGATTTTCTACTTCCTGAAACGACCCTGTCTCAGACAAACGGCGAAACGCTGTTGCGAACATTGAGTGCTGTGGTTGTTTTTAGCGGGGATAGGTCTCCTGATACAATCTTGCTGCCCGCCACCCGCTGCTATTTGTCTTTCCGTAAGTACACACCACGTCGGCAAGCTCTCGATTCTAATTCGGAACCGCTGTGTACAGCGCTGTACCACATCCACTACAAGGTGAGACGGAAACAGAAGTGAATCGGACACAACATTACCGATGACTAGGGTGGGAGACGGCGCTAGGGCCTGATGTACGAGGAACAGTGCCACCCTCTAGGATAATTTCATCGCCGATGTACTGTCAAGAATACCAGACGGTGGAGTGTCAACAATTAACATCACACACAATCAATCCGAGTACAAAATTCTGTTAATGACTAATAAAAAAGATAGGAAACATTTTCTAAGAATGTGTAAACACATGGGAAAACTGCAAAATGAAGATCCTCGTTGGCTTTCAATAAAAGAAGGTTTAGGAAAACCTGGAATCGAAGATCTGAAGAGACTGTACACAGGTGAGGACGATATCTTATTTTTCAGAGGGCACATTGATTCAGATTATTGGAGAGAGTGTATTCTCAAGAAAATTGAGGATGATATAATTTTGCACACACACATCACTTGGTGACATTTTGGAGTATTAAAATGTGCTGATAAGATTCAAGCATATTGCTGCTTCCCAAATATTCGCAGGAAAGTACACCGACAGCTAAGGTAATGTTAAATTCGTCAGCTAGCCAAACCAGGAAATTTTTGTGTGATGGATTTCCTACATCCTATTATCCCTACTAAACCACTGTCGATCGTTTAGGTCGACGTCTGTGCTCCTCTACCGTCATCAAGAGGAGGATGTAAGTATATTGTGGCCTTTCTCGATCTATTTACTAAATATGTCAAACTACATCCGTTAAAATCAGCTTCTGGTTCATCCATAACCAAGAAACTGGTCAAAGATTCTATATCCAATGTAGGGAGACCAGAGGCTATTCTTAGGAAAATCCTGTGGAATGTATCTTTCGGGAATTAAACCAGTTCATGTGGACATATTGCCACAACCAGCAAACAAAATGGATCTATTATTTTGACGATTTTCAGGAAATTGTGACCAACATGTCACATACTAAAACAGAGTACACCACGTACGAACTGATGTTTGGAAAACAGGTGCAGAATGACTGGATTCGACCAATACCTAAGACAGCAATTCGCATAATGTCACTAAAAAATAAAGTACACCACTCCTTACACAATAAAATCTACGATGCAAAGAAAAGAAAAATCTAATTAGGCATAGTTAGAAAATGAAACATTTTGATGGAGAACAAACAATGTATTTCCCATAATAGTGTTCAAAGGTCATACTTACATAGCCCCCATGCTCCCCACGACAAATTTTACAAATTATATATATATATATATATATATATATATATATATATATATATATATATATATATATATATATATATATATATCAGTTCATGACATCCAGTCATACAAATTTCCTTTTCTGATGGACGCAAGTCCAGATCGTCCACTCTCAAAACTTTCCCATCTCTCTTTACGCATCCACCACTGCTGGCGGCTCACCTCCAACTGCACAATGCTACGTGCTGTTCACAACCAACTGCCGAACACTACAGTAGCGAATATTCCAACAGACTGCACTCAGCACAGTCAGTGATTTTCATACAGAGCGCTATGTGGCGTTACCAACATAAAAACCTAAACAGCCTACTTCTATAGCCACCATGCTCCCGGCAAAAAATTTTACATACTGTTTTGGGCAGTGCCCAATACAGATACGAAATTTTTTTTCATAATTATTGTAACATAGTTGTCAAATGCACACACTTATTGATACAATGTTGGCCAAAAGCTAAAATTTTCTCATAGTCCATAAAGACAGTCCTAATCATTCAACACAGTAGTAATTGCAGTTTTTCTTTCTCAAAGTCTGAGCAATAAAAGAAAATGTACATGGAAGTAGTGGATTTCCATGCAGTCTTGAAGAAGTAGTGTTGTCCTTCCAACAGAGCTAATCCACAGCTGAGTCAGACGAATTTTTGAATAATATTGGTAGGTAGGTCATAACAGAGCAGATCTAGTGTAGTCCTGGTAGAGATTATGGTATTGGTGGGCCACCAGAGGTGCAGACCCAGTGCAGTAGAAAAACGTATTGGTGGGCCATCAAAGGTGTAGACTCACTGTAGTCCTTGTAGAGATGGCCAGCAGGCATCTGCTACGACTGTGCGGCTGCACAATCACCATCGAAGAGTCTTGCGGATAATGTAACAAGCCTATGAGCCACCACTTGTGCAATCAAAAAATAAAATTTTTTTGAGTAGTCCTTAAAACCAGCAATGCTGTTAACCAGATCCTTGCTGCATTACCAACGCACATGGAAGCACTAACAGCCCCCTCCCATTTTTTTCTTTTTTTACTTCTCACATATTGTGCATATACTATGACCAACAGAAACGTGTGCAGTCTAATGAAACTTAATTTGAAGGACTGGTGTCTATACAATTATAAATTTACAACATTAGAATACAATTACAAAGTTACAAAATACATCATTAAAGAACATAATAAAACACATAACATTTGTAGTAATACAGGCTTTACAAAAGAATAGAAATAACATATACATCAGTTTTACAGAAATTATGACATAAGTAAATAAATAAAATGATAATAGTTTTCGAAACATTAACTTCACACAAGAATATTAAAACAGAACAGAATAAATAATGTCTAAATATCTTTACAAAGTAAATAACTTATTATTAGAAAAATTCTACAACGTAACTCTTATCAGATAGACACATATAGACAGGAAGAACACACAAGGGTACACAAACACATAGTGGTATAACACAAAAGGAAAGGACAGGGTTTGTTTCAGTATGACATTTGGTACTGCAGTATTTATTGTATATGATTTGCCAACAAAACTTTCTTTACTTCTTGGAGATCTCCCTCAATGCATCATTATTCCCAAAAGTGCTATCTATACCTGCTTTCTGTATTCTATTCATATCGTCTTTCAAAATAATTATCCTTCATTGTATTCTACTTTTTTTCACAAACATTTTTCGTATAACTTCTCAATGCATTTCTTCAAATTCATCGTAACTCATTCTCTTATACAGCCTACCCACCTTAAGCTAATTTAAATATACTGAGCTCAGATATATATACTAAGGGATGAAGCAATGCAGTGGCACATAACAAATTAACATAAACAGCAATGACAAAAAATGCAAATTGGCAAAGCAAGCAGCAGTATATCTAAATTAGCAAAGTAAATGCAACATTACAACTAATATGAGCCAATGTGCAGCAAAAAGAAAAATTAATCAGTAGAAAAATTGGCTTAGCAGAGTAATACAAAGTAAAATTCAGTAGCACTATGCCTGGTAAACAATAGCACAAATGCAATAACTTATATATAAACATGACAAAGTTCAAGCAGAAAGAATATTAGAATAAAGGTAGGAAATGTCTAATACCTATGTCAGATCTTAACACTAGAGTGATGCATCACATTAACTTACTCTACTAAAAATGTTATCAAATTATGTGTGCAATTCCTGTGAAGGCAAATGTCTATTTATGCTCCCTTTTCTAAGAAGCTAGATCATAAAATCATTCTTTACTGGGTCTGTAGACAGAAAACTTTTCTATAATTACATCTCTTAAATTTTATTTTAACCAATGCTGCAGTATTAAACAAAATGAGCAAATATATACATAAAGCAAGGTGTTTCATAAGGCAGTAAAGAATCTCTCAACTAGCAAAACAATAGACGTAAAATGTTTCTCATCATTTCATTAGGCATTTCAGTAAATATCAGAAAGTACGAGCTCCAAAGTCTAATCATATGTTTTCAAGTATGGGCGATGATTTCTACAAAGAAATGTCAATAGCGAGGTTAACGGCATCTCCTTTTTTTGTAGTGCCTCTGAAAGGCACAGCTTGCAAATACCACATCAGCTAGGGCTCCTAGCACTTGCCACACGCTTAGTACACAAAGTAGGCGTGTACCCCCTGAGGATTAATGTAATTATACCCTCAGGTGTTATGGATTACAGCAATGGAATGAAATGTATCACGGAAAACCTACTTTGTATCTTTGTAATTCAAATATCTTTAAAAATAAATGTTGAAAGTACAAAAATTAATCACTCAAATACGAGTACTACAGCGCTGAACTGTGCATCTTGTTGTAAGAAAATCTGTGTCATTACTTAACCATAAAAATGTGCTAAGTGTCGTAGTTATCGTCCTCCATAAGCAAAGTTCTGTAGAAGTCAATGTACTTACCTAGTCACAAACAAAAGTGGAATGCTATGCGTATAGATATCATAGTTATTACGTACATTACCATGATCAAGAAAGTACTGTAATGTAACGTATTGTTGTGCTACGGATAAGGCTGTCTCATTGTAGCTATACCACAAAAGGTACTACTAAAACATGTTTTACTTTCCAGAACAATCCAGAAAAACAGTGCAGGTATAAAACAGATACAGCGCAAAAGCAATCATATAAATTCTGTCACTCATTAGTAGCGTCGTGATATAATCGTGTAGCTGTCAAATAAACGAACTACTGTGTCATCTCGTATCTCTCAGAAAGTACTTTAAATCCAGAATGTATTTTCAAGTTAACCAAAATGCTGCATTAAAATCTCGTTAGCAGTACCGGTATATGTTATAAGTATGTAAGCCTTATAGTCGTTACGTAATCGTGCAATGAACACGGAATAATGTACACACAATAACACTGTGCCGTCTGTTCCCTACAAACATGCATTCGTAATTACTGTCTAATTAATTCCTTAAGTTCTTGACTGGATAGTTAACTTTAAAAACATGGTTGCATGTTAACAGTTTCTAAGTGTGACAAAGCGTACTAGTAATGTGAAGTGAAAGATTTTATGGCAAAGACTAAGTTAAAAAGCAGATTATCTCTGAACGAACAGTTTTAGGTGTGAAATGTGGTGCAATCCTTTACTCTTCCTTGTACGCAGAGTTTCAACTTCAACGTAATTATCATGTGGTATACGTCAGATTCTGTAAGGTTCATTGTAAATCAGAAAGAATTTGTGACTCAAGTGTTTCTTTTTATGTGACAATGAATGGGATTTAATGAGAACTTTCTGATCAATATATAGTTTCTTTGCATTTGCTTTACCGTGTAGTTTTCTCCTTTTGTCTACAGCAGAATTTATATTCTTAATAGTAATATCAATTACGTCCTTGTATCAAAGCTTACGTGTGTTTGGAAAAGGTACAAGCTCTCTGATTCTGTTCGGTGGTTCTTCATTCTTCAGTACAAGAATAGATGGTAAACCAGTGGAGCCACGAGGCATTTCATTCAGCAATTTTGAAATAAGTGTAAATATCTGTCCCAATACTGATGCTTTCTGTGACAATAAAGTCTGCAAAACTTATTGATTCTTTCATAATCCGTTCAGACGGGTTACAATGTGGTGAGTACAATGAAATAAAAACAGGTTTGATTTTATGATTCCGAAGCATACGTGATCAAAATCTGAACTGCGGTCGGTTATCTGAAATGACTTTAGCAACGTGGCCAACTTCACATAAGAAATTTTTAACAAAGGCGCTGGATACAGACCGTCCAGTGGCTTTACGTAACGAAGTGAAAGATACAAATTTTTAAGTAAGTTCAACAGCTACTAGAACATACTAAAATCCATTCGATGTTCTGACAAGGGGTCCCAAGAGATCAACAGCAGCAAATTCTTTTAATTTAGAAGGAGTGATAGGAAATAACGGGGCACGGTGTGAGATAGTAGATGGTTTAGCTATTTGACAAAGTTTACAAATAGACAAGACTCTTCGAATTCTCTTTTCCATATTGTTAAAATAACATGTCGTCCGAAGAATATGATAACATTTTCGTGGACTATAATGTGCGTAGCTGAAATGAATGTACCAAATGAGCTTTTTAACAAATTCGTCTGGAATGCAAAGTTCCCATAGCTTGTCATCAACAGTGAAGCGTTTGAACAGTATGTTGTTTCTAACCAGATAATAATGCCGAATCTGAGTGTGTGTCTTTTCATGCCATTTACTTTTGATGTCTTTCCAAATTGGATCTGTATCTTGTTCATGAGCAATGTCCTTTAAAGATGTGGTGATGAAGTTTTCAAAGGCGACTTTCTGAATGTAGAGAATACTGAAATTTTTCTCGAGGTTGCCTTCTGTGTTACTTTTCTCAAGCCCAGCCGGTGCGCGTTACAGTGCGTCCGCAACAATGTTCTCCTTGCCGGGAATGTAGACTATTGTGAAGTGGAATTCTTGCAGAAACAATGACCAACGTTCTAACCTGTAACGATTTAAGTTTGAAGACATAAGAAACTGTAATGCACGATGATCACTGTACACTTTTACGTGCCTACCAGAAAGAAAGGAACGGAATTTGTTAATTGCCCAAACCATAGCTAAAGCTTCTAATTCAGCAACGGAATATTTTTTTTCAGATTTTGTTAGTACTCGGCTACAAAATCAATGGTTTTCTGAACAGTAGTGTCATTTTCGATGGCTTCTTGAAATAAATGGGCAGCAAGACCGACTTTAGAAGAATCCGTGCTAACGCAGAAATCTTGTGACAGATCTGCATGAGCTATTATTGTCGTATTAAGTAGCACTTCTTTCAAAGAACTGTGCCTGTTCGTCCCAGTTCCAAATAGTATTTTTTCCAGTGAGAGAACAAAGTTTTGGTGTAACTAGAATTTGTATATTCAGAAAACGACGGTAAAAATTTACGAGACCTAGAAAACTGCGGACTAGTTTCTTTTTTTTTTGTGGATGGAACTGGAATGGCTCTGATTGCTTCTACCTTTTCAGGATCCCACTGAATGCCTTCAGAAGAAATCATATGTCCCAAAAACTTAACCTTTGCCTACCGAATTCAGACTTTTCCAAGTTAACAGTAATTCCAGATTCTGCAAAAATACGTAACACACCGTTGAGGATACGATTATGTTGTTCCCATAAGGCTTCTGCTATTACAATATCGTCCACATATAAGGTGATGTGACGTTTTAAGAACTCAAGTAATATGGAATTTAGCCCACGAAAGAATCCTGCCGAAGAAATGTTCAAACCAAAAGGAAGTTTCCGAAAGTGATAACAAACGCCGAAACAAAGAAAAGCTGTGTATTTTCTACATTCTGGATGAAGTTTGATCTGATACAATCTGGATCTAAGGTTAATGGAAGACAACACTTTTACACCATTAAAATTTTTATGAAGTTCTTCCAACGTTGGCGGCCTGTCTGTTTCAGGAATGATGATAGTATTGATTTGTCTCGAATCTAAGGCAAGCCTGATCGATCCATTTTTCTTCTCAACAACATGTAATGGATTGTTGTATGAGCTTACTGCAGGCTCAATAATGCCCTCGTCAAGCATAGTTTGTATTTCTGTTCTAACACGGTCCCTACAATGTGCCCTATAATGTGCCGGATTTATGTATGCTCACGAACACGAAACTGGTATTGAAACCCCTTGGTTGTTCCTGTTTTGTGAGTAAAAACTGTGGAATGTGCTTGTAAAATCTCAAAAAGGTCCTGCCTATCAGTGTCATTACAATTCTCAATTGTTTGAATTTTATTGTGAATCAACTCATTAGTAACAAAACGCCGTCGATATCATCCCTGTCAGTGCTTGCAGAGTGATTGTTAGTGTCAAGTTCCGTCGAAAATACCGAAATGTTGTCTAACAGGAGGTAAAGCCGATTAATTTCCTCGTCATGGTTTGAGAGCCAATCTTCAAATTTCAAAGCTATTGACTTACCTTCTTTCTCTAAACTTATTTCAGCATCGTGAAAGTTTAAGATTGCTTTGTATTCATTCAAAAAGACTACTCCCAATATAATTTCTGTTGACAATAATAGAACGATAAGGAAGTTCATAGAGAAACTGTGGCTTTAACAGCCGGCCGCGGTGGTCTCGCGGTTCTAGGCGCTCAGTCCGGAACCGCGCGACTGCTACGGTCGCAGGTTCGAATCCTGCCTCGGGCATGGATGTGTGTGATGTCCTTAGGTTAGTTATGTTTAATTAGTTCTAAGTTCTAGGCGACTGATGACCACAGATGTTAAGTCGCATTGTGCTCAGAGCCATTTGAACCATTTTTTTTTTTTTTTTTTTTTTTGTGGCTTTGACAAAAGAATTCTAAGTTTTTCCAAAGACTGCACCTTGTAATTTAATCTTACGTGACGGAAGTGTGGGGGCAATCATTCGATTGGTTGCCTTTGCTAAAGGCTGTTTCATTAATTGCTACAACGGGACTTTCAGAGTCAAGTACTGCCGTAAATTTTACGTCATTTAGTATATGCGAATTACGGGATATACAATGTTGTTCTGTATTACGTTGTGTTCCTGGAGTAAGATGACCCTAATGTCTTCCATTTTTACGTAATTACTAGCCACGGCAGCTACGTCGTCAGATTCATAAGTACGTTTTGTGGCTGCCAGAGGAGTGAGTCATTGCCTACTGTCTCTTTGTTGGCGAGAGTCGTTATTGGGATTAGGAGACCTACAAATTCACCTTGCCAAGAGGGCCCTGCCCTGTTTGAATCCCGCCAGTTCTGATGAAATTCAGGTCTGTCGTTATGATTATATCGTCTGTCGTCATGTCGGTAGTTTCCATAGTTTCTTTCTTGTCGGTCATGTAGTGGAGAATTTCTCCCGGAATCTAACTCTGCGGTGGACCGTTGCGTCTGAAGTTATCCTGTTTCCCTTGATAATAATTATGTTGGTTCCCATATTGTCTGTTTCTCTGATTGTCTCTCTTATAGTCATTACCGCAGAGAGGTGATCTTTCCCTGTAATTATTATTACTCTGCCAAAGGTTGTCACACGGGTGGTGTCTGTTGTTGTCACGATTTGTGTTGTAAGAATAGCCTTCTCGTACCCAGTTATTATTTCTGTCATCGCAGAATTGTGACGGATGTGACCACCAATTGTTGTGTTCCTGTTTTCGCGTCCCGCGATTGTTAGTGTCAATTTCCAATTCTTGTAACAGTCCCTGAAATGCTTCGATGTCGTCTTTGCAACGTCCTGCAAAAATAATATGTCGTAAATGCTCAGGCAATTAACTTAAGCAAATGCGAATAAGTTCTGAGGGGCTGTGTGGGTTTGACAGATACTGATTCTTGTGCAACATATCGTTAAAATATTTGACGAGACTGGAAAAATCAGATTGTTTGAAATGTTTCATCATTATGGTGCCATGTTTTACGCGATATTGAGTAGCCTGAGACCAATATGCTGAGAGGAAGGCATGATAAAATTCTCCTTCGCTGTGACAATCGTGAATGACCGATCGCATTCTTACAGCTGTTTCATTCTCTAAGTAGCCACACATAAATTCTAATCTGTGCTCCAATGACCATTTGGGAGGAAAACAATGGGAGAATTGATGAAGCCATGCTTGTGGATGAATGTTGTTGCCGGAATTCTTAAATGTTTTGAATTTACGTGCAGTAATGAACAGCTTACAGTCAAAGTCATCAGGTCGGCGAGTCGCATATCGGTCATTGTTACATCGTTTTGGCGGTTCCATCTCAAAATTCGGTGTACCTTGCCAATTTCTTTCATAATTTCCGAAGTGCCCTGTGTTATTATTTTGTGGCTGTTCCGTATTTTTATGTCCCTCTTTCCTTATTGGAGAGCGAGTGTCGTCTGAAATTTGTAATTCATGTATTACCTATGTCAACTGATCTTGTACTTCTCGTATTTCTCTTTTGTACTGCGAATTGATTTGATTCTGATTTTATTTGAATTTTCTAATTTGTTCATACTCTTCTGTGTCAGTGAAGGCTACGGGTCTTGTGTCATTCAGATCATCATCTACCTTTTTAGATAAGTTAGTGAACTTACCTGAAAGTTCGTCTACTTTCTTCGATAGTGAACTGATTTCCTCAGTGTGTTTTTGAACCAAGTTTCAGAGTGTCCATTTGCGTTGAAATCGTATCTACTATGTCCTTTAAGTTTCCTTGAATTTTTGAAGTTACGTAACCAAAGAGGTTGATGCAATTGAATCAGTTTTAGCTTGCAAGGTGTCATGATTTTCATGAACACTAGTTTGCAGTTCCTTTATGGCTGCTTCGTGATTCTGTAATGTATTTCCATGACGCGAAAAAATAGGTTGAAAATGCTCACAAATTTGTGTTTTTACGTCATTGACATTTCGATTCGATTTTAAGTAACTCAGCAGTTAAACCTTCACGTGTTTGTTCAAGCGTGGTGTCTAACTTTTGAAGATTTTGTTCCATTGCGTCTAGCTTTTGAAGATTTTGTTCCATTGTGTATAACTTTTTAAGCTTTTGTCCCATTTGATGCATTAATTGTAATAACAATGCACTGGTGTCTGAAACATGTTCCTCAGTGCTATTCGGCAGAGCATTTGAACCGACAACATTCGCATTTTGAAAAGTACAAAATGTGTCTTATATGAGAAAACGGCGAGGACGCAAAACCTGACTCTAGAGTTTTTGCAAGATTGTGTCCTGTAATTTCGGATTCCTGAGGAGAGCTGTTGTCGACCGATCGATGGATAATGCTTCCCCCTTCACTAATTGTTTCACTGTCTACACCATTATTTGCCACCTGGTCCATTTCTCTATGCACAATTACCAAATTACTATCTTGAACATTAGTTAATTCATTACACGGTGGCGCTAACACACTGCTTTCGACTTCACTGTCATTTCTCAGTTTACTTTGAAGCCTAGTATTACGTTTTTCACACGCCATAATTGTCGCAATATTTCGGACAATGACACAGAAAAGCACAATTTGAAGAGTAAAATAAGAAAACACATTAACATAGGACTGAAAATAACATCTAGTTAAGTGCAAGTGCAACTAGGAAATACTTAGTTCAAATCTACGTGAATGCCACAACTGTTTTACAGTACAACAATGAAAAACTACAGCTGCATAAGATATTTCTCTCTACAATTACGTGTTATAAATAAACAATAGCTACACTAATTACACAAACTACAAGAAAAAATCAGAAGATTTCAGCGAGATATCCTCAGCTAAGGGTTGACATATGAAACGTCTCCTTAGAAAATATTTATAAATGACTGTGCTGGAAAACCACTACGTTATTTGATTTTCAAACAGCTGAGTAAAACTGAACCTACTCAGACATTTCCCTTTTTAGTTATTCTGATCAACGCTAAACTGACACACAATATTTTTAGTACAACGCAATCTGACTTTCAATGATCCCTACAAAAGAATGACCTGACTATTAATAACTTATACCTTTCATGAACAACTTACCTCGCAAAAATTTTTGTTACTCGAACTACTGGAATACAGCGAGCGCCAATACTGGGAGCTAAATAAAAGATTCGAACTACTGAAGGCACTAACTACTCTACTGGTAGGCATAGCTAGCAAATGAAAGATTTTGATGGAGAACAAACAATGTATATGCCAGTTCATGACATCGAGTGTTACAAATTTCCTTTTTGTGACGGACACAAGTTCAGGTAGTCCGCTCTCAAAACTCCGCCATCTCTCTCCCCACATCCACCACTACTGGCGGCTCACCTCCAACTGCGCAACGCTATGCGCTGTTCACATCCAACTGCCCAACAGTACAATAGCAAATATTCCAACAATGCCAACCAGCCACAAACTGCACACAGCACAGTCAATGATTTTCATACACAGCGCTACGTGGCGTTACCAACATAAAATCCTAAACAGTCTACTTACACACCTGCTTATGCTTTATTTGAATCTTTTGTAATGGACATTTGGTTCGTAACTGTATCAGTGTTGTAACATACCTCTGTATGTAAATTTTGTCATGTCAATTGTTACTCGCGAAGTCACCAACTAGGCGAATGCTGAGCACTTACAAGCACATAGACAAGTGTTAAGGTACATCTGAAAGATGACGAACGTAAGTTGAGACGGCATCACCAGTTGGATTAGCGTATAGTGCATCCTATGGTTATTGATAAGAATTAAGAACATCTAATAACTTCGGAATTTTTCGAATTCAGGACAGAGAATTAGAAAGGACTTTATGTTAGATTCTATTTCAGCTCAGCATCGATCAAACACTTTTTTCGCGGAGTTTATACTGACTCTTATTTTCATGTAAACTATATGCTGGAAAAATATAATACCCACGAGGATATAGTGAAATGGGAATAGAATTCGAATCAGCTACCCGGAGATGACATGTAAAGGGGAAACTTAGATGGACGGAACCCAACGCGTCGATGGTCGACTTCAAGACACAGGAGATTAACAGTGTTGTGTTTGTTGTGTGAAAAGTGTTTAAATTCATTTCAAAGGAAATTTTTCCGGAATTTTTTTTAATTCACTGTTATTCAATGAAATTTTTGTTTTGCATATGAGAAGTACGGCGATTATAAATCTACCCTGAGGTTTTCCTTTGTGGGGCTCGGCCGAATGGCTAGATTACAAGTTTGGGAAGTCCCAAGGCGTGTGACAGAAGCTTTGAGTGATGATGAAAACAGATTCTGCTCACATCTCATGCCACCCTAAACAAACTAACTAATGCAGGTTAAATGAGCTATGCAAATAAGCTGCATCTCAATAATTACAAAGCAACACAGACTTGTTAGCACAGTAGCGTACCACATTATGTATATGCGCCCAAATGTATAATTTAAGTTCAATTTACTATTGATCCTAACTGGACTAACACAAATAATGTTACTACAGATATATTAGAGAGTAATAGTATACAGCGTCTTGAACAATCATCAAAATAGTATTTGTTTTCCCCAAAAACGTTCGTCCACAAGAGGGGCAAATATAATGTATCATGTAATAAGATTGCTATGCACTAATGTGACAGAACGAGAGAGAAAGGTATTCTATATTACTCTGCGGCGTAGTGCGCTCGGATAATTATTCTTTGATGGTAAGCTTTTGTTCTTGCTAAGATTTAAATTCATGAGAGAGGAGTCTGTTCGTGTAGTACAAATTGACGCCATTGCGAGATTTTGAAGGACGTTTGAATACACATCTGTATATATCATAGAGAATCGCTAATTCATCTGCGAAAAGAATTTCATTGGCACTAAGGTGAATAAAACTTCGTTCTTTGCAAAAAGGTACGTATTATTTCCACAAACGGTGTATACTCAAGGGTGATCTATTAATGAATACCAGCTCGAGAACAATTCCGACGGGACTGTTCAGTTCTAATTAAATAATTTGATGCTTTCTTCGGGAAAGAAGTGATTTCACGTATCATTTTTTTTTTTTTTTTTTTGCCACCATTGTTTCTAAAAAGTGAAGGCAAATCTGATTGCTGTTATGCAGAGTCCAGACGAATATTTCTCAGCAACGTTAACACTTTCAGCTTGAATACAGCATTTGCAGCAGCTGGAGAAGATCCCCATAACAGCGGAAGAGTATAGTGTGAAAGCAGTTTCACCCATCGCCCTGTGTCCTGCCAACGGTCCATGTATTCTCTACAACAGAACACACACGCAGACAATCACTCATACATATAAAGCCACAACACAAGGTGGTGTGGGAAACATCTCAGTGTTAAAGGCTGAGTATAGGCAAAATACAAATAACAGTAAGTGAAGATAGCTGAGTGATTTTATAATGGCTCTGAGCACTATGGGACTTAACATCTGAGGTCATCAGTCCCCTACAACTTAGAACTACTTAAACGTAACTAACCTAAGGACATCACACACATCCATGCCTCAGGCAGGATTCGAACCTACGACCATAGCGGTTGCGTGTTTCCTGACTGAAGCGCCTAGAACCGCTTGGCCACCGGGGCCGGCAGTGATTTTATAGTGTGGGGTAAAAATAGTAGGGGGAGACCAAGAGATGAATACAGTGAGTAGTTTCCGATGGATGTAGGTTGCAGTAGATACTCGAAGATGAAGACGCTTGCGCAGGATAGAGTAGCATGGAGAGCTGCATCAAACCAGTCTTTGGAGTGAAGACCACAACACCAACATACTCTCTTACTCACTTTTAATAGCAACAATGCATATTCAGATGAGGACACTTAGGTTAATATGACTTGCTTCAGTATATATTCGGTGGTAAATTATAAACACCAGTGACTTTGCACTTTTCCATTGTTTGGGGTGCATAATATTCAGGAAAAGGAAAGTATAAGATATTAGTCGGTCAGCCGTATAAATTTTAAACTTGGTGGAATTCCATTATGATCTATTCTTTAATTCATTTTTAACAGCATCAGTTGCTTTTCGAAGCAGGTCTCTTATTTTAACGTCACTTGTTTGCAAGTAAATTGGTGGTGGCGTAATATCGTGTTTATATGAAAACTCCTAGCTGAATAATGTCCCTTTCAAGCAGAGCTAAGTCTCAGAAGATACGAAAATAAGTTTAACACTAGCGTCCGTAGGTGTTATGACACCTCTGGTCTAGAATTTTCTTACGCGCTTTTCGACCGCTTCTGCGAGAGCGCTTGCTGGTGTCACAGAGTATACATTCAGCGCATTCTGTTCGTCACTTGTTTAAACTTCTTCACGCCATCCATAGGTGGCATTAGCAGCTGAAAAGAGAGTGTTTCGACGATGTGCACCATGTCGGGAATTAAAAAAGGTAAATATTCTTATCTTTTGCAATTTCACACATTTAGAAGCATATTTATATTCACAAATGGTTCATTTATCCTGTAAATAAATATCTATATTAAGGAACTACTCTTCATGAACAAAATGTTCTACTTAATTGCATTTACCATCCCTGATAACTCGGGACTCCAGTACTATAAATCTCCTGTCTTTGTTTACTTGTATTAAATTACGTGTTTCCCTTACATGTAAATATATTGGGTACGTATTTATTGTATTACTTTAATGAAATTAATAAACCCAGTAATACCATTTTCCATGCTGTAGGGCTAACCGATGAAGAAACAGCGGAACTTTTCTCAGTGTAAGATCCAAATACTTGTGAATTTGAGCTGTCTGAAGAAGATATGAGCTTGATATAGCTATCAGATCACAAACACCAACAGCTGGTAAGTACTCATACGAATCAGATGACGATGGGGTACCTTTGAGTGAGATCCAACACAAAGGTGCAAAACAGACACACATGACAGAGTAAGTAAGTTGCTAGATACAAATCTGTATGGCATATTTAACGTACAGTTTGCAAAGATTTATGTTATTTTACTTTAATCCTGAAGTACCAGAATTTGCAACACCTTAAATTCCAACTGTGAAGTCACCATTTGAATATTTCACTATTTCACGCAATATATTGACCAAACATTGTCTGACGATATGGCTTATTATATAAATTTACGTCATGTTACACTAACAGGAAAGTCATTTGACTGTAGTGGAGCACAATTAAGAAAGTTTGGCGTGGGGGGGCTGGGGGGGGGGGGGGGGTGGTTAGTATGCTGATTGCTTTACTGGGTTACCTAGATTGAGAATGTGTTGGGAAAGGCAAACATGTTATCCACCGACTGCAGATACAATTAACATTGACAGGTTTTACCACATAATAAATAATCGGAAACTGGTCAATGACAATACTGTATTAGAGGAAACGAAACGAAGTGACAGCTATTGGAAGATACGACCACTCCTTGACAGACTAAGAAATGCATTTCGTAAGCATCCCTGACCAACTCATGCATGTATAGATGAGCAGATTATACCCTTTACAGCTCAAGTAAGAACAAGACAGTATCTTAGGGGTAAATCTCACCCAGTTGTCTTGAAGAACTTTGAGCTACCTACATCCAACGGACTACCACTTGAATTTTTGCTATACCAAAGAAAGGGTAAAGATATCACTGGAAAAATTCCAGTTACTGACAACCTCGATATTGGAGGGCGTGTTGTTCTAAATCTTTCAGGTTCCTTTCCACCTGGGCCACTCATACACATTGATAGGTAATTCGTATCTCATCTGTCCCCCTACGAGAAAGTCTTCTAACTCATGGTCCAATCTTAGCAACTGCGACTATCATGGCTAATCGTCTTCCAAAAGCTGCAAATTTCAAGAGAGATTTGTATTTGAAAAGGTAAGGGAGAGGTTCTTTTGATCAGCTTTTTAGGAGTGATGAAAAAATATCTGCAACGAAATCGTTTGACAATAAACCTTTTTAAGTTGCCTCTTCAGCTTTTGGTGTTCATCCCACTGTCCAAATTGAACGTTGATCAAAGAAAGATAAGGTTATGTCCAAATTCCTAGGCCAAATGCGGTGGTGTAGACTTCCTGGATAGGGTTGTGGGAAAATACCCAATGAGAAGCACAACTAACAACTGGACAGTACGCATGATCCACCACTTCACAGATTTTGCTGTTGCAGCTGCTTGGCTAAAATATAGTCAAGCAAGGCAAAATAATAAATTTATGAAAAAATACATCATGCAGTATCACGCTTTCAACCTTGATGTTGCACAAAATCTTATTTTCTATGGTGTGCCAGAAAAGGAAGGAGCAAAGATGGGCAATGATGATGATGAGAGTGGTGATGATGAAGGTCCACCACAAAATGGGCAAGAACACCAAAAGCTTTTACCATCTTCGATATTCAGGTTATCAAATGCTAAGCACAAGCCTCAGATAATGAACAACATACAGAAAAATAGATCAAAATGCAGGTTAGAAGGTTGTAGAGGTCTAACGTTTGTACGATGCAGCACATGTCAAATGTTCCCATGCTTCACATCTGAAAGAAATTGTTTTGCTCTTTTTCACAAGAAGTGAATTTTCTCACACAAAAACAGGATTATTTTATTTGTTAAGAATAATTTTGTTGTAACACTCATATGCATTACAATGTATTAACATAGACCGCAGTTATCACATATGATACCATCTGAAAAATATATATAAACATGAAAATGAAATTGTTCTCTGTATTTTTGTCTTATTCGTGTCCTTATCGCTTGTGAATATCAGTTTCAATAAAATCAGACTTCGGACCTACCGTCAGGACTCTAGAGGTTAACACAATTACGCAATATAATTTCAAGGGGCTCTACCTCATAAGGCATTGTGTGCATGATAATCGTACTGAAAAGCAACGTGTGTAATTTCTTGGTCTATAATTTCTTGGTCTATTGACATCAAACTAACATTCAGTAAGTACGATGACGCACTATTACATGAAGACACAAAAATTTGTAACGGTCTGAGAACATCCAATCTAGCTGTAATTCTATAAAGTGGAATCGTCTTTCTTCGGTTTGAAAGTTACTCGTGACACATTTTTTCTGTGCATAAGTCAAATATGGTGTTCTACCTGTAGACGGACTATTTAATAACTAGAAAGCGTTAATAAACAGTCCACACTCCACTGCAGATCGTGTTTCTGTTTAATACGAGGTAACAGCTTCTAACTGCGTGAGAAAGTGCGTTATGCATCGTTCCTCTCGTTGTCCAGATAAGATTCTGAAAGTGTTTTGAGATAAAAGTTTCAGCTATTGACGCTAAGATAATGCGTGGGAATCCGTAGAAAGTAGGTCTTACACGGTTTAGGCACAATTTATTTTCCGGACTCGCTAGCTCTGACTGTGGCAAACAAGACCATTAACTGATACGCTGTCAAAAGGAATATCTGAATCTTTCTTCCTATGCAAAGATACAGGAAGCTTATCTCCACTGTCCATCTGCTTATACAGAAGAAACAACTTATGAGACTTTCACCATATTTTCCCAGAAATCATTCCTCGCGATTTCAGAGACTTTCGCCTCGGCACCTGTCATGGAACATTTAATAGACCTTTCTGTTATGTAGTTCTAAAGTTCAGTTTCAGAGGTTAAAGAGCTTCGTCCATGAGATGGAACCATTTCAAGCTCTGTGCCATCCAGCGCATTTCATACTATTTCTCCACAATTCCACTCTGACAGACCACGGGAAAAACAGACAATTAAATCTTTCCGTGAGTGCTTCAGTTTCTCTCATATTATTACGATGACCATTTCTCCCTGTGCAGGTGGGCATCAACAAAACAATTTCGCACTCGGAGCAGAAAGTGGGTGATTTACATTTCGTGAGAATTTCTCGTTTTAATGGTTGTTCGTGCTAATGCAGAACCAACTGCTCCTCGACGTCCCCTGTCAGTGTTATCTGGTAGAAACCCGCAGTGCGCATCAGTGCTCTAGCAGAGCACGGACAAGAGTAGTGCAGCCAGTCTCTTGAGTCTCTTTATTGCCTCTTCTAAGTATTGTGACAAGTAAGTGCAACCTTTGCCCGCCTTCCCTACAACATCGTCTATGTCACTGTTGAAATTTGATTCGTTCGTAATTGTTATCCTAACGTTGTTAGCCGAATTGACAGTCTTTAGATCTGAGTGATTTATCGCGTATCCGAAATTTAACGGATTCCTTTTAGTGATCACGCGGATGACCTTATACTGTTCATTATTTAGAGTCAGCTGCCACTTTTCGCGCGATATAAATATATTGTCTAAATTTGTTTGCTGTTGGTTTTGATCTTTGATGTCTTTGCTAAATTATAAATATAAAAAGGATTTATGGAAATCCAGAAATGTGGAATAAACTTGAGATACACTGTCGATAGCACTCTTTTGTTCATGAGAATGAAGATCTAGTTGTATTGCACAAGAACAACACTTTATTAATGCGTGCTATGTGTCAGCAGATCGTTTATCCTTCGAGGTAACTGCTAATGATCGAAGTATATCGTCCGAAATCTTACTGACTTGTGCATCTTTCCAGTTTGTAGATACGGATCTTTCGTCGAGCAAATGGTTGTATGTGATTGATACGTACAGCTCTTATATCAGCAGACTCTGTGAGGAATGATTGGTATAGACTCTGGAGTGAAGGACTTGTCGTTATTAAATGATCTGAGTTGCTTCGCTACAACGATCGTGGTGCTAAATAGTGGTGTCAGAGATCAGCTCCAGCAATGGTAAATTTACTTTCACCATGTATCTGTAGATGACTAAATAGGTAGCGATGGTCAGCTAAGCCATCTTATATTCAGCTTGTAACTTTCAGAAAGCTACAACAAATTCTGAGGAAAAGAAAACGATTCTCTGTCTACAGCAGTGAATAACGACTATTCTGAAAATGACAGACTTACGAGACAATTGGTTAAATGATGCAACTGCACTCAAGCTTTCTCAGTGTTATCAATGCTTATTCTGAACTTATCTTCGAGCCACGGCATCTAATGGCATTCTGTACTAAGAATTTAATCGATAGTCGTAAGGCATGGGATCTTTCAGTCTCTTAGTTGAAATTAATCTTACACGCAATGGGAACAGGTGATCGAAGAAAGCCATTAGGAAGAAACATGTTGTCATACTATGTTGCTTAAGTCATTAAATCGAGAACTTTAAGATTGACAAGAAAGATAAGAGCAACTAAAGCTGCAGAGTGTAATGCTGAAGCAGTTAAGATACTGGATCCTTATCCTGGAAGAGTTAGTTAAAACTCCCGTCATGAAATAGTTGACCCAAACCATTCCTTAGTAATCTGATAAATTCTGAGATGGTTCTTTGAGCTGGACCATGTCGAGTAAGAACTCCCATTCTTGTCAAGTTCGCGTATGTGCACCGCCTCTAATAAGGTTAATGTTGTCGGGACCTTTCTTACGTACTTTATATTTTCCGCGAAGGAAAAAGAGTTTGAATAAGTCCTGTCGCAAAAAACATATCAGTACTATTGAAACACAAACCACTGATCGGTGGAAGTAGCAATGACTGTACATATAGATATTTAGAGTACAAATAGATTACCAGTCACCAACTTACCCCATCCCCAAGTCAGCGCACATTCCTGCGGCTCTAGCAACTGACTGCCATCTCCTGGAAGGATGCAGTTTTTTCGGTCTTTCACTTGCGCTAGCGCATAACAGACGTCTATGATTTACAAAGCCGTATTATCTATGAGGGATTGAGTTATAGCGTCAAAAAGAACACACTTAGAATAATTTTTTCATGACACCACTGATGTGCAAAATGTTTCAAGGGTCATATTGAAACTATGAGTTGCAGCACAAATCTCATAGGACTTGAAGTTTAATATCTCAAAGATAACTGAGAATGTCGTAGAAATTCTTTGATTAAAATCTCAGAACTGTAGTATTTTTGGTTCTTTTTTGTTTGAGATTGATGAAGTAATGTGGCGGATATAAAAACTGTCATGGCATATCAGACACACAGCACGGACCAGCAATCACATATGAACCAGGTTTCGAATTGGCCATCCGGGGCTTCCGAATGGCGTTACACTTATTTAGTCGTGTGATATAAATGGACGCCCACTACAGGAGATGCTGAAAGTCTTGTCCAGATGCATCGAGACACGCCTGAGATGGACACTGCATTGAACGGCGTAACCTCTCGAAGATACCTGGTGTATCTCGAAGATATCCTGCTGCTGCAAAGGCCAACTGCCCACTAGCTCCTCCGGCGACGTAACAGGTGTTGCATACACAAGGCCCTCACTTGTCTGATGATTCCATGCGCTTCTCCCATGTTTGTACAGCAAGGCCTCCTCGTAAACAAATGAAGCGATTTTTATGAAATTTGTTATAGACACAGCTTGAACGCTGAGGAAGAACGTAGGGTACTTCAGAAAGTATCTAGTACGAGATATTTGTTGATTTGAAGAATATAAGGCGAAATATGGAGCAATAATTAGTCTTTGAAAAACCTATTAGATGTTTGACTTTTGAACTTCATCATTTTTGTGAAAACACTTTCATTGTTAGATTTGTTCTACACACTACGATCCAATGTAATGAATGCAAAGCTTATACAATCCTCACCGTGTTTAATCCATACCTCCAAGCGTCATGTGCCTCTTATAGTTTGTGAGATGCTTGAAGACTCACAATGGCGGTGGCGTTTAAATGTTGTACGACAAACAGAGAGACGTCATGCCTTTACATTTGCACAAGGGGAAGCTTTTAATGAGCATGCATTCGACTATGATATGCGATCGCAGACGCGCAGGACACCTGGTGTCACTTCACGTATAAACATTAAAAAATTTGCGCGGCACGTAACTACAGTTTTTTCTTCCTACATCATCTTACGCTATTTAATAATTCTAGAAATTACGTATTCTATTTTAGTACAATGAACATTACTCATCATAAAAAACTGATATGCATCAACAGCTCGTGGCATTGCGCTTAGCGTCGCTAACGCTCGGTCACAGTGTCCAGGGTTCGATTCACGGCCTGAACGGGTTTTCTCCACGCTGGACAGGGTGCCTGTCTGTTGACGTCATCGTCGACCCGCAAGTCGCCAAAGTGGCGACAGATAGGAAGACTCGCATCAAGCAGCCGAACATTCCGAGTGGGATCTCCCGGCCAACAAAGCAGTACATAACATTTCATTTCCTTTTACTGCTATGTCAGCACAACTGCAGGCAACAGCTTAACTCCAATGCTTATAGAATCCTCGACGTGTTTAATTCATACTTCCACACCAGCGTTATAAAATGGAAAAACAACTCTCTCTGTTACGTTTGCAAGACTAACCTGCTAATGCGCCTTATCGGTGTCTCTGACGAAAAAGAAATTTGAATCATACACACGACACAACTTACGCGGTTGAAGCTATGTAAAACAAATATTGTACTGATACTTTTAAAAAGCTGGAAACAACGTTAAATAATGTTTTAAGAGGTCTAAATTTCAAGAAACCACCCTGGAAGGACTCACAACCAGAATCTCTTTTTTTTAAGAGTCAATCACTGCTATATCAATTAATTTTTTTGTGTTCCATGTAAACAGGGTGGATCACATAAGACATAACACCACTTTTATTTAGTGATCGGTTTCAGATATCAAAACGCGGTTTTCGACAAATGGTAGAGCCTCCAAGGGCACCTATATTTTTGTTTGATTGACGTTGTTAACACTGCTATTAACGTACATATTAAAGCAAGTACGTTTATTTAAATGGAAACTTGTACTTTTTATAACTGCATTCGTCAGCCCTTGAGAAAATTACAATGATATAGCGTTTCTTAATGTTGACTTTGAAATCTGTCATTAAAAAATTCTAAAAATGTCCTAGAATTTGAGAGCACGGTGGCCGGAATGGACATTAGCGGTGCAAATGCTGCGAAGCAGGGCTCACGTGCTCCGGCCGCGGTGGTCTAGCGGTTCTATGCGCGCAGTCCGGAAACGCGCGACTGCTACGGTCGCAGGTTCGAATCCTGTCTCGGGCATGGATGTGTGTGATGTCCTTAGGTTAGTTAGGTTTAAGTAGTTCTAAGTACTAGGGGACTGATGACCACAGTAGTTAAGTCCCATAGTGCTCAGGGCCATTTGAGCCATTTTTGGGCTCACGTGCTACACTGTGTCAGAATGTCAACATAGTTTCCTGTTTATTTGTCATCACTGCAGTCTGCTCATGCCTGCTTCAACATTCTTGGCGTACGGACATGTACATCAGTGAGGAGAAGTTGGATAGACTGCTTTCATACCGTGAACGTAAAAAAATCCGTAAGTACAGCGCTATCTAAACGGATCGTCAATGATGGACACGCCAGGCAATTGCACGAACTATCAAGATGCTAGGGCGGAACAAGCTGACTGAAGGTCAAAAAGAGGACATAAAACATGACTGCAACTGACAGCGAACACAAAGAACCTGTTGTGGTTACGACGCTAATGAGTCCGCACAGCGGTACGAGACACATCGCCAAGGGATCTTGAATCTGCCAGACGAGTGTCATTCGCATTCTTCATCAACAAAATTTCCATCCCTGTCATCTGTCACTACATCAGTCATTCGACGGCCATGATATTGAACGTCGCACAGAATTTCCCTTCAGCAGCTGAGACACGACGCTACGTTTTCCCATCGTGTGCTCTTTACCGATGAACTAACGTTTACTAACCACACTAATGTAACTTGCACTAATGGACAGACGGAAGTCCACACTGGCTTCGTCAAGTGCGACATCAGCGGAGGTAGATCGTAAACGTATGCTGAGGCATCATAGGAAATTATATTGTGGGACCTCACTTCATATCAGTCGTTCTGAATGGCCATTCTGAAGAACATTCTGCCGTTTCTTCTTGAAGACGTACCACTGGATATTCGCCAGTGTATGTGGCTGCAACACGACGGTTGTCCAACTAACTCGTCCCGTGTTGCGAAGCAAATATTGAGTGAGAACTTCCCTGATCGTTGGAGAGGACGAAATTCTGTTGTCAAATGGCCTGCGATTTCCCCCGAATAGACTCCTCTTAATTTCGTCCTTTGGGGAGCATTCAAAGATCCAGTCTTTGACGAAATCCCAACTACGCCAGACGATATGTGTCGTCGAAACGCCAGTGCGTGCTCAACCATATCGTCCTCTGTAGTTATATCTGTGCATCGTTCTTTCGAATGGCGATTGCTAATGTGCCTTTCAGTTCATGGTCAAAGGTTTGAACACATGCTGAAATAAAAGATAAAGTTACTTTTTGGAAGACAAAATAAATGTTATGTGATTTGGGTGGTTACAAAATCATTGTTGGTAACGTGTTTATTTCATTTACATGTGAGCGAAACCGCATTGCAATGCCAAATAAGTCGACAACGTGTATTGAACGTGGCTGGTCACACTGCGATTACGTGCTTACGTTCAGTATGGAACGACGTTTTTTTGCGGTGTACAGGTGGTCACGAAAGTATTTTTAATAAAATATTTAGTTCAACGAAAGTATCCCATATGACATAATTTACAGAATTTAGAGCAGTGTAGGCACACCAACTTGTCCGACAGCATGTATTGCACCTCTGAAGAGCACACAGCCACGTACAAGAAAAGATAGTTCAAAATTATCCTTCCAAGATTTGGATATTTAATATAGCTGTGATTTTTGCAGCGTGTGAGACATCTTTGTTTTTGACGAATGAACAGTTGTTTTCTCTGTTTCAGCTCACGTAAATGTGGGGGAATACACAAAGGTGAAATAGTTCTCCTAAGCCCTTTGTGATACACTAGATTCTAGTCTAGGCTGTATTTCCATACACAACACTCGTAGGTGAACCTGCATCTAGGTCGTAAGTTGGTTCAGGGGGAAATAAAGCTTGATACCAGAGCTAAAAATAATAACCAAATAAAAATATTTGCCGAAAACCACGCTTCGATATGTGTAATCGTTCACGAAATAAAAGGCGTGTTACGTCTTAGGTGATTCACTCTGTGCTTACACGATGAAAATTAATAAAACTGACAAACTGCAGGGAAGGATTTCTGACTGGAGATGGAGGAAAAAAGGCTCAATGAACATGTGTCAGGAAACGCATCGTTGTCGCCGTAGATGGCGCTGACGAATGAAAGTTTCTCTGACCACGTGGCATGCGTTCTTTGTGTGTTGGCTGTGTGAATGTCGCAGAGTACTGTAGCCAGCAGAACCGTCCAGTATTCCTGTCGGTAACAAGCCGAGATGGCGTTTGTGTACGGCCAAGCAGATGGAAACGATCTGGATGCAGCACGGCCATAACGAAACAAATATCCTCACAGACAACAGCGTCATCACATCACATTTGAAGCCCTTTTTGAGCGTCTGTGTGGTCGTGGCTCCTTTCAGACAGACGAGCGTGCATGAAGGCGGCGGACTGCGCGTATACCTGTCTTGGAGCACCGGGTTCTGAACCCCAGTACAAGTTCCACGCAAGTAGCGCACCATCATGGTGTAAGCCAAAGTACTATTATGTTTATCCTAGATGACGATCGCTGCTATTCCGATCACTTGCCACGAGTGCAGCGGATTACCTTCTATGAGAAGGATTCAATCTACGGTTTCTGTACCAGACCATCCCAACTGTAGTATTTTTGTCATCAATCCTCTTTACCGACGAATCAATCTTTACCAGAACTGGCATCATGAGTCTGCTTAACTGTCTGTGGGCTACAAACACGGCAGGTTGTCAGAGGAATTTTATTCGTCAGCACATGTGTACAGACACGTGTTAATATGACATTTTTCCCTCCATTTCCAGTCAGACAATCAGTTCCTGAAGTTTGTCGGTTCTATTAATTTCCATCCTGTATATATGGGCCACATTGCTGCATCAACTTCAGACAAATAACCACATAAAATGAGATTCTCTTTAAGCACTTTGTGTAAATATATTTATATAGATTTTTATTATTTTGGTACGAGGAAACATCCCCCAAGTATTTCTGGTAACGCCGGTAGTTAATTGCCGTTGCCACGTTCCAGCATACATTTTAGGTAACTGAATGCCCTAGAAATATAGCAACTTATCCATTCGCCTCTCCTCCAATCCCAAAATTTTCTACATCATTTTTACCCTCCTTTCTGTTGCTCAAGAGCTATTACAAAAAATATTTTGACAGTGTCTTATGTTGGTTTTTTCCTGCGTGCGTGGCCCGTCGCTATACATTTCTTGTTGCAAAGGGGCTTATGCAATTCCACAACCGTGACACTATTCGTTTCAATAGTACTAGCCTTGAATGTACCAGAAGACAGTAAAACAATGGAAAAACTGCCTTCATAAATTTTTTTGTGAATCTAGTGAAAGCGGCGTACCTAATGGTACAATAAAATGCGTGAAAGAAAGCATTAGATTAATGAAAAATAACGGAGGAAATTAAAGTATATCATAAAATCAAGGAAGCCCACCTCTCGTTAAAAGATTTAAAACTATTAGAAGAAATATTGGATGAAGTGGAAACTTTTTGTCTTGGAATAGACAGGTAAATTAAGAAATGAAGATCTCACGAAAAAAGATTATAGAGACCATCATCAGAAGAGGGTCAGTTTAGTGAGAAATAATTTGTCACTGCAAGGGACAGTGGAATGGAGTGAAATGTCAGGGACGTTAATGCTTTAATGCGCTGAGAATCCACTATCGGGATCATGGAGTGGAGATGGCAAGCACGTTTGACAAGACCCGTTTGATACAGGAGTGTATTGGCGACGGCATCAAGCTAGTGGAAGGACTGATAACTGTGTATAAAAATGCGTGAGCACCTGTGCTTCGCTTAAGATCTTTCACGCAGAGCTTAAAGATAATTGCTTATTATTTGATCTCCTGTGCTTATTCTTTTAATATTGATGAAGTAATGTGACGGATTGCTTCTTCTCGATAACACTCCATTAATCAAGACATGTCGTGACTGATTCTCTCTTTAGACTTTGTCGAGCGAAGTCTGTTTTTTTTTTTTTTTTTTTTTTTTTTTTTTTTTTTACTGTCAGCTATGTAGCTCTTTGTGTTATACATTAAAGAAAAAGAACATAAGTTGACACGTCTTTTCGTGTAAAAGCTACAGCTTAGTTACAAAGTGCCAAGTAATCAAACAAGAACTCTATATTAAATGCAAAAGCTGTTAGAAGTAACATTAAATTGAAAGAAAAACCCACAATTTTGTTTGTTTTTTGGAAAGAAGTTCTGCCCTGTGTCTTACAGTGCAATGTCACTATTGAATGCAGCTCGCTTTAAAATATTAGGTATCCACATGACAGCGTTCTTTTCCACATGCACACTATTCCACAGCAGATCCAATTCCTGGACACATATATAAAGTTTCATAGTTATAGCTTGGCGCAGACAGCACAGACAATAACGGAGGCACCAAGATGGTGACGAGATCGCTGACAACCCGGAGCTAAAAGGGCAAATGATCAGATCGCCTGTCACGATGACGTTATGTCCAGGTTAAATACCCCCCTTTCAGAATCGTCATTCTCAGTCTACATCTCCGATTCTGATGGAATGACAGTCTTGCTAGTTACAGGGTAATTTGGTTGGTAAATCTGTATGTGCGCGAAGACTTCCCCTCCGAGACCTCAGCCAGACAGCTGCGATGAGACTTAGTCGCCGCAACCTGACACTGCTGTTCAGCCACATACCTGACATAGAAGATGCAGATGGGCTGGGTGTCCCTGCGGTGAAGCGCCACTCGAAGTGACTGCAACGGGCCAAACTCAAGCTGTTGGCTGTGGGACGTGTTGCTTCTTGGAGTCCTGAGCTTCCGCCTTCACGACACCCGCCATCCCCGGTATGCCACTGATACACACCTAAGACCGCGGCCATCTTCGAGAGCTCGCCGTTGGAGAGCAACTGTAGGCTTGCGCCTACAGACTCCCGATCAGGCTACCCGCACGTCACCGCCACTGGGTCCTGACCTGCGGCAACGCCTGCAGTCTCCAGGCGTTCCACTCACATTCCTCCCCACACAATGGTGTGCTACTCAGCACGCCTTTCGCCACGCTGGAGAAGACAATGTATGTTGTAAAATGGCGAATAGTAAATATGTTTCCAGCCAACACTGTTTAACTGACGCCTTAGGGCGAATGACGGCCACCGCCACTGGTTCTCCGGGTGTCAACATCCTTCACCAGTAGAACAACCACCTCACCTGCCTAGCCTCCATGCCCAATAAAATTCTGAACAGAGAGGTTATTGCCACAACCCATTCACATACACTCCCAACCAACTAATCAATTTGTTGATAATGGTTTTTGAAAATTTATTATAATACTAGATCGCGACAAGGCAGAAATGTTTTCAGGATTAACAGGTCTCTACCCTCTGTCATTGGTGAGTCGTTGACTGATGCGTTCCCACGCCTCCTGCAGTAAGACAGCAAGAGAGTGATAATTTGAATACCTTGAAGAGCTTGGCCTTGCTGCAGTGGTAACACCGGTTCCCGTCAGGTCACCGAATTTAAGCGCAGTCGGGCCTGGCCAGCACTTGGATGGGTCACCGTCATGGTCTGTTCAGCGATGCTGGCAAGTGGGCTGCACTCAGCCTTTGTGAAACCAACGGAGGCGCTCGTTGATTCTGAAGCAGCTGCTACAGTCACGAAAACTGACAGTGTGCTGGCCACGTGCCCCTCCATATCCGCATACAGTGATCCCTATAGGCTGAGGATGACAGGGCGACCGACCGGCACCGTTGGGCCTTTTGAGATCTGTTCGGACGGAGAGTGAGAAGCTGGTAACTGACGCTAAGGCTGTGAAAGTAGTTTTCGAAGCGCAGTGGGCAGTGGAACAGTAGTTAAATCATGTGAATCGCATTTGGGAGGTGAGTGATTAACATCTCTTTCCTGCTGTTAGGATTTAAAGTTTCCAATATATCACTAAATCACTTGAAACCGAAGTTCAGATGATTCCTTTGAAAAGATCACAGCCGATTTGCTGCCACAGCCTTGCCTAACACGAAGATCTGCTCCTTCTCTAACACTCTCCACATCGGCGTTAAACTCTGATGTCTTCTCCTTCCTTTTCTGTATGTTAAGTCCCACTGCCCATGTAGAGGTCCCTCAGATAACTCCGTTTCTAGCACGTGATCTACAGATAGCTAATTTCATCTCGTTCTTCTCATTGAAGATCCAAGAAGTCCACTAAAGAGACACCTTACACTACACTCGTTCGTCCTCTGTTAGAATATTGCTGCGCGATGTGGGATCCTTACCAGGTGGGATTGACGGTGGACATCGAAAGGGTGCAAAAAATGGCAGCTCGTTTTGTATTACCACGTAATAGGGGAGAGAGTGTGGCAGATATGATACGCGAATTGGGATGGAAGTCATTACACCAAAGACGTTTTTCGTCGCGGCGAGATCTATTTACAAAATTTCAGTCACCAACTTTCTCTTCCGAATGCAAAAATATTTTGTGGAGCCCAACCTACATAGGTAGCAATGATCATCAAAATAAAATACACTCCTGGAAATTGAAATAAGAACACCGTGAATTCATTGTCCCAGGAAGGGGAAACTTTATTGACACATTCCTGGGGTCAGATACATCACATGATCACACTGACAGAACCACAGGCACATAGACACAGGCAACAGAGCATGCACAATGTCGGCACTAGTACAGTGGATATCCACCTTTCGCAGCAATGCAGGCTGCTATTCTCCCATGGAGACGATCGTAGAGATGCTGGATGTAGTCCTGTGGAACGGCTTGCCATGCCATTTCCACCTGGCGCCTCAGTTGGACCAGCGTTCGTGCTGGACGTGCAGACCGCGTGAGACGACGCTTCATCCAGTCCCAAACATGCTCAATGGGGGACAGATCCGGAGATCTTGCTGGCCAGGGTAGTTGACTTACACCTTCTAGAGCACGTTGGGTGGCACAGGATACATGCGGACGTGCATTGTCCTGTTGGAACAGCAAGTTCCCTTGCCGGTCTAGGAATGGTAGAACGATGGGTTCGACGACGGTTTGGATGTACCGCGCACTATTCAGTGTCCCCTCGACGATCACCAGAGGTGTACGGCCAGTGTAGGAGATCGCTCCCCACACCATGATGCCGGGTGTTGGCCCTGCGTGCCTCGGTCGCATGCAGTCCTGATTGTGGCGCTCACCTGCACGGCGCCAAACACGCATACGACCATCATTGGCACCAAGGCAGAAGCGACTGTCATCGCTGAAGACGACACGTCTCCATTCGTCCCTCCATTCACGCCTGTCGCGACACCACTGGAGGCGGGCTGCACGATGTTGGGGCGTGAGCGGAAGACGGCCTAACGGTGTGCGGGACCGTAGCCCAGCTTCATGGAGACGGTTGCGAATGGTCCTCGCCGATACCCCAGGAGCAACAGTGTCCCTAATTTGCTGGGAAGTGGCGGTGCAGTCCCCTACGGCACTGCGTAGGATCCTACGGTCTTGGCGTGCATCCGTGCGTCGCTGCGGTCCGGTCCCAGGTCGACGGGCACGTCCACCTTCCGCCGATCACTGGCGACAACATCGATGTACTGTGGAGACCTCACGCCCCACGTGTTGAGCAATTCGGTGGTACGTCCACCCGTCCTCCCGCATGCCCACTATACGCCCTCGCTCAAAGTCCGTCAACTGCACATAGGGTTCACGTCCACGCTGTCGCGGCATGCTACCAGTGTTAAAGACTGCGATGGAGCTCCGTATGCCACGGCAAACTGGCTGACACTGACGGCGGCGGTGCACAAATGCTGCGCAGCTAGCGCCATTCGACGGCCAACACCGCGGTTCCTGGTGTGTCCGCTGTGCCGTGCGTGTGATCATTGCTTGTACAGCCCTCTCGCAGTGTCCGGAGCAAGTATGGTAGGTCTGACACACCGGTGTCAATGTGTTCTTTTTTCCATTTCCAGGAGTGTACAAGAAATCAAAGCTCGATCAGAAAAGTTTAGGTGTTCGTTTTTCCCGCGCGCTGTTAGGGAGTGGAATGGTAGAGAGATAGTATGATTGTGGTTCGATGAACCCTCTGCCAAGCACTTAAATGTGAATTGCAGAGTAGTCATGTAGATGTAGATGTAGATTCACCGTGATGCTATTTCACGGCGTTTTTCTTTACTCTCTCAGTCAAAAGGCTGCCATTTTTAGATGTTTTGATACAACGGAAGTCTGTTAGACGTCTCTCCAACTCAGTGTACCTCAAGCCCACACACACTGATTTGTATATTAGCGCCCACAGTTTTCACGATCCAGTCCAGAAAAAAGCAGTTTTGAATACAGGGGTATATAGAACAAAAACTATTTCTGACGAGGACCACTTGGATTCCGAAAATAATCATTTGAAATACGTGTTCAGAAAGAACGGCTTTGAGTCAAATGATATGAAGTCAACGTTCTCCAAGAAAAGGATACGTGAAAATGAATATTCACTTGATGAGCCACCGCTGTATTCCTTCCTTTCGTCGGCGCTACATCCAGAAAAATAAGCAGTCCTTTGGGAAAGGGTATAAGACTTATTTCCCGACATCCTAAGGAGATAAAGGATGTTACGCCCTATTAAAGACAGCCTCGGTCTCTGGATCCCCGGAATTTACAACATCCCTTCTGAGTACGGAAGCAATTACATGAGTCAGTCTGTCAGTACCGTTTCCGACCGCTGTGAGGAACATCAATGGAATATTAAAAATCCAGAACTGAAAAAATCTGCAGTTGCTGAGCACAGACTTACAAATAAACACAAAATACTGTGTGATGAAACAAAAGTTTTGTCCCAGGCTCCTACCATACTGTAGAAGAAAGATTGTATGAAAAGAACTTCAACCGTGACAGTGGATATAATTTTAGCTGTGCCGGCAAAAGAGCTCTCGATACAAAGAGGATGCAGATACATTCGTTCCAATGCTTATTATGCAGCTACGGGAGCGGTGGCGCCACCATCGCAGACGTTGACGCCATCTGCGATAAAATTGCGTAATTAGCGACCAATCACAGACCGTCTATAGACTATAGATGGCCTCCACAGGAGTAATCAATAATTCAAGAACAGTCTTAATCACATTTGTTATTGTTATAATACCGCCAACCGGTTTCAACCCGACGTAGGGGTCATCGTCTGGGCTTTTACACCATTGGTCGACTGCTGGTGGTGTCACTCCTGTCTACATAACGGCAGGAAACTATAGATGACCCCTACGTCGGGTTGAAACCGGTGGGCGGTATTATAACAATAACAAATGCGGTTAACACTGTTCTTGAATTATTGCTTCATCATACTGATCGCTGCTTCTCTCCACAACCATTTTGTCCAAAAATCCACAGGAGTAGTTTAGGCAGTCAGTTGCTACTGACGCAGACGATGGAGGTAATAACCGAAAGCTCGAGGTTTTACCCTTAATTGAAGCGGCAAGAATTCCAAGAATGTTTTATACCATCGCGAAAGACTTCGCTCTCATATACCAGTGAAATGCTAATGTGTATGTGTACGTGTCATTTTATTGATATTCTCTGGAACTATAAAACATTAACACTGATCCTAGGTGTCTCCAGGATCGCAATAAAGTCACTGTAGACACCACATGAATAGTATGGAGTTGGGGTGTCAGAACACTTTTGATATCAAACTGATATTCAAATTAATTAAATTGATCAATCAATCACCCCAGCCCACCCCCGCCCCGACATGCCCACCCCCGCCCCCGGATGACGTCATGTCTTTTCTCAGTTACACGTGTGCCGCAGCCCCCTCCTCTCCGTCCCCCATCTTCCCTCCCCCACTCCCCACAACCTACCTCATTGGTGGGAATTTCGAATTCTGGCGGAAATTTCGAATCTTCATGGGAATTTCTTTGTCCCAGGGCTTACACACAAAATACCGCAATTGGGCTAGGAGTTACGCCGTGTGTATGACTGGAAATCATTGCCGTGTACCGCAAGTCTCTAGAGGAACGGAAGGTTCCAAATGATTGGAAAAGAGCACAGATAGTCACAGTCTTCAAAAAGTGTCGTCGAGCAGATGCGCAAAACTATAGACCTATATCTCTGACGTCGACATGTTGTAGAATTTTAGAACATGTTTTTTGCTCGAGTATCGTGTCGTTTTTGGAAACCCAGAATATACTCTGTAGGAATCAACATGGATTCCGGAAACAGCGATCGTGTGAGACCCAACTCGCTTTATTTGTTCATGAGACCCAGAAATTATTAGATACAAGCTCCCAGGTAGATACTATTTTCCTTGACTTCCGGAAGGCGTTCGATACAGTTCCGCACTGTCGCCTGATAAACAAAGTAAGAGCATACGGAATATCAGACCAGCTGTGTGGCTGGATTGGAGAGTTTTTAGAAAACAGAACACAGCATGTGGTTATCAATGGAAAGACGTCTACAGACGTTAAAGTAACCTCTGGCGTGCCACAGGGGAGTGTTATGGGACCATTGCTTTTCACAATATATATAAATGACCTAGTAGATAGTGTCGGAAGTTCCATGCGGCTTTCGCGGATGATGCTGTAGTATACAGAGAAGTTGCAGCATTAGAAAATTGTAGCGAAATGCAGGAAGATCTGCAGCGGATAGGCACTTGGTGTAGGGAGTGGCAACTGACCCTTAACATAGACAAATGTAATGTACTGCGAATACATAGAAAGAAGGATCCTTTATCGAATGGTTATATGACAGCGGAACAAACACTGGTAGCAGTTACTTCTGTTAAATATCTGGGCGTATGCGTGCGGAACGATTTGAAATGGAATGATCATATAAAATTAATTGTTGGTAAGGCGGGTACCAGGTTGAGATTCATTGGAAGAGTCCTTAGAAAATGTAGTCCATCAACAAAGGAGGTGGCTTACAAAACACTCGTTCGACCTATACTTGAGTGTTGCTCATCAGTGTGGGATCCGTACCAGATCGGGTTGACGGAGGAGATAGAGAAGATCCAAAGAAGAGCTGCGCGTTTCGTCACAGGGTTATTTGGTAAGCGTGATAGCGTTACGGAGATGTTTAGCAAACTCAAGTGGCAGACTCGGCAAGAGAGGCGCTCTGCATCATGGTGTAGCTTGCTCGCCAGGTTTCGAGAGGGTGCGTTTGGGGATGAGGTATCGAATACACTGCTTCCCCCTACTTATACCTCCCGTGGAGATCACGAATGTAAAATTAGAGAGATTCGAGCGCGCACGGAGGCTTTCAGACAGTCGTTCTTCCCGCGAACCATACGCGACTGGAACAGAAAAGGGAGGTAATGACAGTGGCACGTAAAGTGCCTTCCGCCACACACCGTTGGGTGGCTTGCGGAGTATGAATGTAGATGTCCGGAAGTGCAACTGATCAGTCTTCCGCGGTATTGAAAGTATTGACATGTATTGCTCCAAAGGGCTAAACATCCCTCAGCTGTTAGCGAGGAAGACAAGACCAACGGACGAACGCTTCGGTTTGTGGTTATCACAGCAGAACCTGGATAATCTGGCCACTGACATTGGCAACGTAAATTACACTGAAAATGGCAAACTACTTAGCGAGAAGAATGTAAATGTGCTTACACCTATTACAGAACCGTTTTGAGATAACATTATGGTGATTAAAATCTGTGATCAAGTCGATTGTCAAGAACAATTAGAAAGAGGACGGTCTGTAATGATATAGAAGGAGATGTGTGACTCATTTAACTATTATCTACGTAGTATATTGTCCAATTTCGTCACTGCAAGACATGTTGTCTAAGCGAATCTGCCTTTTCTCCTACACGGGAACGACAGTGTGACGGCAATAAGGATAAGGGAAAAAATCGGCAGGGAAGCACTGGAAACTATTTCGAAGAAATATAAAAATCCTGTGGTTATGCCATATAAAGTGGAATTATCTGACGTTAAAATAGACGTTCTAATCGAAGAGCTGCCTGGAATACTGCACCAGCTAAGTGTAGACAACCGTAACCTTTTGGATTTCGACGGAATTTTTAAAATGGAAATGTGCGACTACTTAATATCAACTCAGGACGTCTGCATGGAGGGAGATAGCAAGGGAAACACCAACGTCATTGGGACAACGATTTGAGGTGTCTCCACTAGGAGACAGAGAAGTAACTAGATTAAAAGAAAGGAAAAGAAAATCTGGCTTTCAAACTGACACTTGCTACATTTATTCCAACTTTTTAACTTCTTGCATAAATACATTATTAATAAAAGCATCTCGGTGCATTATGACTCTTTTGGCTTCACGTTCTGCAGTTAGTGGAATTTCTGCGTACACTGTTCTCCCAGCAAATACATCGTCATCAGATTCAGGCTGCTCCTCTGATGCACTGACAGCCATATCGTGCAGGACAAATGCTGCAGCTTTTGTAACTGCTGCATGATTTGCTTTCATTCTGGGTCCTAAACACAAGTAGGGAACTCGTCTTTTTACTACTCCAAACATCCTTTCACCTGTTTAATTGGTTTTCTTGTAGGCGCGACTATAGTAGGTTCCCTCAGTCGTCGTTTCTTCACGAAGTACCAGCGTCAAGAAATACCTGCAGCGCTGGTAGGCACTGTCTACCAGAAATATGCCTTCTGGAATTTCTTCTGTCTCCAAATCAGCATGAACGAGCGAGTTTCCCAAAATATTTCTGTCATGGGCAGATTCTGCCTATGTAGCTACAATATTTGAACATCGCAGGTTAGCGTCTGAGATCGCTTGTACATTTAAACATATCCATGGAGTTTTCTAAATATCTCAGCATTGTCGCCACCGGGCGATTTGATGGAGATATGAGTGCAGTCAATGACGCCTAAAAGGGCATGAAAGTGCGCTGGGTGCTCCTAACGTCATTTTCATCCATGGGTACTTTGATAAATTCATTTTTCAATGAGGCAATGCACGCCGATACCTCACGGACAGCTCTGAAAGCTGTTGCTATGTCTACTTTTAAAAAATCACCAACCACTATTAGAAAGTTCCTGTGGCGTAAAATCTTAAGGTTAACAGCAACATGCACATTGCAGTCAGCAGCTGGTTTCATTTGGTTGGTCTCATCAGATAGTCTCTGAACCTTAGTTTCAGCTGCTCTACACTGCTTTTCTGCAAACGAAATCTCAGCTTAACTTACTTGTTATTTGACTCCAAGAGTGGGTTCACCCTTTCACAGGACGTGCGGGTAGCTCGCTGGATCTCGACGTCATCTTCTTCAGTGAACACATCTGAATACTCAGAGAGCTCTAAAGTAAACGAAAGGAAACAATGTAATTCGCATTGCGCGGGGTTGTTTGCACGCAGAATCTTGCCCAACAATTGTCCAGAACTCTCGGTAAACGGATATGATTTTAATGGTGCGGAGTGGAGTGGTAATGTTTTTATAGTTATCTGTACGACCAATAAAGTAGAGAAAGTAGTAAAAAATAGAAAAAAATCCGTGAATTGACATGTGATCGAAGATGAAATATTCTGCTCTGAGGTTTACAACGCGACCCCTGAGCCACCGAAATGAATGGAACAGAGGTACGTGGTTAGTTTATTTCAAAATACTTGCTTATGTTATATTTATCAGTGCACGTGAAATTGTCATAGCAGTTTAAGAACGTCTTCGGCAGTTAAAAATTTAATACGAATTGCAAAACTATTGCTACTCGAGCCGAGAGGGATCACATATAACAGATGTTGAATCGTCGTTGGATGCTGTCAAAATTCCTGCACTTAACTGTTCACTGCAGACATTTCGAATTTTCAGTTATTACTCTGCTGCTAAGTGTCTGTAAAATTCGTTTGAACTAACCGCATAAATTACGTCTGCCAACAGCTGTTATGAGACTGATTATACAGTAGACATTGTAGCCGGTAATTTCCTTAACCTAACCTTCCAAATCTAAAAAGAAGTATTGCGAACATCAGCGGCGTGGCAGTGGCATAGTCACATATTTACCTACCATTTTTTGTTAATAACAACTTTTTTATGATGTCAATTGGTATATGCTAAAAACAACAGAAACGAATCGTAAATGTCACTACACGATTAACTGACGTTCAGAGCTGAACCTAACTCTGAATCGGGATTTTTCGCCAGCCAAATATGATCCGACTTCACGGCGATGTGGTCTGGGATTAACGTTCATACGGCGCAGATCTTCAGCTTAAGCTTGATCTGAGGTCATTTCCTGTCTTAACCTAAGATTAAATACTTCATACAATCTGCTCTTAATATTCTGGTAGTGTGTCAACCTCGATTTATCTGTTCTAGCAGAATGAATAAGTTTATCTAGGCAAGTGGTCGCGAAATCTCAATGACGGAGTAGCTTTTGTTACAAGACAAGTGACCGTTCGGAGAGTAAGGCATCTTCTAGCTACGGAAAATTTACTATGACGACTCTATCTTACAGATGGTATTAAGAAGCTGAAACAAATACAAGGTGTTTCAAAAAGAGTGACCTCGTTTTGGACGGTCATCATTACGAAACATGGGACGTGCTGGCAGGGAAATATGTCTTCTTTGAATGGTTGTGGCCAAGAGTATCAGAAAATCGCCGTTAGATGTCACTCAGTATGTCTTCTCAGTTTTCAGTCATTAAGAAGTAAGGTGATGTCCGCTCGACAGAAGTCCTTTTGTGTGCGCAATTTGCCAAGAGTGAGTCAGCGACTTCGGTCCACTGTGCTCTTCGTTGATGTTTTGGCATAGATCTGCTCCATCCAAAAACATTGGGCGTTGGTATCGTCAATTTGAGAAGAGGGTATGCTTGTACAAAGGCAAGAGTGCAAGTCGATCTCGCACCTCTGACAACATGGTGGAAAGAATTCCGCAAACATTTGAGCCGAGTCAACGACAGTCTACTCGCTGCACAAGCAGAGAACTGGCGATCTCTCATACGATTGTCTGGCGAGTGTTAAGGCGTCGTTTAGTGCAGTGCTGAAACAACTTTTCATGTTAGCGGTAAAGTAAACTGACATAATGTGTGCATGACATTAATAGAGCACGAAAGAAACTCAGCTAAAGTGGACATTTTTTGTGCCATTTCTCGTGAAAAAGTACACGGTCCCTTCTTTTTTGAGGAAAACACGTAGACTGAAATGAGCTGCCCTGAAATCCTGCGGAACTGGCTCTTTGTACAATTCCAGGACGACTGCGATGGCTTCATACGAGACACTGCCCCGAATTCTTGGCCTGCAAGATCGACAGACATGAGCCGAAGCGAGTTTTTCTTATGTGGACATGTAAAAGAAAGTGTGCTCATTTCCCATTTACATCGCGACATAGGAGAAGTGAATAACGTAACAACAGCTGCCACAACTTCTATAAAAGCAGATTCACTGCGTGACGTTTGTGACGAATTTAGCAAACACCTAGGCGTTGTTCGTGCTGCTGGTCGTGTGGTTGTAGGGCACCTGCAACAGCGTACCAAAAACGGTACGATTTTGTGAGTATTTTGCAAATCGTTTCATCTTTGTAAGTTTTTATCAATAAATATGAAGACTTGAATTAATCTAATTCTTTTTGGAGCACCCCGTAAATTAAACTATAAAATGCAATGGCTTTCATCTTCCTGTTATGTGCAGCAATTTACTACAAAGACCCAGTATTTAAAGATGACAGTAAAAAGTAAAATAAATAAACGAAACTGCAAAACGCATGTAGTGTTTTATCACCTTTTCGTTCGGCTTTTCTTTTGCTATTATCTGCAGCAATTCCGAGGAGTGATTGTCGACGAATACAACTTAGCTTGACACTTTTGAACTTCAGACCGTAACCTTCACTTATTTCACTGAATAGATAATAAGAGATTTGTTTCGTTACTATCACCTGTTCAGGTGGCTGATTCGCACATCGCAGGCGCTTGACCGTTATCCCCTTTCGTGGACCCGCATGCCGACTTCGATGTTCCTCCTAGGTATATCAGGAATATCATGGAGTTTTTGCTATGTGCGAATTTGTGCCAGATGGAACCTCATGCACAACTTCTATTTTGCTGTGTCTCTTGTGAACAGTTGGATTTTTCTCATATGGAACGGTTACTTTTAACGTGTCCACTGTGCTTTGCGCTCGGAATTTCACTGTCGGAAAGTGTAACACAAGAGTCCCTCAAGAACTTCATCCCTGCGCGAACTTACATGGTCGATTTTTCAGTCCACATGAGCGTCTGTGACTTAGAGAACAGGAACACAAGAGCACTCTCGGAAAGCTCCTACGAAGAACACTGAAGACAGTGACAGGTATAAGTGGCATTTTCCATTCCCCATTGTTACTCGAAACCCTTCAGTCGCTAAGAACTGCTTACAACAGAGTGAAGAGAATGTTTGCAAAACAGGAACTGCATCCAGAGTACAAGCGACTAATTTTGTTTTCAAGAAGCGCTAAGCATCCTTGTGCGACTGGTGCAGTTTCATCCACTAAATGTTGGTAAGACTGTTAGTTGAATCCGTTATAAGTAATGCAAAGTGTCGTCTTTCAGAACCGTTTCGATGCAGAGGTATTTTCCAGTATTCTACGTGTCTTCCTCATACGAGAATTATTTAGGTGATATTGCTATTTAGGATTTAATTGGTGGCCGGCAAACTGGCTATATTAATTAAGTGCCGTAATATAATAAAGACATTATTCGAGCAACACACAGTTACGTCACTTTCAACTGGTCATGTGAAATAAATCTCCGTAGCCTATAAACTAGCAATTACATTCAATGAGGATTTTAATCGCTGTCCGTTCCATATTAGAGGATGAAGGGTAGCCTTCTTTAAATGGAAAACAAATTGTTTGGATCCGGCCAGAGTAAGTTACTTGGCACGTAGGTGTGGCAAGCACCAGCTGGTTAGATCTCTATCGGTATTGGGAGATATGCAGTCTGTAACATGAAGCAGTTAAGATATAAGTCAGACTGATTTTTATCGATTCGATATCTTTGTATGAGAGTGTCGACTACTTTCTTCGGCGAGATATATATATATATATTTTTTTCTTTTTTTTTTTTACTCCTTAGATTGAATGCGGTAACGTTCTAGAATCACGCGATTAGGAAGGAAGCAATCGTTTCTTGTTCGTTGGACTGTTGAACCAACCTGTAAGGGATTCCCCACGATTAATTTAGAAGGACGTATTATTACGTCTGGAGTCACGCCACCGACGTGCTACGAGTTCAGCATTTCACTGCCTCTTCACTCTACTGTTTACATTTTTCTTGTCCAATTTCCGGTCACGTTTCTGGTAAAATAAGCCGTCTGGCTACCCTCTAACATTCTGTGTGGTGTCTGTTTGTTCTAAGTCGTGTCTCCCTACCACTTTCGCGCAAGGACTCTCTGAGCGTGTATTTTAGGGAATTGACTAGTTTGAACCTGGAACCTGTTGCTGGTACTGAGACGACAGACCACACATGACATGTAGAGTTCAGAAGAGATCAGTGAGACAAGCGACGATATACCCAAATACTTCATGATTCCAGCGTCAGCTCCACTGCACTGCCTGTAAAAGAATCTTAATACTAACTAAATTTAGCGGAAGGGGTTCAAGGCTTTCCTAGTTAGCTTGTGAAATAACATTGATAAAGCAGTCAAGTATTTTAATACAGGATGATAAAAACGTACTGCGTTCGACAAAAATGTGAGCGAATATTCCCTGAATAGGTTTCGTAGTTCTCTAATGGATCGAAGGATGACCTATGCCATATCTCATCTATAATCTAGGTTTGAATTAAGTTTCATAAAAGAGAAAACTATCAAAAATGGTCTACACTGCCCCTCAATTATCTTTAATTACTTATTATCTTGTCGTAAATTACAGTGGCTGATGTGGCTTCTCAGTAATTATATAATAGAAAAATCATCGCGTTTCAGATTTTTAACTTCTAATAGAAAATGTGAATACCACGAAGTTTAATTGACGATCGACACTAGTATTACGTAAAAAGGTGATGTAACAGATGAGACTTCTGCAGTTCTGAGTGAAGCCTTATGCGCTGTTCACATCTACATCTACATTTATACTCCGCAAGCCACCCAACGGTGTGTGGCGGAGGGCACTTTACGTACCACTGTCATTACCTCCCTTTCCTGTTCCAGTCGCGTATGGTTCGCGGGAAGAACGACTGCCGGAAAGCCTCCGTGCGCGTTCTAATCTCTCTAATTTTACATTCGTGATCTCCACGGGAGGTATAAGTAGGGGGAAGCAATATATTCGATACCTCATCCACAAACGCACCCTCTCGGAACCTGGCGAGCAAGTTACACCGCGATGCAGAGCGCCTCTCTTGCAGAGTCTGCCACTTGATTATGCTAAACATCTCCGTAACGCTATCACGCTTACCAAATAGCCCTGTGACGAAACGCGCCGCTCTTCTTTGGATCTTCTCTATCTCCTCCGTCAACCCGATCTGGTACGGATCCCACACTGATAAGCAATACTAAAGTATAGGTCGAACGAGTGTTTTGTAAGCCACCTCCTTTGTTGATGGACTACATTTTCTAAGGACTCTCCCAATGAATCTCAACCTGGTACCCGCCTTACCAACAATTAATTTTATATGATCATTCCACTTCAAATCGTTCCGCACGGATACTCCCAGATATTTTACAGAAGTAACTGCTACCAGTGTTTGTTCCGTTATCATGTAATCATACAATAAAGGATCCTTTTTTCTATGTATTCGCAATACATTACATTTGTCTATGTTAAGGGTCAGTTGCCACTCCCTACACCAAGTGCCTATCCACTGCAGATCTTCCTCCATTTCGCTACAATTTTCTAATGCTGCAACTTCTCTGTATACTACAGCATCATCCGCGAAAAGCCGCATGGAACTTCCGACGCTATCTACTAGGTCATTTATATATATATTGTGAAAAGCAATGGTCCCATAACACTCCCCTGTGGCACGCCAGAGG
The DNA here is from genome assembly GCF_023897955.1 of Schistocerca gregaria. Classification (NCBI taxonomy): domain Eukaryota; kingdom Metazoa; phylum Arthropoda; class Insecta; order Orthoptera; family Acrididae; genus Schistocerca; species Schistocerca gregaria. The sequence goes on from NC_064923.1 coordinate 756,412,867, forward strand.
TTACTTTAACGTCTGTAGACGTCTCTCCACTGATAACCACATGCTGTGTTCTGTTTTCTAAAAACTCTTCAATTCAGCTACACAGCTGGTCTGATATTGCATAGGCTCTTACTTTGTTTATCAGGCAACAGTGCGGAACTGTATCGAACGCCTTCCGAAAGTCAAGGAAAATAGCATCTACCTGGGAGCCTGTATCTAATAATTTCTGGGTCTCATGAACAAATAAAGCGAGTTGGGTCTCACACGATCGCTGTTTCCGGAATCCATGTTGATTCCGGGTTTCAAAAAACGACATGATACTCGAGCAAAAAATATGTTCTAAAATTCTACAACAGATCGACGTCATTGCGTGCGTTCATTACCTTGTCGTTGGGCAGGCAGCGTCAAGGGTCGGCAGGCGGCGCAGCGCCACATATCTCGCCGTCTCGGAAGCAACTCCTCTCTAAATTCTCCTTACTACAATTTACCGAAGCTGGTTTAAGAAAAAGGTATCTGGCTGTGTTTCCAACTGGACGATTAGGGTCTCTATGTTAACCTTAAGCTCCGCCTACAAAAATTCTGTCTATCCAATGAGAAACGTTATACTTTTCGTGGTGGGGCAATGTTTTTAAAGTTTGCAACGTAACAGAGTCGCGTATAGTCTCACGCTAAAACTTGCAGCTGGCGTGGCCCTTTTAGTGTTTTTGCAAGATCCATACTGTTCTTCTGGCGGGCTCTATTATTTAACATGGGCTAGGGGATGGTCTTGGCTATCGGCCGGCGATGTGGGTATCCTTCACTTATCGTAGGGCCTTCCAGCTTAACATGGTACTGCTCTCGGCTTCTGTTCTCGTTTCTCCCCTCGGAACTGCTTTTGTTTCACGGTGGGAAGGTATGACATGTATTTAGGCGTTCTTGTTTCAGTCTGTGGTATTCCATTTGCTCACTCGTTGATCGTATTACTTGGGTTAATTTAAAGTCAGGATTTATTCGGAGCTATGTGACCTACTGCCGGATTTGCTATCATGTCAGGGTTTTCATGGAATGTGTTGGATTTGCCTGACACCTTACAACCCTACTTTGTAATACGGTATATGGAGAGCAGAAGCGGAAAGCGTTCGAGGTGCGGAGGGCGGGTCCAGCTGGAGGGAGCGTCCACTCTGCTCTGGCTGTGGTTGCTCGTCGGCAGGTGCGCGCCAGCCGGCCCGCCTTCACGCGTCCGCCCATGCCCTGCGGCTGGCCTTGCGCTGCTACCGCTCTGTCCCTCTAGCGGGCACTCACCTCCACGCCCGTAATTAGCAGCCACCAAACTCGTTCCTGTTGAGGCGAGACCGGTCGCTACCCACGGACTACACATCGCCATGCATTAAATTTCCGAGTAATCCCGCTACTTGCACCGAATTATACAGCTGCGTAGTAGGCAATTTATCATAATCTTCATTCCACTGTCACGTCCTAATGTGCTCCAGACAATATTTTCCCTAATAATTCCTTTCTCTACGTCATATCGTTCTCCCTAGATTAGTGTTTTACTCCTGTCATAGCATCGTACAATATGCGTTAGATGAGTATGTGCCAAGCAAGATCATAAGAGATGGAAAAGAGCCACCGTGGTACAACAACCGAGTTAGAAAACTGCTGCGGAACAAAGGGAACTTCACAGCAAACATAAACATAGCCAACGCCTTGCAGACAAACAAAAACTACGCGAAGCGAAATGTAATGTGAGGAGGGCCATGCGAGAGGCGTTCAATGAATTCGAAAGTAAAGTACTGACTTGTCGGAAAATCCTAAGAAATTTTGGTCATATATCAAAGCGGTAGGTGGATCAAAACAAAATGTCCAGACACCCTGTGATCAAAATGGTACTGAAACAGAGGATGACAGACTAAAGACCGAAATAGTAAATGTCTTTTTCCAAAGCTGTTTCACAGAGGAAGACTGCGCTGTAATTCCTTCTCTAGCTTGTCGCACAGATGTCAAAATGGTAGATATCGAAATAGACGACAGAGGGATAGAGAAACAATTAAAATCGCTCAAAAGAGGAAAGGCTGCTGGACCTGATGGGATACCAGTTCGATTTAGAACAGAGTACGCGGAGGAACTTGCCCCCTTCTTGCAGCGGTGTACCGTAGGTCTCTAGAAGAGCGAAGCGTTCTAAAGGATTGTAAAAGGGCACAGGTCATCCCGGTTTTCAAGAAGGGACGTCGAACAGATGTGCAGAACTACAGACCTATATCTCTAACGTCGATCAGTTGTAGAATTTTGGAACACGTATTATGTTCGAGTATAATGTCTTTTCTGGAGACTAGAAATCTACTCTGTAGGAATCAGCATGGGTTTCGAAAAAGACGATAGTGTGAAACCCAGCTCGCGCTATTCGTCCACGAGACTCAGAGGGCCTTAGACACGGGTTCACAGGTAGATGCCGTGTTTCTTGACTTCCGCTAGGCATTCGATACAGTTCCCCACAGTCGTTTAATGAACAAAGTAAGAGCATATGGACTATCAGACCAATTGTGTGATTGGATTGAAGAGTTCCTAGATAACAGAACGCAGTATGTCATCCTCAATGGAGAGAAGTCTTCCGAAGTAAGAGTTATTTCAGGTGTGCCGCAGGGGAGTGTCGTAGGACTGTTGCTATTCACAATATACATAAATGACCTTGTGGATGATATCGGAAGTTCACTGAGGCTTTTTGCGGATGATGCTGTGGTGTATCGAGAGGTTGTAACAATGGAAAATTGTACTGAAATGCAGGAGGATCCGCAGCGAATTGACGCATGGTGCAGGGAATGGCAATTCAATCTCACTGTAGACAAGTGTAATGTGCTGCGAATAGATAGGAAGAATGATCACTTATCATTTAACTACAATATAGCAGGTCAGCAACTGGAAGCAGTTAATTCCATAAATTATCTGGGAGTACGCATTAGGAGTGATTTAAAATGGAATGATCATATAAAGTTGATCGTCGGTAAAGCAGATGCCAGACTGAGATTCATTGGAAGAATCCTAAGGAAATGCAATCCGACAACAAAGGAAGTAGGTTACAGTACGCTTGTTCGCCCACTGCTTGAATACTGCTCAGCAGTGTGGGATCCGCACCAGGTAGGGTTGATAGAAGAGATAGAGAAGATCCAACGGAGAGCAGCGCGCTTCGTTACAGGATCATTTAGTAATTGCGAAAGCGTTACGGAGATGATAGATAAACTCCAGTGGAAGACTCTGCAGGAGAGACGCTCAGTAGCTCGGTACGGGCTTTTGTTGAAGTTTCGAGAACATACCTTCAGCGAGGAGTCAAGTAGCATTTTGCTCCCTCCTACATATATCTCGCGAAGAGACCATGAGGATAAAATCAGAGAGATTAGAGCCCACACAGAGGCATACCGACAATCCTTCTTTCCACGAACAATACGAGACTGGAATAGAAGGGAGAACCGATAGAGGCACTCAAGGTACCCTCCGCCACACACCGTCAGGTGGCTTGCGGAGTAATGGATGTAGATGTAGATGTAGAAATAGGAAGGGGAGGTAGTAATAGCACACTTCAGTTACTCTGCCATCTGTAACAAAAAGAAAAAAAACTGAGTGAAGTATTCAACGGTGACCTTCGACGGGTATAATGTCGCGTCCGCCCACACCAAATTCCGAGAACACTGACAAACAAAATGAAAAAGAGACCATAAGGTAGGTGCCTGGAACCAGAGAGGTTGTGGTATTCAGTAACGGTCGGACCATGGAAATTTCCAGTCTGCCTTTAATCTATTCTTCACCTCTCATAGGCGTGAGAAGTCCACTTTAAACTGTAGGTACCCTGTCCCGGTTGGATGACTGCAGCGGATCTGTGGCACGCAAGTCAACGAAGAGGCGTCCAATCGAAAGACTTGCATCTGACCTCAGCTGGTATTAGCAGCGGACCCGCCTTCCACGGTGATGTCGCTGTCTCCCTCACCCGTGTCTATCTATTCGTCGTCTGGTGTGTCAGCTGTAGACGAAGACTCGTCGCTCTGATGCCTACATACACATATTATATTTTCAGTTCCAGCAGAGCAGACGGTAGATATATATTTAGCGTGACATACCGCTTCCCTCCAGTCTTCTAATGTCACAACAATAAAAGTCAGCCGCCTTTTTTCTACTCCGAGAATGAGACGACTGGCATTTTACAACAACGGGTCGTATGCTTTCCAAGATTCTAGATTAATTCTACGAGATTTCCACCCATATGCTGTGGCGGCAAATTGAAGGCAACATATCTGTTTTCTTCCAAAGTTTTGTTAACGGAATAAATAGAACAGTGAATCTCCTGAACTACACTACATGTCAGTTCTAGTATAATATATCTGTCCAATGAATACCGGTTTATTATCTGCATTTCTTCTTGGTGTAGCAATTTTAATGCCCAGTAGTGTAAGTAATGTATATCGAAAAGTTTAGATATCTTGCGACCATTTCCATACCGTATGTGATTATGCGCATCACAGACTGTATGTCACTTCTCAGCGAAGCAGAGAAAGGAGATACGCTCTTCTTCCTGTTGTGTTACGAGAAGTTACCATAAAATCACTATACTTGTACATGATTATCCTGGAATAGCCTGAGTCTCCACAATCTTTTTAAATCTGTCACCGCCTCTCTCGGGCATGAGTGTGTGTGTTTGTCCTTAGGATAATTTAGGTTAAGTAGTGTGTACGCTCAGGGACTGATGACCTTAGCAGTTGAGTCCCATAAGATTTCACACACATTTGAGAGAGAGAGAGAGAGAGAAGTGTAATATTCGTCCGCTTTTCGCTGTATTTATAATGTTTTACTTAACGCTCGCTTATTTAATTAAAAATCAATTAAAAGTAATTAAAATTAACATGTCATTACATTTTCACGCAATTTGGGTGCATAGATCCTGAGAAATCAGTACCCAGAACAACCACGTCTGGCCGTAATAACGGCCTTGATACACCTGGGCATTGAGTCAGAGCTTGGATGGCGTGTACAGGTACAGCTGCCCATGCAGCTTCAACACGATACCACAGTTCATCAAGAGTAGTGACTGGCGTATTGTGACGAGCCAGTTGCTCGCTCACCATTGACCAGACGTTTCCAATTGATGAGAGATCTGGAGAATGTGCTGGCCAAGGCAGCAGTCGAACATTTTCTGTATCCAGAATGGCCCGTACAGGACCTGCAATATGCGGTCGTGAATTATCCTGCTGAAATCTAGGGTTTCGCAGGGATCGAATGAAAGGTAGAGCCACGGGTCGTAACACATCTACAATGTAGATTTGACTGTTCAAAGTGCCGTCAATGGGAACAAGAGGTGACCGAGACGTGTAACCAATGGCACCCCATACCATCAAGCCGGGTGATACGCCAGTATGGCGATGACGAATACACGCTTCCAAAGTGCGTTCACCGCGATGTCGCCAAACACGGATGCGACCATCACGATGCTGTAAACAGAACCTGGATTCATCCGAAAAAACGACGTTTTTCCTTTCATGCACCCAGGTTCGTCGTAGAGTACACCATCGCAGGCGCTCCTGTCTGTTATGCAGCGTAGGGTAACCACAGCCACGGTCTCCGAGCTGATAGTCCATGCTGCTGCAAACGTCATCGAACTGTCTGTGCAGATGGTTGTTGTCTTGCAAATGTCCCCATCTGTTGACTCAGGGATCGAGACGTGGCTGCACGATCCGTTACAGCCATGCGGATAAGATGCCTGTCATCTCGACTGCTAGTGATACGAGGCCGTTGGGATTCAGCACGGCGTTCCGTATTACACTCCTGAACCCACCGATTCCATATTCTGCTAACAGTCATTGGATCTCGACCAACGCGAGCAGCAATGTCGCGATACGATAAACCGCAATCGCGATAGGCTACAATCCGACCTTTATCAAAGTCGGAAACGTGATGGTACGCATTTCTCCTCCTTACACGAGGCATGACAACAACGTTTCACCAAACAACGCCGGTCAACTGCTGTTTGTGAATGAGAAATCGGTTGGAAACTTTCTTCATGTCAGCACGTTGTAGGTGTGAATGCTCTGAAAAGCTAATCATCTGCATATCACTGCATCTTCTCCCAGCAGGTTAAAGTTCCCGTCTGTAGCACATAATCGTCGTGGTGTAGCAATTTTAATGGCCAGTAGTGTATAATGGTAGAACAGAGATTGAAGAGCGAGGTTTTAAATTGCAGGATATTTCTGGGAGCAGATGTGGACTTTCACCACAATTTATAGGTTATGAGCTGTAGATTAAAACTGAAGAAACTGCGATAAGAATGGAAATGGGACCTGGATAATCTGAAAGAACCATTGTACAGAGTTTTAGAGGGAACATTATGGAACGATTGACAAGCACAGGAGAAAGAAATACAGTAGAAGAAGAATGGGTAGCTTTGAGACATGAAATAGTGAAGGTAGCAGAGGATCAAGTAGGTAAAAAGACGAGGGCTAGTAGAATCCTTTATGTAACAGAACAGATATTTAATTTAATTGATGAAAGGAAAAAATATAAAAATGCAGTAAAGGAAGCAGGCAGAAATAAATTCAAACGTCTCAAAAATGAGATCGACAGGAAATGGTTCAAATGGCTCTGAGCACTATACGACTTAACTTCTAATATCACCAGTCTCCTAGAACTTAGAACTACTTAAACCTAAGGACATCACACACATCCATGCCCGAGGCAGGATTCTAACCTGTGACCGAAGCGGTCCTGCGGTTAAAGACTGTAGCGGTTCCAGACGCAAGGCTACCAAGGCAGGTGACATGAAATGCAAAATGGCTAAGCATGGATGGCTAGAAGACAAATGTAAGGATCTGGAGGCATATATCACTGTGGGTAAGATAAATACTGTCTACAGGAAAATTAAAGAGACTTTTGGAGAAAAGAGAAATACCTGTATGAATATCAAGAGCTCAGTTGAAAAATCAGTTCTGAGCAAAAAAAAAAAGGAAAATAGAAAGGTGAAATGAGTCTATACAAGGGCGATGTGCTTGAGGGCAATGTTATGTAAAATGGGAGATGAAGTGGATGAAAATGATACGGAAGATATGATAATGCGTGAAGAATTTGACAGGACACTGGAAGATAAAAGTCAAAAACGGACCCAGACCTAACCTTCTGTTAGAACTACTAATACCCTTGAGAGAGCCCACAATGACAAAACTCTACCATCTGGTGAGCAAGATGTATGAAACAGGCGAAACACCCTCAGACTGAAGGAAGAATATATATGTCGAATGAGGCCTGGGGCACTGGAAGGTTTCTCATACATTATATAATGGTAAGACAGAGAGTTAAGAACCAAGTTTTAAATTGCAAGACATTTCCAGGAGCAGATGTGGCTTCTGACCACAATTTATTGGTTATGAACTGTAGATTAAACCTGATGAAGGTACAAAAATTTAGGAATTTAAGGAGATGAGACCTGGATAAACTGAAATAGGTGTCGACAGGTGTGAAAATTACTGAATTATCAGTTTAATAAGTCATGGGTGCAAAATACTAATACGAAATCTTTGCAAACGAATTGAAAAACTGGTAGAAGCCGACTTGGGGGAAGATCTGTGTGGGTTCCGTAGAAATGTTGGAACACGTGAGGTAACACTGACCCTACGACTATCTCAGAAGATAAATTAACGAAAGGCAAACCTACGTGTCTAGCATTTGTAGACTTAGAGAAAGCTTTTGACAATGTTGACTGGAATACTCTCTTTCAAATTCTAAAGGTGGCAGGAGCAAAACACAGAGATCGAAAGGCTATTTACAATCTGTACAGAAACCAGATGGCAATTATATCGAGGGGCATAAAAGGGAAGCAGTGGTTGAGAAGGGAGTGGGGCAGAGTTGTGGTCTATCCCCGATGTTATTTAATCTGTAAATTGAGCCAGCAGTAAAGGAGACAGTAGAAAAATTCGGAGTAGGAATTAAAATCCATGAGAAGAGAGGAAAATTTTGAGGTTTACCAGTGACATTGCAATTCTGTCAGTGACAGCAAAGGACCTGGAGGAGAAGCTGAAAGGAATGGACAGTGTTTTGAGAGGAGGATATAAGATGAACACCAACAAAAGCAAAACGAGGGTGATGAAATGTAGTCGAATTAAATCGGGTGATGCTGCGGGAATTACATTAGGAAATAAGACGCTTAAAGTAGTAAATGAGTTTTGCCATTTGGGGAGCAAAATAAATGATGGTGGTCGAAGTAGAGAGGATATAAAATGTAGTCTGGCAATTGCAAGGAAAGCGTTTCAGAAGAAGAGAAATTTGTTAACATCGATTATAGATTTAAATGTCAGGAAGTCTTTTCTGAAAGTATTTGTATGGAGTTTAGCCATGTATGGAAGTGAAACGTGGATGATAAATAGTTTAAACAAGAAGAGAATAGAAGCTTTCGAAATGTGGTGCTACAGAAGAATGCTGAAGATTAGATGGGTAGATCACATAAATAATGAGGAGGTATTGAATAGAATTCGGGAGAAGAGAAATTTGTAGCACAGCTTTACCAGAAGAAGGGATCGGGTGGTAGGACATGTTCTGAAGCATCAAGGGATCACCAATTTAGGACTGGAGGGCAGCGTGGATGGTAAAAATCGAAGAGGGAGATGAATACACTAAACAGATTCAGAAGGATGTAGGTTGCAGTAGGTACTGGGAGATGAAAAGCTTGCCCTGGATAGGGTAGCTTGGAGAGCTCTATCAAACCAGTCTCTGGAGTCAAGACCACAACAACAACAACAACAACAACAACAACAATATGTGAGCACGCTACACAGAGTTGTCCATGAGAAAATCACATTTTTTTCTAAAACCACAAAAAAAAATTGAGGATGTGCCGTTGGGCTATATGTATGGTCATGCCAAAAACAGTTTTTAGCGGGAATTGGGATCTTTTAAATTGAAAATGCAAATCCGTCTTTATAATTGAGATTCGTGGAAACAAAACACTTTCTCCTTTTGTTGAGCGACTAATTATAATAACCCTATCAATATTTCGGCACAGATGTGTAATTTGTAAGCGTGTACCGTCGCAGCAAGATTTCTAATAGTGAAGACTGCAACGCCAACCTTTACCCTCAGTTTATGAGAGGTAACTCCTAACAATCCCAAAGAGTTAAGAAGTTCTATAGGAAAGAAGTGACTTGTTCAGTGTCTATAATATTACCAACAGAAAGATACTCTACAATATGTTCTTCTACTTGTGACACAAATTTTTCATTCAGCTCTCCTATAAATTCGTTAGTCAGCGCCATAATTGCCTTTTACACAACCATTCTTTATTCCCACACTTGTTTGTAGTTCAGGATAGAGTTTGCTAACCAAGTCCTATGTGCTGCATAAAATATTACAGTATTCACGATGTAATGTAACCATGCCCTTGGCATCTGTATCAATACGATTTCGCCGATTTTCAGAAGTTCGTCCAGCATATTGTGCAGTTTCCGCTTCACTGTGCAGTCGCAGGTGTCTGTTTGTTGATAAACAAAATTTGTAACATGTTACCATAAAGCTGACGCCTTTAAACATGTGTTTCCTTCATCTGCGGTGTATCTTCAGTTATTATGCGCAGGGTCTGTCAAAACATCGTACATTCGCCCACGATCGCTATTTGTATTGATGTTTACAAGTAGGTAAGCACGTGTTCGCGAGCTTTCTACGGCAGCTTGAGTGCTGAATGCAGCATTGAGCAGCGCGGGAGCTGTTCCAGAGGGGTCTACTGCAGCAACATCTCTTTTATTTTTAGGAATTTTTGCTCAGAGAAATATTAAAAGAAAAGTCTTAACCAGTTCCTCCGGCCGCGTGTTGTAAGTCTTTTTATTTAATGCCACTTCGGTGGCTTGCTCGTCGGTGATGATAAAATGATATGAGACAACGCATATACAGTCAGTCGCGAGCGGAAAAAAACTATATCGCGGGAATCGAAGCCAGCACCGCAAGACTGAGGCCTAACAAGGTTCATCACACGACCACATATTCATCCAAATCATTACGCCTCTCAGAACACACAACGACAGAAACGAGACGCTGAGCTGCTAAAATCCTACGAGCTCGTCGCTTATATTAGTACGGAAGCGTGAATTAAAAACCTAGAGGATTGTATAAGCAATGTATTCATTACTTCGAATTGTATTATGTACAATATATCACACCCTAAACGCATGTCACAAATGTGACAAACGTCTGGAGTCGGAAAGTAAATAGCTATTTAAAAGCATAATTATTGTACCATATTTCGCGTTATGTTCTTAAAATCAATTAAAATGTTGTAGTACACACTTCCTAAAGTAGCCTATATTCTTTCTCAGCGTTGATGCTATTTCCGTACCAAATTTCATCAAAATCGGCTCAGTGGTTTGGTTTTGAAAGCGTAACAGACAGAATTACTTTCCTATTCATAATATTCGTATAGATTTCATTTAAAGTACAGATATAGACTGTCCGACGCACGAGACTTTGCAGATTAGACACCGAATTAGCCTGACATACGCGCAACCGTCCTGATGTACGAGTAATACAACATGTGACTGTTAAGGCTGTCAGTTCTTTTTGCGAGCTAAGATGCTTTTTCCATGCTTACGTTGTTTACCTACACTTCGATTTTGATCGGCTTTAAATATGTTGCAATATAGAGCAAAGTAACAGAAACATATTTTTTTATGCGTGCCCATGTGGTTGTTACGAGAGTGAAACACGCCTTCGAGAAAAATTGAGGATAATATTCCCGAATGAATACCGTTGAAACGGTAACAGGTATAGATGAAACTTCAAATAAAATTTTTCGAAATCCCCTCCCCCATACTATTTCATTTTTCTTTTCGACATTTGACTAATAGCAAAAAAAACAGAATCGTTAATACCAAATTCAATCATGTATGATGAAGTGGTGTTCCAACACGCATTGTCCGAAATTAGTTAGAAATGTCTCTATACCATTGCTTCAATGACATTTGATAAGCGTCTGCTTAAATGGAATTTGTCATACTGGGTTGTTTAATTAGTCTTTCCCAGATAAATATATTCTAAATGTTTATTCTACATAGCATTTCTGCCTAGTAAGTTCCGGCCGCGGCACAAATTTCAATTCATTTCTTCTGCTTCCATCATTATTGTTGTATTTGTGTTTTCTTTTTATATTTTTTGTATTCTTTTGTTTTCAGTTTTTAACCTTTTCAGATTTATGTTATATTTGAAATTATGTATACCTCATTGTCGTGATATTATTGTAGATCTATACAATTATGAGGAAACACAGAACTGTTCAAGTCAAAAAAATCTAGATGACAGGGAATTACGAAGAAATTACTTATTCGGTAAATATGTGTGCACCGTTGTAATGTACATCAAAAACCATACAACTTCTACTTGAAGTTTTTTATATATGTTATTGTTTCAACGGTACTCGTTTAGAAACATTACAACTCAATTTTTCGAGGAGATGTTTCACTAACTTAATACCTACATAGGCATGTACAAAAAAATATTTTTCTTATTTTGCTCTTCACTGCAACGCATTCAAATCCGATCAAAACTTAATCGTATCCCTCGCGTAGATTTACTTGTGAGTCAGGAACAGTAATCTGGTTTGTCAAAAATATCAGCAGGAAAGACTGCAACAGGATTATTTGACTAGCTGGTGAGTGGAACGGAAATGTTTAAAAAAAAAAAAAAACGCCTGTGCCAGAAGTGAATGCAATACGCCGTACAGCTCGCATGGGCGTGCTTGGAGAACTCCAAAGGCCGTCCTCCGGCACAGACTCCGCGAATATCCTGCAACCCGCTACGTATCCATGCCGACGCCGGAGCGGGCGCTCACGTGATGTCGGGCAAGCAGCACCCCGCACAGGGGCGAACAGCCACCAAGAAGCCCCTGACACGCCGTAGCGGCGAAGTGACGAAACTGTTCCCGAATTTCTTTTTCTTGTGTTTATTGGCTTTCGGGACGTCCCCATACAGCCATCTCAAGAGTGTAATGTCAGTTATGACGATACGAACGTATGGACAAAACAACACCCAGTACCTGACTGGAGAAAAACTGTGACCCGGGCGGCAATCGAGAGAATACTGCCGAGGCCGACCTGTTCCCCCATTGAAGGTAAAAATTTCAGGGGCAAATGTAATACTGGCGTGTGATTTAAAGGGCATGAGAAACTTCGGCAGAAAGGACGTTTACTTTATGATTCCTACTGAGTAATCGAGTCTGTCTTAAAAGTAGTTTCCTGGTTTTCTGTATTAGGTCTCCATCAAAAGAAGGGAAGTAATAAATATCTGTTCAAGTAGATAGGGACTGTTTCTTACAAACATAAACAAAAATGCGTTAAGTTTTCGATTGCTTAGTTGCTTAACGATGCAGGAGATAGTGCGAGTATTTTATCATTTATTAATGTTTTCACTGTCGATTCTACATCTACATCAACACTTATACTCCGAAAGCCACCCAATGGTGTGTGGCGGAGGGCATTTTACGTGCCACTGTCATTACCTCTCTTTCCTGTTCCACTCGCGTATGGTTCGCGGGAAGAACGACTGCCGGAAAGCCTCCGTGCACGCTCGAATCTCTCTAATTTTACACTCGTGATCTCGTCGTGAGGTATAAGTAGGGGGAGTAGCAGAGTGATTTCAGTTGCTTTTCTGTTGCTTGGACACTTATTTCGATGTCAGCCATTTTTTAGTTTGTACGAGGATTTAGAGAAGGAACTGCAGTGCGGTCTTCCTCTGTGAAACGGCTTTGGAAAAAGGTGTTTAGTATTTCAGTTTTAAGCGTGTCATCCTCTTTTTCAGTGCCATCATTATCCCAGAGTGTCTGGATATGCTGTTTCGAGCCACTTAGTGATTTAACGTAAGACCAGAACTTCCTAGGATTTTCTGTCAAGTCGGTAATAGAATTTTACTTTCGAATTCACTGAACACTTCACGCATAGCCCTCCTTACGTTAACTTTGACATCGTTTAGCTTCTGTGTGTCTGAGAGGTTTTCGTTAATATTTTCTGGCGCATACTCTACGTATGTTTTTGCGATTATTTTTGAGTCTTTAATTTATTTTTGTATGGCTCAATTTCATTTACTTTCTTTTCGTAAATTTTGTCGTATTTTTCATTAATCTAGCTTGCACTTGAATAGCTGCAATCTCCAGTATAACTTGAACTAGGCACTTCATTTTCAGACTTTTTTTTCTAACGACAGGAATGTATAGTCCTTATGAACATTAACTTCGTTTGGCATTGTGAATGCAACGTTTTATGAGATGGTTGTCATCATTTACTAAATGTAACAAAGTGTTGCCCAGCAAACGGCTGACTTCAATACGGGAACCCTCCACTAGCGCCAGCCTTGCACGCTCGCCCCGGTCCATATGTGGACGTTACAGTGACACACCGCGATGTGTAGTTCAGTGAAGACTATTCTTAGTCCAGTAGTTTAAACGGAATCGCCGGAGGTAGATGAAGATGCAGATATACCAACAGAAAGTGAAAGAACATGAAATGTTGATCTTACTAAAAACATGGACCATTTTTCACATACAAGAAGGAGGAAAAAATCATTTAAGTGGAACAAAAATGTAGGCCACTAGCCCATACAAGATTTTACTTTGTCTTTATACTTCTACATTTTTTTTGCTTAATTTTTTTCCTACAGTGGAATGTCAGGTCTTAAATGGCTACACAGGATAATTGAAATGACCTGGGAGTCGGGATAGGTTCCATCAGACTGGACAAAAGCAGTAATCACACCAATCTTTAAACATGGAAACAGAAAAGATTGTAACAACTACAGAGGTATCTCTTTAATCAGCGTTGTGGGTAAAATCTTCTCAGGTATTGTTGAAAGGAAAGTGCGAGTATTAGTTGAGGACCAACTGGATGAAAATCAGTGTGGCTTCAGGCCTCTTAGAGGTTGTCAGGACCAGATCTTTAGCTTACGGCAAATAATGGAGAAGTGTTATGAGTGGAACAGGGAACTGTATCTATGCTTTATAGATCTAGAAAAGGCATATGACTGGGTTCCTAGGAGGAAGTTATTGTCTGTTCTACAAGATTATGGAACAGGAAGAAAACTTTACATGGATAGTCAGGCAGCAGTTAGAGTTGACGGTAAATTGAGTTCATGGTTCAGAGTAGTTTCAGGGGTAAGAGAAGGCTGCAACCTGTCTCCACTGTTATTCTTATTATTTATGGATCATATGTTGAAAAGAATAGACTGGCTGGGTGAGATTAAGATATGTGAACACAAAATAAGCAGTCTTGGATATGCGGATGACTTAGTTGTGATGGCAGACTCGATTGAAAGTTTGCAAAGTGATATTGCAGAGCTAGATCAGAAATGTAAGGACTATGGTATGAAGATTAGCATCTCCAAAACGAAAGTAATGTCAGTGGGAAAGAGATATAAACGGATTGAGTGCCAAATAGGAGGAACAAAGTAAGAACAGGTGGACGGTTTCAAGTACTTAGGATGCATATTCTCACTGGATGGCAACATAGTGAAAGAACTGGAAGCGAGGTGTAGCGAAGCTAATGCAGTGAGCGCTCAGCTACGATCTACTCTCTTCTGCAAGAAGGAAGTCAGTACCAAGACTAAGTTGTCTGCGCACCGTTCAATCTTTCGACCAACTTTCTTGTATGGGAGCGAAAGCTGGGTGGATTCAGGTTACCTTATCAATAAGGTTGAGATTACGGATATGAAAGTAGCTAGGATGATTGCAGATACTAATAGATGGGAACAATGGCTGGAGGGTGTCCACAATGAGGAAATCAAAGAAAAATTGGGAATGAACTCTATAGATGTAGCAGTTGCGGCGAACATGCTTAGATGGTGGGGTCATGTTACACGCATGGGAGAAGCTAGGTTACCCAAGAGACTCATGGGCTCCGCAGTAGAGGGTAGGAGGAGTCGGGGCAGACCAAGGAGAAGGTACCTGGATTCGGTTAAGAATGATTTTGAAGTAATAGGCTTAACATCAGAAGAGGCACCAATGTTAGCACTGAATAGGGGATCATGGAGGCAGTTTATAAGGGGGACTAAGCTCCAGACTGAACGCTGAAAGGCAAAATCAGTCTTAAATGATGATGATGATGACTTTTTTCTTTGAAATTATTTTTTCGTTCCTTTTTTGTCTTGAAATAGTGTGATATATTTTATTTCACATTTTGCGAAATTATTCTGTGTTGCATAATCAATTAATTTCGAATGTTTTTATTCTGAGTGGAAAAAGATTGTTATACTAGTTATACACAGATTCTCATAAGAAACACTTCGTTACAGGATTTAATTACAATGGACGCTGGATAGTGAGTAGTGCTTGTTATCTTATGTAGAACAGCAACGAATGGTTGTTTTTTTTTTTATTGATAAATCAGAGAATAATTGTGAAGATCAAGTTTTGTTTGCAAGATCTATTAAAAATAAAACTAAAATTGACGTGAATTACGTATTTGTTAGTGAGATATTGCGTTTGGAACTTTCGTCTGGTGTGCCTATTATAAGTTACCGATCGACAGCGCTGGTTGTAAGAGAATAGGTGGCAATTAAGGAATGGTTCGAGTAGCGCTCCCCTGGCACATGGAAGGAATGCTGTCGGGACAGGACCGGACGGGGACCTGCTGCAGCGGCGTCAGGAGTGAAGAGGCGGCCGGCGGCGCTCGCCCATTCAGAGGCGACGACCCGCGCCGACGCGCTTCACCGGCCGTCCTTGGCGCCCCTCCCTTCCCCGCCGGGCCGACGGCAGCCAGCACTCCGTCCGCGCCGGCTCTGCGGCGTCACCCCGACACCAGTGCACCAAACCGCAGTGTCACAGCGCTCACTGCGCAGAGGCGGATGCTGGCGAATGGTTAATTTACCCAATAATCTTCCGTCTATGTTAACGTTTAACGCCCGATTACTCAGAAGGCCAGTTGCCATTTACGTGAGCAGCCTGCACCTCGTTGCCTCCACGTCTAAATATTGCTAACCAGTTGGCACTCGGCGGAAGCAGCAGGTGTACCGCTGAACAAATCGTATAATTTCTTGGGGTGCAAGACGTAGTCACGAAGTTTCACTCACTACCTCTAAAACATCCAGCTCCGAACATCAGACTTGGTGATAATCATATTTACGTTTGAACACGACATATTTCGGCACTGGTGAATCAACATGATTCCACTGCTTCCTTTGGTCCTCTGCTTCAGGGTCATACTGGCATACTCAGAAATCATCCATGGTGAGTAGGCGGATAAAGAAGTCCTACGGATTTACCTGAAACAGCTGCAGAATTTCCGCTGCTGTCTCGGTTTGGCAGGCTTTCTTAATGGTAATCAACAGTTGTGTAATGCAGCAGTTGGAGACGTTTGCCACGGACTTGGAAACTGATCCATGACTGTTTTTGACTTCTTCCACTATCGTCTCGACTGTTATATGCCGGCCTTCCGGCGGCAGAGTCTTCGAGTGCTATTGTCCTCACTTCTCCTGGAAATCCCAGTTCTTCAAAGACAGATAGTATGCCATTTCGTTCTTCGTTCTTAGTCTTCGTCGGTGAGCCAGCAGCGCTAACCATCGGTGCTTGTGGAACATTGTCCTTATGGATCTTAGGTAATCCATAGAGCCGAGGTGGTAGGGCTTCTGTGTTCCGCAGGTTTCTCTCTATGTCCGCCGGCAGAGAAGACGCCTTGATTAACAGATTCGTATTCCGTGTGATACGCTGCGTTGGATCTGCACTTTTACTAGGTATAAAGTGGCAAAACAGCGGGCCTCTCTGCTCCAGTTGTGGACTCAGGACATTTCACTGAGAATCTGAAGAAACTAAAACTTGCACCAAACGACGTTCTGATCAGCTTCGATATTGTTTCTTTGTTTACGAAAGTGCCTCTCAGTGACTCTCTGGAGCCCATCGGTCCCATTTTCCCTCAATACATCACGAAGCTCTTTCATACATGTCCTACAACGAGCTATTTCACGAGGAATGGCAAATCTACAATCAGTTAGAAGGCGTCGCCATGGGTAGTCCCCTTAGTACAGTGCTGGCCAACTTCTTCATGGAACATTTCCAAGCACAAGCACTCGACTTGTCGACTTGTAAACCTAAGGTGTCGCACAGATATGTCGATGATACTTTAGTTGTGTGGAGCCATGGTGAAGAAAAGGTTCGTGTCTTCCTAAGACACTTGAACAGACTCCATGCCAACATAAAATTTACGACGGAAGTAGACAAGGACAAGAAACTACCATTTCTAGATGTCTTGGTCACAAAGGATGCCGAAAACATGGGACACAGCGTGTATCCAAAACCGACACACACGAACCGATACCTGCACAACTTATCAAACCATCACCCGAACCAGAAAAGAGGCCTGATTAATACACTCGTAACGTGAGCAGGACAAATATGTGAGCCGCAGCACCTCAGAGAGAAACGCAACACCTGGAAGTGTTCTGAGGAGCAATGGGTAGTCAGCAGGTTACATCAGACGTGTAACAAAGCCAAACAATCGGCGAAGCGACATACCAGAAAAAGAAATGTCGGATATGGTCTCTCTGCCATACATTCCCAGAGTGACGGGCAGAATCGGCCGTATATTGCGCAGACACGGCGTAAAGACGATTTTCAAACCGACAAAGAAGATAAAAGAGTTTCTTAGATCGGCAAAGAAGGAAAGGGACCCGCATGCAATGTCTGGAATATGCCGCGTACCACACACATGTGGAAAAATGTATGTCGCAATAACTGGATGACAGTCAACACCGGGATCAAAGTACATAAGCGACATTTCAGGTGAAGAAATCGGCTATGGCAGAGTACGCACTATGTGAGACCGACCACGTAATAAAATTCACCGACACGGAAGTTCTCGCTGTAGAGAGGCACTGTCACACCCGCTTGTTCAGAGATGCGACAGAAATACAAAAACATGGGAATAGCTTCAACAAGAAAGAAGAAAGCTTTAAGGTAAACGGACCTTGGCGCCACGTGCTGCAGCGAACGACCGTTGCAGGTAGCAAGAGGAGAACCGCACCGGAAATGACCGCGGAGAAGCCCTACGACGTTGGCGCGGTAGGTCCATATAGTCTGCGGCTGCGAGCTTGGCTCCAGTTCACCACCCACCGATGGAGAGTGAAGCTTTGATAATGCCAGCCACTCGTGCTGGCGAAACGGCAGTAAAATCATCAGAGGAACGTCGGCCGAAGAAGCCGAGACAGAACCCAAATAGGCAGTTTACAGAAGAATAACAAGATGATAAGTTAAAACAAGGCATTAAATAAAGTCTGTTGTAAGGAATTAGTGAAGAATGGAAAGTCAGGAAAAGTCCAGCAAGCATTAATAAAACACAGGTCACCCAAAAATAAATGTGTTTTAAGAAGACGCAAGTTAATGTCATAATACCCCATTACAGGCGAAACTTAAAAAGTCATTACAACAATTTACTTTCATTGTATATTCATCATACAGAGGTTTTAATGTTCTTAGTTTGAATTGAGATTAGATGGGTGGATCACGTAACTAATGAGGCGGTACTGATTGGAATTGTGGAGAAAAGGAGCTTGTGGCACAACTTGACTAGAAGACAGCATCGGTTGGTAGGTTATGTTCTGAGGCATCAAGGGATCACTAATTTAGTATTGGAGCGAAGGGTGGACGGTAAAAATCGTAGAGGGAGATCAAGAGGTGAATACACTAAGCAGATTCAGAAGGATAGAGTAGCATGGAGAGCTGCATCAAACTAGTCTCTGGACTGAAGACAAGAACAGCATCAGTTTGGGTTGCTACGTGTTCTGCTAGATAAGTGCTTAATTTCGGCAAAATAATTTCTTGAGAATAAATGAAGTGATAAATCTAAGTGCTTTCAGGTTATTTTTGCGGCCGGCCGAGGTGGCCGAGCAGTTCTAGGCGCTACAGTCTGGAACCGCCCGGCCGCTACGGTCGCAGGTTCGAATCCTGCCTCGGACATCGGTGTGTGTGATGTCCTTAGGTTAGTTAGGTTTAAGTAGTTCTAAGTTCTAGGGAACTGACAACGTCAGAAGTTAAGTCCCATAGTGCTCAGAGCCATTTGAACCTTTTTTTTATTTTTGCGGCTGAGTCCTGTTTAAATTATAAACGTTGTAATTGTACTTCAATAACGATTCGTAACATGTCTGCTTTCAAGCATATAGCGCATTTAAGAAAACAACTTAGTTCGGAACAATGAACTGCCACACATAGGTTCAAAAATGGCTCTGAGCACTATGGGACCTAACTTCTGATGTCATCAGTCCACTAGAACTTAAAACTACTTAAATTTAATTAACCTAAGTACAGCATGAATTTAGCTGCACGTGTAAGAACAGATTTTGTTGCTCGTTTCAATTTCACAGGGTTGTTCTTAATTTCGTCTATTGCATTCATAATGCGAGCAAGTTATGCCCCACGTGTATTGACTCTGTCCTCATAAACTATGTCTTTCATCCATCCCCATACTCAAAAATCCATTAGTGTTAAATCGGGCGATCTGGGAGGCCACAGACGTGTAACACCACTACCAATCCATTTCTGGAGAAAATATCATTTAAATGTGTAGTAACGGCGTTGATGAAATGCGGAGGGGCGCCGTCAGGTTGAAAATACATTTGCAATACATTTGATGCAATAAGTGGAACATCTTTGAGTAAGCGGGGCATTTCTTCTTGAAGGAATTGTATGTAAGTCTCGTCAGTTAGACGTCTTGGGAAAATGAATGGTCCAATAAAGTGTCTGTTGATTACACCACACCACACGTTTTTACCAAATCGCTGATGCAAACTGCGTTGCACTGTTGCACGTGGGTTTTGTCAGCCCATACGTGCTCGTTACGTAAATTGTTTATACCATCTCGAGTAAACTGTAGCTCATCAGTAAATAAAATGTATTTGTTGTATCCGCCGATTAGTGTTTAACCAGTTGCACAACTCCAGGCGAAGGACAGCATCTTCCGAATGTAAACGATACACTTTTTGTTTATAGTAAGGATACAGATTATTGTACTTCAGTGTACGCCATACCTTAAATTGTGAAATACCTAATCACCGAGAGATACGTCGTGTACTGGTACCCAGGCTACGTTGAACAGCGTCCATAATATCCTCATCATCGTCTTCACGTATCGAGCGCTCGCACCGATTATGAACGCTAGGTAGAGAACCTGTCTCCCGTTACATTCGAAATTCTCCACTAACGGCTCGTGCATTCGGAATCCGAAGTGGATAACGTACACGATATTCGTTAACTGCAGCCGTACAGCCGTAGCTTTACCGTCACATTTGCCATAAATAAACACCATATCGGCGTATTCCTCTGTCGAAAATTTGAAAGGCATCCCTATTTCATAAATAATCTACAAACACAACAGTTGCTTTGTGGTTTCGATTAAACACACTGATGTTATTATGTTCTTTCACTGACCTATACAGAAAACTGACTCGTTTCAAGATTAGGAAACGACTGAAACAACTCACTAACAGTTGCCATCAATGATATAACCGTTTCTACATTCTTAATGGAAAGCAAACAAATTTACTTGTATAATAATCTTTACTTCTCTGGATGTTCCGGAAAACTATTGCAAATATACGTCTGGGATATGTCTTATTAGATTCACCAGATCAATAACAACAAAATAAATGGAAATCGTGCTTTTTCTTTAACCTCGTACAGTTTTGCGATGGCTTCATATTAGCGAAATTGCTAAATTTCAGGCAAATATCTTTTATTAGCCGTAACTCCGTGACTAAACATTTGCTGACCTATGTTTGTGTGAACTTCTCTCTTTTACTTGCAGAACAACATATTGAAACGTTTGCATATCTTCGTGAATCACCCTGTATAGTTTCGATACTGTTTTCCTCTATTTTCTTGCTGACTCAAATACATTTTTCCAATCCGTCATAAAAAAGCCAACAGAAATAAACACAATAACAAAGTTATTGTAAAACGTGTAAGAATCGTTTTGTCTTGCTTGTTGTGATGGAGGTGGACTGAGGTGCCGAATAGTACACTGGTCAGATTACCCACCGAGTTTCAGTCCAGTTACTTACCGAAAAGGCGTGCCTACGCTGTCATTCAGAAACCTATTCTCCACTATTTACACCCCACGCAGGCAGTCGTTGTGTGTTTGGAACCTCCTCATGTACCCTGCATCATTGTACTGTATTGTATGGAACTGGGGACCTAGAAAAGACGGAGAGGCTTCGTCCCTGCCGTAGCCCTCAGTGGTTCACAACCCACAACAGGCTACAGCAGTCCACTCACCCCACCGCCGCCCCACACCGAACTCAGGGTTATTGTGCTGTTCGGCCCCCAGTGAACCCTCCGGGAACGTCTCACGCCAGACGAGTGTAACCCCAATGTATGCGTGGTAGAGTAATTATGGTTTACGCATACGTGGAGAAAATGCTTGCGTAGCAATTGCCGACATATTGTGGCTGAGGCGGAATAAGGGGAACCAGTCCGTATTCGCCGAGGCAGACGGAAAACCGCCTGAAAATCCCTTCCACAGACTGGCCGGCACACCATACCACGACACTAATCCGCCGGGCGGATAAATACGGAGAGGTGTGTGTTATCGAACTTGTGGGCCTTACTCTTTCCCTAATGTTGCGTTTGACAGTTTGGTTGCGTCAGAAACAATTTCTGACCGTTATTCCATGATAACGCGTAACCTCGTCGTTTTCCAACTCTTCGGCACAGATAGCTCCTGTGACGGCGTTGTTTTTA
Source organism: Schistocerca gregaria (assembly GCF_023897955.1). NCBI lineage: Eukaryota > Metazoa > Arthropoda > Insecta > Orthoptera > Acrididae > Schistocerca > Schistocerca gregaria. The sequence continues at coordinate 756,434,543 of NC_064923.1, forward strand.
AGTCAGTCTTTTATCTATAAATCTAAAGCTTTTCACGCTGTTACTACCCCTGCAGCTTGACCAATTTGGGTTTTCATTAAGTACAACTTTCGCAACTTCAAATCTTTGTTTTTGCTATATGCTGAATTTTCTCTACAAAGAGGCGAAAGCAGCGGTGAAATCCGAGACGGTATGAAACCATTTCAATTAGGAAATTCCATTTGCGAAAGGTAATATAAATAAAATATTTTCCTCCTTGTAATTTCTCCAATAAATCACTAGAATATACGTTGACACTCCATCGTCAATTTTGTTTCTATAATTAATGGAATGAATATACACTCCTTTACAACATCATTCATCTGTCGGAATAATATTTATTGTTGGCGATATACAAATATTTCACAGCAAACATATGCTGAGCGACATTCACAAATATTGTCTTTCTTCGTAACGTGAAGTGATGCTCTGTGCACAGTTTTCGCCGCGTTATGGCTGAACGCTGTTCGCAGTCGCAAGCATTTAGTTCGAATAGCAAGAACTGTTAAAAGTACATCTCTCATACGTCAGCGTATTAGAAGCCGAGTTTACCGTAATCTTCACCTTAAAGTGACTGCAATTTTGATGATCTAACGCGGTGACGCGTCAATAAGAGCAGCGAATTCGTATTCCGGAGGAGGTGGTTAGAAATCGTCGTCTGCCCATGATGATTAGATCTTCAGATCTTTCTTCCGTTTTATAATCTGTCAACTGATAGGCTGTGTAACTCTTCGTAAACTTGTACGTAAGATAAGGTAAGCGGAGGACTTGGACCTGGATTTCCATTGTACAGAAAAGCGCACCGTGAGCATAGACGTCCGCACGATGAAGCACTTACCTCCCCCCCCCCCCCCCCCCCCCCGCCGTCCACCCTGGGACCTGGAGTACAGAGTTTTTATTCATAATAAAATTCTCATACACTTCCAGAAGTAATTTCCATACTGCCGCAAAACCTCTTGGTTCAAATGGTTTAAATGGCTCTGAGCACTATGGCACTCAACTGCTGTGGTCATCAGTCCCCTAGAACTTAGAACTACTTAAACCTAACTAACCTAAGGACATCACACACATCCATGCCCGAGGCAGGATTCGAACCTGCGACCGTAGCAATCGCAGGGTTCCGGACTGCGCGCCTAGAACCGCGAGACCACCGCGGCCGGCAAAACCTCTTGTTTAGCCAATTGTAACAACATGTGGGTGACAATACAGGGTGGCGTACGACAAACCGGCCCCGAGTACTCCACTTGTCTTTGTCACTAGCCGGTTGTCAAGGGCAATTAAGTAAATATACACCTCTGCATCAGCTCATTTGTTATTTGTTATCAAATTTTTACGTATTTACCTATTTAAGGTTGTATCTGCTCATGGCAGGCAACAATTCGTGCGCTATTGGCGAGCAGTTTGTATTTGGGGCCGAGATTTCGTGCTCCACCCTGTACTATGGCACTTACCATCTTCTATTTAGAAAATGTAACACCAGACATTCCTTCTTTCTGTTGTGTCTTCTTTGCTTAAAACTGGGTTTCCATCTGAGCTCTTGATATTCACACAAGTGGTTCTCTTTTCTCCAAAGCTGTCTTTAATTTTTCTGTAGGCAGTATCTATCTTATCCCTAGTGACATATGCCTCCACATCCTTACATTTGTCTTCTAGCAATCCCTGATTAGCCATTTTCCACTTCCTGTCGATCTGATTTTTGAGACATTTGTATTCCTTTTTTGCCTGATTCATTTACTGCATTTTTATTTTTTCTCCTTTCATCAATTAAATTCAATATGTCTTCTGTTACCCACGGATTTCTACCAGCCCTCTCTTTTTATCTACTTTATCCTCTACTACCTTTACTATTTCATCTCTCAAAGCTACCTATTCTTCTTCTACTGCATTTCTTTCCTCCGTACTTGTCAATTGTTCCCTAATGCGTTCTTTGAAACTCTCTACAACATCTGGTTCTTTCTGTTTATCCAGATCGCAGCTCCTAAAATTCTCACCTTTTTGCAGTCTCTTCAGTTTTAATCTACAGCTCATGACCAACAGATTGTGGTCAGAGTCCACATCTGCCCCTGGAAACCTGGTTCCTAAATCTCTGTCTTACCATTATATAATCTATCTGAAACCTTCCAATATCTCCAGGCCTCTTCCATGTATATAACCTTCTTTCATGATTCTTACATCAAGTGTTAGCTATGATTAAGTTATGCTCTGTGCACAATTTCTCTTTCATTCCTTGCACCCATTCCATATTTACCTACTACTTTTCCTTCTCTCCCTTTTCCTTCTATCTAATTCCAGTCCTCCAATGACAAATTTTCGTCTCCCTTCACTATCTGAATAATTTCTTTTATCTCATCGTAGATTTCCTCAATTTCTTCATTATCTACAGAGCTAGTTGGCATATAAACTTGTACTACTGTAGTAGGCATAGGCTTCGTGTCTATCGTGGCCACAATAATGCGTTCACTATGCTGTTGGTAGTAGCTTACCTGTACTCCTATTTTTTTTATTCATTATTAAACCTACTCCTGCATTACCCCTATTTGATTTTGTGTTTATAACCCTGTATTCGCCTGACCAAAAGCCTTGTTCCTCCTGCCACCGAACTTCACAACTTCCCACTGTCTCTAACTTTAACCTATCCATGTCCCTTTTTAAATTTTCTATCTTACCTGCCCGATTAAGGGATCTGACATTCCACGCTCCTATCCGTAGAAAGCCAGTTTTCTTTCTCCTGATAACGACGTCCTCCTGTGTAGTCACCGCCGGGAGATCTGAATGGGGAACTACTTTACTTCCGGATTATTTTACCATTTAACCATACAGTAAAGCTGCATGCCCTCGGGAAAAATTACGGCTGTAGTTTCCCCTTGCTTTCAGCCGTTTATAGTACCAGCACAGCAAGGCCGTTCTGGTTAGTGTTGTAAGGTCAGGTCAGTCAATCATCCAGACTGTTGCCCTTGCAGCTACTGAAAAGGCTGCTGCCCCTCTTCAGGAACCACACGTTTGTCTGTCCTCTCAACAGATACCCCTCCTTTGTGGTTGCACCTACGGTACGGCTATCTGTATCGCTGAGGCACGCAAGCCTCCCCACCAACGGCAAGGTCCATCATGGTTCATATGGCATATACCTTCAGTGAATACAAGAAACAATTCAGATTGTCTTCTGCAAATCATATCTTCTTTTTATAACCATGCGAGGTGTCAGTGCTTAAGCACACATAAAAATTACATGAAATCACAACTGACGTGCCGCCCATAATTACGAAGAGCTGTACAGAACTATGTCATAAAACATATATCATTCATTATAGTCATATTTATTATTAACAATAAAAATGAATTTTATTCGCGAAAGGTTTTTGGGTCAGTTCGTTGAACTAACAGACACATCTGTCTCGTTTTTTATTTAACTTACGACGTTGTTGTACCGTTCAGCCATCTCACACTACTACAAAAATTCTAATTACTCAACACTCTGAAAATGATCTCGCTCAAGTATTGAAACGTCCCCTTTAAACAATTATACATGACTGTGCTTAAACGGACACACAATATTTTTAGTGCAACGCAATCTGACTTTTAATAATCCCTACAAAAGAATGGCCCTGACTAACATTAACCTATACCTTTCACAAATCACTTACCTCACCAAAAATCTTCGTTACCCGAACTACTGCAATACAGCGAGCGCTACTACTGCCAGGTAAATAAAAGATTCTAACTACGGAAGGCACTAACTACTGATAGGCATAGTTAGGAAATGAAAGATTTTGATAGAGAACAAGCAATGTATATACCTCAATAATGTTCAAAAGTCATTATATATATATATATATATATATATATATATATATATATATATATATATATATATATATATATATCAGTCAGTTCATGGCATCCAGTCTTACAAATTTACTGTCTCTGTCCAAAACTCCACCATCTCTCTCCCCACATCCACCACTGCCGGCGGCTCACCTCCAACTGCGCAACGCTACGCGCTGTTAACAACCATCTGCCCAACACTACAATGGCAGACAACAATGCAAACTAGCCACAGACTGCGCACAGCACAGCCAGTGATTTTTCATACAGAGCGCTATGTGGCGTTACCAATAAGAAAACCTAAACAGCCTACTTACAGTATGTTCAAGTGGCTATCACAATTAATTTATGATTGCAAAATACAGGAGACAAGATTCAAATTTCACAACACATCAATACATAATTAATTTATGATCGCAGAATACAGGAGACTATATTCAAATTTCAAGACACGTCAATAATAATCAGAAGATGTTTCTATCAGCCTTGAAAACAAAAATAATATAAGCTTATTTACGAGGCTTAACGAAGTAGATTCTGAAACTCGATTTTCAGACCACCTCCTGAAATAAATATCGTTAACTATCTGTAAATGTATTGAATGTCCGCTGACTGGATGCACTGAACATTAATAGAAAATCCAAATTTTTATGTTCATGCACAAACTCTTCATGTCTATCACACACCTCTTGAATTTAAAAACCACATTGTTAACATCGCTCGTTCACTAATCGCTGTAGGCACAAACGGTAGCGATGTAGTGGTAAATAATCATGGTCAACTCGGATTAGAGCCATTGAGGCGATGGCTTGTCGATTTTCTGACGCGTTTTAATAACCGAGCCGCAGAGGAGTAACTGATTAGTACGAGTACTTCTGTATTGGCGTTTTTTATTGATTGCCGTCTGCCTGTTTTCCCTCCGGGTGACTCTAATATTGGCCCATACACATTACAAACAATCTGTAAATGGTGACTTGACTTCCAGACAATGTTGTCAATTTGTTGTGGCGCGATTGTCTCCAGCGGGGACCCTCTCGCATGCTATTCCCAACTAACTCAATCCCAGGTGTAGCAAAAATCGTCTCTGTTCTACTGTAAGCGACACTAATTCCTTCCGTTAGTGTGTTACAGCACGAAAGAGGGAGAAAACTGGAGTGAATAAATAGTTTAGCCTTCGGGGTTGCGCCGGCCGGTGTGGCCGAGCGGTTCTAGGCGCTTCAGTCTGGAACCGCGAGACCGCTACGGCACAGGTTCGAGTCCTGCCTCGGGCATGGATGTGTGTGATGTCCTTAGGTTAGTTAAGTTTAAGTAGTTCTAAGTTCTCTAGGGGACTGATGACCTCAGATGTTAAGTCCCATAGTGCTCAGAGCCATTTGAACCATTTTTGAACCTTAGGAGTTGCAGTTACAGCCAAACAGTAGCTATTCTCCATAAAGACCTTTCGCTCATATTCAGGATCTTTGTAGACTCAAAAATTTAGCTAGTGCCTTTTGCACACGTTCCATTTGGACTCTAGCTCACCAACTCATCACTCAGACCCAGACTACTTGCCTTGAAATGTCATGTCTCGCTGATAAGTAACGACCTGATGGAAAGTTCTCTGTTTGTACTGTGCACTGGAGGTCAAAGATAGGAAGAGTAAACACTTCAGATTAATGATCAGATTAAAAATTAGTTTGTTATCACATCGTTGGCGATTGCTTTATGTCGCACGTACACTGAAACATAGAATTGGTAACTTACACCATCAGCTGAAGTCAAATAAACGAACCTTTCAACAATTGCGTAAGTTTTGTGTGTTTGGCAGTGGACAAGCCTGCACATGCAGCAGTTATTTGGTGACCTTGCAAAGCTAGAGGACCTGAATAATACGAAACTGAAATAAACAAGAGCTACTCATATGCCGTAGCAAGAATGGAATCAATTCCTCTTTCTCTGGTAATCCATATCGTTGAACGAAGGAATTCCTCACATAGTATACTTCAGGAATGCCTATGTCCTCGGTTTTCCCTTTCGTGCTGCTGCGTGTATTGTGTGTTAACGGAGGCTTAGTAGAAGGCTATTGAATGACTATCAAAACACTTTAAACGTTTAAAGAACTTTTCTTTAATCCAGCCCTCTTTCAGTATGTGATATAAAACATTTTTAATGTAAGAAGTTGAATAAGGTTCCTTGGAAGCAACGGCTAACATTAAAAAGTGTTTTTGCACACCTCGTTAAAAAATATTCAGAGCTGCACAGTGGGTCATCGTTCGCTAAACTGTAGCACTTCTCCACCTCCTCATGTCTGTCATCTCTCCCACAACAGAGTGGCCTATTAGGAGCTATTCCTCAGGTTCATGGTTGCTTATTTATCAGATTATATCATATCTACAGAAATTTAATGAAAGGGAAATCTATTTTGTTGAAGCTATCACAAACTACTATAGTAGTTAATGACTCAAAATCACACTGACTTTCGTTCTGTATTCGAACCACACATTTAGTTAACATGTACAGCGTGTTTTAATATCCTAGTGTAACACTACGTGAAGCATAGTTTCCAAATTCTCGGAGCTGTTTTCAAATTACGTTCTTCGCACCCATTGCTATGTTCTGTCATAGCAAGAGGGTAGAAGTGAAGGGATTCCAAACAAGCAAAAAGGGGTGTGGATGGGGAACCCTTCTCATGTGGCACTAACATGCTTACGTTGTAATCAAACAATGAAAAATTCAGGATGGAATGTAACAATATTATGAGAAAGAAAGTTACCACTCACCATATAGCGGATATGCTGAGTCGCAGATAGGCTCAACAAAAATATGTGTGTGCGTATGTGTCTCTATTGTTGACAAAGTCCACTGGCCGAAAGCTTTAAGTGTGATAATCTTTTCATAATATTGTTATGTTTACGTTGTAACGTATTTATGGATGAAATGGTCATGAATAAAGGCGTTGAACACACTTAACATTGAACTATGATTAACTTTAATAGTGTGCATCCAGCATAGCATCTGATTGGTGCACATCGGGCAAACAAATCAGCAAAAGTTCTTCTTGTTATGGATTATAGAAGTGTCCAGTACGAAACGAAGTCACTGTCACAAATTTCCAATGCACATCATACAGTTAACAGATGAGAAGTCACTTGCACAGATGTCCGTTTACAGATCACTCGCTACAAAGGTGATTTGCGAACTTGGAGTGATATTATATGGCATTCTGTGTTTGATAGGACCAAGTCTGGTTACTCAGAGCATCAGGACGTCAGGTATATTTCATCAGCTTGTTCAGTGGAGTGTAGATTCATTTTGTCCTTGTGGAAAGGATAATTGTCCTACGTGGTAATCTCGGGCGGGCGTGGAGTATGTTTCAGTGTGTCTCAGTCGAACACCCGCCATAGTACAGCACAGTCGCCAGTCTGTGCAGGTACGCCCTGGGAAAAGAGCGTGCCATGATAAGACTACCCGTGTGATGTAACGGGAAGTGTGAGTCATCTCAACATGCTGTAATCACTACGTTCCGTGCTCAGTGAAAATGTCGCTGATGATATCATAGTGTCAGCTAGATTACACGGACATATTGTCTGCTACGGAGGTCAGTGTGCGGTGAAGAACATAGATGGAAAACCTTATGTGTCAGTTAATGGTAATAATTGTATTAAAGTGGACAATTAAACAGAGTACACAAGATGGTTAGTAAGTAAATATTCGCAGACAATTAGGTGATACTATGCCTCATTCTAAAGAGAGAATATCGTATTAAGTATATGTTCCGTTCTCAATCGTTTGCGAGATTCGGCTATTATAAACAAGAAACTGGACGGTACAGTCGGCACTAAGTTATAAAATTATTACTCGCCCCTTATTATTTATTTCATTTTAGAAGTACTGCACAAAAATATGATTGTACTTCCTTCACGGCCAATGGTACTGTGTTTCAATAAAACTTGTCTTTGGTATTAGACCAATTGCTGTGGTTCTGTCACATGTCTCACAAGGTGACAGATGGTTTCTTTGTCTCTGTGAGGTAAATGTAAGACTGAAGTCTATAGAAAAAGCGCAAGCATTACCTTTCTTTCGTTTCCAAATGCTTCAACTCACGTTCCGATTTCACAGAATTTGTCTAAGAGGCAAAATGAATTGAAGCTGGTGGTGGCGTTTCTGCACATGGGTTGTTAACAGAAACTAATAACGAAATGCGGCACTTGATTTATTCTCATTTCCTTAGAATAAGAAATCTTCGAAACACCATGATACGTGGCAACATTGTGTGCGTCAAAGGTACCCTGGCAACATTGCGACTCGTCCCGATGTGGTAGAGATTAAAAGTGTACTGTAAAATTCCGTATGGGTTACACCTACCCATGTATAGCAACTCTGAGCCGGTAGCGTACAAAACGTCAAGACGCGGTTATGATGCACTACTCTAGCAGTACGGGACGCAAAAGCATTTCCATACTGTTCAACAGATCATCCAAAATTGCAGCAGTGTCATCCGGAATGGATTATGCTAACGCCAACCATTACTGGGCAAGTGCTGTCTGGGTATCAACAACAGTTTGGCGTCAGGACTTCAGTCCTCCGACCTAGAGCATTCCTGTGCTACTGAAGCAAAGTAAAATGAATATCTGTTGCCAGGTGACTAACTCTAATCTTTTATCATCTAAAAGGCCAAAAGTGTGGCCACTGACGACTGGTAGAAAGGAATCAGCTCCGTTGAAGTTTTCAGCAGCAGTGGCTGTCGAGAAGGTTCCGGTGTCGATTGTTTACTTCAGGGAGCAATTTTTGTTTTGCAACTGTCACAGTTAAATAACTGTTGAATCAGTTTTCACTTTCTATGTAGGACTGACAGCAAAGAGTAAAGCGATACTATATGTACTATATGGTATTCCCAACTTGAGCCCACTGAGACACTGACACTTGTTAGCTTCTATACATTAGGGCCGGAGTAGATTTCTTTCTTTGTCGTAAATGGCGACAATAAGTGTGTACTGCCAGACGAATACTCGGGAGGAATGGGAATCGGATCCCAGGCTAACCATCCAGATGTTCTTCTAGATCTATTCAGGTTAACGTCAGTATAATTCCTTTAAAAATGACACGATCGATTTACTTCCTTATCCCCACCCTATCAGAGTTTCTGTTCCGTCTCCACGTCATCGTCGACCGAGGTTAAATTCAACATTCTTCCCTCTCTTGCAGTGAGATCACTGTAAAAAGTATAATGAGTCTGAAGTGAGAAAATAGAAGTGTTGACGTAACAAACAAGCCTTCGCACTTTCGTCAAGGCAGTGGCTTTTCCTGTGTACTTCCAAATCTCAAATAATGAGTACATGAACATTTGGAGTGTTTTGAAGCAAACACCACCGTTGATCTCTCGAAAGCAAAGGTATCTAACTACCTTCAGTCTACGAAACACATTAAATCGATCACGCCATCCGCAAATTTCAGTGATAGCTAGTTTCCGTGCTGTTGTTCACGCTAATTTGTGTATTGTTTACCGCCAGAGTGCCTCATTAGGAGGTACGTGAGACTATCTGATCGAAGACCTCTCTCGTAACCCAGTAATCGCGGAGTCATGATGTACTTTACTTTTAGGGCGTTGTTTTATCGCTAGCAGATTATTATCACTGCGAATGAGATATCTGGGGCACACAATTTGGTCTTCTCGTAACTGTGTTACTGTTGCTATCCTTTAGTGTTCGCGTTATAAATAAAATACTGTCTCCGAGACACCTCTAAGTGTCATGAGGTTCACGTTGCTCGGGCTTAAGCTTTCCGACAGCGTCAGTGTGCCACAGAGCATTATGGAAGACAGAGTGCTGTTCAACACTGACATTTTTTCCGTAGGAATACCGTACTGACTCATGGGAGAGGTTCCAACGTGAACATATCACTGAATACCTTTTTGTGATTATTGGTAATAACAAGAATGGAAAAATGAATAGCCTACTATATGCCAGGGAGCGAACGAGAATCACGGGATAGCACTGTTCCTTTGTTAACAGTGCGTGGAGTAGAACGGCGCATCACACCAAGTAACAGAGATTACGTTCACTTCAACAGTTGCTGTCTAGCAACACCAAGAGAAGGTCCAGTAGCACCGCTACAAAGTTTCAATGTCGATTGTTCTCACCTTCACATCGAAACAAGAATGAAGTCCATGTAGGTCTACAAATTCCCCAAAATACCCTTTTGTTTTTAGTTGATAACTGAACATCATAAAGTTTACGTTAACCGCATTTCGAGGTAAAGCCCCGTAACTGAAGTCCATAGCCAATAATTAAATTTTTCTTTCTTAGATAATAGAGTGATATTATAGATACAAGTCAATCTGCTGGGGCTGTCATTTTATCTACTACAGCGATTAGTTTTTGGGAAGGTATTTGACATTTGATGTTAGTAAGTCTTGAGCGTTTCCGGTGTGGAGTACAAGTAGTATTAATCATGATGACGACTGATAAGTGTTTCCTTTAACCATGGCAGGATATCCACTGAGGCAGCAAGCAGATACTATTATGTTCTACTGCACAAATAGTAACTGAAGCTAAGCTCCAAGTCTGTATCAAAACTATTTCTAGACAAAAGACAGTCGAGTGATACAACAACTTCTGTGTTTCATCTCTTTACAGAGACACTAGCTGTAGCACCACAAACGTTGGATCGAAGAAGACCAAGATTCATTGGCATGTTTAACCAGAAAGACCGCATTCTCCAGTATATCACCGGAGTTCCATTTATTAGCAGGCGACACGTCTCCGCTTTATGTCATTTGTACAGAGTGGTTCAGCCAACTTGTTCACCTGACATATTTCAGAAAGAATTTGAGACACCCTAACTCTCCTTTCACCAAGTTCAATATTGTGACAAGGTTCTCACTACACGACATGTAGTCTCTTTTATAGATATGTTAATTACTTCGCTTTTTCAAATAGTACTGTAGTAATTTTTGCTACTGGTATCGTAGTTTAAAGAGAGATGAATCCAGTGACGTTTCACTCTTCAAAATCCACTTCGTAGTCTCGAACATGAGACCGATTGCTGTCTAATGGCGAAGTTCGTGATTTCATACCGAAATAGGGAAATACACTAGCTGATCGAGTCTGTGGACACCTATTACTAGACATTAATGTGGGGAGTGTCAACCCTTTGTCTTTATATGGACTTGAAGTCAGCTGGGGCCACTTCCAGTGGGATGTCTCAATGTCTGTTGAGGAATGGCAGCCCATTTCTCCTCAAGAGTCGAAACCAGGCAAAGTCGACTTTCTAGTTCGTCTCAAAGCTGTCCAACTGGGATCAGGTGGGAATGGTGGACAGGCCAGTCCATTTCAGGAGTGTTGTCCACAAGCCACTGGGTCGCAGATGGTGCTTCATGGAGGGGTGCATTTTCATGTTAATACAATCAACGTCTCCGAACTGTGTGCAGTACAAAATGTTGTAAGATATGTTCACATCTTTCCTTAGGCGCAAGGGGAAGACCATGCCGTTACCACGAAAGACTCCCACATACCACAACATCCACCTCCGCCGTACTTCACTGCTAGCACCTCACTTGAAGACTGGTAATGTTCTCCAAGGATTCGCCAGGCACAGCCGCTTCCATCGGACTGCCACAGGATACAGCGTGATTCACGCCTCTAAATCACTAATCTTCAGTTTCCACTGGCCGGTGGCGCTGCACTGTGCACCACCACTGACATCGCCTGGTACTGACCGCAGAAATGTGTCGTTTGTGAGGAACTACCCCACCACGGTACTCCATTGTCTTCAACTCCCTACACACAGTCATTCTGCTAAATGAACTGCTCGTAGCCGTTCGGTACTCACATGTGATTCCTTCCGCTGACTTCACGTGATGTTCCGTAACCACCCTCCGCATTTCTCGACGGACCCTGTCTGAGGGAAGGAGAGACGTCAATGAGGTCATTAGACATGGAGCACAACCTCAGATTTTCGAAAGATGGGAACGAAAGCAACTGTGTCCTTTACACAGGAACCGTACCCTAAGCGATTTAGAGAAATCCGTGTAAACCAAAATTTGGATGTCGGTACGGGGATTTCAATCGTTGTCCTCCCGAATGTGATTTCAGAGTGCTGACCACTGCAGCACCTCGCTCGGCACACGGTCCCTGTCTGTCAGTATATCAGGTCTGACTGCTCTTGGTGTCGCTGCGGTTGTTCCTTCGCGTTTCCACTTCACGATGACAATACTGACAGACAATTTCGGGACCTACAGAAGGGTTCAAATGTCCCTGATGGATCTTTTACTTAGATAACATTCAATGAGAAGTGCACGTTCGAAGTAGCTGACCTCTGCTGAGCAACCCACTCTGCTTTCACTGCTTTCCTGACAACAGAATACGCCCCGCCTTGTTTTACTTTGGCGAGTCCAACTCTCGAGAGACTGAGCGCTAAATTCTGAATTACATGGAAGTGTTCAACTACTTTTGGTAAGATGGTGTATGTCCCGTCAGGCAAGGAGGAAAAAAGTGTTCCACCCCTGCGATACAGGTATAGAATGAGCACAGAAAAAAACATAGCTTTCATTGTATCAGGGTCACTCAAGTGTGTCTCATGCTGATTAGTTTGTAAAAATAAAAATAAAAATCTTTCACCGACCAAGAGAATGCAGAAGGAAAGCGAAGAGAGCACATGAGTTGTACGTACAAGTATATTCCGACAGACAGGATCTAGCAAGAATCACAATTCAATGAATGTATAAATTTTTTTTATCGGAACGGCACTGCGTACTAGACGGAGCGTAAGGAGCAACCCTGCAACGAGCGGACCAAAAAGAATAAAAATTGTGGCTGTTGCTGCTGATAATCCACATGTTAGCTCTAAAGATTTTTCTAGTGCCTCTGGAATACTTCATTCCAGTGTTGTTCGCATTTTGCCGCGCAGGAAACTTCATCTGCATCTACATCTATACTCTGTAAGCCACCTGACGGTGTGTGGCGGAGGGTACCTGGAGTACCTCTGTCTGTTCCCTCTTCTATTCCAGTCTCGTATTGTTAGTGGAAAGAAAGATTATCGGTATGCATCTGTGTGGGCTCTAATCTCTCTAATTTTATCCTCATGGTCTCTTCGCGAGATATACATAGGAGGGAGCAATGTACTGCTTGTCTCCTCGGTGAAGGTATGTTCCCGAAACTTCAACAAAAGCCCGTACCGAGCTACTGAGCGTCTCTCCCGCAGAGTCTTCCACTGGAGTTTATCTATCGTCATAGTAACGCTTTCGTGATTACTAAATGATCCTGTAATGAAACTTGTGTCACTTCAGGAGCAGATTAAACAGTCGTATTGCAGAAGACGTACGGGATTATGTGGCCTGGTTTTTATGCGACATCAGGACAGTAGTTTCTTTCTTCACAGTATTCTCTTCAGTTATCAAGCTGCAGGAAGCTGAGTTTAGGAAACATGGATTATTTAACCCCTCAGAATCCGCACTGGTTCTGGCAGATTGAATAACAGCGGTAGTGGAGTGTGAACGATGGGTGCTAGATTATTGGAGACAGCGTGATTGGTTCTTATCCTGGACTGCCACTCGCCAGTTCGGCCAGCTCTCTCCTGGTCGCTGGACAGGACGGGACGTGAAGGCGCCTTCAACTGGCCTGCACGTCCGCCAGATTGGCGCCACTGAACTTTTTCTCTGGTGTGAACTCAGTTCCGACGACCTTCGACAATCAAATCGGAAGATGAAAGATAACTGGCTCGTACAAATATCCTGTAGTTTAGACAATACGATACGATGCTACGACAGAGGCGCTTTCGAGAAAGGCACTGCGAATTTCTATTAAAAACTATTCTTCGCATGCAAAGAATCTCAATTTCCTGACCTTTCAAGCGAACTAAGTGTTTGGTTCCTAGATAAGAAATTTATGCACGACTTCCACAAATTCTCTTCCGAAAGGAAACCGAGCGTAGGTCACTGGTCATACAAAAGGAACGCTTCCAGCGATTTTACCGAATGTCTTGGGCAGACAATGAGACGGTTTTCCACTCCGCATCGAATACACACTCCACGACAAAAAGAAAAGACGAACCACGAAGAAGTTATCTAAGTGGAACGGAAATCGGTAGCTGTACATGTACGTGTACAGACAAACACATGATTAAAGTTCCAGAAACACTGAATAATATACTCAAGAGGAAGAGCTTCAGAAACCGACCAAGTCATTAGTCTACCATTGCTCATTATGCAAGTAGTTACTCTGCTTAGCACTGATTAATAGAGCTATTGGGTGTCCTCCTGAGCGATATCGTCCCCAATTCTCTCTAATTGGCACGTCATATCGTCAAAATCCCTAGCTGAATGGAGGTCCCTGCCGATAATCCAGGACGTCTCCAGACCCTTCTTGGGACTGGAGTCTCATTAACTGGAGTAGAATGGCGTTGAGTGATGAGTCTCGCTTGAAATTGAGCCTCCGTTATCAGCGAAGGCCCCTCCAACTAACTGGGAATTTTCGCGATCTAAAGCGGCAGCTCGGCAGAATTCGGCAAGATATCCCTCAGGAGGACATCAAACAACTCTATCAGCCAACGCCAAGCCTAACAGTTACTTGCATAAGTGCCAGAGGTGGACCAACGCGTTATTGACTGACTCAATTTGTGGAGCTCTTCCTTTTAAATCAGTCATCCAATTTTTCTAACATTGCAATCTTTTGTTTGTCCGTAATGTACATTACATCTAACTACTTGCACCCCATTCGCATAATTTCTTCGTTATTTGTTGTTTTTTGTGTTAGAGTGTTCTTGTTGTCTTCAGTCCAGAGACTGGTTTGGTGCAGCTCTCCATGCTACTCTATCCTGTGCAAGTTTCTTAATCTCCCAGTACCTACTGCAACCTACATCCTTCTGAATCTGCTTAGTGTATTCATCTCTTGGTCTCCGTCTACGATTTTTTACCCTCCACGCTGCCTTCCAATGCTAAATTTGTGATCCCCTGATGCTTCAGAACATGTCCTACCAACTGGTCCCTTGTTGTCTTCTTGTCAAGTTGTGCCACAAACTCCTCTTCTCCCCATTTCTATCAATACCTCATCATTAGTTATGTAATCTACCCATCCAATCTTCAGCATTCTCCTGCAGCATCACATTTCGAAAGCTTCTATTCTCTTCTTGTCCAAACTATTTATCGTCCATGTTTCACTTCCATACGTGGCTACACTTCATACAAATACTTTCTGAAACAACTACCTGACACTTAAATCTATACTCGATTTTAACAAATTTCTCTTCTTCAGAAACGCTTTCCTTGCCATTGCCATTCTACATTTTAAATCCTCTCTACTGCGACCATTATCAGTTATTTTGCTCTCCAAATAGCAAAACTCATTTACTACTTTAAGCGTCTCATTTCCTAATCTAATTCCCGCAGCATCACCCGATTTAATTAAACTACATTCCATTATCCTCGTTTTGCTTTTGTTGATGTTCATCTTATATCCTCCTTTCAAGACACTGTCCAGTCCGTTCAACTGCTCTTCCAAGTCCTTTGCTGTCTCTGACAGAATTACACTGTCATCTCAAAGTTTTTATTTCTTCTTCATGCATCTTAATTCCAACTGCGAATTTTTCTTTTGTTTCCATTACTGCTCGCTCAATATACAGATTGAATAACATCGGGGATAAGCTATAACCCTGTCTCACTCCCTTCCCAACCACTGCTTCCCTTTCATACCCCGCGACTCTTAGAAACGCCATCTGGTTTCTGTACAAATTGTAAATAGCCTTTCGCTCCCTGAATTTCACCACTGCCACCTTCAGAATTTGAAAGAGAGTATTCCAGTCAACATTGTCAAAAGCTTTCTCTAAGTCTACAAATTCTAGAAACGTTGGTTTGCCTTTCCTTAATCCATTTTCTAAGATAAGTCTTAGGGTCAGTATTGCCTCCCGTGTTCCAGTGTTTCTACGGAATCCAAACTGATCTTCGCCGAGGTCGTCTTCTACCAGTTTTTCTATTCATCTGTAAAGAATTCGTTAGACTGTATACGAGGTGGTGAATCACGTAAAAGTTGCACAGGAGTTACTGTGGAAATAGAAAGCGCTATTGATGTGTGGTTTTATCATAATGGATTGGTGGTCAGAGCTTATATTTTTAGCCAATCAACAAATGGTTCAAATGGCTCTGAGCACTATGGGACTCAACTGCTGTGGTCATTAGTCCCTTAGAACTTAGAACTACTTAAACCTAACTAACCTAAGGACATCACACACATCCATGCCCGAGGCAGGATTCGAACCTGCGACCGTAGCAGTCGCACGGTTCCGGACTGCGCGCCTAGAACCGCGAGACCACCGCGGCCGGCGCCATTCAACAAACTGTAATAATATTCATAAAGTATATTTTTCTTCAAAAATACACTTTTTATATGGAACAATGCCTGCAAACACTGACAAACTTAAAGTAGTGTAAATTAGAATGTCAGTGGTGTTTGTTGCAGGATTCTAGTACGAGCCGTTTAAGAGACATCGTATTTTAAAAGTTCCCACCCCGACACTTGTACAATACCTGAGGTAGCGTACACTAAGGAACAAAACAATTTCATACACTAGTTACGTGGCTTCTGACCAGTAACGAGTCAACTGACCAGCACACGTTGTGTTCAAAACGACCACTTGCCGCGGTAATACACGCTTCCAGTCTGTGATGCAACCACTGCCGGACACGTGCTAGCGTTTCAGCGGAGTTGTCCTCGCAGGCTGCAGTAACATTGCGTTGCATATCATCGGCTGTAGTTGGCATCTCTTTGTAAGACGGCGTCTTTCGGCTTTCGCCACAGAAAAAAGTCAATAGACGTCATATCTGGGGGACGGGCCAGCTGAGTACAGGTCTTCTGCGTCCAATCCAACGATTTGAAAACAATTCGTGAAGACATACTGTAGGATTTCGTGCACTGTGGGCTCGGCAGTCATCATGTTGGTACCATAAATTCTTCCTAGTGTGCAGAGAAACGCCTTCAAGCATCAGTGGAAGATGGTCCGTTAGGATGCTGCAATACTTGTGAGCGTTCAGTGTTCCGTCTATGAAGCACAGGCCTATGAGGTGATGCTTCACTGTCTCACGCCACACGCTTACACTATGTGGACGCTGAGTTCCGCCTAACGAACCCAACGAGGACTGTCAAAAAACCAATAGTCCATGATTCGTTGGTTTACCATGCCATGACTGGTAAATGTGGCTACATTGATACTTGAGACATTTGGAGTATCCTGTCTTAATGACTATGTACAGAAGTTAACACGATTCTCATAATCGTTTCCATGCAGCTCTTGATGAAAAGAGATGTAATAGGGATGGAATCTCTATCGATGGCGAATGCGTAAGACACTTGTCTGACTTAAACCACTTCCTCGTGCGACTGCGTGGGAGCTAAGGTGCGGATCAACTGCACGGCGGGAAGAACATTAATTCCTCCTTCTTCTGTCGTCACTTGTTTCCTTATTTTAAGTTGTCTAGGTGTTACATTACCACTTTCACGTAAGTTGTTGAAGCGGTTGATAAATAAGTGCCAAAATGTCTGACATCTATTAGGATATTTCACCGCATACACCGTCGAAGAATTAACTGCATTCATCTTACACTCTCCATACGGCGTCAGCATGTCGGCTATTTCTGCGTTGGTAAATCCCACCCACGACCTCCTGCTTCGACTGTCACACACTAACAGAATAACAAGTCCAATGCACTCAGGGAATACACGAGGACACCACAAGCAAACATAACACCATGGTACCTAGTAAATATGCAGGCTTAATGGTACAACTTTACAAAATACGGTGATTACTGCAACAAACACTACTGACATTATAATTTTCCCCACTTGTTGTTTGTTAATGCCAATAGACAATATTACATTTCAAAAACTTATATTTGCTCAAAACTACACGTTCTTAGTATTATTAAAATCTGTTTATTAGTTGACAATACGAGCCCCTGACTACTAATCCATTTTGTGAAAACTACACATCAGTAGCACTTTCCATTTGATCAATGGTGTCAGTACACACTGTTCTTAATGTTTTACAGGCAGTTCAGTAGTGAAAGCTGTGGTACTTGCAATAACATGGAACTCGGCTTGTACTCATCCGTCATCATATGGAACAGCATGAACCGTACCCACTTCAGAGCTCTAGTAACAGAGTAAAAACGTAACGGAAGTGTGAGGCCGAAGATAAAGGTTTTCCTTGATCTCTTTGTAGGTAATTTGACATAACACTGTTCTATGGCGAAAGTTACCAAGAGACTGATCTCTTGTCACTCCACTCGGAGGCTGTTGGTTAAAACTGAGCTTGCAGAAGAAATTTTCTCATCTCCATTATGATGAACAGGATAAAATAGTGATCACGTGAAATTGTTTTAGTGCCAGACTATGTGTCAACATTTTTGTTTGAGTTTCAAGTATGAGTGTGATTATGTGCAACAGTGAAAGGTGTCCGCGATGGCGTACTTCCTGCTGCTTCTGCGCTCGAAGAGGCCAGACTAGACGCAGTTTCACCCATCACACTCCGCGAAGCTTACAACGCTAATGAAGCACACACTTTTACAAAGATATTTGAGGAAATGAAAACAAAACGAATATTAATGTTTAACGTCCCCTTGACATCGAGATCATTAGGGTCGGAGCACAAGCTCGGATTGAGGAAGGGTTGGGAGTGAAATAGGCTGTGCCCTTTCAAAGAAAACACCCAGACATTTCCTTTAAGCGACTTAGGGAAATCACGGAAAACCTAAATCAGGATGGCCGGACGAGGGTTTGAACAGTCGTTTTGAGGGAACGGGATGGGGCTTTAAGCTCAACGGAACCCGTGGCTGTATTCGACATCAGTTGCCACCTGGTTTCATTCTCGGCCTTTCCTTCATTTCCCTAAATAACGAACAAAACACGGTGGGGCATGTGTACGTAACAGAATTATCCACACGACATAGAACCGCTGTTGGTACACTACGCTGAAAAAAGAAGAGACACATTACCTCAAGATTTCTGTATGTTCTCCTAATGTTAATGACTTTGAAAATATAAATTTATGCATAGCGCATGAAATTTAATCTCCTTCTTCCCTTCCGAAAGATTTTAAGTCATATGATCAGTTTCGGTTACCATCACTTGAAATTTAATATACGTGGGTTGAATGAAAAGTAATGCCTCCATCTTCGTTAATTGGGTTTGGATGGGAATATTTTAATAAATCAAACGTAAAATAATCCTTAGAATGTAATCTTTAATTACCAATATTCACTGTTCGACATAAATATAAATGTTAATGCCGTGTGGCTAGGGCCTCCCGTCGAGTAGACGGTTCGCTCGGTGCAAGCCTTTGGAGTTGACGCCACTTCGGCGTCTTGCATGTCGATGGGGATGAAATGATGATGATTAGGACAACACAACACCCAGTCCCTGAGCGGAGAAAACCTCCCACCAGCCGTGAATCGAACCCGGGCAGTTAGCTATGACATCCGTCGCGCTGACCACTCAACTTCCAGGGGCGGACACTTTTCCACATAATCACCAGCCAATTGGATACATTTCGGCCAACGATGAACAAGTTTTCCGAAGCCGTCACGGAAGAAGTCGACGCTCTGATGCTGCAACCACAGTCTCACAGTTCTCTCAACGTCTTCATCAGAAGCATAATGATGTCCCCGCAGATCATCTTTCATTATCGGGAACAGATGGAAGTCAGACGGTGCTAAATCTGGACTGTATGGAGGAGGTCCTGGCAAATTTCAAGTCTGTGCGCTTTCATTTCAGGAGCCAGCATTTGGGGTACCCATCGTGCACAGCTTTTCCGATAGCAATGTACAACAATAATGCGACCCTCGCGTTCTTGTGAAATGCTGACTGTGCTTGCAGTTTCTCCCTGATTGATACGATGATCGTACTGAATCAATCTGTCAACATTTTGCTTCTGAAACTCGGTGATTGCTTTCGCAGGACGTCCAACTCTTTGTTTGTCACGCAGGTCAGTTGTTCCCGCCTCATCATCTTTAAACTTACTCGCCCAACGATCCACAGTACTCACATCAGCACAATCACCATAAACTGCTTCCATTCTCTGATGAATCTCCTTTGGGATGACACCGTCTGATGTCAAGAATTCAATGACTGCACGTTGCTTAAATCGCATTGACCGACCGTCTGCGCAGGGTTCCATACTTTACACTGTAACAACGCAACCGATCAGTGCTAAGTCTTCCCGCTATTTAGAACTGTAGACAAGAGGCTACGGAACAAGACAGTACCTGCGGCATACTAATGCTGCCAACTGTTTGGAGTTACGAAGGTGGAGGCATTACTTTTCAGTCTACCCTCGTAGAATCAAATAAAGGGCTCACTGAAGCTACGTGTACCCCATGTTGAAATACTTCGAAGTGACAGCATCAGCAGCTAAACGTCCCCCCCCCCCCCTCCCCCTCTCACCCGTGCATTTTAACTGGACTAGACAGCCCTTTACTGTAATGGCAGTTAAGTTCAGTAATAGGTCAGATAGAGCTGTCTCTCTAACACATAAAGAGAAATGCTTTTGCTTATCTTTTTGCTTTTGACAGAGACCATTTAATACAAGACAACATGAAATTTGGCGCAGACGGTGGGGATGACGTAGGGAGGAGACAGCTGGGCACGGCGAGCATCGGCTGCCGGCGTGACGTCAGCGGCGCGGCCACGCCCACACCTCGCGCCGCAGCCACACCCGCTCCACGCCTGGGCACACGGCGTCCAACCAAAAGTGGCGACATTTTACTCGAGAATAGTGGCATTAAATAGCTGTGATACTCAAAAAGGTATCGAGATACACAAATAATGAAGAGGAACATTACTTATTTTCAAGTTTTAAATAGAAAAATACAAGCCTTAAATCAAGAAATCATTTCCTAGGAGAGATTTTGCTGCCTTAATTTTTGAAAATCGGTTATTTCAAAAACTACTATTTTTCAATTAGGCGCTTCTTTCATCCGTGTCCGCATTTATGCATACTAACACATATATTACGCACTGTTGACTCTCTAACTGTCATCTTAAGTACTAAATAATTTTACCTTGTGCTGGGACTTCCTCTTAGATGGTTTAACCATGTTTCGAAAGAGATTTCGCACGTCACTTCGTTATCCAGTTCATCGAAAAAGTCTCAAGTGTCACTTTTGCTAGGCGCCATTCTGTCTGCTGATTCATTAATACTTGTACTTAAACTTTTTAGGCATCAGTATGAAAACAAACAGACCAGAACGATGGAAAGAAAGGGATTCTACGTGAACCAGCCGTGAGTGAAACGCTGCCAAATTCGCGAAGCGTCACGGATGTTGCGTACACACGCTCTGTCCTTCTCGCGCCCACAGCTTGTTCAAATGTTGGAAGTGTTGGAAATATGTCACGCGGCTAAAACTCTGCGTAAATAATAAAAAATTTAATAAAACCATTCGATACGAAACTTGCCACAAAATACTGACATGAGTGAAAGTATAAATTAAAATATATCGAGTAAATAAACTCTTCACTCTTGAGTCACATTCATGTGATCACCTGTGAAAATCACTTTTTGCTGCGTGGACCGCTGCGAGACGAGCAGGAAGACAGTCAGTGAGGTTCTGGAAGGCACCGAAAGTGATAAAACGTGCACTGCAAGCTTTGTGACACGTTGCTATGTCCTGCTGGTCCCGAGGAAAAACATACTGCATAAGTGGGTCGAGGGGTCGACATAGTCCTCAAGGAAAGATACAAACTTGTGTTGATCAATTGAGCTTTCCCAACGACGACACCACCCATTTCACGGCGTACACGCCAACGGGTATCCCATGGAGCAGCTGAAAAGGCCAGTTGTCGCCACTCAGTGGACATCCTTCCTGTCAGGAAGGTCGCAGTTCTGGTAATAGGCGGCAAATCATCGAGTAAAACTGAAGTGATATCAGGTGTTCCCCAGGGAAGCGTCCTGCGACTTCTGCTGTTCCTGATCTATATAAATGACCTGGGTGACAATCTGAGCAGTTCTCTTAGGTTGTTCGCAGATGATGCTGTATTTTACCGTCTAGTAAGGTCATCCGAAGACCAGTAGCAGTTGCAAAGCGATTCAGAAAAGATTTCTGTATGGTGTGGCAGGTCGCAGTTGACGCTAAATAACGAAAAGTGTGAGGTAATCCACACGAGTTACAAAAGAAATCCGTTGGAATTCGATTACTCGATAAATAGTACAATTCTCAAGGCTGTCAATTCAACTAAGTACCTGGGTGTTTAAATTACGAACAACTTCAGTTGGAAAGACCACATAGAAAATATTGTGGGGAAGGCGAATCAAAGGTTGCGTTTCATTGGCAGGACACTTAGAAGATGCAACAAGTCCACTAAAGAGACAGCTTACACTACACTCGTTCGTCCTCTGTTAGAATATTGCTGCGCGGTGTGGGATTCTTACCAGGTGGGATTGACGGAGGACATCGAAAGGGTGCAAAAAAGGGCAGCTCGTTTTGTATTATCACGTAATAGGGGAGAGAGTGTAACCGATATGATACGCGAGTTGGGATGGAAGTCATTAAAGCAAAGACGTTTTTCGTCGCAGCGAGATCTATTTACGAAATTTCAGTCACCAACTTTCTCTTCCGAATGCAAAAATATTTTGTTGAGTCCAACCTACATAGGTAGGAATGATCATCAAAATAAAATAACAGAAATCAGAGCTCGAACAGAAAGTTTAGGTGTTCGTTTTTCCCGCGCGCTGTTCGGGAGTGGAATGGTAGAGAGATAGTATGATTGTGGTTCGATGAAGCCTCTGCCAAGCACTTAAATGTGATTAGCAGAGTAATCGTGTAGATGTAGGTAGATGTAGATGCGGTACAGGCGTGCGAACTCCAACCTTGGCCACAGATCGACAGCAGTCAGCGTGGCCGCATGAGCCGGGCGCCTGCTGCGGAGACTCGAACGCAGCAACGATCACTGAACGGACTTTGAGGAGACACTGTTCGTAGTACCGTGGTTCGTCTGGACGGTCAGTCGCTCTACCGACTGAGCTACCCAAGCACGACTCGCGACTCTGGAGAACACGTGTCCGCGAAAAGCAAAGATCCCGAGTTCGAGTCTCGGTCCAGCACACAGTTTTAATTTGCCAGGAAGTTTGATACCAGCGCACACTCCGTTGCAGAGTGAAAATTTCATTTACGAAATTATTTTGTTTGTAGCAAGACGAGTATCAGCGCAAGTGATGCGAAAACGTCTGGAACACCATTGACTGACAACTCGGCCACCATTGTTGCTACTGGGGGCAACGCTGGGAACGGGAGTGTCTTTCCAGTCGGGCTCCAGTTCTACATACAAAATGACATACCCACGTGTGCAGGGACCGAGAAGAATGCATTTGTGACCGTCATTTCGGCCCAGATTTATATGGAAGACCATTGACTACGCAACGTCACCACCTCTGACTCACATAGCCAGAAATGTGGACAGCAGCCGTTATACTGGGTGTAACAGAAAGGTGTGACCAAACACTCAGGAAACATTCCTCATACGTAGAGGAAGGAAATACGTTTTATGGTCACGTATCCGGAAACCCTTCATTTCCATATTGCGGATCAGTTTCTCCAACACCTCACCGTATTAGTCATAGGAAACACACAGAAAAAGAACATATCAGCCCAGTACTAAACACTTTCGTAAATGAAATGTTCAAAATATCGTCCGTTAGCAAAGACACATGCACAACCCCCGTTGCATTGAATCGCTGACGCGCTGATGTATCCCTGAAGAACTGCATATTGTTTCACAACCTTCCACATTACGGGCATCAAATAGTTTACATTTTGTACCGGCATTCCATACACAAGAGCTTTCAAAAGCCCCCGGCTAGTAAAAGTCTAGTGACCTTAGGTACTGAGAGCGTGATGGCCAAAGAACTGATTCACCTCTACCTGACTATTTGTTTCGGACTCTTATTTAGAAGCCTGCAAACATTAACGCTGAAATAAGAAGCAGCTCTATCGTGCGTGAAGTACTGTACGCCCAAACAAAGTTGATACTCGGCGCGCTTGCTGATGGGTGCGACTGTAAAGGCATTTCCCATTTACAGCCGCTCCCATCAACCAGCGCGCCGAGTATCAACTTTGTTTGCGCGTACAGTACATGTTTTGCTGCAATCGTAAAGGGACTGTTCAAGCACAGCAAGTGGAATATACTCTAAGAAAGCATGGCAAGTTTCTACATTGACTCTCGAAACAGCCATCCAAAAATCCGGCCCAAACCTTTACAGAAAAACTTCGTTTTGACGTGAATGTACAATTTCGCAGGATTCTCGACAGCTAAAAAGTGTTGATTAAGAAAATATGCAATATGATCACGTTAGGACGAAGCCTCATCCACGAACAGTACATCTGCCCCACCGCAATGGTTGAGACATCGTTGAAGGAATCATTTGCGTAAATGTGCCCGCGCAGGAAAATCTGCTGCTCATAGTGCCTGCAAAACCTGTACAAGGCACCTAAACAGCAGGTTCTTATGTAACATTCTCCAGATCGTTGTGTGTTGCAGCTGCCTTACTCTGACACTATGGTTGTCGTCAATTAAACGAAAGAGTAGCCCCCCAGATCAGATGTCCTCTTCCTTCTAGACCTCTCCCAGTCACGAGTAGTAGACTTAACGTCTCATACTTCTCCAGACGGCATCAGTTGCTTCAAATGACCTCCTGTCGGGCCACCGTCGTTCTGAACCTTTCTACCGAAACAAAATTTGAGCGCCATGGCCATTACCACCTGCTAACCCGTTCAGTACATGGGCATCTGCCAAGTACCGGTTTAAGTACATTTCCACTGCGCTGTAACGGAAACCAAGTCCGTTATAACACTAACCAGCTAATGCTACGTCCTTCCACATTCCGTGATGAACACCAAAGAGTTTGTGCTACGTTCTTGGGGATAGAAGAGCACTGACGTTAGTCGCATGTCAACGCAAGCAATGTTGGTAGTCGCGTGTCAGCATTACCTCCGTTTCATTGGAACAACAGATACAGGCGGTGAACCTAAGAATTACAATTTACTGCACATTCTAACCAAAAATAACCAAGAGGGTATTTTGAATTTTTCGTGTACGAACACGTTTTAGATAATGCTGGTAATTTCTGTTTCTGTGTCTTTCTCATGATTAACGTGATTATGAAGAAAGCAGTAAATGAGCTGTAACATGGAAATAAAACATTTCCGGACGCCTGTCGATAAATCACATTTTATTGCTGTATGTGTGATGAATGTTTCCTGGAAGTTTCGCTGTACCTTTCTATTACAGTCTGTACCTCTATATTATTAAGGCTGGAGACTGTGTCCTAGCTTATCAGTCTCCATGACGTTATCTTTCAACAAGATAACGCGAGATCGGCTGTTGCAGTACTGCCCCGACTTACCTCGATGCACAGGTTGTTTGACTGTTGCCCTGGTCAACACATTCTCTAGATTTTGACGTCGATAACTCGAAGCAGCGTGGAACGACGTTCCCGTAGCTGCTACCCAAACTCAGTTCGGCTTAGAGCCGTTATTTCCACCAGAAGCGTCAGCTCTGTGTACTAAATTTCCCCCCATGTATATCGCCAAACCACCTACAAAGTTAATCGTGTATGCTTTCGATTATACTGCATACTCACAATAAGTAAAATTTTGTTGCAATTTTAATTACCTCCATATCTGACAGTTATTTCTAGAAGATTTTCCTTGCATCATGTAAGGAATGGTTCCCTATGGTGTAGCCGGAATCAACGCGAAGTTCTGTACTAGGAAAGTATTAGCATGCTATTAGGCTCACTGGTGCTAGATGCACAACAATGATGGGGAATAAAATGAGTTTCGAAAACATCTGCGTGTACGCGAAAATGTCAATAATGGTATTTGGATAACATTGAACAAATTCAATGAGAAACATGGAAAAATCCATGTTCTGAAAAGACTCCAAGTTTTGTTCACTAACGCTTCTTTGCTGTAGTAAGCCACTGCAGTAACAGTCAGCAGGTACCCCCAAAAAGTACGACTTCTTTTAAGATTAATAATATTAATTTAATTATAAGTGATTAGAGAAATTAAAAGGCTAAAAAATAACAAAGCATCAGACGCAGTCGGAACTGTTGCAGAACCCTAAAAATCAGCTAGTCCAAAACCTTAATTGATATTACAATGGTCGTGGAAAACATTTAGCACGAAGAGAAAATTCTCGGTAAATGGAAAACAGCATCGATAAATGCACTACTTATAGAGGGATTTCCCTTCTCCTGACCCAAACAAAATTCTATATCCATGTCTCTAGGATGGAGCACAATAACTTCAGTCCAAAACTGGCGACTATCAAGGAAGTATCAATCCCACTGTACCTTGCCCGGAACAGATTTTAGTTCAGAAACTAATTTTCCGGTACTAAAAACTTCATAGTAAGGAGATAGTTCATACCATAAGCCTTTTCTTCAAAATTCTGAAAGAACAAAGTCTGAGTGAGAAACTAAATAATACAAATAAATATGGAGATACACCACTTCAGTTGCAAAAGGCTTGTCTTTTTCTAATATCACGTCCGATTTCAGGCTAACAGATGCCATCGTCAGGTATAATATTACTGAAAACAAGCAAGAGATATGGCTAAGAAAAAAGTTTCCACAGATGCTTGTAAGCGTCAGGGAATGGATACTAATAAGAATTATCTTAGGTGAAATCTACCTGCGGACGGCCTAGATCGGGTGAAAAACGTAGGCCGGCCGGTGTGGCCGAGCGGTTCTAGGCACTACAGTCTGGAACCGTGCGACCGCTACGGTCGCAGGTTCGAATCCTGTGTCTCGGGCACGGATGTGTGTGTTGTCCTTAGGTTAGTTAGGTTTAAGTAGTTCTACGTTCTAGGGGACTGATGACCTCAGCAGTTAAGTCCCATAGTGCTCAGAACCATTTGAACCATTTGTAAAACGTAAGCAACGTCGGACAACAGTGGCGACCGGGAACTAAGAATGAAGCAGAGCTTACATAGATGGAAAGGTATAATACAGAACAATAGCTTGAAACTTACATCGCGAGTTGCAACTCAGAACGCCCCGGGACTGGGTAGAGCAGAGGCGACCACCACAAGCAAGAGCAGGGCACTCGGAGAAGGCAAGTAAGCAAGTAAGATATTAAATCGGTGGTGCCATGATACACCCATCTGTTATAACGACTAGGGGCTGTCGCTAAAGCGACTAGCCCGCCCTTTCACGTGAAATTGATTTCTTTAATACAAACTGAGAAAATTTGCTATGAAATGATATAAATGACTTCGAAGGCGAATAAAATGTAACAAGGTATGGAAATAACAAATCGACTGTTTAAAAATGCAAAGTTGAGAAAGTATACTATAAGGACATGTGAACGACGCTGAAGGTGCATAAATTGTAGTGCGCACTATAAAAGAGACTAATGGAATCGATGAGACATATTATCATCGCCCATCCTTTGTTTTATGTTTTGACTTTCGACAATTTTCCGCCATTTTACAATTTACGTCACGGTTTTATCGCTTGCTTTTATTGTTTCTTATCTTCTTATGTTTTAAAAATTCTGCAGGCTGAAGAGCAGCGTACTAAGCTGCTTCCAGCTCGCTCCCTTCGGGGGAAACGAAATTCAATAAAGGAAAAAAAAGTCGATGAGACGCCTTATAATAAGAGAATCGTTTTCACGTCCACAACAACGAAAAGCCCGAGAAACCTTCCCGGGTACTAAACACGTGTCATTTAGTGAACAAACATTTAACTGAAATGCAGTAAAACTGCAATCAGACATTATGAAATGATTATCCGTAGCCAGAAAGGAGAAGGGATGAAGCTGGACGTTGTTTCAAAAAAGAGAAATGGCCCTGTATTTAAGCGAGGTTTGTTCATTCAAAGTGTGAGCCGCGTCGTGGTTGATGCTACGAAGTTCTGCATTTCGATTTCCTCAAGAATATTTATGGCGCGGTCATTAAGCCGGAGGTGTAGGTTGCTGCAATCCATGTTTATGTCTGAAATAGAGTGGCCATTATTTTTAAGTGCTTCGTCAAAGCCGATTTTGATTTGCTAAGGTCTTGATGCTCTCTGAAGGAACGACTGGGGCCTACACAGACAGCCATCTCGCTGAATGTGATAGGTCCCTGGTTGACTGTAGCGACTGTACTCCTTGGTTTCGTGATGTATCAGTTGGTGTCCAAATTTACTGGGGACGTAGAAAGCGAGTGTGCTCCGTGATTTTCTAAGCAGACATGATACCCAGATAAGGTACCCTACAGTGAATTACAAGGTTGTCTGTACTAAGAGGTTATAAAGTAATCTGTTAACGGTTGTTAAGTGAGAATAGCTTTGGATGGGTGAATCAATAACATTTGATTGATAACCATCGGAATGCACGATAAATACAATTGTATCAAGCTTGGACTGATAGTCTTGTTCAGAAAGCGGGACCGATTTGCACTATAAGCATTGCACAGAGAGCATTCATTTTATGCTGTGTTGGGTGATTTGAAGAGTAGCGAATGATGCAATAAGTCGTTGCATGGAAGGCTGGGCTAGACGCTTTCGCGACGCTCCCTACTCGACCTACTAGGTGGCTATACATCGCACCAGCGACTTAGTATCTCACCCACTTACTTGCCTTCTCCACCTGTACCATTCCTTGCCCTGCTCTTGCTTGTAATGATTGTCTCTGCTCTATCAAGTCCAACGGCGCTCGGGGTCGCATCTCGCGATATAAGTATCAACCTAGTGTACCGTATTACACATTTCCATTTATGTAGGCTCTGTTCCACTCTTGGTTCCTCTGTTGCCACTGTTCTCCGACGTATCTTGTGTGTTTCACCCCAGCTATCCCAATCGCAGGTAGATTTCAGCTAAGATAATGCTTGTTAGTATTCATTGCCTTACGCTTACAAGCATTTGTGGAAATTTTTTTCCTTGGCCTTATCTCTTGCTTGTTTTCAGTAATATTACACCTGATGATGGGCATTTTGTTAGCCCGAAACTGGTCGTGATATTGGAAAAATAAAAGCCTTTTACATCTGAAGCGGTTTATCTCCATATTTACTATGATGCTCAGTTGTGGATGTTTGTTCAACAGGATTACAACAAATAACACAAAATGTGATGTAAAATTCAGGTAAGAAATTTCAAAGCACTTTGAAAGTAAAACAAGAGTGCGATAAGGTGATGTGCTATCTCCATTCACTGTCAACTGTGTCTTACAAAAAGGCATAATAGAGTGGCGAAAACGAAAACCAGACCCTAAAAAATAGCACGTGTCCTGGATCAGTGCGACACCTAAAATTCGAAAAACTAAATATGGAAAATCAGAGGAGTCACTCACTTCAAACATTCAGGGGAAACCATTCAGAAAACAGTCCTAAAAAGACTGGTTACGGAATTCGCTATCGCAAAATGAAAACAGGTAACAGGTTTACAGCAGACACTTATAACAAAATAGGTATCTCAGAATACACTGAAATTCACTGAAACACAAGCATGAAACCCGAGTTTCTTTTGGAGAAACGCAAATGGGCGAACGAAATGCACTGAGGAGAATTTTAGGTTCAAATGGTATTAATGAATAACATACAGCCTAAGAGCAAGTAGAGAATATGAAAAGTTTACCAAAGGAGATGATAGAACGTAGGCTGAAATTCTATGAGCATATTAAAAGAATGCGGCCAAAAAGATTAAGTAGGCACGTTGTGAAATCCTACGGAATTCGCACGAAATCAAAAACTGAAACAATGACATGAAGATTCGAAGGAAGCAAGAATAATACAACCTGTCATACGAGGCATGAAAATACCTTACCCGGAAATTCACCACTGGACAGTTTCCCTTACAGAAAAACTTACCTGAAGAGCGAAAAGGGCTTATTCTGATAGAGTGAGTGTAGTATCAGCAGTATCACAAAAGTCTGGAACTCGCAGTGGTCTCGTAGGACCCAAACATGACCAATAATATTAATAATTATTATTAGCGATTTCCAAGCTTAAGAGAATTCACGTTGTTCTAGAGAAGGTCTAGCCTAATAATATAATGAAGCCTCTTTGAGCTGGTGTCAGAACAGACATAATTCTACGGGGCGCAGACTGAGCGGAATTACACGTCATGTTTATTTCACAGTGATAAACACGCTTTTCGATGCTATTCCGGCCTGTCGATGCAGAAGCATGCACCGTTTACTCGCGTTTTCAATCAGATCTGTGCTAAGACATTTACAAACATTCATTGTGTTCAAGGGCATCATTTCCATTGACAGATAGAGAAACTAGTTTTCACTTTCACGGTGTTATGATGTAATTCGGAATGGTGTGTATTAATAGGAGTCAAAACCCCGTATATTTTATGAATACATATTTATTTGGAAAATTACAACAGTAGAATACTACCGACGCAGCGATGCGAACAGCGAGTCACGGGATCTTGTAGCCGCCTCATATCACCGAGTGTTCTGACGTACTCAACTCGGCGCTAGCCAGTTCGACTCTTGGTGACTGCAGAAACTTTCACCACCAGCTTTTGGCTAGCAACATGAGGACAGCTGATAGCATAAACTTCTTGATCATGAGGCATTGAGAAAATCCGATGGATTAAATTCTAAACCTCTCTCCAGTTTCAGAAAATTGGAGCACATGGCGCTCTTGATACTGATCTCGTCCGTCAGATGTTCCGTCAGCACCGCCGGTTCCCTTCGTGCTGTTTGTGAAGGAACGAGCTACTTGCCGGCACCAAGTTTCACACTCTTCTTTGTATTCTCATATAACAAAAACATGATACAGTACTGTACGCACCAGTTACAGTCACCAAAGCTCAATGGATTCATGTAAGACATTGAGCAAGTGTACAAGGACTATGTGGGAGGAGGAAAGAAAACGCTGAGAAGGTAGTCGGCCGGCAGCTATTTTGAGAACATCAAAAATCTTCTGTTCCAGATACGATAAATTTCTGAGTAGTCAGCTCTGAAGCATCTCTGAGACGCCACGATACACTGATGACTGTTTCGCAGTTGTCTGGTTACCCATCAGATAATTAGGAACACTGATCTTTGGTGCTGAATACATTGATACATGTTAGAGAGAAACATTTGTTGCGACGCCTGACTGTTGATGGCACGGTACACTGTTACGCTAGTTGGGCTGCATACCTTCAAGGCGCTCACCAACTTATATCCAACAAGGACGAACACTACTTTCAATTCTCATTTTCGCTACTGTAGTTGATAAATGATATTATTTCTCCAAGTGTATGTTTGGTAACAGGCTACATGTGAAATACAGTGTTTTTCTTTCAGAATACAATAACAATATGATACCATATCCTACGCGGTTGTTTCAGTTTAGAATTTTGGTACAATTTATTTCATTAAACGCAGTAGAGTGCGTGTGGAGGAGAGAGGGGACGGGGAAAGTTCAACCCGTTTTCTCTTTAGCTACTCTAACAGTACACCGAAATTCGTTTGGTAACTGAGTTGATGAAAGGAGAAAATATAAAAATGCAGGAAACAAAGCAGGTGAAAAGGAATACAAACGTCTCAAAAATGAGATCTACAGCAAGTGCAAAATGGCTAAGCAGGCATGGCTAGAGGACAAATGTAAAGATGTAGAGGCTTATCTCACTAGGGGTAAGATAGATAATGTCTACCGGAAAATTAAAGAGACCTTTGGAGGTAACAGAACCACTTGTATGAATAGCATGAGCTCAGATGGAAACCCAGATCTAAGCAAAGAAGGGAAAGCAGAAAGGTGGAAGGAGTGTATAGAGGGTCTATACAGGGGCGATGTACTTGAGGACAATATTATGGAAATGGAAGAGGATGTAGATGAAGATGAAATGGGAGATACGATACTGCGTGAAGAGTTTGACAGAGCACTGAAAGACCTGAGACGAAACAAGGCCCCCGGAGTAGACAACATTCCATTGGAACTGCTGACGGCCTTGGGAGAGCCGGTCCTACCAAAACTCTACCATCTGGTGAGCAAGATGTATGAAACAAGCGAAATACCCTCAGACTACAAGAAGAATATAATAATTCCAATCCCGAAGAAAGCAGCTGTTGACAGGTGTGAAAATTACCGAACTATCAGTTTAATAAGTCACAGACGAATGGAAAAACTAGTAGAAGCCGACCTCGGGGAAGATCAATTTGGATTCCGTAAAGGAACACGTGAGGCAATACTGGTATTGAATAGGATTGGGGAGAATAGGAGTTTGTGGCACAACTTGACTAGAAGAAAGGATCGTTTGGTAGGACATGATCTGAGGCATCAAGGGATCACCAATTAAGTATTGGAGGGCAGCGTGGAGGGTAAAAATCGTAGAGGGAGACCAAGAGATGAAAACACCAAGCAGATTCAGAAGGATGTAGGTTGCAGTAGGTACTGGGAGATGAAGAAGCTTGCACAGGATGGAGTAGCATGGAGAGCTACATCAAACCAGTCTCAGAACTGAAGACCACAACAACAACATCAACAACTCAGTACTAGTTCTTTGTAGCTATTCCGGCGATTTAAATATTTTATGTTATTCTATTTTATTTGCTAGTAATAAAGCCATGAACATGGCGAAATACTGAATATCTCTGAAGTATCCAAGGCCAGTACGCAGATAATACCGTGCAAATGTGGGCCTGCATCAATGATGTTCCTCCACCCTGTAATACGAGCCAAATTTTATGTTACATACTCCTCTTCCTTTCGTTGGGAACTCTCAACTTCGGAAGTTAATGCAGGGTATATTTCTGTTTTTGCTCTACACTATGCTCTCAAGTAGAATGAACTCGCTACCAATTGTTGCAGGCATTAGTTAAAAGTAAACAATTCTTGGCAAGGACCAACTGTGAACTTGGGATTATCAACAGGTGACGTAAAATGAAATGCAACAGGAGTACTGGGAAACAATGCTCTGAAGTAGCTGGTATGACGGAGTTTGTGGGTATGTCCTTCCCGTATATTTTAAACAACTGGGTTCGAGTTTGCATATTCATAATTTCCATGCAGCTGAGTTGCACATTTCATCAGGATTGTTCATTGTTTCCAGTAAAATGAGTGGAGTTGCCTGGTGGTTCTGCCCTACATAAAGACACACACTTTGCATACTTATCCCAGCAGACCGAAGGCGTAAAATTTAACAGCAGCAGGACACTGCTGACGCTTGGCTTAGGTGATGAGCTGTTAGTTGTAAGAATACACTAAAGGCGGATTAGAATCTAGTATTTGTGAACTTAATCTGATCTGTTATTAGTACAATTTACTGATCATAGAAAATAAAACGAAAGCGTTGCAGAAAAATACCCACGTATATGGAAAATAACTATCGATAAGAGCTAGTAGAGAAAATTAGTCATTACGCTGCGATATCAGCTATAATAGGATAATGACAAGCAGATAAAATTAAATAGATTGCAACGTAATCTAGAAGGAAAACAGGAATAGAAACACTACTCGTTCTTGTTAAATTGTGTGTGTGGCAGTATTTCATTATAGAAGTTAAACGTGGGTAACGATAAAAGTGGATGATGCCTGCCTAAAGATTGCGGAAATGTAATTCCGTAGATGACGGTAGGTTATACGGTATGTGATAATAAAAAGAAACAAAGTAGTCTGAGAAAATGAAAGATTGCTGGACAAAGTGAAAGGGGCATCTAAATAGAATGGAAGATAGCAGAATAGAGAGAATATTTCACTACTACAAACCAGCGTGCCGGATGAGAAAATCTAGAAAGAGAGGGGAAATGATACGGGTGATATGGCTTGAATTCCTTGCTGGGTATGATGATACTGGTTTTGGTGAGCCCTACAGTGTGGTGGTCAGTGAGCTTACCGGATGTTAACATGAACTTTCCAAGGTTTGAACAGTGTCTGTTCTCAAAGTAAAAATTGCTGAAAAGGTTCACCAGGAACACATACTAGCGCTTTTTATCAAAACATCTTGGCGTGTCGACACAAATATGCCGTTTATCGCTGATAAACTTTATATATTGTTGAATTTATTCTGCGTTAAAATCCGCAAATCATGTGGAAAACTTCCATGTGACACATTAAATGAAATACGTGGATGGCTCATCACTTAGAAAAAGTGTCTATCTCTCCCTAGCACTTTAGTTAGGAGACGTGACAGCTTGCAAAATGTTAAAATAAGAATTACCATACTACCGTTGTTAGATAGGAAGGCGGAGACGTCCCCTGCCAAGCAGAGCGTTACCCTTATGTCAGCAAATAAAATACATGTAGTTAAGATATGTTGTACCGAAAGTGGAAATCCACAAGCTTCACAGATTAACGGAGTTTATCACCACAAGATGAAAATTTTCGGCAGCCGACAGTGTCCTATTCGTAGCCTGGTGAGCACCACTTTCTTCCATTTATGTGGCTCGTATGATGATTGCCATACCAGCGTGCGTGATTTGATTCACATCTACATCTACATCTACATCTACATGACTACTCTGCAATTCACATTTAAGTGCTTGGCAGAGGGTTCATCGAACCACAATCATACTATCTCTCTACTATTCCACTCCCGAACAGCCGCGGGAGAAACGAACACCTAAACCTTTCTGTTCGAGCTCTGATTTCTCTTATTTTATTTTGATGATCATTCCTACCTATGTAGGATGGGGTCAACAAAATATTTTCGCATTCGGAAGAGAAAGTTGGTGACTGAAATTTCGTAAAAAGGTCTCGCCGCGACGAAAAACGTCTATGCTGTAATGACTTCCATCCCAACTCGCGTATCATATCTGCCACATTCTCTCCCCTATAACGTGATAATACAAAACGACCTGCCCTTTCTTGCACCCTTTCGATGTCCTCCGTCAATCCCACCTGGTAAGGATCCCACACCGCGCAGCAATATTCTAATAGAGGATGAACGAGTGTAGTGTAAGCTGTCTCTTTAGTGGACTTGTTGCATCTTCTAAGTGTCCTGCCAATGAAACGCAACCTTTGGCTCGCCTTCCCGACAATATTATCTATGTGGTCTTTCCAACTGAAGTTGTTCGTAATTTTAACACCCAGGTACTTAGTTGAATTGACAGCCTTGAGAATTGTACTATTTATCGAGTAATTGAATTCCAACGGATTTCTTTTGGAACTCATGTGGATCGTCTCACACTTTTCGTTATTTAGCGTCAACTGCCACCTGCCACACCATACAGCAATCTTTTCTAAATCGCTTTGCAACTGATACTGGTCTTCGGATGACCTTACTAGACGGTAAATTACAGCATCATCTGCGAACAATCTAAGAGAACTGCTCAGATTGTCACCCAGGTCATTTATGTAGATCAGGAACAGCAGAGGTCCCAGGACGTTTCCCTGGGGAACACCTGATATCACTTCAATTTTACTCGATGATTTGCCGTCTATTACTACGAACTGCGACCTTCCTGACAGGAAATCACGAATCCAGTCGCACAACTGAGAAGATACCCCATAGCTCCGCAGCTTGATTAGAAGTCGCTTGTGAGGAACGGTGTCAAAAGCTTTCCGGACATCTAGAAATACGGAATCAACTTGAGATCCCCTGTCGATAGCGGCCATTACTTCGTGCGAATAAAGAGCTAGCTGCGTTGCACAAGAGCGATGTTTTCTGAAGCCATGCTGATTACGTGTCAATAGATCGTTCAAGCAATCGTCGTCCCACTACCACGTTCGATCTCTCGTACAGAGAGATGACAGTGCGCGGCAAACTCATGCTTCCTTGAAACTTTCTGGAAGATTAAAACTGTGGGCAGGACCGACACTCCAACTCGGGACCTTTGCCTTTCGCGGGCAAGTCCTCTACCATCTGAGCCATCGAAGCACGACTCACGCCCCGTTCTCACAGCTTTACTTCTGCCGGTACCTCATCTCATACTTTCCAAACTTTACAGAAGATCTCCTGCGAACACAGTTTCAAGGAAGCGTGAGTTTGCCGCGCACTGTCATCTCTCTGTACGGGAGATCAATGGTGATGGTGGGAAAACGAGTGCTTGGGGGTCGTAATCAACAAACTGATGTAGGAGATGAGGTACTGGCAGAAGTAAAGCTGTGAGGACGGGGCTTGAGTCGTCCTTGGGTAGCTCAGATACTAGAGCACTTGCCCGAGAAAGGCAAAGGTCCCGAGTTCGAGTCTCGGACCTGCAGACAGTTTTAATATGCGAGGAAGTTTCAAACCAGCGCAGAATCCGATGCAAAGTGAAAATCTCATTCTGGTGACGTTTCCTTGGCTGTTTCGTAGGCCTTACCTCAGTACCCAGCAGAACATCTAGTCCTTTGGTTTTGTAACTTCTCTAAGGCACCTTGGACAGATTGAATAATTTTTTTCCCAATTGGATACATTTGTAAAAATTTAGAGCGCTGAGAGAGGAGATGCAGGTGAGAAGCATTAAACTGCAATGGCTTCTCACCTGCTCTAGTGCCTTTAACACTCCGTGTTCCACGGCATCATAATTTGTTCATTTCTGGAGGCGACCTCTGAAGACCCTACCAGGGGTGACGGCTGAACAATCGAATGCTTTCCCCTACTTGAGTCTATCCGTAGCTGTAGCGATAAAATCTTGATGCAGACTTAAAATTAAAGAAAAACTTGGAAAGTGTAGAAAAGAAGAAAAAGAAGAAGAAGGTGAGTGAATTAAATAAGAGACACGCACAGTCGTGAGAGAAATTAGCAGTGAATGGTATTGTGTTGTTGCTGTGGCTGGATAAAGATGAGGGGAAGCGCCGGTAGATGCGCAGCGGCGCTTTGTGGTGAGGGAATGTACTGGGGACGCTGAAATGACGGGCGGCGCTGGTGCTTACCGCTCTTGGCAGCGATCTCGTGCGGCCTGCGGAGCGGCCCGTGGAAGCAGAGGACTCGCAGGCGGGGCAGGGCGGCGGCCATCTCGAGCAGGAAGGCGTCCATCGGCGGCCCGCCGCGCAGCCAGCCGGCGCGCACGTCCAGCTCGCCTGCACACAGCCCGCTCTCAGACACCCGCAAAACTTCCACTTTGTCCGCGAGCTGCCTTCTAACTCGAGGGCTCGCGTCCAAGTCAGGCAAGTGACAATGCTGTAAGTGGCATCCATCTCGCAGATGACATACAGCACAAGCGTGTCATGAAAATGGAAGTTATTTCGTAATACCTGAAGGCTCTGTGTTTAGCCCTCTGCTATTCTCGGTTTTTCTAAATGATTTACTTTGCCATCTGTCAGCAGCAGATCCAGGGTTGTTCGCAGTTGTTGCTTGTATTTTTATTAAACGCTGAAATGATTTACACCGGAAGGTCTCTGGGTCGACAGAAAAATTGAAGTGGTTTAGAGACAATATCACGGTAGTAAATGATCAGAAGAAAACGGCATAGATGATTTTTAGGGACATAAGAGCAGAAGCTAGAAGCAATTATAATGAGCTCCGGAAAATTTAAGGACAAGAACGTATTAACTACTCTGTGGAAATTAATGGAAGTTCCAGAGCATGTTGCCAGAGGTGTCCCGGTCGTGTACAGAAAGCTGGATGTCTCGGAACACAAAGTACTGGCGTGGTGCACAGAGACCACTGCCGTGCAGTCTCCCTGTCACTGCCATCTGACCGCACACTGGGCAACAGGCTGGAAGGGGCTCAGGTCAAACAACATTTAACAGTACTTCCCTAAGAGCATAGGGACTGGACCACGAGAAGAGGGGCCCAGTGGCGGATAAGAGCAGATTCAGTGGGAGTTATAGTTCTGGATGTATCCTCATATCGGGAGACAGGGGAGGACGTAACGATCCCATTAACACTGTAGAAAATTATCGTCTCGGGGGTCCAGGTGTTATGGTGTGGACAGGCATAATTGATCTCCAGATCTTTGAAAGCGGTACACTCGTACGTCTGCGTCATGGTGACACTGTAAAAAGGTGCAATAACCAGAGATTCACCACGTATTCTGTATTTAGCTTCAAATTAGGATTTTTATTACGGAATCACAAGTGTGTTGGTTTCCTAGTTAGTATTTTCTTCAAATTTTACTGTTCACCCATACGATCGTAATGGTATTTTATTCTGTGCTAGGAAAATTCACTTTCAAGTTAAAAAGTATTTATTTGGAGACTCCAGCTGGTAAACGCACTTTGTATGAAAGTGATATACTTATGATCTTGAACGAAATGTAGGCCATTAACCTGAAGACAATAACACTAAGGACGAGTGTACTATATTCATTCCAGTGAGCGATATAAATGACATATCTTTTGAAGAAATCAGTGACACAGAAATTTTCTAGCAGAAAGAATTTATTCTCTTCGCAATGATTTATCTCTTTGAGAAATAATTTTCACCTTGTAAATACTAACAAAGAGAATAAAGAAGTAAAACGATTCAACCTGTGAAAAGTTCAAGTAATTATCGACACCGTTAAGAATATTTACAACCGTCTTCTAGATATTACCAATCCTTTTCAACTGATTAACAGATAACTAGTTTTTCAAGAAAGTGTCACTTCAAGCAATATGCCAAAATTAAGGCTAGACCGGTATGTTCATAAATTTTTGTGAAGTCACCAACCTCATGTCTAATCGATTTTTAAATGTACCAATGTTTGGATGGTACTTGGTACTTCTGTGGTTCTTTGGCTTGTATTGCAAAACCATTCCTCGTGGAGGCCTCTTATATTTTTATAACTATTTCCCTACAGGTTCATTTCTGGAGAAAACAGTTGTCACGGGGATCATGTAACGCGAACAATTATAACAGGATACGGGAAGTAAACCTCTGAGCCACTTCAAAGTTAAAAAGAGCAAAATCAGTACATACGATTTGGAGGGATGGAAAGGTAGTCTTGGCACAACAGGAAGATAGCAATTGGGTTGTAATGGCAAACATATTCTAGAATTCATTCGGAACCTAAGGTGGAGT
This sequence comes from Schistocerca gregaria, assembly GCF_023897955.1. NCBI lineage: Eukaryota > Metazoa > Arthropoda > Insecta > Orthoptera > Acrididae > Schistocerca > Schistocerca gregaria. The sequence goes on from NC_064923.1 coordinate 756,473,189, forward strand.
TCTAGTCCAAAAAGGAACTAGAATGATCCTCTGTTGTAAACAGCTTCAAACCAGTAAGTGGGCAGGGTGAACATGTGTGAATACTTGGTTTAGAAGCAAATGGACTTTGAAGGTTATTCTGTGCTTCCCTACTTAGCTGCAGTCAACAGCTGGTTAGCATACTCGTACAGGATAGTCACAAAACGAAATAAAATTCCAAAGAAAAATATCACTTTCGTAAAATTTGTTTGAAAATTTTTACGGTTGTACTCGTAACTCCTATAAAGAAAAGATATGAGGATGAAGCAGAATGAGGCAAGTAGAAGATCAAAATGTTGCAAATCTCAAGCCCCTATTCCTTGGGTTGACAAGAGATTAGATGGTTATAATCATTTTCTGGCCGTTGATGTTCTAATTTCAGGACTGTGTAGAGGATTATCATGTAATAGAGCCCAAATCTGTAGCGAAAGGTGCAATATTTATTTGTCTTTTAAAGCTCAGAATTTGTTCTTGCAGTTTCACGCAGAAAACTAATATGCTCTTTTTGAGTTTTACATTGTTATTAACAATGTTTCAATGATCGGTGACTTATAACTTTGATTATTTAAATTTATATTCTTGAACTGAATAATGAATGAATAATAAAGTATATAATTACTATAGCATGAGATAAATACGCGGTTTCTTTGTCAATCACAGCCCTATGTATCTGTGAAATATACTGCATGTATTTTATAAATAATTCCAAATCTACATGATAGTATGGATTCTTGTTTAGATTGCTGAATGAAAGAAGAAATTTTTTAGTATTTTTTCCGACACAACTCTACAGTCTAAATCAAACTAAAATTAAAAGGTAGTGACATAAAAAGTTAAAAAATCAATTTACCGTATAAGAGCTATATATCAGGAAATCCCCCCATGAACCATGGACCTTGTCGTTGGTGGGGAGGCTTGCGTGCCTCAGCGATACAGATGGCCGTACCGTAGGTGCAACCACAACGGAGGGGTATCTGTTGAGAGGCCAGACAAACGTGTGGTTCCTGAAGAGGGGCAGCAGCCTTTTCAGTAGTTGCAGGGGCAACAGTCTGGATGATTGACTGATCTGGCCTTGCAACATTAACCAAAACGGCGTTGCTGTGCTGGTACTGCGAACGGCTGAAAGCAAGGGGAAACTACAGCCGTAATTTTTCCCGAGGACATGCAGCTTTACTGTATGATTAAATGATGATGGCATCCTCTTGGGTAAAATATTCCGGAGGTAAAATAGTCCCCCATTCGGATCTCCGGGCGGGGACTACTAAGGAGGATGTCGTTATCAGGAGAAAGAAAACTGGCGTTCTACGGGTCGGAGCGTGGAATGTCAGATCCCTTAATCGGGCAGGTAGGTTAGAAAATTTAAAAAGGGAAATGGATAGGTTAAAGTTAGATATAGTGGGAATTAGTGAACTTCGGTGGCAGGAGGAACAAGACTTCTGGTCAGGTGATTACAGGGTTGTAAACACAAAATCAAATAGGGGTAATGCAGGAGTAGGTTTAATAATGAATAGGAAAATAGGAATGCGGGTAAGCTACTACAAACAGCATAGTGAACGCATTATTGTGGCCAAGATAGATACTAAGCCCACACCTACTACAGTAGTACAAGTTTATATGCCAACTAGCTCTGCAGATGACGAAGAAATTGAAGAAATGTACGATGAAATAAAAGAAATTATTCAGATAGCGAAGGGAGACGAAAATTTAATAGTAATGGGTGACTGGAATTCGAGTGTAGGAAAAGGGAGAGAAGGAAACATAGTAGGTGAATATGGATTGGGGCTAAGAAATGAAAGAGGAAACCGCCTAGTAGAATTTTGTACAGAGCACAACTTAGTCATAGGTAACACTTGGTTTAAGAATCATGAAAGAAGGTTGTATACGTGGAAGAACCCTGGAGATACTAAAAGGTATCAGATAGATTATATAATGGTAAGACAGAGATTTAGGAACCAGGTTTTAAGTTGTAAGACATTTCCAGGGGCAGATGTGGACTCTGACCACAATCTATTGGTTATGACCTGTAGATTAAAACTGAAGAAACTGCAAAAAGGCGGGAATTTAAGGAGATGGGACCTGGATAAACTGAAAGAACCAGAAGTTGTACAGAGTTTCAGGGAGAGCATAAGGGAACAATTGACAGGAATAGGGGAAAGAAACACAGTAGAAGAAGAATGGGTAGCTCTGAGGGATGAAGTAGTGAAGGCAGCAGAGGATAAAGTAGGTAAAAAGACGAGGGCTGCTAGAAATCCTTGGGTAACAGAAGAAATATTGAATTTAATTGACGAAAGGAGAAAATATAAAAATGCAGTAAATGAAGCAGGCAAAAAGGAATACAAACGTCTCAAAAATGAGATCGAGAGGAAGTGCAAAATGGCTAAACAGGGATGGCTAGAGGATAAATGTAAGGATGTAGAGGCTTATCTCACTAGGGGTAAGATAGATACTGCCTACAGGAAAATTAAAGAAACCTTTGGAGAGAAGAGAACCACGTGTATGAATATCAAGAGCTCAGATGGCAACCCAGTTCTAAGCAAAGAAGGGAAAGCAGAAAGGTGGAAGGAGCATATAGAGCGTCTATACAAGGGTGATGTACTTGAGGGCAATATTATGGAAATGGAGGAGGTTGTGGATGAGGATGAGATGGGTCATACGATATTGCGTGAAGAGTTTGACAGAGCACTGAAAGACCTGAGTCGGAACAAGGCCCCCGGAGTAGACAACATTCCATTAGAACTACTGACGGCCTTGGGAGAGCCAGTCATGACAAAACTCTACCAGCTGGTGAGCAAGATGTATGAGACAGGCCAAATACCCTCAGACTTCAAGAAGAATATAATAATTCCAATCCCAAAGAAAGCAGGTGCTGACAGATGTGAAAATTACCGAACTATCAGTTTAATAAGTCACAGCTGCAAAATACTAACGCGAATTCTTTACAGACGAATGGAAAAACTGGTAGATGCGGACCTCGGGGAGGATCAGTTTGGATTCCGTCGAAATGTTGGAACACGTGAGGCAATACTGACCTTACGACTTATCTTAGAAGAAAGATTAAGAAAAGGCAAACCTACGTTTCTAGCATTTGTAGACTTAGAGAAAGCTTTTGACAATGTTGACTGGAATACTCTTTTTCAAATTCTAAAGGTGGCAGGGGTAAAATACAGGGAGCGAAAGGCTATTTACAATTTGTACAGAAACCAGATGGCAGTCATAAGAGTCGAGGGGCATGAAAGGGAAGCAGTGGTTGGGAAAGGAGTGAGACAGGGTTGTAGCCTCTCCCCGATGTTATTCAATCTGTATATTGAGCAAGCAGTAAAGGAAACAAAAGAAAAATTTGGAGTAGGTATTAAAATTCATGGAGACGAAGTAAAAACTTTGAGGTTCGGCGATGACATTGTAATTCTGTCAGAGACGGCAAGGGACTTGGAAGAGCAGTTGAACGGAATGGACAGTGTCTTGAAAGGAGGATATAAGATGAACATCAACAAAAGCAAAACGAGGATAATGGAATGTAGTCAAATTAAATCGGGTGATGGTGAGGGAATTAGATTAGGAAATGAGACACTTAAAGTAGTAAAGGAGTTCTGCTATTTAGGAAGTAAAATAACTGATGATGGTCGAAGTAGAGAGGATATAAAATGTAGACTGGCAATGGCAAGGAAAGCGTTTCTGAAGAAGAGAAATTTGTTAACATCGAATATAGATTTAAGTGTCAGGAAGTCATTTCTGAAAATATTTGTTTGGAGTGTAGCCATGTATGGAAGTGAAACATGGACGATAACTAATTTGGACAAGAAGAGAATAGAAGCTTTCGAAATGTGGTGCTACAGAAGAGTACTGAAGATAAGGTGGATAGATCACGTAACTAATGAGGAGGTATTGAATAGGATTGGGGAGAAGAGAAGTTTGTGGCACAACTTGACTAGAAGAAGGGATCGGTTGGTAGGACATGTTTTGAGGCATCAAGGGATCACAAATTTAGCATTGGAGGGCAGTGTGGAGGGTAAAAATCGTAGAGGGAGACCGAGAGATGAGTACACTAAGCAGATTCAGAAGGATGTAGGTTGTAGTAGGTACTGGGAGATGAAGAAGCTTGCACAGGATAGAGTAGCATGGAGAGCTGCATCAAACCAGTCTCAGGACTGAAGACCACAACAACAACAACATATCAGGAAATTATGGTATGTAAACCGAAGATAATATACAATTCATTGCCTACAAACACAAATGATACAGAACATTATAATACTGTAAAAAGAAGATAGGTAACATGAAACAGTTTCTGTAGCATCAGGGAATATATAAATTATTCACACTGGCACTGGTCTGACAATTTCTTGAAGAATATCTAAGATGTGTTTTCTATGTGTTTCACATAAACAATGTTTCTGCTGCTTGTAATGCAACAGCTTACAATTCACACAACAATTTTAAAAAATGGCCAATAATATTGTGACAACCAAAAATCGATATCGCTATTTTTCAAATTATGTTAATATTATCGTTGTTTACAAACCGTGTTAAAGGTCTTTGACAATCTGTAAAAGAAACCGGAAGCATCACAAGGAATGTTTTTTTTAATAAAAGTACCGACTGTAGTATTCACAGCTTACTTAATATTGTGTATTTATTTTGACAACTTACTGAAGAAAATCGGGAATCCACTTAGTGTTTTCAAGCCACCGTTATGTGGATGACCTTGGTGCTAGTGGCGGGAGGGAAAGAACAGTAAGAAACGAAAATACAGCTGTCGCAGGCAGGGTACCATGGTGTATGTGTGTGGCTGCATTATGTCCGGTGACGTAAAAATTTTGACTGCTAAAACGGTACTTATACAAGTGAAAGTTGGTGTGGCAGCGGTATTTGTGACCTATAGTCGTCTCCAGTAATTGTGGGTTTTGCACAGCAGGAATATCCAACATTTGTCTAAGATGGAATCTGGGGCCAACGCAACTTCAAGGGAAATGGCTACCGCAAGCAACGTGGTAGTGACAAATTAATTCCATCTCACTGGAGACGTGAAGAGCCTACCTAATTATCATTCAGCGGCAGTCATCTACAGCACCGCTACGACAGCGATAACAAAGGCATAATTTCTATTTAACCCAAGTAATCTGAAGTGTAATGCATATTACATTGTTTAATTACTGAATATAATATTTTTTTCTGAAGAGTTTCTGGAAGCCATTCTCCTTATGTAACAAACTGAATCCTACGTTTCTTGTTAATTTGTTTAAATAAGTGCAAGTCAGTCTGAATGGTCAACAGAGGGTATAAAGAAATTTCAGAATCACAATGGCGAAAGATTGTTGCAAGAGGAGGTACCTGTAAAGCACAGTTTTGAATTTTTTTGTGTGCATATAAAATTATCTGGTCTAATTGCTCATTCACTTGAAGCTTCAAATTTTGATATTCCTGTCACTAAACAACTGTTACAATAGATAAAATTGCTACTTTCATACTTAACGAGAAATACTTTCCGTGCTACGAAAACATTAAAAATATAGATTACGGGCAATTCAGTTACTCTGAGATTAGAAGACGAATGGAACGCATGTGGAATCGGTGAGTTCGGTTACATACTGCTTCATTGATTTGATTGTCCCTCTCAGCTGGGCACCAAGAAGGCTGTTGCAGTGAACTTGGCAAAGAGCAACAACATCTGAGGGTGTGAAATAGCGTGTTTGAAGCGGTTGGAGTGGAGCGGTATTAGGTTGTTTTTGTAAAATTATGTTTCCAAACATGACCTTGCTTGTGATATGAATTAGAAAATAAAGATGCCTTTGTTTTTTACGTAATTAAGGCCCATAAACCATGCCCCTTGGCATTGGTGGAGAGGCATGCCTGCCTCAGCGATACAGATGGCCGTACCGAAGGTGCAAACACAACGGATGGGTATCTGTTGAGAGGACAGACAAACGTGTGGTTCCTGAAGAGGGGCAGCAGCCTTTTCAAAGTTGCAAGGGCAAAAGTCTGGATGATTGACTGATCTGGCCTTGTAACACTAACCAAAACGGCCTTCCTGTGACGGTACTGCGAACGGCTGAAAGCAAGGGGAAACTACGGCCGTAACTTTTCCCGAGGGCATGCAGCTTTACTGTATGGTTAAATGACGATGGCGTCCTTTTGGGTAAAATATTCCTGAGGTAAAATAGTCCCCCATACGGATCTCCGGGCTGGGACTACTCAAGAGGACGTCGCTATCAGGAGAAAGAAAGCTGGCGTTCTACGGATCGGAGCGTGGAATGTCAGATCCCTTAATCGGGCAGAAAGGTTAGAAAATTTAAAATAGGGAAATGGATAGGTTAAAGTTAGATATAGTGGGAATTAGTTAAGTTCGGTGGCAGGAGGAACAAGACTTTTAGTCAGGTGAATAAAGGGCTATAAATACAGAATCAAATAGGAGTAAAGCAGAAGTAGGTTTAATAATGAATAAAAAATAGGAGTGCGGGTAGGCTACTACAAACAGCATAGTGAAGGCATTATTGTGGCCAAGATAGACACGAAGCCCACGACTACTACAGTAGTACAAGTTCATATGCCAACTAGCTCTCCAGATGATGACGAAAGGGATTAAATGTAAAATGAGATAAAAGAAATGATTCAGATAGTGAAGGGAGTCGAAAATTTAATAGTCATGGGTGATTGGAATTCGAGAGTAGGAAAAGGGAGAGAAGAAAACATAGTAGGTGAATTCAGATTGGGGGCAAGAAAGGAAAGCGAAAGCCGTCTGGTAGAATTCAGCACAGAGCATAACTTAATCATAGCTAACACTTGGTTCAAGAATCATAAATGAAGGTTGTATACATAGAAGAATCCTGGAGATACAAGAAGGTATCAGATAGATTACATAATGGTAAGACAGAGATTTAGGAACCAGGTTTTAAATTGTAATACATTTTCAGGGGCAGATGAGGACTCTGACCACAATCTGTTGGTTATGAACTGTACATTAAAACTGAAGGAACCGCAAAAGGGTGGAAATATAAGGAGATGGGACCTGTGTAAACTGAAAGAACCAGAGGTTGTACAGAGTTTCAGGGAGAGCATAAGGGATCAGTTGACACGAATGGGGGAAAGAAATGCTGTAGAAGAAGAATGGTTAGCTTTGAGGGATGAAGTAGTGAAGGCAGCAGAGGGTCAAGTAGGTAAAAAGACGAGGGCTAGTAGAAATCCTTGGGTAACAGAAGAAATATTGAATTTAACTGATGAAAGGAGAAAATACAAAAATGCATTAAATCAAGCAGGCAAAAAGGAATACAAACGTCTCAAAAATTATATCGACAGGAAGTGGAAAATGGCTAAGCAGGGATGGATAGAGGACAAATGTAACGATGTAGAGCCTTATCTCACTAGGGGCAAGATAGATACTGCCTACAGAAAAATTAAAGTGACCTTTGGAGAAAAGAGAGCCACTTGTATTAATATCAAGAGCTCAGTCGAATACCCAGTTCTAAGCAAAGAAGGGAAATCAGAAAGGTGGAAGGAGTATATAGAGGGTCCATACAAGGGTGATGTACTTGAGGACAATATTATGGAAATGGAAGAGGATGTAGATGGGAGATACGATACTGCGTGAAGAGTTTGACAGAGCACTGAAGGACCTGAGTTGAAACAAGGCCCCGGGAGTAGACAACATTCCATTAGAACTACTGACCATCTCGTGAGCAAGATGTATGAGACAGGCGAAATACCCTCAGACTTCAACAAAAATATAATAATTCCAATCCCAAAGACAGCAGGTGTTAACAGATGTGAAAATTACCGAACTATCAGATTAATAAGTCACAGCTGCGAAATACTAACGTAAATTCTTTACAGACGAATGGAAAAACTGGTAGAAAACTCGGGGAAGATCAGTTTGGATTCCGTAGGAATATTAAAGAGACTGACCTTACGACTTATCTTAGATGAAAGATTAAACCTACGTTTCTAGCATTTTTATACTTAGAGAAAGCTTTTGACAACGTTGACTGGTATACTCTCTTTCGAATTCTAAAGGTGGCAGTGGTAAAATACAGGGAGCTAAAAGCTATTTACAATTTGTACAGAAACCAAATGGCAGTTACAAGTGATGAGGGGCATGAAAGGGAAGCAGTGGTTGGGAAGGGAGTGAGACAGCGTTGTAGCCTCTCCCCGATGTTATTCAATCTGTATATTGAGCAAGCAGGAAAGGAAACAAAAGAGAAATTCTGAGTAGGTATTAAAATCCATGAAGAAGAAATAAAAACTTTGAGGTTCGCCGATAACATTGTAATTCTGTCAGAGACAGCAAAGGACTTGGAAGAGCAGTTGAATGGAATGGACAGGGTCTTGAAAGGAGGATATAAAGTGAACATCAACAAAAGCAAAACGAGGATAATGGAATGTAGTCGATTTAAGTCAGGTGATGCTCAGGGAATAAGATTAGGAAATGAGACACTTAAAGTAGTAAAGGAGTTCTGCTATTTGGGGAGCAGAATAACTGATGATGGTCGAAGTAGAGAGGATATAAAATGTAGACTGGCAATGGCAAGGAAAGTGTTTCTGAAGAAGAGAAATTTGTTAACATCGAGTACAGATTTAAGTGTCAGGAAGTTGTTTCTGAAAGTATTTGTATTGAGTGTAGCCATGTGTGGAAGTGAAACATGGACAGTAAATAGTTTGGACAAGAAGAGAATAGAAGCTTTCGAAATGTGGTGCTACAGAAGAATGCTGAAGATTAGATTGGTAGATCACATAACTAATGAGGAGGTATTGAATAGAATTGGGGAGAAGAGGAGTTCGTGGCACAACTTGACAAGAAGAGGGGACCGGCTATTAGGACACGTTCTGAGGCATCAATGGATCACAAGTTTAGCATTGGAGGGCAGCGTGGAGGGTAAAAATCGTAGAGGGAGACCAAGAGATGAATACACTAACCAGATTCAGGAGGATGTAGGTTGCAGGAAGCACTGGGAGATGAAGAAGCTTGCACAGGATAGAGTAGCATGGAGAGCTGCGTCAAACCAGTCTCAGGACTGAAGACCACAACAACAACAACAACAACAACAAAGTAAAAACGTGTTTACACATTGTATTAACTAATTCTGTCCCTTGTTCACTTGCACTTGTCTGAGGGAACTCGCATATTACAAACCATGGCCTACATCTCAACAAGAATGGAAAAGGAAAGCAGCTGAGTGATAACAAGAATCTTTAACGAGGACGCTAATGTTCATAGGCATATCCCAATAAACAGCAGTTTGAGGGCACCATCTTTTTTAGGATAAAGCTAGAATGCAAGCTATTACTACTAAAAGATGTAAACATAACTGAAAGTTTTAGGTCTAAACAGGAGGTTAGTGTAACTGTATTGTATCGAAATATTAGATTTGAAAGGTAACATTAACGAACATCTCATGTGATGACATGAATTCAATCCTCCAAAGATGTATTAAGTGTTTCTGAACATGTTTTGACCGCTAGTATACGAATGCTGAATATGGATGGTTTTAACATAGCATCCAGCTATTGCAGCTAACGTATAAATATAGGAACATTGGTGTCCATAGATTTTGCAGTGATCAACATTTTGAAACTAGTTCTGCAGAAGCTGATTTTCATGGAAAGTTAATAGTAATAGCCACGACATAGAGGCACGTGGTAATTGTGAAACATTTATAAAATAACTTGACGTATTATTAAATTTCTTATCTTACAAACAGGATGCGGTAGTGTTAAGTGGTGATTTTAATTTCAATTTTTAGAGCATAAATAGCCTAAAACTATACTACAGTCCATTACCACATCAAATACTATGGTCTCCCTTGACAGTTCACAACAGGTGCTATAGGAACCAGCAACAATGCCACTGACAACATTTTTATAGTTACATCAAGACTGCAAAGTAATAGTGAAAATGCGTATGATTAATGGTGGTGGTGGTTAGTGTTTAACGTCCTGTCGACAACGAGGTCATTAGAGACGGAGCGCAAGCTCGGGTTAGGGAAGGATTGGGAAGGAAATCGGCCGTGCCCTTTCAAAGGAACCACGTATGATTAATGGCCTCTTAGACATCACACTCACATGCTGACGTTTAATATCAGATTGAGTACTATAAATAAAAATAACTGGAAAACTACAGTTAATAAATGCAAGAAAAAATTTGGAATTCAAGAAGTATTTGCGAAATACTGACTGGAATGACGCCGACAACACCTCTGTTACTAATTTATAATCTAATTTATTCCGTAAAGTAATCCAGACTACATTGAGAACTGTATTCCTAAGCAATTTATCAGTCAAAAAGGGTTAATTGCACCTATGTCCTGCATTACAGATGGAACCAACATGTCATACAACACTAAGAAAAGAATTTACTTGGCGTCAAGGGACACTGATGATGACAGGTTCAAATCACATTACAAACTGTACAGCTAGATTCTAAACAAAATGGTCAGAACATAAAAACATATATACTTTCAAGAAAAATAAGTGCATACAGCAACAAGATAAGAACTGTTTGTAACGTAGCAAAAAATGAAACAGTGAAAATGTATCAAGAGACTGAAGACATTTCTTCACAGATAGATAATGACTAGATAAAAGATAGCCCCAATCTGCAGAACTTTTAATTGCTTTTACTGTCAGTAGCAGATAACGTAAGTTTGAACACATCCTTAGCAAATCTTGTACAGTTCCTAAAGAAAGCCTTTGATAACAAGTTTGAGAAATTTTGACTTCATCCTACATCTCCAGTAGAAATTTTCTGTAACTCTCTTAAACATAAATGTTCAAGTGGTTGTGATACAATAAATAGGAAAATAATGAAATATTACTCAGCTGAATTTAGTAATGTATTGCTTTAGTTTGCGTATGCATTTTTTCACAGTACTACTTTCCCATAGGGAATTAAATATACCACTGTCGAGTCACTACAGACAAAAGAGGTGAAACATTGGTAAAGAATTACTGCCAGTTTCTTCAAATGCTTTTCAAAAGATCATGTACAACAGACTTTATAAACACACTCCTGGAAATGGAAAAAAGAACACATTGACACCGGTATGTCAGACCCACCATACTTGCTCCGGACACTGCGAGAGGGCTGTACAAGCAATGATCACACGCACGGCACAGCGGACACACCAGGAACCGCGGTGTTGGCCGCCGAATGGCGCTAGCTGCGCAGCATTTGTGCACCGCCGCCGTCAGTGTCAGCCAGTTTGCCGTGGCATACGGAGCTCCATCGCAGTCTTTAACACTGGTAGCATGCCGCGACACCGTGGACGTGAACCGTATGTGCAGTTGACGGACTTTGAGCGAGGTCGTATAGTGGACATGCGGGAGGCCGGGAGGACGTACTGCCGAATTGCTCAACACGTGTGGCGTGAGGTCTCCACAGTACATCGATGTTTTCGCCAGTGGTCGGCGGAAGGTGCACGTGCCCGTCGACCTGCGACCAGACCGCAGCGACGCACGGATGCACGCCAAGACCGTAGGATCCTACGCAGTGCCGTAGGGGACCGCACCGCCACTTCCCAGCAAATTAGGGACACTGTTGCTCATGGGGTATCGGCGAGGACCATTCGGAACCGTCTCCATGAAGCTGGGCTACGGTCCCGCACACCGTTAGGTCGTCTTCCGCTCACGCCCCAACATCGTGCAGCCCGCCTCCAGTGGTGTCGCGACAGGCGTGAATGGAGGGACGAATGGAGACGTGTCGTCTTCAGCGATGAGAGTCGCTTCTGCCTTGGTGCCAATGATGGTCGTATGCGTGTTTGGCGCCGTGCAGGTGAGCGCCACAATCAGGACTGCATACGACCGAGGCACACAGGGCCAACACCCGGCATCATGGTGTGGGGAGCGATCTCCTACACTGGCCGTACACCTCTGGTGATCGTCGAGGGGACACTGAATAGTGCACGGTACATCCAAACCGTCATCGAACCCATCGTTCTACCATTCCTAGACCGTCAAGGGAACTTGCTGTTCCAACAGGACAATGCACGACCGCATGTATCCCGTGCCACCCAACGTGCTCTAGAAGGTGTAAGTCAACTACCCTGGCCAGCAAGATCTCCGGATCTGTCCCCCATTGAGCATGTTTGGGACTGGATGAAGAGTCGTCTCAAGCGGTCTGCACGTCCAGCACGAACGCTGGTCCAACTGAGGCGCCAGATGGAAATGGCATGGCAAGCCGTTCCACAGGACTACATCCAGCATCTCAACGATCGTCTCCATGGGAGAATAGCAGCCTGCATTGCTGCGAAAGGTGTATATACACTGTACTAGTGAGGACATTGTGCATGCTCTGTTGCCTGTGTCTATGTGCCTGTGGTTCTGTCAGTGTGATCATGTGATGTATCTGACCCCAGGAATATGTCAATAAAGTTTCCCCTTCCTGGGTCAATGAATTCACGGTGTTTTCTTATTTCAATTTCCAGGAGTGTATATAGATTCCAAGTCATTACCATTACGACAGAACAGAGTCAGATAGATGGGCCCATATGTATTCAACAGCCTACCTGAGAACACTGGATGTTGGGTCAACAATGTGGTGAAATTTAAGACTGAATTAAAGAACTTTCTTCTGACCAATTCCTTCTACGTCACTGAAGATTATCTTGACAGAAATTCTTAATGTTTGGTTTATAATTAGAATTAGCATTGTTTTATTTAGTTGTTGGGCGGTTACAAAAGTTTTCATCACAAAATGTATTAATTAAGGTACTCTGATAACTCTATATTCAGTTAAAATATTCTCTTTACATTCGGTACGTTCTTGTAGTACTATACAATATTACAAATATTCTTCAGCCACTCTGTGGCTGCGTCAGAGAATCTGTGCACATCCTTCAGATCACCCTCATAGTAAATGGCTCATTGACTCGTTTTCCTCGCACTCACATTCAGGAGTTTCAGATATGTCCCATTTGTTTATTACTTGTTTACATCAAACAACCCTCATCCAGACACAGTTCGAAACTGTCCACAATTTTCTCCCGAGAGGGGAAAAATAATGCTGTAACATAAGCACATAAGCATATTGCACTTAAATTAAGTAGAATGCACAACTTTGACTTGTTAGAGCTTCCCAGAGGCCATTCTCCATGGGACTCATGGACTACAACTAATGTAATGTAACTGAATAGTCAGAAAAATAGTGTGTGAGACCAAAGACGACTATCCGTGCCATTATTAACGGGACTGATTATTACTGAAATTTAATTTAATAGGAGTTGTTTATAATGCTAAATGATACCTTGTAATCCGCTTGTGAGTGAACTTCTGGTGACTTAGGTTTGCAAACCAGTAGCAACAGAATCATGTAATTGAGGCTTTCTGGGTCTGAAGAATGCTGACTGCCACACGAAGAGCGTCACTACTGGAGTCGATGTTTGCAGATTATTGACAATAGTTTTTATAAAATAAAAATATACTCGCTGCCAGTTAATTGGCAGAACTGTTGGTCTAAACTTCATGGGTAAATGCACATATTCTTGTTTAGGTCCATAATTATAAAATGACAAATAATGTTCAGTTTGGGAACCTACCTCACTATTCGTTGGCAGGGGCTGTCTCTATGCACTAGTCGTTCATTTTGCTGTTGTGACGAAAGTGGTACGGTGCCACATCAGGTGCTGCGTGGTGTATGACAGTCTGTTAGCGCCGTGAAATGTAGTCTGTTGACTGTATTTCATGGACGCTTTCAAGCTCACAGTGTCACGCGTATAGCATACAGCCATAGGTGTGAGTAGTGCAGAGTTATGTGATTGGCAGTGGTGTGCCCGTGACGACATTTGGAGCTCTGTTCTTGTAGATAAGTTTTTAAATAATAGATTAGAAGCGGCTTTTAAGCGTTTATTGTTGTTATAAATAAATTTTGTCATTTCATTAGGGTAAGTCTTATTAATTGTGAAAAACTATATTTTCTTATTGAGCCTACATCGTAATCTTAGGTCTACATTTACATGTGAAACCATACTAAAAGAGTAACATAAATTTTCTTCTCATTTCATTGTACCTAGAGAAATCAATAAGCCGTTTTTGGAAAGTATGGATGTTGTTATAGGGAGTGTTTTGGGAAAATTGTGGGTTGTGGTTTCATTGGGACGATTGCAGTAGGGAAGAGAACGGGGTGTGCAGTAGGGCTGTTCCATGGAATTCTAGGCTATGCAGGAAAAATCACAAATCTAGAGCATTAGTGCAATATTTGTGCCCTTCAGGCAGAATTAGAAAACGCGAAATTTGGATTACAACAACTGAAGTGGGGGGAAAGAGAATAGAGACTCGGAAAAGGTGGCAAGCAAGGGCTAACAGGGGAAAATTTTGCTTGCAAATTCTTAATTCAGTTAAGCAATAGATTCCGATTGCTACCAGAATTAGAGAAGGAAGAGTCTCATGTAGATGATTGTATGGTGCAACAGAATAACGCTAATAAACTTACAGGTAAATCGAGTGAAAAATAGACAGGAGAAGCAGAGTTCTGCTGGTAGGCAGTAGTCATGGAAGGAGTGTAGGCCAAATTAGGTGCAGGGTATAATGTATTCATTCAACAACAATAAGCTAAAGAGATACATGCCTACCCAGTGCTAAACGAATTCTCAGATCACAATGGGCAGTTACGCTGTATAATTTAGCTCAATGTACAGTTCAGAAACACTTTACGAAAACAGTATAGCTATGCCAAAGCTACTGACGATTTTAAAGAAAGCTTAAAAATGTTGACTCGGTTAAAATTTACAATCAGGATAATGATAACGTAAATTCACCATATTACTTAATTTTTTAAACTAGTTTTCCTAAAAAGATTAGATCACTACAGATATCAGTCTCTTACTCCTAAGTAAAAAATACTTGCCAGAAATGCTTTCTTATTATAAACGACACAGTAATATGTGAAGAAAAGTTTTAAAAAATCCAGGAGAGGCTCATCTTGCCAGAAAATTGCAGAACAGATAGTAAAATAAAATCAGTATGGAATATTCTTAAAAGAGAGATAGCGAAAGAAGCCATAGAATATCGCATTATTTCTCTTAAAGAGAGTGGGTACATGGTAAAAGAAAGTTTATACATTGCAGATGTTTTTAATAATTACTTTATAACACTAGTTGATGAAAATTGGTGCAAATAGTTCAGAAGAAAAGCAAAACATGACACTGAATAAGCAACACAGAAGATATTATGTGAATAAATAGCTAATCTCAGATCCTCATCTGAAAAAAGAAATATCATCATGACTCTAGACTCTAAAAGTACGCGTGCAGTAGAGAATATCTTCAAAAAGACGCTAAAAGGTTGTGGCCCTATAATATGTAATGTTCTGAGTCACTTACGTAAACTATCATTAACGCAGGATGTTTTCCCACAAAGATGGAAACATGCCATTGCTAGGCCTCTCTATACAAGGTGAGTCACTAACTATTGCCACGAAGAATAACTCTGAATGTGCGATAGCAGCTGCAAAGTTTGTGGGACAAAAGTTGCTTGGAGCAACATAATATGACGTTGGTTTTCTGTTGCTAGGTAGGGTCGCTTCAGAGATATGATGGTCAATTTTTTTTTAATGGGATGCTATAGTTTCATACTTCTTTTCTGATATCAGCTATCGAGACGAATACAGTGATGTGTAACAATAAGGTCTTTGAAGGTCAACAAAGGTCACAAAGGTGGCATGAACATCTATTTGCAGAAGGTGTTCGAAGTGATGACCATTGGTATCAATGCAGTGTTGCAGTCTACTACTGGTCTTACCGTTCCTATTAGTATTGTATTGCGAAACCGTGGAATGGTGTTGACATGTCAGTGGCACGTTAGATGGATACGCCGTATTCGGCGAATATTTACTATTTGCACGGTATACCAGAGAGAATTGTCAGAGCATGTGCTTCGATAAGTGCCGATGTGATGAAGAATACCACTCAATCCATGATAAGAAGATTGCAATACCTTACTGTTACACATCACTGGATTCGTCCCGATAGCCGCTATCAGAAAATAAGCACTAAACTATAGCATCCCATTAAAAAAAAAGTTGACCTTATCTCTGACGTGACCCTAACTAGCAACAAAAAACTGACGTCATAATATGGACCCCGTAGTCCCATGCAACATTTGTCCCACAAACTTTTCAGCTCCAGTCATACTTTCGGAGTTATTCTAGGTGGCTATAGTTAGTGACTCGCCGTGCATAAAAAGGGTAACTCCGGTGATGTCAGTAACTATTGTCTCTTCATACACCATTCTCTAAAAATTTTGAGAGGGTAATTTACACCATCCTTCTCATCCAACTATGTATTAACGAGATACTTCCACAATCACAGTCTAGATTTCAAAAGGACACTTGAACTTATTTGTACATTTACATCATAGAATCTTTTGATGACAAAATACCACCAATTGGGATCTTCTGTGAATTGAAGGCATTTGATCGTGTCAGTTCTTACGTTCAGCTGGAAAAGTTATGATTTTGCGTGCCCAGATAGCCATGCATTTTAAGTGATACTTCCTGGAAGGTGCACTGGCCCCAGATCGAATACGCCTCGCGAATTAATGATGGCTGATGTATTTAGGCAGTTTCCCACATCCCACATCGCAAACATTTAAAAAACTTCCACTCACTTTCATATGAATCCCACTACACACATACTACTGGAGCGCACACATTCTGTCCGGGGAGAGGGGGGGGGGGGGGGAAGGGGGAGAATGTAGAATGGAATCCGACCATCCCGTAACCTAACAATACGATACCCATATAATAACCATGCCGACTCTGAATAAAGGCACAAGAAGAAGAAGTAAAGTGGCTGGCACAAAAGTAGAGTCCTGAAGGTCACGGCCGCTGCCTGCCGCTAGCAGTGGCTGCGGAATGTGATTTGCCCACCTCTCGGCTTTATTGCCCTATAGGTACCCCATGAACCATGGATCTTGCCGTTGGTGGGGAGGCTTGCGTGCCTCAGCGATGCAGATAACCGTACCGTAGGTACAACCACAACGGAATGGTATCTGTTGCAAGGCCAGACAAACGTGTGGTTCCTGAAGAGGGGCAGCAGCCTTTTCAGTAGTTGGAAGGGCAAAAGTCTGGATGATTGACTGATCTGGCCTTGTAACAATAACCAAAACGGCCTTCCTGTGCTGGTACTGCGAACGGCTGAAAGCAAAGGGAAACTACGGCCGTAACATTTCCCGAGGGCATGCAGCTTTACTGTATGTTTAAATTATGATGGCGTCCTCTTGAGTAAAATATTCCGGAGGTAATACAGTCCCCCATTCGGATCGCCGGGCGGGGACTACTCAGGAGGACGTCGTTATCAGGAAAAAGAAAACTGGCGTTCTACGGATCGGAGCGTGGAATGTCAGATCCCTTAATCGGACAGGTAGGTTAGAAAATTTAAAAAGGGAAATGGATAGGTTAAAGTTAGATATAGTGGGAATTAGTGAAGTTCGGTGGCAGGAGGAACAAGACATCTGGTCAGGTAACTATAGGGTTATAAACACAAAATCAAATAGGGGTAATGCAGGAGTAGGTTTAATAATGAATAGGAAAATAGGAATGCGTGTAAGCTACTACAAACAGCAAAGTGAAGGCATTATTGTGGCCAAGATAGATACGAAGGACACACCTACTACAGTAGTACAAGTTTATATGCCAAGTAGCTCTGCAGGTGACGAAGAAATTGAATAAATGTATGATGAAATAAAAGAAATTATTCAGATAGTGAAGGGGGCCGAAAATTTAATAGTCATGGGTGACTGGAATTCGAGTGTAGGAAAAGGGAGAGAAGGAAACATAGTACGTGAATATGGATTGGGGCTAAGAAATGAAAGAGGAAGCGGCCTGGTAGAATTCAGCACAGAGCATAACTTAATCATAGCTAACACTTGGTTCAAGAATCATGAAAGAAGGTTGTACACATAGAAGAACCCTGGAGATACTAAAAGGTATCAGATAGATTATATAATGGTAAGACAGAGATTTATGAACCAGGTTTTAAATTGTAAGACATTTCCAGGGGCAGATGTGGACGCTGACCACAATCTATTGG
Source organism: Schistocerca gregaria (assembly GCF_023897955.1). Taxonomy (NCBI): domain Eukaryota; kingdom Metazoa; phylum Arthropoda; class Insecta; order Orthoptera; family Acrididae; genus Schistocerca; species Schistocerca gregaria. The sequence goes on from NC_064923.1 coordinate 756,491,218, forward strand.
TTATGACCAGTAGATTAAAACTGACGAAACTGCAAAAAGGCGGGAATTTAAGGAGATGGGACCTGGATAAACTGAAAGAATCAGATGTTGTACAGAGTTTCAGGGAGAGCATAAGGGAACAATTGACACGAATGGGGGAAAGAAATACAGTAGAAGAAGAATGGGTAGCTTTGAGGGATGAAGTAGTGAAGGCAGCAGAAGATCAAGTAGGTAAAAAGACGAGAGCTAGTAGAAATCCTTGGGTAACAGAAGAAATATTGAATTTAATTGATGAAAGGAGAAAATATAAAAATGCAGTAAATGAAGCAGGCAAATAGGAATAAAAACGTCTGAAAAATGAGATCGACAGGAAGTACAAAATGGCTAAGCAGGGATGGCTAGAGGACAAATGTAAAGATGTAGAGGATTATCTCACTAGGGGTAAGATACATACAGCTTACAGGAAAATTAAAGAGACCTTTGGAGATAAGAGAACCACTTGTATGAACATAAAGAGCTCAGATGGAAACCCAGTTCTAAGCAAAGAAGGGAAAGCAGAAAGGTGGAAGGAGTATATAGAGGGTCTATACAAGGGCGATGTACTTGAGGACAATATTATGGAAATGGAAGATGATGTAGATGAAGATGAAATGGGAGATATGATATTGCGTGAAGAGTTTGACAGAGCACTGAAAGACCTGAGTCGAAACAAGGCCCCCGGAGTAGACAACATTCCATTGGAACTACTGACGGCCTTAGGGCAGCCAGTTCTGTCAAAACTGTACCATCTGGTGAGCAAGATGTATGAAACAGGCGAACCACCCTCAGACTTGAAGAAGAATATAATAATTCCAATCCCAAAGAAAGCAGGTGTTGACAGATGTGAAAATTACCGAACAATTAGTTTAATAAGCCACAGCTGCAAAATACGAACGTGAATTCTTTACAGACGAATGGAGAAACTAGTTGAAGCCGACCTCGGTAAAGATCAGTTTGGATTCCGTAGAAACACTGGAACACGTGAGGCAATACTGACCTTCCGACTTATCTTAGAAGAAAGATTAAGGAAAGGCAAACCTACGTTTATAGCATTTGTAGACTTAGAGAAAGCTTTTGACAATGTTGACTGGAATATTCTCTTTCAAATTCTAAAGGTGGCAGGGGTAAAATACAGGGAGCGAAAGGCTATTTACAATTTGTACAGAAACCAGATGGCAGTTATAAAAGTCGAGGGACATGAAAGGGAAGCAGTGGTTGGGAAGGGAGTAAGACAGGGTTGTAGCATTTCCCCGATGTTATTCATTCTGTATATTGAGCAAGCAGTGAAGCAAACAAAAGAAAAATTCGGAGTAGGTATTAAAATCCATGGAGAAGAAATAAAAACTTTGAGGTTTGCCGATGACATTGTAATTCTGTCAGAGACAGCAAAGGACTTGGAAGAGCAGTTGAATGGAATGGATAGTGTCTTGAAAGAAGGATATAAGATGAACATCAACAAAAGCAAAACGAGAATAATGGAATGTAGTATAATTAAGTGGGTGATGCTGAGGGAATTAGATTAGGAAATGAGACACTTAAAGTAATAAATGAGTTTTGCTATTTGGGGAGCAAAACAACTGATGATGGTCGAAGTGGAGAGGATATAAAATGTAGACTGGCAATGGCAAGGAAAGCATTTCTGAAGAAGAGAAATTAGTTAACATCGAGTATAGATTTAAGTGTCAGGAAGTCATTTCTGAAAGTATTTGTATGGAGTGTAGCCATGTATGGAGGTGAAACATGGACGATAAATAGTTTGGGCAGGAAGAGAATAGAAGCTTTCGAAATGTGGTGCTACAGAAGAATGCTGAAGATTAGATGGGTAGATCACATAACTAATGAGGAGGTATTGAATAGGATTGGGGAGAAGAGAAGTTTGTGGCACAACTTGACCAGAAGAAGGGATCGGTTGGTAGGACATGTTCTGAGGCATCAAGGGATCACCAATTTAGCATTGGAGGGCAGCGTGGAGGGTAAAAATCGTAGAGGGAGACCAAGAGCTGAATACACTAAGCAGATTCAGAAGGATGTAGGTTGCAGCAGGTACTGGGAGATGAAGAAGCTTGCACAGAATAGAGTAGCATGGAGAGCTGCATCAAACCAGTCTCAGGACTGAAGACCACAACAACAATAGAGGACATACTGCGAATGTTTTTCCCTTATAGTAGACGTCTGATAAATTTATCACAAGTGGTGGTGATTAGTTTACTCGACAGTAACTGTCAATTAAAATAATGTTGACAGTTCTTCATTGATTAACAAGTTCTTCCTAAAAACCTGTATCGAATGTCTTTACATACGGATATAATCTTACCGCATTCAGTTTACTTATACATTCGAAATTTAACTCCTTGTTTTTCATAGAAGGATCTACTGGCTGTTTCGTAGTAAGCTTATTGCAGTCTATAAAATGACAAAACGTTGTGGTGCTTCTGTATCAACTGTATATGTGAACAGTGCAGTAACATCAGAACAGTCCAAGCATCTATTCTGATTCTCCGAGAAGAGCATAGAAATCTATGATATTTGACGACTTTTACAAAAAGTTAAAAAGTGCAACTGTATTACGTTAGTATGACAGAGGATAGTATCCGATGGCTAGTGAAATGCAGGGTGATGTCCGTGATAAAACTGATTATTCTGGCCAGCCGCGTCAATGCACTGTCTTCTCCGCCGACTTGGTTTTTGATTCAGAAACTGTGATGGAAGGAATTTTTAACACAATACAGGGACATTACAGTACTAAGAACGACGTTTTTGTGTACCAAGCACGTAGTGCGCGCTGAGAACAATAGGCGTACAGCAAATTTAGAAAAACTTGGGTTTCACAAAACCTTTTGAAAAAATAATTTGCTCTACTTCAGTGAAAATATTGGCTTGAAAATAACTACAATTACTTTTTCGTAGCGTATATTGGCGTTTGAGTGATGGATGGAATGACGAAGGATATGTATTAGCAGCCAGAAAAATATTTTCTGGAAGTAGAGAATATTCTCGGTCATATTAAAGCGAGACATCAAAACAAAGCTCATGGTGACGGCCTACAACGACTCGATCGTTTCTGTCCACTGAATATCACGGAAGTAATTTGCCTCTGTACGTGATACGATACAATAATGATGTCTGAAATGTCACCAAAAATAATTTTGTAGTTTTTTGACAGGTTTCTGGAGGGAAGTTTCTTCGCACTCCTATAGAACGAAAATTTATCAGCTACTACATTTTTCGCTACGTCGTCGGCACAGTTTCACACCTCTCATAATATTTTTTTTATCTCAGAATACTTTTATGTTTCCGAAATAAAAGACGCAGCATATACACCTGTAAACTATAAGGATGTTCATTTTTTTAGTCCAATTACATTAGTGACTCTGTTACTACCACAAGTTGAAGTGAAAAATTATTTTCCTCCAAACTTTCTTGTAAAGTTAGTTTTCATTTTTTCCCTAGCAACTAGTTAGAGTTTTTTTTGAAAAGTTCCCCATCATATTGTGGACTAAAAATAGTGTTTCCCAATATTTTTTAATTATCACTATAAGAAATGGCAATGCCGTAAGGTGGCAAGATGGCCTTCAAACCCTATTTTCGTGCCGGCCACTATAATTAAGTTTTTATGGAATGTACAGTTCAGAGAATGCCTGGGTCAGAATGCAGAAAGTTGCTTGAGTCTGTTCAAGTAAAACCAAGACAGACGCCAAATCATCTTCATGGGGAGACATTGCAAAAGGAGTCGCACAGAGATAGATCATGGGTCAAATAGTGTCCTTTCTTTATGTTAATTATCTGCCATTTTATTTGAATCAGGAGGCAGAAGTTTAGTTAGATAGTTATTCATTACCGGCATTCCTGCTTTTTTATTTATTACTAAACCTACATCTGCATTACCCTTATTCGATTTTGTATTTATAACTCTGTTTTCACCTGACCAGAATTCTTGTTTGTCATGCCACCGAACTTCACTAATTCCCACTGTATCTAAATTTAACCTATCCATTTCCCTTTTTAAATTTTCTAACCTACCTGCCCGATTGAGGGATCTGACATTCCACGCTCCGATCCGTAGAACGCGTTTTCTTTCTCCTGATAACAACGTCCTCCTGAGTAGTCTCAGCCCTGAGATCCGAATGGGGAACTATTTTGTCTCCGATATATTTTACCTAAGAGGACGCCATCACCATTTAACCATACAGTAAATCTGCATGCGCGAAAAATTACGGCTGTAGTTTGCCTTTGCTTTCAGCAGTTTGCAGTACCAGCACAGCAAGGCTATTTTGGTTAATGTTACAAGGCCAGATCAGTCAATCTTCCAGACTGTTGCTCCTACAACTACTGGAAAGGTTGCTGCCCCTCTTCAGGAACCACACGGTTGTCTGGCCTCCCAATAGATACCTCTCTGTTGTCGTTGCACTTGCGTTACGGCTATATGTATCGTTGAGGCACGCAAGCCTCCTCACCAACGGCAAGGTCTCTGGTTCATTGGGCCGGGGATGGGGCTTGACGTCAAAGATGCTGCATAGTAATTTGGTGATTTTTCTCTAGAGGCGACTTGTCGGAATTTCCTAATATTTCCCTTATGCTGTATCATCGAGAAGTCCATACATTTTCTGTTTTTATCCTGAACGCAAGAGCACCCCGAAGAGATCTCTGCATCAGTAGGCAGGTGACCGGATATGGATCGTCAAGGAACTGGCTGATGGCCGCTCTTTCTTCTTTTGAAATAATGCACTTCGGTGGTGCAGCCGTAGTGAGAGGTGCATCATATTTCATCAAGTATTTTCAATCTCGTCGACTGTTGGAACATATGTGGCCTTTTCCACACAGTTTATGGTGAGAGCGTAGATGACCTGCTCCACACTGCTTATGGTGACCACGATTGGTAGTGATAATGAACTCGAGGTGAGATTTAATCCTTTTCCAGCATTGACATTGCTGCAGCGTCGATAGTTCTCTCTGTGAGTTGATCACATCTAGCTTAGGTGGTTCTTGTGTGGTTTAATGTCATGCAGCAAGACATTCATACTTCGAAGTCTGTTTAGTTGTAGATTTTATTTGTGCACTGTCAGTCCGTACTCATGTGACAGCATTCACCCCCAACCATGTAATGGGAGAGTGGTGCATGGGATGATGGCAATGTATTTTAGCTCTACCGCTATTTCGGCGCCGCTCAGTGCCACAGATATTGCAAAAAGCCACGGGAGCGGACCAGTCTGAAGCTGAGCAAACACTGTTACGTCGGATACAGCAAAGACTGCTGCTATAACACCGGGCAGTTAATACATTATGGAGTAGGCGATGGACCAGCACCGTAATACGAGGGTCGCAACAAAAGAGAGGCACACTATTGTTTTTTTAAATCTATCTTTCATTCTACATGTTATTTTCATTTCTCCACATAATTTCCATCCCTTTCAACTGCCTTACGCCATCTTTGAACCAGCGCCTGTATACCCGCACAGTAAAATTCTGGACCGACCTATTGGAGCCACTGTTTGGCAGCGTGCACAAGGGAGTCATCATCTTCAAACCTTGTTCCACGAAGAGAGTCTTTCAGTTTCCCAAAGATATCATAGTCACATGAAGCCAGATCAGGACTGTAAGGCCGGTGTTTCAGTGTTATCCATCCGAGTTTTGTGATCGCTTTCATGGTTTTTTGACTGACATGTGGCCATCCATTGCCGTGCAACAGCAAAACATCCTGCTTTTGCGATGTGATCGAACACGACTCAATCGAGCTTCAAGTTTCTTCAGTGTCGTGATATATGCATTAGAATTTATGGTGGTTCCACTTGGCATGATTTCCACAAGCAAGAGAATCGAAAAACACCGTAGCCATAACTTTTCCAGCAGAAGGTGAGGTTTTGAATTTTTTTTTTCTCGGGTGATTTTGCATGATCCCACTCCATTGATTGCCTCTTCGTGTCTGATGAAAAATGATGGAGCCATGTTTCATCACCTGTCACAATCCTTCCAAGAAATTCATCTCCACCATTCTCGTACTGTTCCAAAAGTTCGCTGCATACCGTTTTTCTCGTTTCTTTGTGAGCAACTGTCAACATCCTGGGAATCCACGTGGCACAAACCTCTTTTAACGCCAACAATTTCAGTATTCTGCAAACACTTCCTTCCCCTATCCGAACGTAGCGTGACAATTCGTTCACTGTGATGCGTCTGTCCGCAGTCACCAATTTGTTAACTCTCTACACATTGTCTGGAGTGTGTGCAGTACGAGGCCTGCTGCTGCGAGGACAATCCTCAATACTGCCGTGCCCGCTTTCATCACGTAACCTGCTTGCCCACCGACTAACTGTATTGCGATCGACAGCACCTTCTCCATGCATCTTTCTCAACCTCTTGTGGTTGTTTCCCTCTGTCTCGTTTCCAAGCACAGGAATTCTATGATAGCACGTTGCTTCTGACGAACGTCAAGTGGTGCAACCATCTTGAAAACATGCTGTGACGGCGCCACTCACGGGAACAGGTTGAACTAAGTTGGAAAACAAGGATGTATCTACACACTGTAAAGCTTTCACACATGCAGAATGAATATTGTATTTTTACAGAAATAGTGTGTATTTCTTTTAGAGTGACCCTCGTAACAACAATGCAGTCGAAAACCATAATTACTAAGGCACAGAGGCACATTACTTCACGCGCGTGCCGATGGCTCTGTTGGGAATATGCGTCAGGAAGTGGTGTTTTGCTAAGACAAGCTCGCACGAAGCCACTATAAACAGTTCTCTCACTTTAAGGTAGGCATATGCCGTCTGGTAGCCACCACCTACGAGGAGAGCTCTACGACAGTCTACAAGGCGATACGATTCTACAATGTGCCACGCATACTGGCCTCCACCAACTGCAGATCTACTGCCGGCTCTGCTGTGGGCTCAGCGTCTTCCAGCACCGTGCCTACTCCCGGCCACTGCGAGGCTTCTGTCTTGCAGTGCAGCTGTTAGATAGCAGGGCTGTGCAGCCACCCTGCCACCTTTTCCTGGTCGGCCATACTGTCGCTGTCCACCTCTGCTCGCAGAGCAGGCGCCACTGCTGCGGTCTGTCTTCCGCCATGTAGTCCCATCAGAGTAAGTACTTCCCGACGTGACCTGCCCTGAGCTGTGGAGCGGCGACCAGGCAGTGCACATACGCCACCGCGCGCACCCGAGTCTGTTCCTGCTGAGCCGCTGGCATCACTGCGCGCGTCGAAGGCTACAGGCAAGTTCCTTGCACGGGTCCTTCAAACGTGGTGTCTTCCGAGCGCGTCCTGGCGGGCGTTGCCTCCACAGGGCGACGCCACGACTGCTGTAGCTGGCTCACTAATAAAAATGTTAATCCATTTATTTCCAAAGTTGCGTACAAGCAACTCGAAGATTGACTACACAAAGTGCTGTCAGAAACAACTTATTATGCAAAAGTCATCATGCACGTGACAGAGAGCTTGTGAATTTCCCTTTGGTGAGATTTGACGGATAGCAGTTTCACATGTTCAGGTCTGAGATACTGGGTTGTTCATGAACGGGAGGCAATTAAGTCCTTCATAAATCAAGTAGTGCAGTTCAAAACAAATAACTGGGAAATGCATAGGCAGCTAGTTGCTGTGAGGGAAGATTGGACCTCACCCAGCTTGATCGCTCTTTCATTAGATTCAGTTGTCGTAGGTCTGAATCCCTCTTTCCTCTGATAACCTATGAAGGATGTGTTTTCATTTTTAGATTTGATTAGATTCAGTTTTGGTTCCCTAGACGCAAAAAATAAGATGATTCTCGTGGGTGTGGAACATTTCAGAAAGTATAACATGAAACATTTGAATACAATACTTGCTACCCTGATCATTTGTCAGGAGATTGTCAGAATAGATGGATACATGACAGTAAACTGGAACTGCTAATAATTACAGAATTAGCACACTGTCAGAATGAAACATAGTTATGCGCTTTTAATAAATTCACCATCAAAAAATACTTAATCTTGACCGTCGTGACCAATTGCTGTCAATACTGAAATCTAACAGACATTTTACTTAAGTTGATCTAACAGTCCGTGATAAGATATTCATTTGTAGGATAGGAGGAGTTCCCTATCAAAAAGTCTTTCAAATTCTGTTGAAACCGCGCTTTGTCTGAAACCACAAGTTTTTAATGGTTGATGGCAATTTATTGAAAATGTGTTTTCCTGAATATTGGAGACCCTTTTTGGACTAGTCAAGTGATTTTAGGTCTTTATGTAGACTGTTCTTATTCCTAGTATTGATACTGTGTATTGAGCTATTGGTTGGAAACAGAGATACATTACTTACAACAAATTTCATTGACGAATAAATATACCGAGAGGCAGTGCTCAGAATACAAAGTTCCTTGAACAGGTTTCTGCATGATGTTCTTGAATTTTCACCACAGATGATTCTTATTACACGCTTTTGCAAGCTACAAACTTTTGCTCCGTTTGATGAGGTACCCAGAATATGATCTCGTATGAACCATGGACCTTGCTGTCGGTGGGGAGGCTTGCGTGCCTCAGCGATACAGATGGCCGTACCGTAGGTGCAACCACAACGGAGGGGTATCTGTTGAGAGGCCAGACAAACGTGTGGTTCCTGAAGAGGGGCAGCAGCCTTTTCAGTAGTTGCAGGGGCAACAGTCTGGATGATTGACGGAGCTGGCCTTGCAACATTAACCAAAACGGCGTTCCTGTGCTGGTACTGCGAACGGCTGAAAGCAAGGGGAAACTACAGCCGTAATTTTTCCCGAGGACATGCAGCTTTACTGTATGATTAAATGATGATGGCGTCCTCTTGAGTAAAATATTCCGGAGGTAATACAGTCCCCCATTCGGATCGCCGGGCGGGGACTACTCAGGAGGACGTCGTTATCAGGAAAAAGAAAACTGGCGTTCTACGGATCGGAGCGTGGAATGTCAGATCCCTTAATCGGACAGGTAGGTTAGAAAATTTAAAAAGGGAAATGGATAGGTTAAAGTTAGATATAGTGGGAATTAGTGAACTTCGGTGGCAGGAGGAACAAGACTTCTGGTCAGGTGATTACAGGGTTATAAACACAAAATCAAATAGGGGTAATGCAGGAGTAGGTTTAATAATGAATAGGAAAATAGGAATGCGGGTAAGCTACTACAAACAGCATAGTGAACGCATTATTGTGGCCAAGATAGATACGAAGGACACACCTACTACAGTAGTACAAGTTTATATGCCAACTAGCTCTGCAGATGACGAAGAAATTGAAGAAATGTACGATGAAATAAAAGAAATTATTCAAATAGTGAAGGGAGACGAAAATTTAATAGTAATGGGTGACTGAAATTCGAGTGTAGGAAAAGGGAGAGAAGGAAACATAGTAGGTGAATATGGATTGGGGCTAAGAAATGAAAGAGGAAACCGCCTAGTAGAATTTTGTACAGAGCACAACTTAGTCATAGGTAACACTAGGTTTAAGAATCATGAAAGAAGGTTGTATACGTGGAAGAACCCTGGAGATACTAAAAGGTATCAGATAGATTATATAATGGTAAGACAGAGATTTAGGAACCAGGTTTTAAGTTGTAAGACATTTCCAGGGGCAGATGTGGACTCTGACCACAATCTATTGGTTATGACCTGTAGATTAAAACTGAAGAAACTGCAAAAATGTGGGAAATTAAGGAGATGGGACCTGGATAAACTGAAAGAACCAAAGGTTGTACAGAGTTTCAGGGAGAGCATAAGGGAACAATTGACAGGAATAGGGGAAAGAAATACAGTAGAAGAAGAATGGGTAGCTCTGAGGGATGAAGTAGTGAAGGCAGCAGAGGATAAAGTAGGTAAAAAGACGAGGGCTGCTAGAAATCCTTGGGTAACAGAAGAAATATTGAATTTAATTGACGAAAGGAGAAAATATAAAAATGCAGTAAATGAAGCAGGCAAAAAGGAATACAAACGTCTCAAAAATGAGATCGACAGGAAGTGCAAAATGGCTAAACAGGGATGGCTAGAGGACAAATGTAAGGATGTAGAAGCTTATCTCACTAGGGGTAAGATAGATACTGCCTACAGGAAAATTAAAGAGACCTTTGGAGAGAAGAGAACCACGTGTATGAATATCAAGAGCTCAGATGGCAACCCAGTTCTAAGCAAAGAAGGGAAGGCAGAAAGGTGGAAGGAGTATATAGAAGGTTTATACAAGGGTGATGCACTTGAGGACAATATTATGGAAATGGAAGAGGATGTAGATGAAGACGAAATGGGTGATACGATACTGCGTGAAGAGTATGACAGAGCACTGAAAGACCTGAGTCGAAACAAGGCCCCCGGAGTAGACAACATTCCATTAGAACTACTGACGGCCTTGGGAGAGCCAGTCATGACAAAACTCTACCAGCTGGTGAGCAAGATGTATGAGACAGGCGAAATACCCTCAGACTTCAAGAAGAATATAATAATTCCAATCCAAAAGAAAGCAGGTGCTGACAGATGTGAAAACTACCGAACTATCAGTTTAATAAGTCACAGCTGCAAAATACTAACGCGAATTCTTTACAGACGAATGAAAAAACTGGTAGATGCGGACCTCGGGGAGGATCAGTTTGGATTCCGTCGAAATGTTGGAACACGTGAGGCAATACTGACCTTACGACTTATCTTAGAAGAAAGATTAAGGAAAGGCAAACCTACGTTTATAGCATTTGTAGACTTAGAGAAAGCTTTTGACAATGTTGACTGGAATATTCTCTTTCAAATTCTAAAGGTGGCAGGGGTAAAATACAGGGAGCGAAAGGCTATTTACAATTTGTACAGAAACCAGATGGCAGTCATAAGAGTCGATGGGCATGAAAGGGAAGCAGTGGTTGGGAAAGGAGTGAGACAGGGTTGTAGCCTCTCCCCGATGTTATTCAATCTGTATATTGAGCAAGCAGTAAAGGAAACAAAAGAAAAATTTGGAGTAGGTATTAAAATTCATGGAGACGAAGTAAAAACTTTGAGGTTCGCCGATGACATTGTAATTCTGTCAGAGACGGCAAAGGACTTGGAAGAGCAGTTGAACGGAATGGACAGTGTCTTGAAAGGAGGATATAAGATGAACATCAACAAAAGCAAAACGAGGATAATGGAATGTAGTCAAATTAAATCGGGTGATGGTGAGGGAATTAGATTAGGAAATGAGACACTTAAAGTAGTAAAGGAGTTCTGCTATTTAGGAAGTAAAATAACTGATGATGGTCGAAGTAGAGAGGATATAAAATGTAGACTGGCAATGGCAAGGAAAGCGTTTCTGAAGAAGAGAAATTTGTTAACATCGAATATAGATTTAAGTGTCAGGAAGTCATTTCTGAAAATATTTGTTTGGAGTGTAGCCATGTATGGAAGTGAAACATGGACGATAACTAGTTTGGACAAGAAGAGAATAGAAGCTTTCGAAATGTGGTGCTACAGAAGAATACTGAAGATAAGGTGGATAGGTCACGTAACTAATGAGGAGGTATTGATTAGGATTGGGGAGAAGAGAAGTTTGTGGCACAACTTGACTAGAAGAAGGGATCGGTTGGTAGGACATGTTTTGAGGCATCAAGGGATCACAAATTTAGCATTGGAGGGCAGTGTGGAGGGTAAAAATCGTAGAGGGAGACCGAGAGATGAGTACACTAAGCAGATTCAGAAGGATGTAGGTTGCAGTAGGTACTGGGAGATGAAGAAGCTAGCACAGGATAGAGTAGCATGGAGAGCTGCATCAAACTAGTCTCAGGACTGAAGACAACAACAACAACAACAATGACATAATAGAATTAAAGTAAGCAAATATGCAAGTTTTTTTTATAGTTATATCTCCTGAATCTGGAATCATTATCACTGAAAATATAGGCTTGCATAGGCGCTTAAGAAATTCTGCGGTATGCGCTTCCCAACTGAATTCGAGCTGTAATCCCAGTAATTTGACACTGTAAACCTCTTCGATCTACATGTCTCCTTAAGTTACACAAATGCTGGAAGGAAATCTCTTATAGGTTCTGTACTGTATTTGGTGGGTCTTCTCAAAGTTTAATGACAGTTAATTAGCTTTAAGCCTTCATTAATGTCAATGAAAATTTGATTAGCTGCTATTTCTAAATCTGTACTTTACTTGCTACTTATTGCAATGTTTGTATCATCTGCAAATAAAACAAACTTAGCATCTGACAATGTAACATATGAGAGGTCATTAATGAACACTAGAAAAAGCAAATAAAACAAACTTAGCATCTGACAATGTAACATATGAGAGGTCATTAATGAACACTAGAAAAAGCAATGGACCCAAGATGCAAATTTAAGGAATACCACATGTAAATAACTCCCAATCAGATGAAGACCGACTGCTTACTGCACAGGTATTTCGCAACGAGACCATTTGTTTCCTGTTAGTCATATAAGACTCAAGCCATTTCACAGCATTGCCAATGACGCCGTAATACTTTAATTTACTTAAGACAATGGTGTGGTTATAGATGATTTGATGGCAACTGCTAGGCTGTGGTCCTGGATGGACGAGTAATTCTTACAAATGACTAAGTTATGCTAGACGGAGGAAGCCAAAGCATTCACTAGATACCTCGAAGGGTAGAGGAACGCACTCGCATTCGAGCAGCTAGTGGAATATCTTCTGCAGCGCTATAACAAATAGAATAATATGAGACTTTTTCGGAAGCAGCGAGTGCGATGTCACAGAGGCAGAACGAGACAATAGGAAGTTTTGACGATAGAATCAGAAATATCAATGCAAACACGTATGAGCAAACAAAGAATGAGAAATTGAACAAAATTATTCTCCAAGAGGAGGAGCATAGGGCGCTCGATGATTTTCCAATGGGGCTGTCACCTGACATGTCAAGGTAGGTACAGGCAGGAACCCCGAAAGATTTGGCCGCCGCCGTCACGACAGCCACACAGCTGGGGAAGAGTTTCTCCACGGACACGACATGCACGCTCAGGACACTTCCAGGAGCAATGCTGACACCCACAATGTGGAAGGTATGGCGTGATTCGGCACCAACAACGAGATTGTTGGAACAGGACGCGTAATGGTCTGTGGAGGAATAGTCAACAATTAAACACTAACGGGAAATCCTAGTCTGAGGGGTGGCATTTCCACTAAATTTCGAAGTTGTCAAAACGTATGCAGAGGTTGAGTGTCTCTTAGTTCACGTAAGAAGCGTAAGAAGGTAGATTTGTATTGGACACAGGGGCGCATGTTTTACTGGCGAGTCGGGACCTACGGGCGAGAGGCAGTTAACCTTCCTAGTTATAAGATGCAGACTTGCTGTGGGTAGCATGTTTGTGTTTTCAGACAGGGGCGGAAGGATTCCGGGTGAATATAGATGTTGTGCCTCCTATAGGTGTAGTTTCCGGTTAGTCATCAGGCTAAAATTGATCTTTGGCGACGCACAGTGGAAGTTACAGGAACATTGTTTCAGTTAGGGGAAGCTGTCGTCAGTGAAAACAGGTACGAGGTTCACCTATCATAAAAGACAAACCAATTAAACTGCAGGAAAAATCACTAAGTTTCAATCAGTGTGATAAAGAGCTGCAAGGCTTAGGTAAATAGGTGTGGGGGTGAGCGAGAGGGTCTCATAGATAGGTGTCTTCCATTTTCTCACACTTATAGGATCTGGAGTCCACTGCCCAGACATCAGTTTTTTTACCCAGAACATTGCACTTCCCAAAAAAAGGGGTCCCCTAGCCAGATTACAAGATTTCCGAATGCTGTTAATTACAAAACATTCGCATTAGAACAAAATAATCAATACATACCGCAAAAGTCTTCTGACCACGAGATCCTTGGATCTGTTCGTGCCCTTAGCATTTCTTACATCTATATTTATTATCAAATGGAAATGTTAAGTAAGAAATAGTGAATCATTCATTTTAACAAAAATAAAATATTTCTACTTTGAATTACTGAGCACACGAAAATGCGATTTTCAAAATAAATTAAAATTTGCTACAAAAATGCGATTCTTCAAATAGAAAATAAATCTTTTTCTGGAAACGGAGCGGTATTATTGATATCTACAACTTTATTATTCAACAGGAAGTCATATCACGTGCTGTACCGGACTTTAGTTTACTCCATTGTGACCGTGTCGTTTATCGGTTGGTAGTGGGTACGGAGACTGCAGCCTACTCACTGAGCGTGGCGGAGAAGCAGAGCGCGGCGAAGCGCAGGCCGGCGGCCAGCTCGGTGGCGAGCAGCGAGGCCGTGGCTGCCGCCGCCGCCGCCCCCGGGGGCCGCCCCCGCAGCCGCAGCACGCCCACCGGCGCCGACACGCCCTCCTCCGGCAGCAGAGAGCCCAGGCCGCCCACCGAGACCACGCCCACTGCGGCAGACCACACGCCGCAGCGTCGCCCGTCAGAACGCTCCGACACCCACAACGTGCACCACACATACAAATACGTGACTGTCCAAACATCAGCGAAATCCAGAAAAGAGACTATAAATAACTTGAAAATCTCTTCAACAACGGAACAGTAACATGGGGTACCCTTACAGAACGTGCGGTGTCGTCGAGTATCGAGAGAGGCGCAAGAAGTATCGATGACGCAGAGATACTGCATAGCAAAGCGGTATGACGAGGCGTCAGTGAGAGGATGGGAAGAAGCCATACCTCCTGCAGTTACTGGGCGCCACCGCCACGTCGCCAGAGTCTAGGAGGGCAGACTTGTTCAAGGTCGGATCCTACCCACTTCCAGCAGGTTCCAGTCGGAGTAACGTCGTCGTGTTGCCTACTCTCCATGACACAGTCCTGTCAGGGAGTGAAGATACTTCTATCTCCTGCGAATGGTGCCTACGTGCCAACAATATCGGAACTGCATCAACAAGTGTCTACGAACTTGTGTTTTCTAGTGACTGTAGTGAAGCCACGGCATGGCCATTCTGAACTTGTATCAGTTGGCCACTCACTTATCGTCGCTCATTTAGTATGTTCTGGATTTCAAGTCCGAGTGTGCAGTTCCGTAGCCTGGCGAGCAAAGACAAGTTTTGTTCCAATTAATAAAATATTACTTCTTCAGAGTGTTCTAAGTAACTGTATTATTATTAGCAACCACACTGTCCAAGAACTCGGACACTACACTGTGAGCCCTGGCCTTCTCCCGCCTATTCACTGGCGAGCTCACGACAACGTGTGTGCTAGTGACCACTTTCCACTCTTCCTGTCCCTCACTCATCCGGACACTTGTACAGATGGGCTCTTACCAAGGCTGAGTGGAACGCTTTCACCTCCGCTACTACGATCGTATCTCCATTGCATGGCAGCATCGATGAGGTGATCCACACCAAAACTACTACCAGTGCTGCCGCAGCTGAATCGCCAATCCCTTCTCCCTCAGGTTTTCCCTGGCAAAAGTCAGTGCCTTGGTGGTCGCCAGAAATCGCTGCAGCCATTGGAGACCGTAGGCGCGCCCTCCAATATCATAAGCCCGAACCGTCATTGCTTAAAAAGGCTCCGTACCCACGTCTGCCTACTCACAAAACGATGGAAGCAGCGGTGCTGGTAACGATACGCCTCCACCACTGCAACACGAACCACTCTTTCCCAAATTTGAACCATGCACCGACCCAGACTGCAGCCATTCTCAAATGATTGAACATCTGTCAGCGGATTGCCACCGCCACGTCCTTATCGTCTTCGAGTGCATCTGGAGCGATGGCGGATTCCCGTGAGGGAAAGTGTCTGCGTTCCAGTGGAAAATCCTGGTGAAAACCCTCTAGATGTGGGTAGCTATCGTCCTATCAGCCTCACCAACGTTCTATGCAAGCTGCCCAAATGTATGGTGAGCTGGTAGCTGTGTAGGTTCTTTGAGTCTCAAGGCCTTCTGGCTCCATCCCAGGGCGATTTTCGACAAGAGCGCTCCACCGCCGATAACTTGGTCCACCTGGAGTCTGCCATTCGATCGATCTTTTCTCGGCAGCAACACCTTATTCCCGTCTTTTTTGACCTGATGAAGGCCTGTGATACCATTTGGCGACACAACATCGTCGCTACTCTGCATGCGTGGGGTCTCTGGGCCTGCTCCCAATTTTTGTACAGAACTTCTCGTCGCTCCGCACTTTCAGAGTTCGTGTCTGCGCTTTCCACAGTTCGTCTCATCTCCAAGGGAATGGGGTCCTGGGAAGCTCTGTCCTGAGCACAACACTCCTTTCAATTGCTGTCAATGGTCTCGCACTAGCACTAGAGTCCTCACATCTCCCCTCCTATATGCTGACGATTTTTGTATTTCCTTCTGCTCCTCTTCTATTGATGTGGCTGAATGGCGACTCCAGGGAGCCATATGAGAGGTGCAGCCATAGCCCCTCGCTCACGGCTTTCAGTTTATGATCACCAAGACTTGTGTCATGCGCTTCTGTCCTCATTGTACTGTCCACCCCTGTCTGGAACTGTAGTTCCATGACCAACTACTTGAAATAGTGGATACTTACTACGTTTTGGGACTGGTCTTCGATACATGCTCAACTTGACTTCCCCATCCTCATCAGCTTAAAGAGAAGTACTGGGGGCATCTTAAAATTATTTGGTGCCTGAGCAACACCGACTGGGGTGCTGATCGCCCTATACTGCTGCAGCTGTGCAAAGCCCTCGTGCAGTCTGGCCTACGGAAACATGGCGTAAGGTTCAGCATCGCCCACTGCATTGTGGCTGCTGGATGCTATTCACGACTGTGGAGTTCGATTTGCAATCGGAAGTTTCCAAATGAACAGTCTCCACGTGGAGGCTGGTGTTCCTCCATTGCAGCTCAGGCTGTAATTGGTGCTTGCGAGTTATTCCGTCCACATTCGTAGTTCGCCTCTCCATCCAAATTACAGCCTCCTTTTCCCTAATATGATGATACATCTCCCACAATGATGGCCCAGAACAGGGATTACAATTGCAGTCTGTGTCCGGTTGCTTCTTACTGAACTCGATACTTTCGGTGTACCATCTTTCCTGCACATCCACTTATTTACACCTCCATGGTCCATGCTTCGGTCACAGTTTCGTCTGGACGTATAACAAGGCCCAAAAGGCTCAGTTACACCTGAGGCCCTCTGGCAGCGATCTTTCTCTATTCTCAGCGAGTTTCAGAGCTCGGGCGGCCGGTGTGGCCGTGCGGTTCTAGGCGCTTCAGTCGGGAACAGCGTGACTGCTACGGTCGCAGGTTCGAATCCTGCCTCGGGCATGGATGTGTGTGATGTCATTAGATTAGTTATGTTGACGTAGTTCTAAGTTCTAGAGGACTGATGACCCCAGATGTTAAGTCTCATAGTGCTCAGAGCCATTTGAACCATTTTTTTCAGGGCTCGTAAACAGTTTACACCGATGGACCAATGGTCGACAGTCTCGTTGCCTTCGCTTACGCTCACGTTGTACATACTGAATAGCGCTCCTTGCTGTATGGCTGCAGTGTTTTCACTGCAGAGGTGGTAGCCATATGTCGCGGCTCTGGAGCATAACCGCTCCTGCACATGTAAGTCCTTCATATGCAGTGACTCCTGAAGCAGCCTAAAAGCTCTCGACCAGTGCTTCCCTCGCCATTCTTTGGTAATGACTATCCAATCTCCTTATGCCCTCATAAACAGTGGACATTCAGTGACCTTCATTTGGACCCAGGACATGTCAGGGTACCAGGCAATCAACTTGCTAATAGCCTGACCAAACAAGCTACCAGTATACCAGCTCTGGAGGTCGGACCACCGGAGCCTGATCTCCGATCGTTCTTACAGGGCAAACTTTTTGGGGCTGGGATGCTGATTGGCGCATCCTCAGTACACAAGACAAATTACGTGTTGTCAAGGAGACAACGGAATGTGTGGTGGTCATCCATGCAAGGCACTCGCACCCATCGTCTATGGTTTGCCATCAAACACAGTTGTGCTCCGAAAATAGCTTTTCGAGAGTCTTTCTCTTTTTCCAGACCATATACGACACCGTTCTTTCTCGTCTCATATCCAGATGAATATGTCACAGCAATTATTCTACAAATCGAAGCAAGATTCATTCGTGTACATCAAATCCTTTCATTTATTCGCGAACCAATTTCGATGCTTCAAACTCGCGTTCATTTCTGCACTGTAGTTTGTCGAACACCTTGTGCCTACAACTGCTCTTCTTGTTTCATTGTCAGTTTGTCGCGAAAATGCCATTCCTGAGACACTTCTAACCTCTGCAGTTAGCGGTCTTGGCGGACATCGTTAGTTATAGGTGTACACGTAAAGTGTCGCTTCCGTTGTGGATTGATTACTCTTGATCGATATTCCACTGGTCTCGTTGGAAAGTTTCTTGTGTATGGGAAAATTCACGATACTTTGTCACTGCTTCAGAGAGGCGATTGGTTCTGTCCAATAAAACGAAGCCCAAACTCCGTCTGCACGGCATTTCAGTGTGAACTACAATAAAAGACTGCACGGTACTCACAGGTTAAGGGTAAACAAGGCTGGGGTTTTGAGTCTGAAGCACTGCTTGCATTATGCTTTAATAATCTGTACATTCTTTAAGAGGAACTATTTCTTTTATAAGAGAACAAAATTATAGAACTAACGTTTTTAATATGTATCTACGTGATTATTTCTCATTATTGCTTCTAAAATAAATTATCCTCCTGAAACAGAAAAAAATTGGTTATGATATATTAATTAAACTCTGAAGGTCATTCTGTAAACCCTCCGCCCACAGAACTTGGCAAGTCCATTGGTACCGACCGACCACCGCGTCATCCTTCCCCAAAGGCGTCGTTGGAAGCTGTATGAGGGGCTTGGGGCCACCACACTCCTTATCGTTCTCAGTTTTCGTAGCCAGGAGCCGCTACTACTCGGTCAACCAGCTCCTCAGTTGGAAGCTGTATGAGGGGCTTGGGGCCACCACACTCCTTATCGTTCTCACTTTTCGTAACCAGGAGCCGCTACTACTCGGTCAACCAGCTCCTCAGTCGGAATCCCGACTCTGAGTGCCGCCCCATACCAGTCCTCCCATCAAGGAAAAATCGCTGGCAGTACTGAGAGTCGAACCCGGATCCTCAAGACTCTAGTCACCTGCGCTGATCTGCTCAACAAAGGAGGCAGACGTAAACGTGATCACTATCTGGAAATCAAATGTTATTGTAGAAAAACTTGGATAACAGTGACTGCTTCGAGAGGAACGGCATGATAGGGAGGGAAGTTCTTGCAGACGTAGTTCTTTCTGGTGGAAATACAGATTCCATGGTTTCTAAGCTTAGCGATTTGGCTATGAAAGTATCTACACATGCTTCTGTTAAAATTTCCGGGTTGTGTGTATCCCTGTCCATCCTGAAACGTTCCATATTACTGAAAGAATTTTTCGGAATATCGCGGATGGAACGACTGAGAAAATGTTATGCAGAGAAAGAGTATGAATAGTAACAGTAAGTCCCACAGGACCTTCAGAAGCAAGTTTATAGGTACATTTGTTCACATAACTCCACGAGGATTGCTGCCGTGGACCTTGACCTAATACTTGGCTTAACAATAAAACGTTGCCCCAAAGTATCATTAATCAATCCATGCTCTGCGTTAACACAGTGACTAGAATTATCCCTTGCATGAAATCTTAACCTGTAATTAGGAATTTCTCTCTCCACATTGATGATGCAAGTGTTAGTAGCTGCTTTCGAATTCTCCCCGCAATGTGAGTTCAAAAGGAGAAAACCTTTCTTGTTTATGCTATGCCCTGCAAGTATTTAACCGCAGTGTTTAAACTTGTAAGGTAGAGAGATTAACCAAGCTCTTAAAGAGTCTGTGCGTTGGAGAAGTGATGAGTGCTTTAGTACACTGGAAAACATGAGGGTCACTTTTCTAGCGGATACACACATTTTTAAGTGAAATGGTTAACTGTTTTCCAGTCTCCCCCGCAGAAAACAACGTAGAAATGGTTAAAATACCGAGAGACAGTTGACGATATACCTCTCTTAGGGTTACACGATTTTAGCGAGAGCATGGGTATCAGACCACGTATTTAGAAATTAAATGATCGCTAAATAGTCGGTGGGCTACTGGTTACCTGTCATGAGGGGAGCCTGCTAATGACAGCAAAAACCACGAGGAAAGGGAAGAATAGTTCGTTTTTTGTAGCTTTGTAGTTTCATTTTATAGTCTTTAGTTGACAGGAACGCGAACTTTCTTCAGATTTGAAAACTGAGAAGTGCAATTAGAACACCATAAATAACCAATGGAAAATTAGAAGAGCTAAAAAATGTCACACACACGTGTATGAATCATATATCACGTTATACTGCTGACAAAAACACGAAACACTTCTACAAACCCATCTTTAATAAAACTAATAGTCAACATTTGGTTTGCCATTAGGTTTTTTTCTGTAATCGATTCCAAAACATGCTCCTGTAAGATATGCTTTAGTGTTAGAACTCAGATTTCTTCTCTTATCTTCAGTTCACAACAGCTCAACTCCAGAACTGCATTGCCATAGCAGAAAAAAGTGAAAATGAAAAAATATTGATTTCATTGATACCAGAGAAATATTATCCATTGAAGAGTGTCACTCAGATGCTGAAACAGCTTTCAAGAGGACCTTAGCGTCACTCTGTAATGATTTCAGAGCCTGTTTTTACCAAGTGAGGTCATGGTCAAGTAAAAGGCACTTGTAAAGCAAAGATAGAAGGTTGAAACTGTGAGACTAGTCATGCAGTGCCCTGCATTTTCTCAGTGATAGGGTCAAAAAACTATCACGGGAGACTGAACAGCAGTGAAGTGTATGTAGATACGTTAAAAGTAACGCTGATTCCCCCAGAATAAACTTGTACTCTGCAGTACAGAGTGCACTGTTAAGAAACTTCCTGGTGGATTAAAGCTGTGTTCTCTTTCTGACTGAGCTATCCAGACACGACTCGTAACCTGCCTTCACAGCTTTGCCACAACAGAAGTTGTCCCCAATACTTCGCTGGATGTGGACTCCTGGAAGAAAATTTCAAAAGGTGCACACACCATTGCAAGATGGAAGATTAATTCTGGAAGCAGTTCCTTAGTCCAGGGTCTCTATCCACGTAGGTGGATGTGGGCACAGGAGGGGACGAGGGTGCCAACAGCTGATGTGCAAGCAATCTTGCACCAGTTTTGTAGTTGGTTGGTTGGTTTAAAGATTAAAGGGACCAAACTGCAATGGTCGTCCGTCCCTTGTTTCATAAACACACAGAGCACATTGAAACCATCCACCAGTCATTCTAAACACTAAAAGAAAAATTCTGGGGGAAGAAAAGCCCCATGGTCAATAGTAAGGCAACACGGAAAACGGAGCACAGCAGCAAACACAACATAGAGAAGAAAGGCAGAAAGAATTAAAACTGTACAGCAGAGGATCGTGGCTGGCTGATCACGAAAATAAAAGGATGAGCCAGCCACTCTGCAACACGTTAAAACCTCCAGCCTAAAAGATTAGGGTGAGGTCGAATTACAGCACAAAACTAAGTGAAATATACAGCACAAAAGAGGGTGACGCAATAAAATTAGATGGACCTATAAGAGCTGCTTGCGGGAATAAAACTTAAAACCCGATGTGCCATAGAGACATTGTCATTTAAAAGATATGATAAATCACCCTGAAGATTAAAAGTTCGCCTGAGGGCGGTTAAAAGAGGACATTGCAACAACATATGGGCCACCGTCATGGTTGCACCACAGCGACAATGAGGGGGTCCTCTCGACGCATCAGTTGACCATGCATCAGCCAAGAGTGACCAATGCGGAGCCTACAGAGAATAACAGAAACCCTGCGAGAGGCTTGCGTGGAGGAACCCCAGACAGTCGTAGACTCCTTCACTCGCCGCAGCTTGTTGGGTGCAGAGTGCGCCATTTGTCTCCCCACATCCCAAAGACCCGACGGCGCAACACCGACCGGAGATCAGTTGCCAGGAGGCCGATCTCCAACGTCAGTTGAAGCGGGTAGCTTCTTTGGCTAACTTGCCGGCGAGTTCGTTTCCCGCTATCCCAACGTGTCCCGGGGTCCATATGAACACCACCGAACGTCCACGCTGTTCAAGAGCGTGAACGGACTCCTGGATGGCAACAACAGTGGGATGGCGTGGGTAGCACTGGTCAAGAGCCTGTAGACTACTGAGAGGGTTACTGCAAATGACGAAGGACTCTCCAGTACTGGTACGAATACGCTCAAGGGCACGAAAAATGGCTGTCAGTTCTGCGGTGTAAACACTGCAGCCTTCCGACGAGGAGCGCTGGTCGACATAGTCCGCATGAGCATAAGCTACCCCACACGGCCATCAACCATCGAGCCATCGGTATAGATAAGAGTCACGGGATGCGTCTAGGAGAGCAAGAACCTGGCGGCACAAGACTGCAGGAGGATCTGAATCTTTTTGCCATCGTGAGAGGTCCAGCCGAGGCTGCGGCCGACGAATACACCAAGGTGGTGTATGTGGGTTGACCTGAAAAGGAGGCAAAGACACGAGTTCACTAAGGAGTGACCAAACACGGATCCCAATTGTATGGCCTGATCGCGGCGGCCGGTGTGGGATATGGACTGCCGCATCAGCGAAAAGGAGAAGGTGGTTAGGGTGACGGGGAGAACAACGGACGTGGGCAGCATAGTTGGCTAAGAGTTGTTAAGGCCAGACGCGAAGCGGAGAAACCCCAGCCTCAGCAATTAGGCTATTAACACGACTGTTTCGGAATGCTCCTGTCGCCTGTCGAACCCCACAGTGCTGAATGGGGTCCAGCAGTTGCAACGCTGAGGGCGACGGTGAGCCATACGCCACACTCCCATACTCCAGTCGGGACAGCACGAGGGCTTTGTAGAGCTGCAGCAGCGTATTACGATCTGCACCCAGTTGTGTTGCTTGTAGTATATTCAGTTTTACTGCACTGGCTGAGCACAGACTAGTAGGGGTGGTTGCTGCGCTCATGTGCACAGAATGTGTGCAGTTTGGCCAGCTGGACTACACTACCTACAGCTGACCCCAGGAATCACGAGGGGCGTCCTTTCCCAATGGGGCAACGTTGCAACAGCGTGCCCTAGGCCGTGGCTGAGCCGTTTCCGTGCATTATCCTCTCTGCCACACACTATCCTATCTTTCGTGCCAGTGCCACACAGTATTCAGGTGAGTTCCTCTGGAGTTTGCGAGGTAGGAGAGCGGCGGTCGTGGCTCAGGCCCAGCGCACAGCTCGGCCCCACACTCACCGAGCACGAGCTCGATCGTGAGCGCGGGCAGGCGGCGCGAGACGGCGGTCCAGGCGTCGGTGGAGACGAGGCAGGGGTCGGGCGGGTCGTCGCGCCGCGCCACCAGCACCAGCAGCACCAGGGAGCCGGGCAGCGCGCCCAGCAGGTGGTCGCACAGCTGGCACGGCGACAGCGACAGCCTGCGCAGCGACCGCAGCGGGTGCAGCGCCTGCCGCACACGCCCGTCTTGTCCCACCCGCTCTCCGCAAGCTACAGGTCATCACTATAAGCACATATGACAACACGCTCGACAGCACACGCTAATTATCAATTTAATCACACTCTGGTGACAAAGTCATGGGATACCTCCTAATATCATGTCGAACCTCCTTTGTCCGGATGAGTGCAGCAACTCGGCGTGGCATGGACTACTCGCTGGAAGTCCTGTAGAGAAATATTGAGCCATGCTACATCTATAGCTGTTCATAAGCGTCAAAGCCTTATCAGTGTAGGATTTTGTGCACAAACTGACCTCTCGATTCTGTCCCATAAAATGTTCCGTGATATTCATTATGGGCGACATCGGGGGTCAAATCATTCGCTGGAATTCTCCAGTATGGTCAAACCAATCGTGAACAGTTGTGACCCCATGACACGGCGCATTATCATCCATATAGGTTTCATCATTGTTTGGGAACATGAAGTCCATGAATGGCTGCAAATGGTTTCCAAGCACCCAAGATTATCAGAGGACCCAGTCATTTCGACGTAAACACAGCCCGCAGCATTGTGGAGCTACCAACAGCTTGCACAGTGCCCCATTCAGAACTTGAGTCCATGGCTTCGTGGGGTCGGTGCCACACTCGACTCTACCATCAGTTCCTACCAACTGAAACCGGAATTTGCCTGTCCAAGCCACGGTTTATGGCCTAGGGCCCAACCGATAGGATCAGGAGCCCTGGAGAGGTACTGCAGATGATGTCGTGCTATTAGGAAAGGCACTCGTGTCGGTCGTCTGCTGCCATACCGCATTAACAGCACATTTCGCCGCATGTTCGTCGTACGTGCCACATTGACAGTTGCTGACACTTCAGTCAGTGCTGCTTATCTGTTAGTACTGTCAACTGTACGCAAACGCCGCTGCTGTCTGTAGTGAGACGTAATACCTGAAACCTGGTATTCTCGGCACACTCTTGACATTGTGGATCTGGGAATACTCAAATCCCTAACAATATACCAAAAGGAATGTCCCATGTGTCTAGCTCAAACTAACATTCCGTGTTCAAAGTCTGTTAATTTCTGTCGTTCGGCCACAATCACGTCGAAAACATTTTCCCGTGAATCACCTGAGTATAAGTAACAGCTCCACCAATACACTTTTTACACCTTGTGTAAGCGGTACTACCGGCAATTGTACATCGTTATCCCATGACGTTTGTCACCTTAGTGTAGAGGCACATCCCTTGTAGTCTTTACCACCGTCTCTCCCCTTCTTTTGGCAATTATCTCGCAAAATGCAGACTGCAATAGGGTCAGAAAATATCCCACCTATCTCAACAGCATCCCAGGAGTGTCCAGTGTTGTAAAGCCCTGGGTTTCCCTGTGCGAATGCAGAAGACCTGCCATCAGACACACTGGGGCATTATGTGCAGCTATAGTAGCCCATCTGTCTTCCCTACTGGTTGCCTCCTAGGTCCCCTTGTCTCATCAAAGCCTACAGGTACAACAAGTGGCTTAATCCGTGTCAGACAATACCACACTTTCTTGTCCAAGAGATTAGTCAGGAATATCTATTTAGCTAAGTGAGATGCATATCATTTCATGGAAATTAATATAACTGGCTTTTAATTCACTTTCTTTTTTTAATTCTCCGTTTTTTCGTGGTGGATACCGTATAATTCTTATGTAGAAAGTTCATCGAAATATCTCTGAAAATAAAAGTGTTAGGCAAATATTACTTTAGGAACATAATGAATTATATTACGCTGCACCTAGAGAACTGGAGACAATTGTTTCATTTCGTTCAGCTCCTGTGACAGAATGGGAAATACATAATATTAGTAATGACACGTTCCATCTGCGATGGGATGGCCTCTGACAATTAAAGAGCTGATATCTACTGTAGAACAATAGGTGAGTCTACTGGCTCGTTGTTTGCAACTTAATCAGTTAGTGGCTGAAAGTAATTTATTTAAAAAAAAAGCACACAGAATTACAGAACGTGACATTAAGTTTCATATTGGCTCTGTTTAGCAACATTTTTAGTTAATAGTTTGGAGCTATGAGAATTTCCCATATTACACGCTACTAAAGTCGTCCACTCACACATCTCTTAGTCAAAGTACAATACAAGATAAGTGTGGACAAAGTATGTAGCTATAGCCACAAAAGAAAAAACGCAATCAAGAAGCCAATAACGCATGTAAGAATTACAGTATTGGCTTTTCACATTGCAAGTGTTTTGTCTTTCCCCTGTCAGACAGCCGGCTGACCAATAGTGGGGACCTTGCGCTGAAATATCTTTTTGTTACGAGGATAAATAAACTATCAGTAAACATATTGGGTTACATTTATTGATATGTTCTGGAGGGCTAGACAATAGATAGTGTGCTGTTGCGTAATACTTCACACATGTATGTTGGTACATGTCAGTCAGTCCATTGTTGGACTGCCACATCTATTTCATTTATAATTAATTACATTCATCACAATCTGAGTTCTATTCCTGACAATTAATAAATATTTAATGCTGCAAATAAGTAATCTCGGTTATTGCAAGGATTAAGCCTTCTCTTTACTGGTGGGGCCGGCCGCTGTGGCCGAGCGGTTCTAGGCGCTTCAGTCTGGAACCGCGCGACCGCTACGATCGCAGGTTCGAATCCTGCCTCGGGCATGGATGTGTGTGATGTCCTTAGGTTAGTTAGGTTTAGGTAGTTCTATGTTCTAGGGGACTGATGACCTCCTCAGATGTTAAGTCCCATAATGCTCAGAGCCATTTGAACCATTTTTACTGGTGGGAGCTCAGCATTTAAGATTTCTGTAGTTAATCTGGAACAATGATGAGCCAGGCGAGGAAGAGAGTTGCAGTTCAAGCCCTCCCGTGAGTTTCGGCTCACCTTCCACGAGCTGAAAGAGAGTGGATGGGGACAAGAGCCCACTCACTGCAGGTACAACGAACTGTTTACGTTGTGTGTCAGACAATCGCCTTCCACAAATTTTTCTCATAATGCATTCTGCACAATATGGGATGGAAGCTGTGCCATCCAGCTAAAACACATTTAAAAAGAACTTTGTTTTAGCCTGAGGGTCACCTTCCTAGAATGCAGTGGAGTGAGAAGTAAGTCGCAAAAACAGATCTCTGTGTCCTGTGAGGAGCGATGAAGTCACATTTGGGTTCAGAAATTCTTTTCTGCCTTTGTAAAAGAGTGGGGTGAACAACCTCCTACCTAAAATGTTGTAAGAGGACCAGAGGAAAGGCAGTCAGGGCGTCTTTTTTTCCGAGAAATTCAGACGTGAAGGCAAGCAGATTGGCTGAAGTGAAAAATTTAACTGAAGAGTAGGACTGTTTCAGGACTACGCTAGTGTGCGTTAAACGATTGGTTTACATCGTACAACTTGGACCAGGTGGGAAGTCAGCTACTATGTTAACGACAAAATCATTGGCCCGAATTTTTAAGGGCTTTTATTGGTGTATGGGAATCGGACGGGCTTACAAGAGAGGGGAGAGGAGTCGGATTCAGTGGGAAACAATTTATTTGGGATCTCTGAGTAGAAGACTGGAGAGAAGCACCGGGTCCTCAGAGGTTGAGAAGAACGCTTTGCCCGCAAATGCAAAGAAGGTACGTTGCCACAATCAGCAGCTGATGTGCTGCAGAGAGCAGCATAACACGACTCTATTTATTTACATGTCGAGTTCCATAGGATCAAACTCAGGAGCAAATCTCCAAAGTCATGGAACGTGTCAGTACATGAAACTGCAACAGAAAAGTAATAACAGACAAAAATAAAATGTTAATGAGCCAATAAAGTCAATCCATGAATAAACGCAATTAACAATACAACAAGAATCAGCTTAATTTTTCAAGGAACTCCTCAACAGAACAGAAATAGTGACCCATGACGAAACTCTTCAGTTTACTGGATTACTGCTAAGATTTTCGAATTCGAGCTCATTCGAGCTCATTCAAAATGGATGCAGCAGCATAGTGCACACCTTTCTGCACAAGAGTTTAGGAAGTCCGACCCAAAGGCAGGTTTGATTTCTGCCGAGTATTAACTGAGTGAACGCTGCTTATTGTTTGGAATAAGCTAATATGGTTAACAGAAAATGACATTAAGGAATATATATATTAAGAGGCCAATATCAAAATACTGAGACTCGTGAACAGGGGTCGAAAAGAGGTTCGTCAACTTACACCACTTATTGCCCGAACCGCCAGTTTCTGAGCCAAAAATATCCTTTTAGAATGGTAAGAGTTACCCCGAAATATAATACCATACGACATAGGCGAATGAAAATAAGTAAAGTAGACTAATTTGCGTGTCGAACGATCACTTACTTCAGATACCGCTCGAATCGTAAACATGGCAGCATGAAGTCTTTCAACAAGATCCTGAACGTGGGCTTTCCACGACAGTTTACTATCTATCTGAACACCTAGAAATTTCAACTGTTCAGGTTCACTAATAATATGTCCAGTCTGTGGGACTCAAATGTCAGGTTTTGTTGAATTGTGTGTTAAAAACTGTAAAAACTGTAAAAACTGAGTCTGACTGTGATTTAGCGTTAGTTTATTTTGTACAAGCCATGAACTTAGGTCATGAACTGCACTATTTGCAACCGAGCCAATGTTCCACACAACATTCTTTACTACCAAGCTACTGTCATCAGAAAACGGAAATATTTTAGAGTTAGGGCATACCATTTACATATATAAGGAAAAGGTGTGGCCCCAACATTGATCCATGGGGCACCCCCTACTTGACCGTACTCCACTCAGACACCACATCACAGCCATTCTCAACGTTGTGACTAAGTCCTTTTGCCGTCTGATGTTAAAGTAAGAGGTGAACCAATTGTGAGCTACTCCCCGTATTCCATAACGGTCCAAATTCTGGACTAATATCTTGTGATCAACACAATCAAACGCCATAGTTAAATCAAGAAATATGCCTAGCGTTCGAAAATTTTGGTTAAACCCATCCAGTACCTCACATACAAAGGAGAATATAGCATTTTTAGTTGTTATACGACTTATAAAGCCGAACTGTACGTTTGATAGCACATTTGATAGCAAGTCGCCCAATATAAAACGATCACTTATCCTTACATACACAAACTTCTCGATAACTTTACCAAACACTGTTGGCATAAAAATAGGTCTAAAATCGTCTGCAGCATCCCTTCTCCCTTTTTATAAAGCGGGTTTACTACTGAGTACTTTAATCGATCAGGAAACTGACCATTTCTAAAGGAAAAATTAGAAATATGGCTAAATACAGGGCTAACATGTGCAGCACAGTGATTTAATATTCTGCACTCCATCATAATCTTGAGAGTCCTTAGTCTTAAGCGATTTAATTATTGACTCAATCTCCCCCTTGTCAGTATCACAGAGGAGTATTTCAGACATCAGCCTCAGAAAGGCATTTACCAAGAAAGTTATATGATTTCCTGTAGAAACTAAACTTTTACTTAATTCACCAGCAACGCTCAGAAAATGATTGTTAAATACTGTAAATATATCTGATTTACCAGTAACAGAAATATTTTTACTACGAGCTGACTTTATATCGTCAACCTTGTGATATAGTTTTAATTTGATCCTGTGAATTAGCTATTCCATTTGTATACCACATACTCTTTGCCTTCCTAATAACATTTTTAAGCACCTTACAATACTGTTTGTAATGGGCTACTGTAGCTTGATTATGACTACTTCCCACTTTGTTCTATGTGATATCCTTATCCCACTAGCCAGCCACTCAGACTGCCTATTACTGCTAGAACCCCGTTTAAAATGTTCTAACGGAAAGCAGCTCCCAAAGATCATGGGCTATGTGTTAAGGAAATAATTATATTTATCATCTTTGTTATTGGCACTCTAAACTTCCTGTCACTTTTGTTCCTTGACAAGGTTTAAAAAACTCTCTATTGGTGTTGGATTAACTTTCCTATATAGTTTGTAATTACATGTGACTTTTTTTGAGTACAAAAGGCTTTTAACGTTAAAATTTGTGCATCATGGTCGGAAAGGCCATCCACTCTTTTACTAACAGAATGCCCATCTAGTAATGAAGAATGAACAAAATTTTGTCTAGGGCTGTGCTACTGTTCCCCTGCAACCTAGTTGGAAAAACACAGTCTGCATCAGATCATATGAATTTAGAACTCCCAACATCTTTTTTCTTGCACCATCATATACAAAACTTATATTGAAGTCACCACATATAACTAATTTCTGGTACTTCCTACAAAGTGAATCAACAACCCTCTCTAGTCTGAGCACAAATGTCCTGAAATCACACAACAACAATTAGAAGTTAAGTTTCACTAAATTCAGCTGCTGCTGCACAACATTCAAATTTCTTTTCAGTGCAGTGCCATGATACTTCTATGGACTCAAATGGAATACTGTTTTTAATGTACATAGCCACTCCCCCACCCCGCAATGAACTCCTTGAAAAACAGCCAGCCAACCTGTATCCTGTAAAGGAATCCTCTGAATTGTCAAATTATTTAACTGGTGCTCCGACATGCTAATAATTTGAGAGTCAACATCTATAGGCAGTTCACTAACCTTATCTCTAATAAATTTAAGGAGGTATACCTATCAGCTGACTATAACCTAAAAAAGGTGCAGCTCTAACACCAACGAGTACAGGTATTTTTCCATGAGTGATCCCACCACCACCCACTTCACTGTCACCTATAAGCTTTGCTAGCCTCCCCTTCCCATACCTATTGAGATTCAGACCATGCCTAGTAAAACATTATTATTAGAAGAGATAGAGAAGATCCAACGGAGAGCAGCGCGCTTCGTTACAGGATCATTTAGTAACTGCGAAAGCGTTACGGAGATGATAGATAAACTCCAGTGGAAGACTCTGCAGGAGAGACGCTCAGTAGCTCGGTACGGGCTTTTGTTAAAGTTTCGAGAACATACCTTCACCGAAGAGTCAAGCAGTATATTGCTCCCTCCTACGTATATCTCGCGAAGAGACCATGAGGATAAAATCAGAGAGATTAGAGCCCACACAGAAGCATACCGACAATCCTTCTTTCCACGTACAATACGAGACTGGAATAGAAGGGAGAACCGATAGAGGTACTCAGGGTACCCTCCGCCACACACCGTCAGGTGGCTTGCGGAGTATGGATGTAGATGTAGATGCAGATGTACCGATAGACCCAGCTGGCACCATTGAAATGTGACCCAAGCCCTCTGTCACCAGCGCCCTCTACAGCCCCATGTTAACGCACCTGACAGCCGTATTAAGATGAGGCCTATCATGACGCTGAAACAGTTGCATGAAATGCACACTAATGCCACCAGTCTGAGTAGCTATCTTTACCAGATTACCACCTACATCATATTCCCCATACCTATCAAGACCCTTGCCTGCTCCGCCCACTTTCACTACCTGATCTTCCTCTGTAAAATTCCTACATAACTCCCCTATGCTGTCAGTCACCTGAGCCAACCCTGCACTAGGCTTCACAATGCTGGTGACCTGGTACTCACTCCCCAACACTTTCTACGACTGCTGGCCTAAGCCTCTACCATGCCAACTACCTAGCAGCAGAACCATCTTCTTTCTGTTAGACTTTGCAACAGACCTAGGCCTCCCGGCTGCTGAGGACTGCTGCATGTTCCCTAGATCTACAGCTACATGAGGCTCCTCTCCACTCAACTCTGACAGTTGGTCAAATCTATTGCATACACATAAAGTATAACTGTCTGAATACCTCCTCCTCCTAGCTGCCTTATTGCCAACTGCCAGTTCCCGTCCCCCACCACCCTTCACCCTCCTCAGCCTATCTAGTTCCTCCTTTGCGCGTGGTAACTGCACCTGAAGTGTACAGATCTTTTTCTCCTGCTCCTCTGACAACTTATTTCTACGACAGATTATGCATTCATAGGAGAGGATCCCGCTAGAATGATCACATGATTCTCCATTGCATTCCCCCGCAATGAAAATACTTTGAACAAATCCTACTACCCACAAACCCACGACAGAGCCCACACTTTTCTCGTGGTAAAATTTTACAGTTACTGAAATAAATACACATCTAGGTTACATTGTTCAGTTACACGAGCAGAATTATTTATAGAACTAGCAATAGCGGTCTCGAAATTCTCCGTCTACTAAGAAAGCAACTACACTACCGGCCATTAAAATTGCTACACCACGACAATGACGTGGTGGCGACACCTACAACGTGATGACATGAGGAAAGTTTCCAACCGATTTCTCATACACAAACAGCAATTGACCGGCGTTGATTGGTGAGACGTTGTTGTGATGCCTCGTGTAAGGAGGAGAAATGCGTACCATCACGTTTCCGACTTTGACAAAGATCGGATTGTAGCCTATCGTGATTGCAGTTTATAATACGCTACATTGCTGCTCGCGTTGGTCGAGATCCAGTGACTATTAGCAGAATATGGAATCGGTGGGTTCAGGAAGGTAATACAGAACGCCGATCTGGATGCCAACGGCCTCGTATCTCTAGCAGTCGAGATAGGCATCTTATCCGCATGGCTGTAACGGATCGTGCAGTCACGTCTAGATCCCTGAGTCAACAGATGGGGACGTTTGCAAGACAACAACCGTCTCCACGAACAGTTCGACGACGTTTGCAGCAGCACGGACCATCAGCTCGGAGACCATGGCTGCGGTTACCCTTGACGCTGCATCACAGACAGGAGCGCCTGCGATGGTGTACTCTACGACGAACCTGGGTGCTCGAATGGCAAAACGTCACGTTTTCAGATAAATCCAGGTTGAGTTTTTAGAGCATCATGATGGTCGCATCCGTGGTTGGCGACATCGCAGTGAACGCACATTGGAAGCGTGTATTCGTCATCGCCATACTGGCGTGATAGTATGGTGTGCCATTTGTTACACGTCTCGGTCACCTCTTGTTCTCATTGACGGCACTTTGAACAGTGGACGTTACATTTCAGATGTGTTACGACCCGTGGCTCTACCCTTCATTCGATCCCTGCGAATCCTATATTTCTACAGTATAATCCACGACCGCATGTTGCAGGTCTTGTACGGGCCTTTCTGGATACAGCAAATGTTCGACTGCTGCCCTGGCCAGCACATTCTCCAGATCTCTCTCTGACCAACGTCTGGTCAATGGTGGCCGAGCAACTGGCTCGTCACAATACGCCAGCCACTACTCTTGATGAACTGTGGTATCGTGTTGAAGCTGCATGGGCAGCTGTACCTGTACACACCATCCAAGCTCTGTTTGACTCAATGCCCAGACGTATCACGGTCGTTATTACGGCTAGAGGTGGTTGTTCTGGGTGCTGATTTCTCACGATCTATGCACCCAAATTGCGTGAAAATGGTATTACATGTCAGTTCTAGTATAATAATTTGTCCAATGAATACCCGTTTATCATCTGCATTTATTCTTGGTATAGCAATTTTAATGGCCAGTAGTGTACTTTTATTAATACTACAACACCACAGCTAATACAAATACCAACAAAACTTCTCAAAATTATTAGCTAAAACCAAATATTCAAGGGACCACTGCAACACTCAACGAAGTTACAACACTGAATGAAAATTTTACTGAAATATTCACTAGAAACAATAAGAACCATCAGCTGAAAACTTAAGCACGAAATTTACTAAATGACTTCAACGCACAGAAAACTCTAAAAAACACAGCGAGCGAACATTGCCAAAAGTTTATTAAATCTGTCTTTCTATGCTATAATATGCAGACCATCTTCAAAAATTGAAGGCTTATCGATCGTTTGTACGCACATTGTTCGGGCCAAACAGGTTCTGCGAATCTTATACTTTTCTTGCGTGAATGAGCGCTCAGTCATGACTGAACCAGTGATGATGTTTGGATGTCGTAGTTTTCCGGTCTTCTGGCGCAATCAGCCAGCTGTCCACCACAATTTTTTCTTTCCTTATCTAACTTGCAATGCCAGTCTCTCTAGTTCACCTAACGTGTCTGGTCTTTGCCACGTTATTTATATGTTATATTAGAACTATTGTAAGTCATTAATTGTTAGTTTTAAAGTTCTCTGTATTTTTCAATCTCGAACAGATTATGTGATCAATTCATTTTCGTCTAAGTGTTAGCAGAGAACTTCATAACAAATTTTTAATATTTGGTACCATTATTTCTTTTCATCACCTATCATGTGTCTTGTTTGCTAGGACCATACTTTCTCTATCATTAATCCGTTGCACTACAGTTTTATTAAAACATATCTACCGACCGGGAGGGATCTACTGGTTAGTCCACTCCATGGAGATCATCCTGACACTCACATAGGTATATAGAAAGCTCAGTTGACACTTTACTATGTTATAGCAAATAGTTTGCGTTGAGCTTTATTGCTAAGCAGATTCCATTGCCTCATGTATTCCGCAGTTCCCTTGAACATCGGTTCTATAATACTTGTATGAGACAACGAGATGTCTGCAGTGTTTTGACATTATACAGGCATTTTATTCCACTCCTGCTTCTGTTATACTGGAGCCAAGGTAGCCACTGAGGGCCAGCAACCCGTATTACACCACAGAGAACGTGGTTGTCTATGCCCCAGGTGTACCAAAAGCACCATGATGAACATCGGCTATTTACATACAAGATAATGGAAAACAGACTTTCCGAGCACTACTTCCTGCAGGGGGAGCTCGAGCCACGGCCTCCAGGAACTATCACTACGCCAAAACCTGATTGGCTGGACACAGTTATTTAGGGACTAGATCCAGCCCCGAAGTTCAGTTCACGCTGGATGCAGATCTCGTGTACTGCGACCGTTGAAGATTACGTCTTCGTCTCTGAATTGGAGTGTTACTAGTATGTGTTTGTTACCACGAACCTTTGTGGAAAATTAGAAGTGAACTTTTGTTTGCTTCAATTAGGAGACTATTATTGGCGTCGTGATTGTTACCTTTCGTTTGTAGTTCAGTCATCAACCTTGTGAACTTACATCAATAAAAGTTGTGTTTGTGAAAAATTGCGAATTGTCAGTCACAACAGCTTCGATACTTCAAAGAAAACTATAAGCTCCTTTTCATCTTGACACACACAGATCTAATAGTTTCTGCACTAAATTCTTGAATTACACTTGATATTTTGGCTGGTTCAAATGGCTCTGAGCACTATGGGACTTAACATCTGTGGTCATCAGTCCCCTAGAACTTAGAACTACTTAAACCTAACTAACCTAAGGACATCACACACATCCATACCCGAGGCAGGATTCGAACCAGCGACCGTAGCAGTCCCGCGGTTCCGGACTGAGCGCCTTAACCGCTAGACCACCGCGGCCGGCTGACATTTTGGTTTGTTGATTATTGTACACATTCAAAAACTTCAGAAACAGACGGCAGTCCCCGCTAGGGAATACTGTTAATATTTCAATGAACAACTGTGTGCCAACATGGTAAATTATAGCCCTCTACGCAGTTTGGAGGTCCTAACAATAAGCTGTACCGCTGCAGTGTGGAGTAGTTGTTTTTAGCATCGCAGGATGGTGTCCAGGTCTCTCTCTCTCTAGCAGGCAGTTCTGTTCTCTTTGTATATTGGTGTTGGTAATAAACAACGATCCTGCTCTCGGAGTTAGATTTGACTGTGGTAAAGACATGACGATACCGTAAGTGCAGAACATATCATAGGAACATCTTGTACATTTTCATGTGATTCATATTCTATGGACGTTGAGACAAAGTAATTCACACATCGATAATAAAATTTCCGCTGTCCAGCAGAGTGTGCGCAGATAGAAAAGCTCCTGGCAGATTACATCTGTGTGGTGGATCGAGAGTCAACTCAGGACCTTTGCCTTTTATGGGCAAGCGCTCCTAGAAGGTAGGAGACGAGGTACTGGCGGAAGTAAAGCTGTGGGGACGGGTTGTGAGTAGTGCTTTGGTAGCCTAGTTGGCAGAGCAGTTGCTCGCAAAAGGAATAGGTCCCAAATCCGAGTTTCAATTCAGCACAAAGGTTTAATATGGCAGGAGGTCTCAATT
The DNA here is from genome assembly GCF_023897955.1 of Schistocerca gregaria. Classification (NCBI taxonomy): domain Eukaryota; kingdom Metazoa; phylum Arthropoda; class Insecta; order Orthoptera; family Acrididae; genus Schistocerca; species Schistocerca gregaria. The sequence goes on from NC_064923.1 coordinate 756,526,609, forward strand.
CACACAACATTTATTGTATCATCAACGATGGCAGTTCTTTGGTGGTAGGTGTGCTGTTCACAAAAATCAAGTGGGAGATCTAGGAGCAATAAAAATATGGGTCATATTGGTGCACTGTCGTCCTGGATAGGTAGACTATGGTGTTCTTGTGCTTTCCAAAATACCTGCTCAAACTAGTGTTCCCGGATTCTGGTGTGTTTTGGTTCTGGCTGCACGTTTATTTGTTTGTCCTCAGCAACTGGTGTCCAGCATCGCTCTGCGTACTGAAGCGGAATTCTTCTGAGACATTCAATTTGGCCTCCTCCTGCTGATCCCAGTAATGATGCTGAGTACACCATTGCAGTATGGCACTAGGGATGTTGGGAGTCAGTGGAATACACTTCGCAGCTTTTAAATCAAACATGGGTACTTGAAGCATTAGCACCACAAATGTGCCATTTATAAAGAGGAAACAGACGATATTGATCTTCAAGACAGTACAATTGTATGTGGAGACTCAAACTGAGACGAAGTAAAACAGAATAATTGTGCTTCCATCTCGACAAAAAAGACATGAACTGTCAACTGCAAATCAGAGTTCATTGAAATAGTATAAAGTGTAAAAAAACTAGCTCCTTGCCAGGGCCCAATAGACGTCTATCAGGAGCCGTATCATCCTCTGCGTTGCAGCATCAAGTGGAAGCCCAAGCGGTTTTGCAGACTTTCCACAAGTACTCGGTCACGTAGATCCTCAGTTGGCATCGCGAAGCTGAGTGCACTCAGTACCAGCCCTTGTCGCTAGCAGGAACCGAACGCAGCTCCCCCACACGGCAGCCATCTACGCTGACCACTCAACTACGAGTACATACTATAAACTATTACTCCACCTCCAAACACATCGATGTCATAGCTGACAGACCCTCCGTCTATCTACCAAGCTCGTCTAATATTACGGTCAAATTCAGCACCAGGGGCAATATCCTCCAAAAGTTGTGTGTATCCTTATGGGTTGTACTCTTGTGTAGCTACTCAGCAATCATACTAGAAAGCTGAAATCCCAATTCAATGCAACAATGGACACGTCCACACAATGTGCAGGAAGTTCTCCACCTTACTGGCTCACAAGTCGAAGCCACGTCTCTCAAAGTAGTTGGACAGTTTGCTACACAAGCGTAAGAAGATACCGGACAAAAATGAGGCTCCCATTCATACCTATACTCCAGGTGCTATATATGAAAGGCTAAAAGCCAGGCAACAGACAATAAAAACTGCCGTACAACTTGTCGATGAAGAATTTGATAAACTCCGTAAATGGGAGTGGATACGGATCCAGCATACAGCACGTGGAGAACAAACTAGCGAAAGCACCTACAACACTGACAGGTTCAATTTGCCTCGACATACGTACAAGATAGTTAATGCAATTTGTTTAAACGTGGAGTACGCGAACAGTTTGCGACTGGGTAGCTACAGTATACTTGGTGTGCGTGACTCTGTGCTGACCATGTGCGGCAGCGGGAAGGGCAGCAGCGTGAGCGAGATGGCGTCCAGCTCGGCGCCGAGCGCGCCGTCGAGGCGCACGTCGACGAGCGTGGCGGCGCTGCGGTAGGCGGCGGCGCGCACCAGCCACAGCGCGTTCTCGCCCGCCAGCGCCGCGTCGCGCAGCTGCAGCATGCGCAGCTGCGTCTGCCCGCTGCGCAGCACGTGAGCCACTTCGTAAGTTAGTTAGTTAGTTACTTGTTTCATTTATCAATAGCGTTGAGAATCCGTTATGATGTGGAACGTGTCAAATGCACAAGAAATGTGCACAGGAAACAAGGCTTTTTTTCTTTTTTTATAGTAATTTCATTACTGAGTAAATGTACTGTGAAGCACTTGTAAGAATTCCTAACTTTTTAAACAGATGGCTACAAGATATGCGACTATGAACCCCACACATTATTCTAACTATTTTCTTTTGAAAAGTATATACCTTTTGCCTAAGTGTTGAGTTACCCCAGAATATTATTCTGTATGGCATCAGAGAGTCGAAGTATGTAAAGTATGTTAGCTCACTAATTTCTACATCCTCAAAATAGGCAATTATTCTGATTGCAAAACTTGCTGAACCTACATGGTTTGGGAGATCCAAAATATGAATTTTACAATTAAGATTCTCGTCTATATGTACACCCAAAATCTTAGTATTCTCTACCCTGGCTACTGACTTTTTTGATATGTTATGTTTATTGAAGGAATTACACTTTTTGCAGCGGAAAATTGGATGTACTATATTTTTTCAAAGTTCAGAGCTAGCCAATTCGCAGAAAACCAATTAATAACTTTTTCAAAGACCTTATTTGTATCATTTTCTATCTAACTTTCTTTTACTGGATTAATAATTATGCTTGTATCATCAGCAAACAGTGTCAGTTACCATCTTGTTTCACACAAGAAGGGAGATCTTTCACATATATCAAGAACAGGAGGGGACCCATGATCGAACCTTGTGGAACACCTAATGTAATTTCACCCCAGTTAGATGAAGTGTCAAATTCCTTTGAATCACTTGAAGCATATAAAGGGACTTTTTGCTTCCTGTTCTGTAGATACGACTTAAACTACTCATATGCTGCTCCATTTATAGCACAGAACTGTAATTTATGTAACACAATATCATAATTCTCACAATCAAATGCTTTGGATAAGTCACAGAATATTCCTAATGGTGACATTTTACTATTTAAAGGCTCTATTATGTGGACAGTGAAATTGTACATTGCTGTCTCAGTGGAACAGCATTTCTGAAATCCGAACTGTGATTTACTAAGTATCCCATTACTGTTGAGATGGCTAACCACTCTTGAGTACATTACTTTCTCAAAGATTTTTGAAAATGCTGTAAGCAAGGATACTGGTCGGTAATTATTGACATCTGTGATTTCCCCCTTTTTGTAGAGAGACCTGGCAGTGGCATATTTTAACCTGTCTGGAGAAATACCCTGAGTCAGTGATGCATTACATATGTGACTCAAAACATCAGCTGTAATTGCTCCACATTGTTTTAACAATTTGTTACAGATGTCATCTACTCCAGGAAACTAGAGGTGATGTTATCATACAAATCTCAACACTATTACGGTGACATTTTTTGCGGACAGAACATTTACCAGCACTAATTTCTGGAAATAGTGGCCGTAAGATGTCTACTCGCACTGTCGGTTCATAAGACCTCGGAAGCAGTTCCATCATGCAGCCCTCAAGCTGATACCAAATTACTTCATTGTGAGAGGTCTTTGATGCAGTTCCACATTGCTCCATGGCAGGTACTGCTCTTTCTTGATGAAAACTACAATATTTGATGAAAATTAATATAAATCCCATGATAAAACGTATAATTAGCCATCAATGCTAAGGCCATCTGCTGGTTATCAAGACAGTCAACTATGAGGTCTCATAAAAAGAAAATGAAACTGCCGACTTTTTAAATGGCATACTGTCGTGTCCTGACGCAGGATAGAGGGAAATTAGGGGAATTGTGGTCAGTCGGCAACTTCCGAGTGGTTAGGAGCAAATGCGAAAAGACAAACAACCTCCAATGAAGGCAGGCTCGGTGTGGATCAGTGCGAAACCCTGTCACAAGGCACCTACGAGATGTGTGGATCATGAGACGCGATTGGATGGTCAGTACAGGAGACTGGAGGGAACTCAAGGGTCTGATTAGCACCAGTGTTTGCAGTCAGACTAACTACTACACTGAAGTCTAATTCTAAACATTAGAAAATGCAAAGGACGCAACTGATTGCACAACAGAAGCCAGTGTTTGAATCCGTGTTCTGATCGCTAACAAAAGCAGAGAGAACAACATTTCAAGTGAGAAAAATAGACCTGGTGGGCCTTACCAGGCCTGTCAAACAAGAATACGGAACTGGCGTCCAAACGATGTGTCTGAGAACCCTTCTGGATACACTAAGCTGGCGTTTTTAAAGGATTGTGGTGCTATTTATCCCTTCCTACAGTTGGCCCACCAATCCACTGGCACTTTACATGCTTCGACCAATTTGACCCTCTCTACCTCCAGAGTGCTTCTAGCCAACTACATTCAGATTCCTCTCTTCCTGCTACTCAGTAGGTAGGGAAGATTCTGGCCTTTACATTAACAGACTCCAAGTCTTGCAGCAACAGCGTACAGCTAAAAGCTGCCCTTCCTCTTATGGCCAATAACAACAGTGTTTTACGTCACTTGGCTTCGCCCACAGGCCTTACATGAGTGGGGACCGCAGTTGTAGCACTAACCTGTCTAAAGCCATTGACGTTGTGGTTCTCAGGGGAAGTATCAAGCTTGCTGCATTTCCTAATACGTGCATTTTTGTGACCAATTTCATCTGTGGCACCTTACAATAGCATCTAGGTGGTAGATGGAGTTACCAGTTAATTCTCTGATGTGAAACTTCTCCTCTTGTACAGCTTCCCAGAACGTCTGCAGATCTCAGGGCTCCAGCCTCACTGTTTCACTCTGGAAAGCTAAACACTAACACTTTTGCCTACTCTCTGCATTGTTTCTCTGAGTTCCTATCTTGGAGTGTCCTTGCTGGCTTCCAAAATCCTTTAACTTTAACAATATACAAATAATTACATGGCCAATATATGACAATATAGTGCATCCTGATTATGCGACTTGAATTGTTTCCTTCCAATGTCACAACTCTGATCGAGAGCAATGAAGTTAGTTGGAATGGACGATCAGTATACTACGGACATGTTCTTGCTTACAATCAGAAGATAAATATGAAATAGCATCGTGGAAATATACATTCAGAAATATTTTGAGAAGAAACGAAAGAGACGTATCCGAACTCAAATAGGACCCGCTTCGAAGATCACCACGGCCAATTCAACGCGTCTGCTATGTCCATAAATTTACATCAGTCATGACTCTGTAAGTGATACTTTCTCCTCGGGCGTAACAACACCTCAGTAGCAAAGTTGTTCGTCCACTGCCAGGGAGTTGTTGGATTTTGATGAAACTTGTTCAGTATCAGAAGCTAGCCGTGACATGTACTTCTTCAGTAATCCTAGCAGTAACACTTCCTTTTACGGAGCTTGTGGCTTACTGCACGGTCGTACATGCTCTCAAAGCAAGTGACAGCCGTCGAATATTGAGGGGCTACTGCCAACAATGATCTAAAGTCAACTGATAATTGATGTCAGGCAGAGTTTCATTCAATTAACTTTGAAAAGTGTAGCTCGTTTATGAAACACAGTTACAAATCTCTCACTCTATTCTTTGATCAGTAACTGTTTACATATATGATGACAGCACATTCTACAATTCATTCGTTTCTCCGTTTCTAAAAGACTTTTTCAGCGGGCTGATTCAAATCGTCCGAGCCGGCAGTGGCCTGTGCCTCCTCCCCCCTTCCGCATACCCTCACCACTCATCACAGTCCCCATCGACCAAAATCTATTAATACTATAATAACTGAAGACAAGACTTCCACTCACAGTTAAACCTTAAACTATGCATGTATTCATGTACTATCAAGTGATCGAACATGCAAAATTAAAGGAAAACCGTACAGTATCCGAATTCTATCTTTTGTTGTGAAGCAATGTACAACAACAATTTTTTTCCCAAAACTCAGAGCGTTGAGGCACTGAGTTAGCAATCACTAATTTGGAGGCGAGGTGATTCGAATCTATCCGCCGGCCATCTTGAAAACACTTTTATGTGGTTTCCTATTTTCAGTTAGGTAAATACAGTGATTGGTCCCGTAGCATAGGCCACAGCCAATTCCTTCTCAACTCCTTTCCTTCCTGAAAGATACCAATTTTCTTAAAGATGCGTAAATGAAAAGAGCTGCATAGGAGGTCAGCCAAACATCTCCTGCAAAGATGTACTGATATACCTTGTCTTCAAGGTTCACTACAAGAACGATGTTCTACAGTGAAATGTCTTACTTGTAATATCTTTGGAATAGTGAGTCCAACCATGACAGCTCTAACATATTTGTAAATAAAAGTTATGTAAACGACAACTTATGTTACACATCGTAGAGGGCTTTGTTAGCATCAAGTCTGTATAAGCATATTACCATGGATTAGCACAAACTGATTTATGAGGTCGCATACATTAGAAGTCTAGTTTAAATCCGTGTATGAAACAATGTTGAGATCCTGGAACTGTAGGTCATAGAATTTATATATTCAGTTTTGTGTAATATATAAAAATAGTTGCTCTGGTCCAGGTTAGCTGTTGAAATAATAATTTTAAAAAGGTTCTTGATACTGTAAGGAAACTTAATTTTAATGAAGTGAAAGATACTTTAATAAACTTTGAGACTGAATTGAGGAAGTCGCGATGCTTCGACGTGCTTTAGAAATTCTGACTTGGTTTTATTGTCAAAAATGATTGTAACCTGTTTAACGTTATTAGTTATTTATCCCAATGTTCCTTTGTTGTGGGATAGTGAAGAAGATTGAGCTGTTTTCTTTCTTTTTTGAAGCAAAGAAGCAATGCATTAGGTTAGAATGTTAATTCATTTGAGTATTTCTCAGCTACATACATAGTGTGTGTTATACTTTTTAAGGAAAAGCTTTTCTTCCTTAAATTTATAGACCAAATTCTATTAGTAGCCTGGCCGCAGTGGCCGAGCGGTTCTAGGCGGTTCAGTCGGGAACCGTGCGACCACTACGCTCGTAGGTTCGAATCCTGCCTCGGGCATGGATGTGTATGATGTCCTTAGGTTAGTTAGGTTTAAGTAGTTCTAAGTTCTAGGGGACTGATGACCTCAGATGCTAAGTCCCATAGTGCTCAGAGCAATTTGAACCATTTTGAACCTATTAGTATGAAGGCCTCCAGAAAACAAATTATGTTCATAAAATTAAAAATTAAATAAATGTGTTTTTAGAACAAATGGAATCCATGAGAGTTCTTAAGGTCCTCTTTAACAAATCCGATCCCCCACTTGGTAAAATCCTGGCTACACCCCTGCACTAAGTTTGAACGACATCGTGTAACAGGTCTATGAGAAGCTGGATATTCCTTCTGCGATATTGCAGAAAGACTTTGTATGAATGTAGCCACTGTACAAAACTGCTGGCAGCGGTGGTCACACCACTGTACAAATAATAATAATAATAATAATAATAATAATAATAATAATAATAAATGAATAGCTCTCAGCACTATCGGACTTGACTTCTGAGGTCATCAGTCCCCTAGAACTTAGAACTACTTAAACCTAACTAACCCATGGACATCACACACATCAATGCCCGAGGCAGGATTCACGGGGTTCCGGACTGAAGCGCCTAGAACCGCTCGGCTACTCCGGCCGGCAAGACTGTACAGTCGCAAGAAGACCGGGCCACGGATGGCCACGTGACAGTACCGAGGGGGAAGAGCATCGTGTTCGGCACATCATACTACATCTGCTGCACCAAAGTGACACAACAAACTGTTACAATTCGGTTGTATCAAGCAGCGATCCAATACATACTGCCTGTAGCGCAAATTACAGCCACTTGCAACTTCAGTGGTGTCAAGCGAGAGCTCACTTTAGGGAAGGGTGGAGGTCCATTGTGTTTCCTGATGAAAGATGGTTCTGCCTCGGGGCCTGTGATGGCCGCGTGTTGGTTATTAAATATACTACCATTTCACATTTTCAGTGAATTCTCTCTCACCTACACTAACGTATGATTTTGCAATATTAGCACTTACATGTGTCACCTTGACATGTGTATTCTAGAATATTCATTACTCTACATTAATTATTTTTTTGTGCTGAAATTTTTTCCGAGAGTGAATTTTTATGCTTCTCTCATTCGTGTAATTGTTTGTTCCTTAAACAGCATAGACATGAAGGATAAGAAAAATAAATGTTTATATTCATTAATCGTGCTGCTAATAACATTATTTTTGTTTCCCTGAGTCTGAATCTGCTTAGTGTATTCATCTCTTGGTCTCCCTCTACGATTTTTACCCTCCACGCTGCCCTCCAATACTAAATTGATGATCCCTTGATGCCTCAGAACATGTACTACCAAACGATCCATTCTTCTGGTCAAGTTGTGCTACAAACTCCTCTTCTCCCCAATTCTGTTCAATACCTTCTCATTAGTTATGTGATCTACCCATCTAATCTTCAGCATTCTTCTGTAGCACCACATTTCGAAAGCTTCTATTCTCTTCTTGTCCAAACTATTTATCGTCCATGTTTCACTTCCATACATGGCTACACTCCATACAAATACTTTCAAAAAAGACTTCCTGACACTTAAATCTGTACTCGATGTTAACAAATTTCTCTTCTTCAGAAACTCTTTTCTCGTCATTGCCAGTCTACATTTTATATCCTCTCTACTTCGACTGTCATCAGTTATTTTGCTCCCCAAATAGCAAAACTCCTTTACTACTTCATGTGTCTCATTTCCTAATCTAATTCCCTCAGCATCACCCGAATAAATTCGACTATATTCCATTATCCTCGTTTCACTTTTGTTGATGTTCATCTTATATCCTCCTTTCAAGACACTAGCCATTCCGTTCAACTGCTCTTCCAAGTCCTTTGCTGTCTCTGACAGAATTACAATGTCATCGGTGAACCTCAAAGTTTTTATTTCTTCTCGATGGATTTTAATACCTACTCCGAATTTTTCCTTTGTTTCCTTCACTGATTGCTCAATATGGCTATATTGGCAGTATTTTAATGGACTAATATAAAACATATTACAGCTGTTGAGCGTAACACTCATCATTCTGTTTTCATAAATGTTACGCTCGAGAAACAAAATGAAACTTAGATTGGAGTCATATTAACCCCAGTGATACTCAGTGTGAAAAACCATGAATAAATTTTAATGTGCTGTAAATATAAAATTGATCGAAGTATTATTGGACTCAGTTGACTCAGGAAAAAGGTAAAATATTTCTTAGTATAAGAATAAAATGTACACCCGGTTGACAGCAAATCCTATTTGTTTACTGTGGCTGCTCTTACACTGTTCAAGACTCCTTTGTGTGTGGAGAACATGGAGAGAATCTATAAAATGTATTGTCTTCAGCTTACTGCCAAGCGCAATGGTACTTCTGTTACAGTTTGGGTTATTGTATTGTGGTCTAGGAGTAGCGTCTCTGATTAGTAATCAAAACGTCATCAGTCCCCGGTTTGGAACCCGCCACTGCTTAAATTTTGATTAATAATCAGCATTAGCGATGGTAGGCTTCTGGCATACGAAGTCGTCCTCATTCTACCAACGGCCTTGTCAAAGAGGGATAGAGGTTCAGGGCACTCTCTTGTACTTGGGGTAATAAATTTCCCCTAAAGGCGGAAGAACCAGCATTGATCAACGGCATGAAGATGCACAAGGCAATCGAAACCATTGCATTTCAAACACATAACGTGTGTCCACATGCCATGTGCCTGTAATTGAAAAAGTGTCATGATGATCTCTTCATTGGTAAATGAGTCTGGATCTCTGGGACCTCCGGGAGGGGACTACAAATGGGGAGGCGAGCATGAGAAAAAGATTCAATAAGCAACGAAAGGTTAATGTTCTCCGAGTATGGGCACGGAATGTCAAAAGCCTGAATGTTGTAGGGTAGCTAGAAAATCTGAAAAGGGAAAGGCAAAGCCTCAATCTAGATATAGAAGAAGCCAGTGAAGTGAAATGGAAAGAAGACAAGGATTTCTGGTCAGATGATTGTAGTTAGTATCAACAACAGCAGACAATGGAATAACGGGAGTAAGATTCGTTATGCATATGATGGTAGAGCAGAGTGTGTGTTACTGTAAACAGTTCAGTGATAGCGTTGTTCTTATCAGAAGCGACAGCAAACCAACATCGACAACGATAGTTCAGGTAAACATGCCGACGTATGAAGCTGGAGATGAAGATATAGAGAAAGTGTATGAGGATATGAGGATAACGAAAGGGGTTGGTTGGTTTGGGGGATTAAAGGGACCAGACTGCTTTGGTCATCGGTCCCTAATGAAAGGGGAATACAGTATGTAAAGGGAGATGAAAATCTAATATTTATGGGGGACTGGAATGTAGGTGTAGGGGAAGGTGTAGAAAGAAGAGGTTACAGGAGAATATGGTCTTGTGACAAGGAATGAAAGAGGAGAAAGAATAATCGAGTTCTGCAATAAATTTCAACCAGCAATAGCGAATACTCTGTTTAAGAATCACAAGAGGAGGAGGTATACTTGGAAAAGGCCAGGTGATACAGGAAGATGTCTGTTAGATTCCAGCATTGTCAGACATATTCTGAAATCAAATACTAGATAGTAAGACGTACTCGAGAGCAGATATAGACTCAGATCACAGTTTAGTAATGATGAAAAATAGGCTGAAGTTTAAGAGATTAAAATCAATATGCAAGAAGTGGGATAAAGAAGCAATAAAAATGATGAGATAACCTTGAAGATCTCTAAAGCTATAGATACAGAAATAAGAAATAGCTCAATATTCAGTACAGTTGAAGAGACATGGATATTTCTAAAAAGGGCAATCACAGGAGCTGGTAAGAAAAACATAGGTACAAAGAAGGTAACTGCAAGAAAACCATGGGTAATAGAAGAAAAACTTCAGTTGATCGATGAAAGAACGGAGTACAAAAATGCTCAGGGAAATTCAGGAATATAGAAACACAAGTCGCTGAGGAATTAAATAAGTAGGAAGTGCAGGGAAGCGAAGACGAAATGGCTGCATGAAAAATGTGAAGAAACCGAAAAAGAAATGAGTGTCCGAAGGATTGACTTAGCATATAGGAAAATCAAAACAATGTTCGGTGAAATTAAAGGCAAGGATGGTAACACTAAGAGCGTAACGGGAATTCCATTGCTAAATGCAGAGGAGAGAGTGGATAGGTGGAAAAGTACATTGAAGACCTGTATCAGGGGGAAGTTAAGTCTGATGTGATAGAAGAAGAAACAGCAGCCGATGTAGAAGAGACAGGGGATCCAGCATTATAATCAGAATTTAAGTGAGCTTTGGAGGACTTAACATCAAATAAGGCAGAAGGGATAGACAACACTCCATCAGAATTTCTAAAATCATTGGGGGGAAGTGGCAACAATACGACTATTCCAGTTGGTGTGTAGAATGTGTGAGTCTGGCGACATATCATCGAGCTTTCGGAAAAATATCATCCACTCAGTTCCGAAGACTGCAGGAGCAGACAGGTCCAAGACTTATCGCACAATCAGCTTAGCAGCTCATGCATCCACGTTACTGACAAGAATAATATACGGAAGAATGGAGAAGAAAATTGAGGAAGTGTTAGATGACGATCAGTTTGCCATTAGGAAAGGTAAAGGTACCAGAGAGACAATTCTGACTTTTCGGTTGATAATGGAAGCAAGATTAAAGAAAAAACAAGACACGTTCATCGGATTTGTTGACAACGTAAAACAGTACAAGATACTCGAAATTCTGAGAAAAGTAGGTATACGCTCTAGGGAGAGACAAGTAATATACAATATGTACAAGAGCCAAGAGGGAATAACAAGAGTGAACGACCAAGAACGAAGTGCTCGGATTAAAAGGGTGTAAGACATGGATGCAGTCTTTCGCTCCTACCGTTCAATCTGTACATCGAAGAACCAATGATGGAAAAAAAAGGTTCTGGAGTAGAATTAAAATTGAAGGCGAAAGGATATCAATGACACGATTCGCTGAAGACGTTGCTATCCAGATTGAAAGTCAAGAAGAATTACATGATCTGCTGAACGGAATGATCACAGAATATGGACTGAGAGTAAATCGAAGAATGACGAAAATAATGAAAAGTCGCAGAAATGAGAACAGCGAGAAACATATCATCAGGACTGATGGCCACGAAGCAGATGAAGTTAAGGAATTCTGGTACCTAGGCAGCAAAACAACCAATGACGGAGGGAGCAGTAGACTTGCACTGGCAAAAAGGGCGTTCCTGTTCAAGAGAAGTTTACTAGTATCAAACACAGGCCTTAGTTTGAGGAAAAAATTTCTGAGAATGCACGTTTGGAGTACGGCATTGTGTGGTACTGAAACATGGACTATGGGGAAACCGGAACAGAAAAGAGACGAAGCATTTGAGATATGGTACTACAGATGAATGTGAAAAATAGGTGGACTGATAAGATAAGGAATGAGAAGGTTCTGCGCAGAATCGGGATCTAAAATACTGACAAGGAGAAGGGACAGTATGGTAGGCCATCTGTCAAGGCATCAGGGAATAACTTCCATGCTGCAGCTGTAAAGGGCAAAAACTGTAGAGGAAGACAGAGATTGGGATACGTCCAGAATATAATTTGAGGACGTAGGTTGCAAGTGCTACTCTGAGATGAAGAGGTTGGCACAGGAGAGGAATTCGTGATGGTCTGCATCAAACCAGTGAGAAGACTGATGACTTAAAAACCTATCGTGCTTTCAGTGGATACTAGGACAGGCTGAAAGGAAACGTAACACATATATCTGGAAATGTACAATGTTTGTCTGATGAGCATGGGAATCAAACAACGCACTCCCCTTGCAACCACATTCACTATATTTGCTTCTTAAAGAGTTGGAATGCGTCTTGAGGGGTAACTGTTCCAGATAATTGTACACACTGACGGAACAATTTTGTTTCATTGCACATAAAAGACATTTAAAAGCTTTTAGACGTACAGCACAATGTAACTAAGAGAAAGAAGCCTGAAATCAAGAAACACACGGACATGAGAGTGTCGACGAACAGAAAATAAGAGGATAGAGAGGTTTTGAGGAGGTGAGAAGAACAAGAAGTCCAAAGCTAGCTAGTGATTCTACATGCTGTTTAAAGAACCAAAAGAATTAATAGTAATAATAATAATAATAATAATAATAATAATAATAATAATAATAATAATAATAAATAAAATAAATAAAACCACTAATAGGGCTAACCCCCCTTTTAATGTGATTAGTTGGTTCAGGACAGAACTAATGGAGCCTCGGGCAAGTGCTGTCATGGTCGGGGATGACGCTTGACCCCTATGCTCGTCCACAATGGTAACGACACTGCTGGCCACATGGAAAATGATTTAAATCCAAATAGAGGTGTTTTGCAAGATATGCTTCCTGCAACCACTCTAGAAGGAAAACAAAGACAGAGGATGAGATGGTCAGACGAAGTTAACTGACACCTCATGTTCTGTTATTACCAAGCAACAAACTTAGGAACCAACACAACTGGATACAGATCACATATATACACAACATTTATTACCAGATACCCAGAACTAAAATTTTTAACAGAACAACGGCTAGCTGATCAGATCCATGTAATAATCAAAAATAACAGGAAACCCCAGTCAGAATTAGAAAACATCAAACAACAAGTACAACAAATACTGGAACAAAATAATGTGCAATCAGAAGTAGAAGAAAATACAGGAATGGACTCAAACATCCCAGAGCAAACAAAGAACACCATGCAACAATTATACAGAGGAAAACGAAATCTTAAGACAGCCACCACAACAAGTACAAATAGAACACAAAGTGACACAAATGTTAAATATAGAAGAAAAATTTCAGCTGACATATTTAGAATACAAAGACACAAATACAGACATTCTTGAATAGACCACCAAATAACCCACAAGTCGAAACAACAATAACAACTATCAACACAATCATACATAACAAAATAAATGAAAATACAACTATGCAAGAGTTACAACTACTGGTTTATATAGGAGCACTCACTACACTAAATATACACACTAGGCAGAGATCAGAACCAACCAACACACAGAAGAAACCCACAAAACCAGCATGGCAACACAGGCTACAGATCAGAATAGAAAAACTGAGAAAAGACTTCAGACAGCTAACACAATTTATAAGAAATGAAATATCAGACTAAAAACGAAAAAGGTTAGGTAAAATCTCACAACAAGAAGCAATAGAGCAATTAGATGAAAAGAAGCAGAAATTACAAGCATTGGCCAAACGACTGAGAAGGTACAAAAAAATTGAAAATAGATGGAGACAAAACCAGACATTCAACACAAACCAAAAGAAATTTTACCAGACAATAGATAACACACATTAAAATAGACAATCCACCAAACATAATAGACATGGAACACTTCTGGAGCAACATATGGTCAAACCAGGTACAATATAGCAGGCATGCATGGTGGATACAAGCAGAAATAGACACATACAAGATAATACCACAAATACCTGAAGTGATAATTTTGCAACATGAAGTCACCCAAGCAATTAATTCTACTCACAATTGGAGGGCCCCTGGAAAATATAAAATAACAAATTTCTGGCTAAAGTAGTTCACCTCGACACATTTACATCTAACTAAATTATTTAACAGTTACATTGCAGACCCATACACAATCCCTGATACACTTACACATGGATTAACTTATCTCAAACCTAAACATCAAGCAGACACAGCAAACCCAGCTGAATATCGCCCCATGACATGCCTACCAACAATATACAAAATATTAACTTCAGTCATTACACAGAAATTAATGACACATACAATACAGAACAAAATTATAAATGAAGAACAAAAAGGCTTGTGCAAAGGAGCACGAGGATGTAAAGAGTGACTGATACTAGTTGCAGAGGTGACATATCAAGCTAAAACTAAACAAAGGTCGCTACATTACGCATACATTGATTACCAAAAAGCTTTTGATAGTGTACCCCACTCATGGTTACTACAAATATTGGAAATATACAAAGTAGATCCCAAACTGATAAAACTCCTAAACATAGTGATGAAAAATTGGAAAACCACACTTAATATCCAAACAAATTCAAATAATATCACATCACAGCCAATACAGATTAAGCGTGGAATATATCAAGGAGACTCATTAAGTCCTTTCTGGTTCTGCCTTGCTCTGAACCCACTATTGAACATGCTAAATAATACAAATTATGGATACAACATTACTGGAACATACCAACACAAAATCAAACATTTGCTATACATGGATGATCTAAAACTACTGGCAGCAACAAATCAACAACTCAACCAATTACTAAAGATAACAGAAGTATTCAGCAATGATATAAATATGGCTTCTGGAATAGACAAATGAAAGAAAAATAGCATAGTGAAGGGAAAACACACTAAACAAGAAGATTACATATTGAATAACCACAGTGACTGCATAGAAGCGATGGAAAAAACAGATGCCTATAAATATCTAGGATACAGACCAAAAATAGGAATAGCTAATACAAGCATTAAAGAAGAACTAAAAGAAAAATATAGACAAAGACTAACAAAAATACTGAAAACAGAATTGACAGCAAGAATTCAGGACAAAAGCTATACCAATATTGACCTACTCATTTGGAGTAGTGAAATGGAGTAACACACACCTAGAAGCACTCAATAGACTTACACAATCACAATGGCACAAATATAGAATACATCACATACATTCAGCAAGAGAAAGATTCACATTAAGCAGAAAGGAAGGAGGAAGGGGATTTATCGACATAAAAAACCTACATTATGGACAGGTAGACAATTTAACAAAATTCTTTATAGAACGAGCAGAAACTAGCAAAATACACAAAGCAGTCTCTCATATAAACACATCAGCTACATCACTGCAATTTCATAACCACCTCTACAACCCTTTAGATCACAAAACATCAACAGATACAAAGAAAGTAGATTGGAAAAAGAAAAGTGGCAAGCACCTATATCATCTAACACAGCCACACATCGATCAAGATGCATCCAACACATGGCTAAGAAAAGGCAATACATACAGTTAGATGGAAGGATTCATGATTGCAATACAGGATCAAACAATAAACACCAGATATTACAGCAAGCATATTATTAAAGATCCCAAAACCACAACAGATAAATTCAGACTTTGCAAACAACAAATAGAAACAGTAGATAACATCACAAGTGGATGTACAATACTAGTAAATACAGAATACCCCAGAAGACATGACAATGTAGCAAAAATAATACATCAACAACTTGCCAAACAACATAAACTAATAAAACAACACGTTCCCACATAGAATTATACTCCACAAAATGTAGTGGAGAATGATTAATACAAATTATACTGAAACAGAACCATTATAACAGATAAAACAACACCACATAACAAACATGACATCATACTCACCAATAAAAAGAAGAAATTAACACAACTAATCGAAATATCCATACCCAATACAACAAATATACAGAAGAAAACATGAGAAAAAATTGAAAAATACATCCACCTGGCTGAGGAAGTCAAGGACATGTTGCATCAGGATAAAGTTGACATTATACCAATTATACTATCAACTACAGGAGTCATACCACACAATATCCACCAGTACATCAACGCAATACAGCTGCATCCAAACATATATATACAACTACAGAAATCTGTAATTATTGATACATATTCAATTACCCGAAAGTTCCTAAATACAATGTAACATATACCATACAGTTAAAAGGAAGTCACACTTGATCAAGGTCCACGTCACTTTCCATTTTTAACCAGATATAACGTCTGAGAAAGGAAAGAAATAACAATAGTGATGAAAGTGCCAGTGTACTCTATATCAAAAACAGTATTGTTGTCTAGTTTTTCTGAATAAGTTGAGATAGTGAATTATATACGTAATGTGACATTTAATGCAACAGAATATAAAGTTTGTATGAGGGATGTTACAAACTCTTACACATCAGCCACAAAAACTGAAATTGAGATTTTTTTTGTTTTGCTTTTTGGCTGGTATATACAGAGTGACAATTATTGAGCTATATGAAATAAAATCGTCATAACTTCTGAATGGTTTGCGTTAGGACGTTCAAACTGCACAGCTGGCCGCAGGGGCAGAATGGGAAGTAGTAAGTGCTGTGTGGTTTGGTTTAGTGACGAAGCCCGCTTTCTTTTGAATGGACTCGTCAATAAGCAAAATTGGCGCATTTGGGGCACTGAAAATATGCATTTTACGATCAAGAAGTCTCTTCGCCTTCAATGGGTGACTGTGTGGCGTAGAATATCCAGTCACGGAATAATCGGTGCGATATCCCATGATGGCACGGTGTGTACCGAATGGTACATGAAGGTTTTGGAAGATGATTTCGTCCCCATCATCGAAAGTGACACTCATTTCGACAAGATGTGGTCCACGCAAGAGGGAGCTCGACTTCATCGAAGCAGAAGAGTGGCTGATGTCCCGAAGCCGCACTTCGGGAACCGCATTGAGGCTGTGGGGGTACCCAGAGGCCACTGGCACCGGCCTCGATTGGCCGCCATATTCTCCGGGTCGGAATACATGTGACTCCATTTTATGGGGCTGCATTAAAGACAAGGAGTACAACAATAACCCGAAAACCGTTACTAAGCTTAAAATAGACATTCAGGACGTCATCGACAACATCGATGTTCGACACTTGAGCGGGTCGTGCAGAATTTCGGTATTCGTCTGCGCCACATCATCGCCAATAAAGGCAGGCGCATTGAACATGCCATAACCTAATTCAGAATATCTGTAGTGACGTTTACATGTTGAATAAAGTGTGTGCACGTCGTAGTTTGTAACTAATTTATGTTTATTTTTCATATAGTTCATTAATTGTCACCCTGTATATATCGTGCAGGCACACACTGGAATTCCTGCGCCACAGTGCTACAGCTCGCCACTGGATGAGCCAATACAAGACGTGCAGCACACCTTCACTTTACTAGGGAGTTGCTCGATTTTGTTGTGGCTCGTCTAACAGCACGATGTGTTCTTGTAGCACAGGTACGTTAGTGTGTCCCTGGACTGCAGCGCCTTTTATTTTTTCGAGGCGACAGCTGCTGCGCGCGCCACCTACTGGAGGAAGCGAGCGAGGGCGCAGATGATGCGGCCCGTGGCGCGGCCGTCGCGCCACTCGGCGAACCTGCGCAGCCCCCAGACGCGCAGCAGCTGCAACCGGCACACGCCGCCGCCCCGCAGCGCGCCCAGGCACTGCGCCGCGCAGCGCGACTGCCGCTGCGCGCACCACCAGCTGCGGCCGCTGCCGCGCGCAGCCGTCGTGCACGCGTGCCTCGGGCCGCAGTTCTGCGTCACGTGCAGCGTCAGCCGGCGCACGTGGCGCCCCACGTGGCTCGCCAGCGTGCCCATGCGCTCCGGCGTGCTGCGCTGCAGCCGCAACTCGCAGCTCTGCCACACCTACTGGCAGTTACCAGCAGTGCCTGTCAGTCAGTGATTTCTCTCAATCGTTATAGCTAAAACTACACCTCCCTGCAGGGGTATCATCCCGTAGCACACAGAAATACAAGAGAAAGCGTACATTCTTTTTCATTAAAAATACGTTACAAAGTGATTATCGTAAATTTATGGTAATTTTTTCCGCCGTATACACACTCTAGAGATAGATCGATGAGAGGATATGGAATGAAAAAGGTCTAATGAAATTATGTCTGCAGATGTATGGTTTCCATGCTGCAGACCATTTATACAATCATGTTTTGTTGCAGAGACTGTGGTCTAATACACGCTGCACCATGCACCCACAGTTACAGTATGTGTTGAAACTGATTTCCATGCCCCTCAATGCACACGTTCACATCGGCCAGGCTGCACCCGAGCAGTGTCAAAGGCAGCATGAATACGCTGCTCCAGTGTCTCCACATCTGAAAGGGATTCTGCATACACGATACTTTTGAGAGACCCCATAATCATAAATAATACGGGTTGAAATCCAATGAATGACCAGGACATGCAACTGGACTCCCTCGCCCTATCCATTATCCAGAGACGAGACGATTGAGATGCACCTGGATGTTAATGGCGAAGCGTGCTGGAGCACTATCACATAGCACCCACACAATCCCTTAGAGTTATCAGTGGCATTTCCTCCAGCAGGAGCGGCAAAGTCACCTGCAAGAAATGCCAATAGTTATGGCATGTTAGGAGGTGTGGAAGGAAGACTGATCCCAAAATATGGTCGTCAATTACCCCAGACCACACATTCCAGCTGCACCGATGATGATGATTAACTGTCACCATACCATGAGGGTTCTGCACACTATCCCACAGATGACTGTTATGAATGTCGAAGATACCACTGCTCATAAAGGTGGCCTCATCTGTGAAAATAGGATGGATGACACAGATCCTGGAATCGTGGCTTCCTGGTGAAAAAACAGTGGAAAAGCTGCTCCCGATGTGGAAAGTCTGTTGTCAGTAAGCCTTGCACATGCTGTATGTGGTTATGGTAGTATTGTCATGGAGAATGTCCCACATGGTCATCTAGCTTTACTTGTACTGGCAGGTCAACTGACTGGTATTGACATGGTTGTCTCCTTCCACCATGTTGCCGTGTGCCTTTCCGTAAGTAAACACCATGTTGGTAAGCTCTCGATTCGAATATTGAACCATTTTGTACATCGCTGTTATTACATCTGCTACAAGGTGACTCAGCAACAGAAGTGAATCAGCACAACATTACCAATTACTATGGCAGGATAGGGTGGTAGGACATGATGAATGAGGAACAGTAGCACTATTTGGGAGGAAACCATGCATACTGTAACTGTGGCTGCACAGTACAGTGTATATTAGACAGTAGTCTCATTAACAAAGTATGACTGAATAAATGGTCTCTAACATGGAAGCCATGCATTTCTGAACATAAGTATATTAGACCTCTTTTGTTCTGTACCCCCTCATCGATCAATCTCTAGAGTTTGTACAGGTAGGAGAAAATCACCCTGATATATATCAACATGTTACCTTCATCATAAAATTTACATCTATGAAAGAATCTTATTTACGCCAAATATTTAATATCATATGAATTTCAATTAGAGGAGCAGGTGTGGCACAAAGATAAATCCCCACAGGAAATATCTGGTAATCGAGGTTAGGTGCTGCATTAATGAGCTCAATGGATAAAATATTGTTCACCCCTTAAAAGAGCACACTGGTCGTTTTGGATCCATGCAAGTGGTGAAGACCTGGAACCAGGTGGTCATGTGACTCTCCACCGCTTACGTAAGTCCCGTCAAACATTTGGTGTGTAGAGTCAGCACATTAGATAAATCGACATGAAGACGTGACAGAATCGAAGAAAAGAGCTACCACGTTTAGACCCACCTAGGACCATGCCGTAAATGAAGTTGCTCGATTCGCTGGTGCATCGACACGGACTGTACAGCGCGTCTGCAACGATTGGAGTCGCTCTCAGAACCACATAACACTGTGCAAGGTCAGTGGCTGTATGAAGAACCTAAGTAGCGGGGGCCTTAGACGAGCGTCGTGCCTTATCAGTTCCAGTCTGTTTCAAATCTGCCACGAACTACTACAGGTCCATGTAAACCAGTTTCCGACCGAACACTGCGAAATGGAGTCGGGTACCACGCCAAAGGTCACTGCTCGCAGCAGAATATGAAGTGCCACATCTTCGGTGTGTCAAACAACATAGAAAACGGACTCTAGGTGACTGGAGGCCTGTGGTGTAATCCAAATAGTCGCGAAGTTGTCCATTTTCAAATTATATAAGATCTCAAATGCACCGACAGCCCAATAAGGTGTTTAACCGGAAGTGTCATGAAGATTTATTTCGCCCTAGAAGAGGTTCTGTGACGCTTTGATACCGTTAACACGAGCCATTTCAACATTCTCGATGACTCAGCCGAGACCTTTCTTCTACATCTTCATCATGAGTTTACCGTGGACACTTCCTTCTACCAAGATGACAACAGCTGTATTCACTGGGCTGCACACATACATTCTTCGTTTAAGGAAACTTAGGCACCCTAGCGCACGTTGGGAAGCCCGATAAATCGCCCGATTTTAGTCGCATAGTAAATGTCTGTGACTGTTTGGAACAGCGGATGAAAGCAAGCAATCAACATCCCCACTGTCTGGCTAATCTGTGACATCTAATCACCTGCTAAGTGGTTTCAGCTGTTCAAGAAACTCGTGGTCTTCCTTCTTTACAGAACTGAGCGCTTAATCAAGGCTACAAGGAGTGTTACACGGTATTGATACGATGCCTCCATGAAGTTCATATTTTTTCGTGTAGATATTTTGTTTGCTTGTCATCTGCCACCTCTCTCTCTCTCTCTCTCTCTCTCTCTCTCTCTATGACAAATTTTAGGGATACTTAGCCACACTGCTGTCATGCTGGAAAATGTACCTATAATGTCCCCACGCAACTATGCCAAAGTTAGTTTTCTAATGCATTCAAGTAAATGATGTCCGTAGATTTTTAGAATAAATATGGTCCATGGACCTTTCTTTCAAATTGCGCAAAAGACATTGATTTTGGTTGAGTACCGTACTGCGCTTGTTCTAGGGCTATCCCTCAGTTTCGGCTCTCCATACATGCACGTAGCAAGCACCCTGTCTTCTTTTTTTCCGTGTTGATAGTTTTTTTGTCGTCAAAGTAGAGAGTTCTGAAGCCATCAACTGAAAATTTTTGTGGTACTTTAGTAGAGAAATTCAGTCACACATCTTCGGTCTTTCAACATTATCCTTGTGTACCTAAAGTACATTCAAGCATTTTTGTTGGAAGATTAGCCATACAACTGTCACTAAAATTTTGTGTAAATGAGCTCTTATGCTTGAAACTAACAGGTTATAACTATGTGACATACTATTTCATGGAACGCTTCGTCGCAACTCATTACTGAAGGACCGCGGCTCAACAAGCAACTCCGCATAATGAAAAATTTTCTCATGATGTTGACACTATCGGCAGAAATATTGTTGCGACATATAAACTGTTGGTACATCATTTATTTTCAGTGGCAACTTTCGGAATAGCTCAAGTTGTTCAGCTACAATTTTCTGCAAAAGTAATTGGGTTTGTTGCACTGATACGAGACGGCGACGTGACTTCGAGACGCTTATGCTTTATATTGTTGCAAATTGTGAATTATAATACACGCCCCTCCAATAGGAAATCGTCTTTCACGTCGTTGCTGCGCCTCTCGCTACGGACGCTTTTTTTAATGTATTGTGGTTTTTACGTTCTGCAATAATTCGTGTGAAAATTAATCCATTTCTTTAGCTTCAAACCTTAACAATTTTTGATGGAAGGAATACAAAGTAACAAGTTAAAAAGTAACATGTTATGGGTCCAGTGAAACCATTTCCACCAGTATCACACAAAACAACGGCTTGTTTGAAGCAGAGAAAACTACATCTTTCTCCGTTCCATAAAGCCACAAATACAGAAAGCTCATATTATGACTTCCTTCAATGTTAATGCGTTTCATCAGTCAAGAACTAAAAGATCTCCTGCAAGGGCTAAAATATACTGTCAGCTAATCCTTCCACAAACATGCATCTACAGAACACTTCAACTTCAACAGAAGCATTAAGGCAGAAGAAAGAAGAATAAATGCAAATATACAAGACTTCAGGACTTCATCTAAAATTGGCAGTCCTGACCACAATGTTAAAAACTAAATTGGAGAAGAGTTGATCTGTGGAACAATGTGAGTCTAAAATCATTTCAATGTCAAACATATTCTTTGGAGAAGAGTTGATCTGTGGAACAATGTGAGTCTAAAATCATTTCAATGTCAAACATATTCTTATCTTCGAAATGAAAGACGACTGATAGGGAATTATTTTGTTAACTGGGCGGCCTAATGACTACCAACTAATATAACGGTTTTAGAGGACTCTAATGAGAGATTCCATAAAAAATACAAAAAATAGTTGCAAATCAAAAGCTGATGTGTGTGGAATTTGAGTTTTAATGAGGCCGTTCTTTAAGCAAATAAAAAAGCCATCCAAAATAACCCAGACTACTCTTTCAGAAGTACTATCAACATACTTAATTGAAATTCGTCTACATCTACATCTACATCTAAATCTACATAGATACTCTCCAAATCACATTTAAGTGCCTGGCAGAGTGTTCGTCGAACCACCTTCAAAATTCTCTATTATTCCGATCTCGTATAGCGCGCGGAAAGAGCGAACTCCTGTATCTTTGCGTACGAGCTCTGATTTCCCTTATTTTATTGCGGTGATCGTTTCTCCTTATGTAGGTCGGTGTCAACAAAATATTTTCGCATTCGGAGGAGAAAGTTGCTGACTGAAATTTCGTAAATAGGTCTCGTAGCAACGAAAAACGTCTTTGCTTTAATGACTTCCATCCCAACTCGCGTATCATATCTGCCACACTCTCTCCCCTATTACGTGATAATACAAAACGAGCTGCCCTTTTTTGCACCCTTTCGATGTCCTCCGTCAATCCCACCTGGTAAGGATCCCACACCGCCCAGCAATATTCTAACAGAGGACGAACGAGTGTAGTGTAAGCTGTCTCTTTAGTGGACTTGTTGCATCTTCTAAGTGTCCTGCCAATGAATCGCAACCTTTGGCTTGCCTTCCCCACAATATTATCTACGTGGCCTTTCCAACTGAAGTTGTTCGTAATTTTAACACCCAGGTACTTAGTGTACTTGACAGCCTTGAGAATTGTACTGTTTATCGAGTAATCGAATTCCAACGGATTTCTTTTGGAACTCAAGTGGATCACCTCACACTTTTCGTTATATAGCGTCAGCTGCCACCTGCCACACCATACAGCAATCTTTTCTAAATCGCTTTGCAACTGATACTGGTCTTCGGATGACCTTACTAGACGGTAAATTACAGCATCATCTGCGAACAACCTAAGAGAACTGCTCAAATTGTCACCCAGGTCATTTATATAGATCAGGAATAGTAGAGATCCCAGGACGCTTCCCAAGGGATCACTTCAGTTTTACTCGATGAATTTCTGTCTATTACTATGAACTGCGACCTTCCTGACAGGAAATCACGAATCCAGTCGCACAACTGAGACGATACCCCATAGGCCCGCAGCTTTATTAGAAGTCGCTTGTGAGGATCGGTGTCAAGAGCTTTCCGGAAATCTAGAAATACGCAATCAACTTGAGATCCCATGTCGATAGCGGCCATTACTTCGTGCGAATAAAGAGCTAGCTGCGTTGCACAAGAACGATGTTTTCTGAAACCATGCTGATTACGTATCAATAGATCGTTCCGTTCGAGGTCATTCATAATGTTTGAATACAGTATATGCTCCAAAACCCTGCTGCAAACCGACGTCAATAATATAGGTCTGTAGTTCGATGGATTACTCCTACTACCCTTCTTAAACACTGGTGCGACCTGCACAATTTTCCAATCTGTAGGTACAGATCTACTGGTGAGCGAGTGGTTGTATATGATTGCTAAGTAGGGAGCTATTGTATCAGCGTAATCTGAAAGGAACCTAATCGGTATACAATTTGGACCTGAAGA
Organism: Schistocerca gregaria; assembly: GCF_023897955.1. NCBI lineage: Eukaryota > Metazoa > Arthropoda > Insecta > Orthoptera > Acrididae > Schistocerca > Schistocerca gregaria. The sequence goes on from NC_064923.1 coordinate 756,550,858, forward strand.
CTTGCCCGTATCAAGTGATTTGAGTTCCTTCACAACCCCTAAGGTATCTACTTCTAAGAAACTCATGCTAGCAGCTGTTCGTGTTTCAAATTCTAGAATATTCCATTCGTCTTCCCTGGCGAAGGAATTTCGGAAAACTGGGTTCAATAACTCCGCTTTAGCGGCACAGTCGTCGGGAACAGTATCGTCAGCACTGAGCAGCGAGGGTACTGAGTGCGTCTTGCCGCTTGTGTACTTTACATACGACTAGACACGTAGTAAACATTGGTTTTCTTTCCCTTCTTGTCAGCCAAGTCCCTAAGGGGCCCATAACGTGCCTAACGTTGGAGCTCCCAACTACCAATAATCCCACCCTCTGTGACTGCCCAGACCTTTCAAGCTGTGTGGTTTCCTCTGAAACATGACAGGCGACTGCAGCTGGCTCTGAGACAGTGTCAGCCACAGACAGCACCTGGAACTTGTTTGTCAGACAAAACGGGGAGGCCGTACGTGAGACCACCTGGGAAGTCTTCGCCACCTGCTTCGCCCCAGGGCGACCTCCCACTGGACCACAGGTGAGGGGTCAGCCTCAGTGCGAGCAGTAACTGGGTCGGCCACAGATGAGGACACGTCTGTTGGATCCACACGGCCAGCCCACTACACTGGTGCCCATCCACTGCAACCTCTTGCTGTGTAACCGAACCATCACAGCCTGAAGCTGAGAGCAAAGTGTCACCAACTCGGCTTCCATCAGCACACAACAATCGGAGTCCCTGTCGATAGTAAAGACCATGGAAAACTAAACTATCCAGATAAACGGACTATCGGCACATGCTGCGCAACTCTGCTGCAGACCCTGATGAAAACGCACGAACTGTCTCTAGTAATACTCATATATTCTAGAACTTGACTACCGAAGCACTCAGGTGAAACTAAATAATTTGCCCCTGATTAGGAACTTGTAACACATCACAAAATCGGTTTACTTTCCGACGCAAGCGAAAACGCTAGAACTATGGCTATTAGATATTAAATTTACGCGCAGAAACTCAAAAAACTAAACTATGAAAGCACACAGTTGATATAATAAAATTTGCTCCTGGTTAGAAACTCGTAAATGTCACAAAAGCTGTTACTTCTCTGTTGCTGCCATCTGTCTGGGTCGGCTACTTCTATACTACAATTATAAAAATTCTAAAAGAGTAAAATCTCATTGGTGTTGACTGAATTTCAATCGGAAATCGGGGAATACGCTAAATGATATATGTAATGCATCACTGGCACAGAGGATTTTTCCAGACAGATTGAAATACCCAATAGCTAAACAACTTCGCAAAAAATAAGGCAAGACGGACTTAATCAGTTATTGTCAAAGTACCTAAGTCCCTCACTGGGTCTTTTTCCAAAATTTTCGAACAAGTACTGTACTCAAGAGTAGTCGCACACTTAAGTGGAAATAATTTACTTAGCATAACAAAGTTTGCATTCGAGAAGGATTTTTCGACTAAGACTGCTACTTGTACATTCGCTCATCAAATATTACAAGCCTTAAATAATAATTAAGGCCAGCTGGTATTTTTCGTGTTCTCTCCAAGGCCTTTGACTGTGTATATCATGATAGTCTCTTAGAAAAACTCTAGTTTCATGGAACTGATAGCTTTATTCAGCGCTAGTTTGAATCATGCTTATCGAACATAATGCTAGAGGTTGTGCTGAATTATTCAGACAATGTTACAAAGGTAGAAAATTTTAATGGTTGGGGAAAGAAATTACGAAGTAGACCCACAGGGTTCAAATTTTGGTCAGCTCCTACACTTTATATATGTGAATGGCCACACAGTTAACATGCAACAAGCCAAAGTGGTACTTTTTTCAGATTATACTAGTGTTATAATAAATTCCATTACAGAATAAACGACAGAAGAAATGGAAAATGATCTTTTCCAAAGAATTGTTAAGTGGGTCACAAAAAAATGAACTCTCCCTAAACTTTGAAAATATACACAACGATCTGTTTTGTACAATAAATAAATCATTCTAACAATTGATATAGGACATGAGTAGGAGTTAGTGAACAGGGTAGAATGCTCCATATTTTTGGGTGCACACTATAATAAAAACTTTAACTGGAAGAAGCACATAACTGAGTTAGTGAAACAATGTTCAGTAAAATTTAAACGGATTGTAAATGGTGGTCTGGAGAAGTATGTGCCGAGTAAATGGATTAATAGATGGAAAGAGCCCACCTTGGTTTAACAAAGAAATTCTGAAAATGATGAGGAACCAAAGGCTTTCAGAAGAAAACGTGCAAATGATGATAGGATACATTAGCAAAGATTCGTGCGTCTGTAAAAAGATCGATGAGCGAAGCATGCAACATATACCACCGTCAAATCTCAGCTTTAGATACAGACGAGAACTGAAGAAAGTTCTGGCCCTACGTAAAATTGCTAATCTAGTCTAAGGCTCCCATTAAGTCTCGTGGGACAGCTGAAGACAGCAAAAGTAAAGCGACAGTTTTAAATTTCACATTCAAGAAATCGTTCACGTAGGGGAATCACCCAAACGTACCATTGTTTGACCATTACAAAGGCTCCCGTATGGGGGGATATAGTAATGGGCATCCCTGACACAGAAAAACAACTGAAAGGGTTGAAAACAAAGGCATCGCCAGTACTCTACGGCACTGGCCAGTAGCTTAGCTTACACTTATCGCGAATCTCTCGTCCAGGAAAAGTCCCAAGGGACTGAAAAAAACCCCAGGTAACTTCTATACACAAGATCGGAAAAAGAACGTCCCACGACAACATATTCTCAGATCGAATATAATAAATATCCTTGAAAGAAAACTTCTGTCCACAAATCAGCACGGTTTTAGAAAGCATAGCTCGCGCGAAACGCAGCTTTTGCTTCTCTCGCATGACATCCTGCGAACTATGGATGAAGGGCAACAGGCGGAATCGGTATTGCTAGATTTTCGGTAAGTATTTGAGACAGAACCACATTGCGTACTGTTAAAATCACATGGAAACAGTTCCCAGATATGTGAGTGGCCAGAAGACTTGTTACTCAAAAGAACCCAGTATGCTGTCCTCGACGGCGAGTGTTCATGAGACAAATGGTATATTTAGGAGTGGCCCAGGGCAGAATGATAGGATCGCTGTTATTTTCCATACATGCAAATGACCTAGTACACAGGTTGGGAAGCAAACTGCCGCTACTTGCTGGTGATGCTGTGGTGTACAGAAAGATGTCGTCGTTGAGTGACTTTAGGAGGATACAAGATCAGTTAGACAAAATGTTTAGTAACCGTAATGAATGGCAGCTAGCTCTAAATGTAAAAAAATGTAAGTTTTTGGAGATGACTAAGAAAACTGAATCCATAATGTGCTAATACAGGGTTAGTAGTGTACTGCTTAATACAGTTATATCGATTAATATTTGAGCCTAATGTTGCAGAGTGATATCAAATGGAACAATGACACAGGCCAATGATGGAAAAGTTTTTCGCTGGTAATACCTTATTCTTAATTTTTTAGGGTGTGGAAATCCAAATATGATACTTAACAAACTGTATACCCTACCATTTCTTCACAATTTACACTTACATTTATTAAATTACGCGAATTTTAAAGAATGTAGCAGCTTTTATACAGTTAAAATAATTTAAAAAGGAGGTTTAATGAATGTGGATGACGTTGGTAGCACTGCTGAAAAACATTTGGTGGCAAAAAGATCGATTCTATTTTTGTGTTAACAGATGGTGTTTTGTTTAACTTCAACCTAACCTCACTTTCTCGTTTCCTGTACATGTGCTCAGTACAATGGCTAATAGTGGTTGTAAAAACTCTTCTGACAGTTTTAGTTATATTTGTGGTGAATTTGTGATTAAAAAACACCACAGAAACATTACAGACTTTGTGAAAAGCTTTATCTATCACACTTTGCATCTAAACTTGGTGATGAAGATAACTCTTGGGCGCCTCTTAATGTGTTATGTTTGTGCTGAGGTTCTGAGAAAATGGTCCAAAAAGGAGAAAAAAAGCGTTTAGATTCGCTGTTCCTATGATATGGAGGGAACCAAGAAATCATTCTGATGATTGATAGTTTTGTAGTGTTGATATTACTGATCATCATTCGAAAAAGAAGAAGGTAATAAGCTACCCTAACCTTCTGTCCGCCATCTGACCAGCAGGGCATGGTGTAGATTTGCCAGTTCCTGAACCACCAGACGATTTCAGTTCTATTCCAACAGAAGTATTTTCTGAGGTACAGTCTGATTTAGATGAACCAGATGGTGATGAATTCCATTGTAATACAGAAAGTCTAGAGCCCAAATTGCTTACTCAGACCGAACTTAACGATTTGGTTACGACCTGGGCTTAACTAAAGAAAAAACTGAATTGCTTGGCTCTAGATTAAATGAAAATAACTTATTGGTAGTTGGAACCAGCATATACATCTATAGAACGAGAGAGCAGCAATTTTCCAACTTTTTCGACAAGAAGGCGATTTAGTGTGCTGCTGAGACACTCCCAGTCTGATGAATAAGTTTGGTATTGAATACAGAAAGGAAGACTGGAGGCTGTTTATTGATTCATCCAAAACTAGTCTTATGGCTGTTTTACAACACAATGGTAACACGTATGCATCAATACCTGTTGGATATCCTGTACATATGAAAGAAAGTTATGAAAACCTAGAAATAGTGGTAAATAAAATAGACTATTCTGCTCATGGTTGGATGATATGTGGCGATATAAAGTAACAAGTATGCTCCCTGGTCATCAAGGTGGCTTTACCAAATTACCATGTTTCTTGTGTGAATGGGACAGTAGGGCTAAGGATCAACACTGGTGCAGAAAGAACTGGCCTGTGAGGGAGTCTTTAAAATCTGATGAGAAGAACATTCTATGCAAAAACCTTGTAGATCCAAAAAAGGTACTCCTATCACTTGTACATATAAAGTTAGACCTAATAAAACAGTTTATAAAGGCTTTGCCTAAGATGGACCATGTTTTAGTATGTCTACCAAACATTTAAACACCTTTCAGAAGCTAAACTAAAAGAAGGCATCTTTGTCGGAGCTGTCATTATAAAATTGATGTTTGATGTTAACTTTCAATCGACAATGACCTTAAATGAGAAAGAAGCATGGGTATCATTCAAGCAAGTTGTTACAAATTTCTTAGGACATGAAAAAGACCCCAAATATGTTTCTATTATAGCTACAAAGTTAAAGAAGTTTAAGACTTTAGGATGGTTAATGATACTGAAAGTTCACTTTTTGAACAGCCACCTTGATTACGTCCCAGACAATATGGGAGATGTTAGTGAGGAGCAAGGAGAGCGTTTTCACCAGGACAAGTGATGGAAAAACGCTACCAAGGCCACTGGAACAGCAACATGATAGGGAATTACTGTTGCTCACTTCACAGAGAATTTCAGCATACGACTCATCATAGAAAAAATATAGCTTCAAAGAAAAAGAGAAAGAAAATACAAACCAATTCCAGCTGACAAGTGAAACCCCTTTTAACATATATCATTGTTTTAAGTAGCTTACTGTACATACAAACCATACTTACGTTTAACTAAGCTTTTCATTAATTTCCCCATTTACTGTATAGCATAGGCTTTTCATAGTATATAATAAAAGCACATTGCTCGAAAACTATGAGTGATACAAAAAAACTAAGGCTAGATTTGGATTCAGCCCATAAAACTCTATAAAGATCAGCTATCAAAGCAAAACAAACCTTTTTCAAAAAAAATTTTCATTGACCTGTCTAACCTAATGACTGTAGCAGGGAAGGCAAATGGTCGACTTCGTTTCAGTGGAAGAATTTCAGGAAAGTGTGGTTCATATGTAAAGAAGACTGCATACAGGAAAAAGTGCGTACCACTTTTGAGATTACTGAAAGTAATCCCCACCAGGCAGGAATGAAGGAAGACACCAAAGCAATTCAGATTTTTAATCGAGATGTTCGAACAACACGCATGTATTGTGGGGATGCTTCGGGAACTCAAAAGGGAATCTGTGGTGGAACATATCACTTTGTTCGACTGACTTATTGCCAAGTATTTTTCGAACCGACAAATGTAACTCACGCTTTTAAGGACGTACCAATACTGCAGCAGTAGCAGGGACAGGTAAGATAAATAATGTGTCGCAAATTCGTAATTCGCGGAACGTCTAGCTTCCTGCCACATTAGTGCCGCCCTGGCGTTAAACCGTCGCGAGGAGGCGCTGTGCGCAGTGTTCATGTACTGGCAACGCTCTGTCCCAGGCACACAGCGCGAGTCACTTGCTGCACTCTGAAGGCAAGACTCCTTCCGGGAGCCAGTGGCATGTCCTTGTCGACGGAACCTGCGGCAGTTGAACGTCAAACCACGATTCCCCACACTCGGTGACAAAATGGTGTACCAGTTATATACGACAAACATTCTGATGCGTAATTAGGAACGAAGATTTGGGAAGAAGTGGTCTCCAATGCGGCTTACCTTGTTAACAGACCATCACCGAATACTTTGAACAATATGACGCCAGAAGCAGCTTCCTCAGGTACGAAACCTGATCTTCGACATCTGAGATTAAGGCATACGTCCACATCCCAAAGGTTAATCATTAACTGACAAGTAGCATTATCGAACAGTATAAGAAGGAGTAGAGTCAAAATTATAAAACTGCTGAGACGCAAGACTACTCAAAGACGCTAGATCAGATAAAGGATTTCATAAGAGTGAAGATAAATCGGCATAAAAGAATAATCTGAAGTACCTCAACAAGTGCACAGAAGATCACCTCCAATACCGGCGTTACAGAAGATGGATCATTATGTATGATACTAAAGATTGACAAAAACCAGAGCCACCAACTTTGAAAGAAGTGTTGCTGTCTAAGGGCAGGCAGAAATGACTTCATGCAATTCAACAATAATTTGAGTCATTAGCAGTATAACCAATTTAGAGATCAGCAATCCCGATTCCAGGTAAAAATATTTTTAGCAGCAAGTATGTCTTCAAGACAAAAGAGGTTTACAAGGAGCAATCATTCACCATCAGGCTTGTCTGGTATTTAACAGACGTAAACATCTCAAAGGTTTAGAGCTCCAACATATGAAGAAACATATGCATCGGGGATATGTTACTATCCACTCAGATATTTATTTAGCCTCCTGACAGACAATGATAGTTTTACTATAGCTCCAGACTTTTGGCAAGACGGTTTGAAATGACACATTTATGTAAGAATTTCCATCGTCGACCATGAGACAAAAACAGTGAAGTTACTGTATGTCTATTGTTTTAGAGATGGTTGTGGAACTCGGCTGTTTGGTACAGAATGTCAAATTACACACCTTTCAGCCGCCTGGTTTCCAACCTTATTTTATTTGGCAACCAGTCTCAGCATTTTACGACATCATCTTCAGGCCCCTCACCAACATGTAGGAAAGTTCTCCCTTGGTTGTGATCGAAACAGGCGCCAGCAATACTGGTAATAGTAGATTTTTGCTGTAGAGATCACAGTAAACAATGAAAGATGAAACCATTAGAAGGATTAGAAAAACTTTCTATCGATTTAAAAAGGGAAGACGGCTCTAAATGATCCAAATCTAAAGTGTAAGTCGCTGCTGAAATCTGCAACTAGGTAAAGGTCCACTAAGTAAAATTTCACGAGGCCCACAGCTGATCCCTGCGTTTAGCACAAAAATCAAGACATAGGCTCGACCATTGCAGCTGTTTGCATTAACAATATGTTGACTTTTTGTTACATTCTGCAAAAAAAGGGTCTTCGATGAGAAACTATAAGAATTATTGGAACTAAAAAGTCTATGGAAGTCTCCCATTGCTTAGGCATATGAGTAACGAAAAATCAGAGGTGTGTGCTTTCATAGATGGCCCAGACCCAATAAATACACTAAATTTTAGAAAAATATAACATGGAACATTATCAGGTACACCCAATGTAGTATCCTCATACTGAAGAATGATTGAAGACACTTTTGAAAGATTAACTTTATTAACAAAACGAAACTAAGTTATGTCCCACTGCAGCTGACAGCAGTGATCCCCCTTTCACTTGCCTATAACGTCCTTGGATGAATATCTACACAACTCCATCCAAAAGATACGTTTCTCCTGTGACGTTCTCTGTGATTTTCCTACATGACGAACCCTACAGTCATGTTGGCAGCATAGTGAAGACATCAGACATCTCTTGGCCAGTGCTGCCAGCATATGATGGGTGACATGCTGGTGGTGCAGATTGGGATAAACTGGTCCAGGACTGCCAGTGTGAAGTGCTCAGATGAAACTCATGGTGCTGTCAACTGGTAGCCCTGGAACAGAACTGTTGAGGTGGCTGGACGGAACAGGTAGAGTAGATATACTATGTAAGAATTGGAGCACTTTCAAATTTTGGCGATTTTTGAGATATAAAATTACGTTTTTCCTCTTAATTTTTTTTCAATTTTAATCAATCATTTTCCAATACAAAAATTACTGGATTACAACCAAAATTAATCAATTTTTAAAACAGCAAAGTCGATAATTTTTCACTACAAAAATTGAGTGCTCCACTAGAGACACTTTTCTTTTCAAAACAAAAATAGGTTATTTTAACAACAGACAACAGGCAGACAGACAGACTACAGACAATGGTCAACAAATTAAGTTTTTTAATATATAAATCGAGTGATTCAGTAGATACACTTTTATTTTCAATGTAAAAAAATTCGCAGACTACGAAACACATGCACTAGTTACTAAAAAGTGCAAAACTACTGTATTAATGCAGTAATTTCTAAACAACCTGTATCACATTGATTACACATGTTCCTCAAAGCATTGTAATGCAATAGTAACAAGTATCTGTAATGAAATAAATAGTACGCCAACCACCATTACCATCAAATTTGACTGAATGCTTTTCGACTACTGCAATAATATCTGTTAATGGAATTAATATCATTAATTTCACTTTCTACTGAAAATGATTTTATATCTTCATAACATATCTTTTCACAATATTTAATAAGCATATGTGGAAAATTTTGTTTCATCAATGCTATTTCAGTTTTGTAATCCTTGCAGTACCTGAGTGTAACAACATCATTTGTATATTACCAAACTGTATAGAATAGGTCTAAAAATTTAATTATTTCATCCTCATAGAAAACGTTTCTGTAATAGTGAGTATCTGCTGTGAAATAAATGCTGTCAACACCACAACTTCCATCAAAGTCAATTCCAAAATTCTTAGCCTTGTCAATGATATCTTGTTCAGATACAAATGATTCTGGATTCGCTAAATCCTGCCAAACATTAATTCTTACACGTTTTTTATTTGTTTTTTCATCCAATTGTATAACTTGTTCACAGTGTAAGGAATGTTATATTGTTTTAGTTTTGATTCAGTTATGTTTGCCATTATGCTGTCTGAGTGTAACAACATCAGAAATGCATCAGTTGTATTACTCTTGAATTTTTTATTGTTTGAGCTAAATGGCATCTATGAGATTCCTTTGATATATTTATCAAGCGTTTCTACATTATATTCACTAGGTGGTACCATTAGCTCTTCAATAACTCTATTATATTCATACCTTATTATAGTTTCAGTACTCTTAACTGGTGACATAATTTATTTATCCAAAAATTGGACAGATACAGACAACAAGTTTTTTTATATAATAAATGGATGACAGAGCGAAGAAGTGTGATACATGTGAGATGGTCAAAGGTAATCAGAATATGGAAAGAAATTAGGCAAAGCAACATCGATTTGTAAAAAAATGTATCAATGAGGGCCAAAAATACAGATATCATCGTCATTGAAATAAAAAAGAACCAATAATGATGAGACATAAAGGAAGTGTACTAAATGTGATGGTCAAAGATATATGAGATTATGGGGAGAATAAGGTAAGCCATGATCTATTTGTAAAAAATGTGTAAGTCAAGATCAGTTAAATACATTTCTTCTAATAAAAGAGATAGTAGCAGTAAGAATGAAATAACAATACCAAAAATTATGACACAACTCAAGTAATCTGAATTAAATGATGTACCCAATTTATCTGAATATAATAATCAACCAGAGTTTTATGAGAATTGTGGACAATGCTGTAACGATGGTTAAAAATGTTACAATTGTTGTTCTAATAAAACACAGCTACTTAACAATCAAACATATACATCTAAATATTTTCATACCCATTTAATGAATCTAAATAGAATAACTAATAATGGAGTGCATATGTTTATGTTTAAACCTGATGAAATGAAACATATTCAAGAGCTCTTTAATGTATGTAACAAGACTTTTAAAGGGAAGGTGTACCATATATTTATTTTATTGCAAAAATAGCTGATTATTTCAATATTGATCACAATATAAAAGTTAGAGATACAAAAATAAATGCAAAATTATGGGAACAATTTCTAAATATGAAACCACTGTAGCAGATTCAACATTAAAAATAGCATTGATGATTATCATCTACATCCATGTACAAGAGATAAACATGTACACATGTGTAAACAATGCTACAAAGAATATGATAAAGCTATTCACTCTAAGGGGTACGTAGCTATTAGAGACAAATTGCTTCAAAACTACCTTGCAAATGTGGTAAAAGCGTATGTGCCCTATACTTCAGAAAACGTTTACAGTCATCAACCCATAACAAAATGTATGAAGATTTTTCAACTAAAATGTGTCCTAACTACAATGAGACAAAATAAATTAATTGCTTTTGTAATCATAACCAAAGTAGAGATAAGCATTGGAAGATATGTAAGGAGTGTGCGAAAGTAACATTTTGAAATACTTTAGAAAAAAAATTTACCTCGACAAAATCTATCTATATCATTTAGTTATTTGATAGAAACAAATACAGACAACATTAATACATACTTTTTTACTATATAAATGGAGACAGAAAATATGAAAGTTGGTGAATTGAAGGCTTTAACTAAGAGCTTGAACTTATGACACTAATCAAAACTGCACAAACTACAGTGGGTTAAATTAATTCAAAACCCACAAATACTGCATAGAAATATATTCCCATTTAAAGCTGATATATATATATATATATATATATATATATATATATATATATATATATATATATATATATATATATAACAAGAAGAGTAAACTACAAAGAATAATTAATAATAGTTGTCAACTAGAAAAGGCCTTCAGAAGTAGACTAAAAACATGGAATACTGAAATTACACAGAACATCAAAGAATCTAATCACTTTATAATTGCATCCAAACATAAAGTACATAACATAGTAAAAGATGTGCTCAAAACCCATCATGGATTAAAAGTAAATATAGTGCTACATCGTAAGTTCAAAATGATAAGTACAAATTAAATAAAAGAACATAAGTTTACAATACACAACTGCACAATAGTAAATGAAAAAGATCAAAAAAATACTATAAAAATGCTAAGTGTCAAATATCAAATCGTAAGAGTGAATTACAAACAAGACGTCAGGTTGGGCTCTTGATAGAGTTATAGGTTTACTATTAGCATTAAATAAATAGGTACTACTTCGAGATTCATCATATATAGATTTACCCAATAAGATTAAAAGTAAAAAGTTTGTAGTAATGCTAAGAATGATGAGCAAAAACGTTTCCGTTGGCTTATAAAAATCAGCATAATATCCAGTAACTAAAGAGCCACAATATGTAACAAAATTTTGGCATTGAAACTGATAAAATACTAAATTAATTTGAGTTCCTATTTCAAATTGATGATGACAATAAAACTGAAAACAGGCTTAAAATCAGCATCAATATTTATGCATACCATGAAAAATACATGGTTTATCCTCTTCATACAACCAGA